>NC_133156.1:214776850-215401850 GCF_040802235.1 Manis javanica | reverse complement strand
CTGGCAAGTCTGGCTTGGCTTTCTGGCCTCAAGAAGCCCTTAAAAGTTCAATCTGGAATTCCTTACAAAAAGTTCCAGCAAAGCATATTTAAAAGAGCCTATGTAACCAATTGCTCTTCTTGCTGCACTTATGCAAATAGTCAAGCCAATTGTTAATTATTTTCTTAATCTGGCTACTTCTAATAAAAATGAGGGTGATTTTAGAGAAAAGTATTGTTTCAATAATGCAGTCTTATCTATATACTAAATCCTAATACTACTCATTGAGATGTAAACTCCATCCAGAATTCAAGTTCCCCATAATGGCCTGGCTAATGCCCCTACTGGGCCCCTGAATAACAGTTTGTGGTTTACTATTAGTTGCCCCTTGTGTCTCAGGTTCCTCCAACAGCATCTAACCCAGATGACTCAGGTTGCCACCAACCAGGTTACTTCACCGTTACGCACCTCTTCCCACTAAACCCCCTCCTTCAGCCTAATACCAGCCTCAAACCTCCAAGATGCCCCTTGTCAGCCGGAAGTAGCCAGATCGAGTCGTCGCCTATTATGACCAAAAGGCTGGAATGCTAGGCTGGAGGAAGGAAAAACAAGGACATGCAAACAGAACAGAGAGATGCCATACGGGGAGAACAGACCAGACCCCAAGGTCCATGCCTTATATGGAAAGGGAACAGCTCTTCCTGAATTCCATCCTTCTGATGTGCCAACTAAGACTCAGATGTCAGCCTCCTCCCTCTTGGAAGGAAAAAAAGTTTCTAGTTGTCTATTATGTCACCTTTAGCCAATCATACCTCTCCACACCCCCTAGGATAGCTTGCCCACTCCTCCCCCTCCTAATCCCTTATAAGCCCCCACCTCCCTGACCGGTGTGACTTCCCCGGCCTGTAGTGCCCAGACCACGGAACATCACCCCGGGGTGCATTCAAATAAACTACCTGGCCCTTTGTTGCCTCCCTTCACCTGCTTATTTCAGCTAAAATTTATTTTACAGATTTCTTAGTGTTTTGCTATAGAATGGGTAGCTGCATGGGTGGGTGGGGGGACAAACACTAAAGAAGACACTGAGTCATATAAATTAGTTATACCAGAACATTAGAGAATTCCAGATTGTTCTTTAAATATTTCAATTCTGTTTTTATTCAGTGTTGAAAACTGAAAAATTATCTGATGAATTTCAATCATGCAAAAACCCTTTAGAATAAATTCTGCCTAAAAAGGCATTACACATTCTGTATAAATCTCAGGTTTGCGTTTGTGATGTTTTTGAAAAATACCTAAATTCTGAAACTCTTCCAGTTTGTGTTCTGACTAGCCTGGAGGCCACATCACTATTTGGAAATTCTAGATGGGAATTAAAACATCTTAGCAAATGTAAAGCTATTCAACATAGTGACTGTGGTTTGGTAGTCAGAAGGTAATTCTCCTAGAGGCATTCACACTGGGACATTAACCAGCCATTGAGAGGAACTTAACTGGAAGACTGAAAAGAGAAGAATAAAATCTTTATTTCTAATTCTCAGCAGCTTTGACTTCTACCCTTCCTTAACTACTCAGCTCACAAACTGCTCTGATGGGAATATTCCATACATATGCTTTAAATCTTCAAGTTATACCTGCAGTGTTATTTAAATTATTTTTATGTTTGTAATAAACACACAGTTGGGCAGCTAATTGTTCTAACATGACTCTAATCCAATTGCATATGCATTTTCTGGCGCCTCAAATGTCTCCTAAGTGAAAGATGTGAAGCAAATATATCTTAATTATCTCTCTGCATACTGTACAGATTTTACTATAGAACCCAAAGTGAGGGACTCTTATTTTACAGTTTTCGGTCTGCATATAGACAAAGTGTAGAGAAAACGGGAAATAAAACTTTTACTTACATTTGTCAGATTTATGCTACAGTGCTAAAGAAATTAAATTACCATCAAAGTATAAATTTTGTGTAAGAACAAAGATGCATAATTTTCATGGAAATAAATGGTACAAAGCACATCTCAAATGCCACCTCTTCTATGAAGTACTTCCTGACTCCAAAATTGGTAATTTTTTTGCCCCAGCCTATAATCCTTGTGATCATTGGGCCTTTATGATTACACATTTTTAAAAATTCTTCCTTTTACTATAGAAATTCACATACTTATATTGCTTTATTAATCTGTAAGTTCTTTCAAGAGAGATTTCAGTTTCATTTCAGAGTTACTTTGCCTCACATAGTCATATTGATCATATGAGTTACAGATTTTTAAAAAATCACTCCCAAATTTAGTGGCTTAACACAAAAAAGAACTTTTATTATACTCGTCAGTGTATAGTTTGAGCCGGGCTCTAGGCTTCTGTGGGAATAACTCATCCTTCCTCTACTAGATGTCACCTGGAAGTCTATGTTCTGGAACCATCCGAAGAGTTGCTTACTTACTATCTGGTGGGTGATATTAGCTGTTAGCTGACACATTCGCTGAAATTGTTGACCAGAATCTGTCACTCGCTTGTCTGTGTGATCTGTGCTTCCTAACAACATGCAGGCTGGGGTCCCAGGGTGACAGTTTGATTTAATGAAGTAAAGGATTGTAGGTAGCCTCTGGTGCAAAGCAAGGCAATGCCTTCTGGTCATAAAGGATCAAGTGGCTTGTACAGCTCACTTTATGCAATTCTGTATTACATTGGCTATTCCTGTAAAGTTCATTACCACTTGGACAGAAAAGGCTCTACCAACACATGTATCACTTCAGTGAACATTTCCCATATTTCTTTTCCCAACACCACTATCCCCTCTATTTTGTACCCAACACATAGTCAATCCTTCGAGAACCTCTGTACATATCTCAGTTTTAGTTCCTATCACTGTTCATTTGTTCTTATCACTGTTTCTTGTTTGTTTCCCCTTGGTCTTTTTCTAGTCGCTGGAGTGTCACTTAAAATCTCAAAGAACCCAAGTATTTGCTAAACTAATGGAGGAAATAAATTTGGGATCTTACATTAGTAGCTTTATTAGGTAAAGAAAGCAGCATAAATTTACTGGTAGCCTTGTGCAGGAGGAAGCAAAATGGTGTAGGAAATGACCTTGGATGGAAAAGAAAACCTGGGGCTGAAAAAATGAATGAATGACTGAGTAGAAAATGGCCCTTAACCACTAATTTGGCTAAAATATCTAAATAAATTCTGATAAAATAACTGTCATTTACTAACCCAGAAAGGCTTAACAGTGCTCACCTAGAACTTCCTCAAACTCTAGGTAGCACTTCTAGTAAAACAACCGACACAGAATGATTTTTGTGACATGTCAGTCCCACTGGACAGTGAGCTCTTTAAGAGGACATCCAAATACTTGGTTGTAAAAAAGTAGCTTCACATTCATGAATGAACAGACTGATTAATTGAAAAAGATTTTTGATTAAGTATAAATATAGTTTATGTTTTTAGTAAACATAAAGTAAACTTTGGTAAACCAAGTTTTGTAAGATCAACATGACCTTGATATTACCATGGAAAAAAAATCATTTCATTGTCTACTACTGCTACCACTCCAGTTATTACAGCAATTCAAATCTCTATCAAGGCAAAATATTAAATAATATAGTTTATCATCTGATATTAATGTATAATAAGAATTTTTTTCTTGACTATAAGAAAAAAATTCAAAAGAAGAAATGAGAAAGCGAATATAGTGAATATAAGCATCTAAGAAATATTGTCTGTTATGATTTATATAATGAAACTAAAAAGTTGAAAGCCAATTTTAAAGCACTTCAAAGTAATATCAGGGAAATTAATTTGAAGGATACATTTAATGTTTTGAATCAGAATCTGTCAAGCCTGTCATGAATTTTAACTGAGTTAAAAAAGTATTCTGAGGCATATTGTGTGGATGTTGGCATCTGAAACACTACAAAACTACCTAAGAGATGATGATATGATAGAAATCAATGATCTGGTAGTAATAAAGTGTTTCAGTTCAAATCATGTAGAATATCAAAGGAAATATTTTGATGTATTTAAATAATGAACTCTACTGTTAATAAAACCTGGTTGTGCCAGATAACTTCTAAAATATTTCTGATTTTAACTCTATCTAGCTTTTCTTAGCTTTTCATTAACAAGCACATGCACATGCACACAAATGCACACAAGCACACATACATGTAAGTTCACTAAATATTCACAAACCAAACACCCTTGAATAACCAGGATCAAAAAATAGAATGTTGTCCACACACCAAAAGCCCTTATTGTACCCTATTCCTACTTCTACCTGCCTCCCAAAAAATACTGACTGCTGATGGCATAGATCATTTTTTTTCTAGTTTCACATTTTATGTTAATGGAACAAAAAAATACGTAAATTTTTGTGACTTCTTCCTCTCAACATGGTTGACTTTAAAAGTCAATCAGTCATTTATTTTACCAACAGAAATGTTTTATTTTGAGAATAGCAGAGGAATTGCAATTCAGGACATGTAAACTGGCAAACCATAGGCAAATCCAGAGAGCAAAGGAGAGGAAAGTTACTTTATAGACAAAATGAGGGATTTGGGAAGGGCTACTTTGACCTGAAGTCCATTAGAGGAAAGCAAGATTTCAGGTGGTGATGGCTTCTTATTGGCTGAATTGTCGTATTTCCATATGGGCTGAGCTTGCTGCTAGGCAAGGAAAAATTCTTCCTGGCTCCTGCTGTAGTGGTACAGTAGGATTCTTTGTTTTGGGAATGCAAGATATGTCTCTTCCTTGGTGTGTGTGATTGGTGGAGAGTGGTAGGGCATGAGAGCACCCTTTTCTGGCCTCTTGACTCCATTGCACAGGAGGTTTAACCAGTTTCGCAATGTTATGTGTGTGGAAATAATCCATATTGTATATCGTTAATTTTTATTGCTGCATAGTATTCTATAGATAACTATTCTACAATTTATTTATTTACTTAACTCTTTAAAAATTAATGTACATATAATAAAATGCACAAATGTTAGTGTACAGCTTGATGAATTTGACATGTATAGATACTCATGTAACCATATGCTTGATCAAGATACCAAACTTTATCCTAATTTTTTTTTCCTTTTACCTGTTTCACCCATCCTGCTGCCCCCTCCCCTATGGTAACCACCAGTCTATTCTCTGTGTTATGGGTCTATTTCAGTTTCATTTATTTCTTTTGTTTTTTAGATTCTACATATAAGAAAAGCCATAAAGTATTTGTTTTCCTCTGAGTTCATTTAGCATAATACCCTCTGAGTCCATTCATGTTGTTGCAAATGGCAAGATTTCATTCTTTTTATGGCTAAGTAATTAATATTCCATTGTATATATGTACCCATATTCTTTATCCATTCATCTGCTCATGGACATTTAGGTCATTTCCATATTTTGGCCTTTGTAAATAATGCTGCAATAAACATAAGAGTGCATATATCTTTTTGGTTTAACAATTTTGTTTCCTTCAGGTAAATTCCCAGAAGTGGAATTGCTGGGTTGTATGGCACTTTCAGTTTTTTGAAAACCTCCATATTGCTTTCCGCAATAGCTGCACCAATTTACATTCCCACCAATAGTGTAGGAGGGTTCCCTTTTCTTCACATCCTCACCAACATGTCTTATTACTTATTGATGTTAGCTGTTCTGACTGGTGTGAAATGATATGTTTGTGGTTTTGAATTTAATTTCCCTGATGATTAGTAACGTTGAACATATTTTCATGTGTCTCTTGACTATCTGTATGTTATCTTTTGAAAAATGTCTATTCAGGTCCTCTGCCTAGTGGGAGCCATGCTACTCAAGCTGTGTAGCAAGCTCAGGCTGGAGGAAGACCCCCCATAAATCAGGGGCCTTTGCAGCTGGCTCCCCCTACTACCCGCCTTGGTTTTGCTTTTTCTATTATACTATTGGCTTTGCTTTTACCTGCATTTTTGCTAAGAGTTAACTAACCTTTGCTGAGCAGTGTGGAAAGGAGGAGAACATAAGTTTCCTAGGAGCTTCTCAGGACAGTGCTCCTGAAGAATAGAACACGCAGGGGCCAAATGGTGATCTTGGCAGAAAGTACTGAAACCTACTGTTAGTTAGTCAAACATTGACCACCCTATTTCCACTGAGAATGCCCCCCTTTTATTATTACAATGCTAGTGAAACTAGTGATGGAGAGTTTTATAGAAATAGAGTTATGAGAGAATATTGAATAGAATAACCCTGACACTTAATCAATCTTCTCATGTTTTCTTCCCTCTGCTACTTCTATAGTTTTTCTTCTTCCTTCCTAATTACAGCCCTTTACTAGAATTTGTGCCTTATATGTGAAATTACCAAATACCATAATTTTTCAAGAAGTAAAGATACCTCAAGACAAGTGCTGGGCCTGGAAGCCACAGGGCATAAATCTGCAAAGAAGTAAAAAGCTAACATTTTCAAAGAATATGGCTTCTCGCTCACCAGCTTTACATCTCCCTGTATGGCCCCGGAAGATGGCTAGTTAGCCAGAGACGGGTAGGATTCCTCAAGGGGGAAACAACCTAAGACAGGCACAGTTGCAGGGGGACCATCAGGTGAGAAAATGGGGGCCAACAGAGGTGAGGCTTAGAACCTCACCCCCCCAGTTTTGAGAGAAATCTTCTACACCTGTGGATGTTTTGTTGCCCTTGTCCAGCTTGGATTAATACCTGGTCTGTAGGCACAAACTTGATCATCTACACTTGCCTTCTTACAGCACTAAATCATGCTTTCTATCTTTATCTTGCATCTACCTATGATAGAATAAATATTTTGAGGAGATAAAATCTACCCATTACATTAGAAATATAGATGATGATACCTGCCTAGCTAACTGTGGTAGTGAGTGACCTGTATTTCACCCTGAGCTGATAGACTCCATAGTCACTGCTACATGCTGCACATTTCTGTGGTCACATGCATTACTTAGAAACCGCTTTGCATATAAACAAGAAACACAATACAGTACATGTTGCTAGGAAAAGTTTTGGTCAAGGAACAGAAAAAGATCACCCATCTAACACTGGACCAACCATGAATAAATTAGAAAGAAAAAGAAAGAAAAAAGCTTGCCTACACCTATTAATCAACTGCCTATACCAATTAATCAACAGAACAATAAAAAATAATCATATCCTTGTGCAAAATGGTATAAATAAAGCTGTCATCGGCACTTTGTCGAGAGACCACCTCCATCTGACTCTGTGTCCTGTCTCTCTGTGCACCGACTCCATCTCGTTCTTTTGGGCTTCACATCCCCCTGCTGGAGCTGGACTCGCATCTGCCCATTTTTTAATCGGTGTATTTATTTATTTATTTATTTATTTATTTATTTATTTATTTATTTATTTTTGGTGTTGAGTTCTATTAGTTCTTTGTGTATTTAGTATATTAGCCCCTTATTAGAGAGTTCATTTGAAAATATATTCTTCCATAATACATTGACTTTTAATTTTGTTGATGGTTTCCTTTGCTGCACAGAAGCTTTTTAGTTAATATAGTTCAATATGTTTATTTTTCTTTTGTTTCCTTTGCCTGGAGAGACATATACAGAAAGAAAAATTACTAATGTTGGTGTTAAAAAGTGCACTGACCATGTTATCATCTAGGAATTTTATGGTTTCAGGTCTTATAAGTAAGTCTTTAATCCATTTTGAGTTTATTTTTCTGTCTGGTGTAAGAGAGTCATTCCATTTCATTCTTTTACAAATAGCTATCCTGTTTTCCTAGTTTTCTTTTAGTTTTCAGAGTTCAGATTTTTCACCTCCTTGGGTAAATTTATTCCTAAGTATTATTTTTGATGCAGTTATAAATTGGATTGATTTCTTAAATTCTCTTTCTATTCATTCATTATTTGTATATAGAGATGCAACAAATTTCTCTATATTGACTTTGCATCTGGCAACTTTACTGAATTAATTTATTCCTATAGAATTTTGGTGGAGTCTTCAAGTTTTTCTATACATAATATCATGTCATCTGCAAATAGAAACAATTTTACTTCTCTGTACCAATCTAGATGCCTTTTTTATATTTCTTGCTCAATTGCTATGGCTAGGACTTCCAGTCCTGTTGAATAAAAGTGGCAAGTATGGACATCCTTGTCTTGTTCCTTATCTTGAAGGAAAAGCTTTCAGCCTTTTGCCATTGAGTGTGGTGTTAGCTGTGGGTTTGCCACTATGGCCTTTATTATGTTGGGGTACGTTCTCTCTCTACTTTGTTGAGAGCTTTTATTCATGAATGGATGCTGAATTTTGTCAAGTACTTTTTCAGCATCTATTAAGATGACAATATGTTTTTACCCTTCCTTTCCTTCCTTTTGCTAATGTGGTGTATTCATATTGATTGGTTTGTAGATGTTTAACCATCCACACATCCCTGGAGAAAATTCCATTTGTTCATGGTGAGTGATCCTTTTAATGTATTTTTACATTCAGTTTACTAATACTGTGTTGAGAAATTATGCATTTATGTTTATCAGAGATATTGGTCTGTAATCTTTTTGTGTAGTGTTTTTGTCTAATTTGGGTATAAAGGTGATGCTGGTCTCATAGAATTAATTCCAAAGCTTTCTCTCCCCTTCAATTTCTTGGAATAGTTTGAGAAAGATAGGTCTTAACTCCTCTTTAAATGTTTGGTAAATTCTCCCATGAAGCCATTTGGTACAAGACTTTTGTTTGTTGGGAATTTTTTTTGTAATTCTTTTATTACTGCTTCAATTTCATTACTGGTAATCAGTCTGTTCAGATTTTCTATTTCTTTCTGGTTCAGTCTTAGAAGAGTGCACATTTCTAGCAATTTATCCATTCCTTCTAGGTTGTCCAATATGTTGGCATATAAATTTTCATAGTAACCTCATAATTGTTTGTATTTCTTTCATGTAAGTTGTAACTTCTTTTTCATTTCTGATTTCATATATTTAAATCCTCTCTGTATGAGTCCAGCTAAAGGTTTATCAAATTTGTTTATCTTTTCAAAGAACCAGCTCTTAGTTTCATTGGTCCTTTGTATTGATTTTAGTCATTATTTCACTTATTTCTGCTTAGATCTTTATTATTTCTTTTCTTCTACTAACTTTGGGCTTTATTTGCTATTTCTAGTTCCTTTAGGTATAAGGTTATATTGCTTATTTGAGGGATTTTTTGTTTCTTAGGTAGGCCTATAATGCTATAAATTTCCCTTTTGAACTGCTCTTGCTGCATCCCAAAGACTTTGAATTGTATTTCTGTTTTTTTATTATTCTCTAGGTATTTTATGATTTCCTCTTTAATTTCACATTGACCCATTGGTTATTTAGTATCTTTTTGTTTAGCCTCCAAGTGTGTGTTTTTTCCTGTAATTGATTTCCAGTTTCATACTACTGTGGTTGGTTGGAAAAGATGCTTGGTATGATTTATATCTTAAATTTATTAAGACTTGTTTTGTGGCCTAAGAAGTGATCTATCCTAGAGAATGTTCCCTCTGCACTTGAAAATAATGGATATTCTGTTCTTTTTGGATGTAATGTTCTCTCTCTCTCCTGATATATATATAGTATTTCTGTCTTCTTATTTTGTTTGACTTTCTGTCCTTGCCCAATAGGTAAACATAGACCTTCTTCCCTCAGGGATCTCTGTCCCTAGAAAATATTGCCCTTATAAGGCTTATTTGTTATAATTCCCCATTAATGAATATCTCTTAGCTTGGATGTACCAGGAGACTACTCAGGGGATACCTTGAATTCTAGACACAATTCTCCCTATCTCCATCATTTAACAGCAGTTCTATCACCTCATGATAATCATATTCTATTCTTTCTGCTATATTCCTGCTAGTATAGTAACATTTTGTTTAGTTGGGGAGGAACAATTTCCCTCTTTTACCTGGTCTAAGAGTCAAATTGACATGAGACAGATTAATCGGAAACCATAGTTTAATTATATACATAAAGGGAAACCATAGACATGAAATTCCAAAGACATTCAGGGACATATGTCATCCTGAACTAAGGAGAAAGGGATAGGATTTGGACTTCAAAGGGAAAGGGAAGCAATTCACAGGAAGATGAAAATGTAAATATTTAGTAAACAAATATTTGCTGGGTCACACAGAAACAATGGGACACAGAGAAGAATTTTAGCAGACCTTGCCACATTCCTTCCTGTGTATCCACTGAGCCCACCTTATGAGGTAATTATCTCTGGTGATAGCTTTTCCTGGAGCAATTCCTCCATCTAAATTCCTTTTACACAGTTGTGGGTGGAAGGTTAAAGTTTCTTTCTGAGTCTTTTGGGCCTGGATTTTCAGTTTTGGCATAATCTGCATGCCGAAGTGGCACATTTTGGACTGGCCTACCCTTGGCACCTAGAGTTTGTTTTGCTTTCTAGTCTTCAGTCCAGAGAAGCCCAAAATAATAAGTGGCATCCTACATTTAGGTTTTTGGAACTTTGACTGTGTTACCTATTATGGAAGTCCCCCTGGGGACCCAAACCTCTGGTCCAGCAGAGCTTAAAGTTATGGGCACAGGCAGTACAAATGCCTTACGTGAGCACCTGGAATGTGGTGGGAAGAACTACTGTTTGTTCTTGTTTTTTAGAATTTAATCTATCAGGGTTATAACACCATATCATGTACATTGGTGCAACTGTATTTTACACCGTGAAGGACAGCATTCAACCATGAACAGCTTCACTCCAAACTGGTGTCTCTGCTATGCATTTAAGAGACCATGTTAACATTCTGATAGGCTGGCAGTTTCTAAGTTATGAGATATATTCAAGATTGGAGGATCCCATGCTCATACGTTCATTGTTCACCTTGTTTTCTATAAAATGGATTCCTTGATCCAAGGTAATATTTTTATATGGGATGCAGGGACAGTAAATCAGTTGCTCTGTGAGCCTTGACCAAGATGGCTTTAGTAACACTGCCCTCAGTTTGACTGAAAATTTGACAGGTTTCTTCCTGACCATAGGTCCCCTGCCCTCCCCTTTATTAGAGCATTTATTTTATTACCTATAATTGCAGACTCTTTCTTTGCATCTTTGAGATGTGAATCTTTCCTAGACTCTCGTCAGTTTTATAACCTAGGACTGTCTTTCTTGCTCTTCGGTGCTGTCCTTTGAAATATAATCATGAAGGAAGACAGTGCTTCTATCTCCTGGTCCCTGAGGGAGGGCAGGAGCCTGACTTCCACCATGACCTAAACACCAAATAGCAAACTCAGGCAGCCTGATCACATTGGCCAACCTCCCCCAGGATCACCTAGTATTTTTCCACTACCTCATCCCAGCACTTAAAAGCTCTCCTGCTCTTTCAGTGCAATTGCATTTAGTTGCTTTCACCTATTGCAATAGTCTTGAATTAAGTTTCCCTCACCTGTTTAACTTGTCCTGTGAAATTTTTTGAGTAATGTGGTCTAAGGCATTAAAAAGAGGAAACATAAGCCTAGATCTGGAAAATGCCTGAATCCCAATGAGGCAGAATCCTTGTTCTTTCACCATGGATGGGATCAATGCTGTCAATGGAACAAAAATATCTGGTTACTTTTCAAACAATATTGCTTCTCTCTCACTTGCCAACTTTACATTTACCTGTATGGTCCCAGAAGATGACTGGTTAGCCAGAGACGGGTAAGATTCCTCAAGAGAGGAACAACCTAAGACAGGCACAGTCGCAGGGGAGCCATCAGGTGAGAAATTGGGGATCAACAGAGGTGAGGCTTAGAACCTCACCCCCCTTGTTTTGAGAGAAATCTTCTGCATCTGTGGATGTTTTGTTGCCCTTGTCTAGCTTGGATTAATATTTAGTCTACAGGCACACACCTGATCATCTACATTTGCCCTCTTACAGCACTAAACTATGTTTTCTACCTTTATCTTGCATCTACTTACCACTTCAGCATTTTATTAAAAATAAAAATAATAATAATAATAATAATAATAATGATGATGATGATGGAGAAATGTGGGATTCACATATAAATCAAGTATAAAAATCAAATGAATAATCATACTTGACCTGATTGTTTATAGTTCATGATGCGTGATCAAAACCGAAAGTTTCTGTGATGACTGCCCTTGCACTGTTCACCATGTAAGAACTTATTCACTATGTAAGAACTTGTTCACCATGTAAGAACTTGTTCGTTATGCTGCAGAACATTGGAGGCCGTTGAGAATTAGGCTTGGGGTTGATTAATGATTGTGCATTGAGTCCCCTATACAGAATTTTATTGTTGTTAACAACCATATGATCAATAAATATGAGAGATGCCCTTTAAAAAAAAATACAAGTACTTTGTTTTATATGAAAAATGATGCTGTACAACCCAGTTTGAAAAAGACATATGCACTCCTATGTTTATCGCAGCACTATTTACAATAGCCAAGAAATGGTAGCAACCTATATGTCCATCAGTAGATGAATGGATAAAGAAGATGTGGTACATATACACAGTGGAATATTATTCAGCCATAAGAAGAAAACATATCCTATCATTTGCAACAACATGGATGGAGTGAGAGGGTATTATGCTCAGTGAAATAAGCCAGGTGGAGAAAGACAAATACCAAGTGATTTCACTCATATGTGGAGTAAAAGAACAAAGAAAAACTGAAGGAACAAAAACAGCAGCAGAATCACAGAACCCACGAATGGACTAACAGTTATCAGAGGGAAAGGGACTGGGGAGGATGGATGGGAAGGGAAGGATAAGGGTGGGGAAAAAGAAAGGGGGCCTTACGATTAGCATGTATAATGTGTGGGGGGACATGGGGAGGGCTGTGCAACACAGAGAAGACAAGTAGTGATTCTACAGCATCTTACTATGCTGATGGACAGTGACTGTAAATGGGTTTGTGGGGGGGACTTGGTGATGGGGGGAGTCTAGTAAACATAATGTTCCTCATGTAATTGTAGATTAATGATACAAAAAAAAATAAAAAAGATGCTGTAGTTAAAAAAAATATCTGGTTGGTTTCTTTGAGAGATGTCATGAGTATTAATCATGACACAGTCAAGACACAGAAATCATACTAGTTATTCAAATGAAGAAAATTTAATGTAAAGTGGTATTAACTACTAAAAAGAATTAAGGACACCTTGCTACTGTATGTAGGGCTAAGAGAGAAGGAACAAGGAAGGAACTGAGACACTAACTGCCAGGCTAAGATTCAGACTTCAGAGAAAGTGTGGTTGCCATACAAATATGCTGAAGATTAGTAGAGAAGTAATTTGCCAGAAGGTATGCACTTGAACTGTTGGGTAGGATGGTCCTACAGGGTGGTAAAGAAACTCCCAGAGAGTATTTACCACCAGGCCTCTGGCACACTGATTTTCTGGCACTTTATATCATAGGAAAATAAAAAGTACACCACACCAAGGTGAGAAGTCTGTTCCTCTTACGGTGACCTTGCAGTGACCTTCCAGCTTAACATTACACCAGCTGCCAAAGGAGAGAAATTCATAGGATTAAGTTCCAGTATCACAGAGCAGGCAAGGAAGTATGAATTAGGAACTCAAAGACATTACATCAATAACAGATATAAAAGGGTCAGCACTGGGCTACGCTGTTGTAGGTCATGCATTCGGTAGCAGCAGTAGCCTGGCTAGTCTCAATGATGAGGAAAGAGCTGCTGTTCATAGTTTCCCTCCCTCCCACTCTGGGAACTCCCGTCATGGAATTATTATGCAAGCACTGAGGTGAATGAGTCTGAGGTTAGCTAACCCACCACTGTGTGAGTCTTTCTACCTGTTTAGTTGTCAACACTTCCTCTGTGAAGGATGTTCTTGGGGAGCACTGCCCTGGGATGCATATATCCTCACATTCTGTTTACTTTCTCATAGAACAAGTCACATGCTTTCCCTCAAGTCTCTGTCATCTGTTCTTACTCTTCCCAGATTTTTGACCAACAAGCTAGGCCACTCACCTATGTCTGGGAATTTATTCATCTCCTAAGTTGAATGGGCATCCTCTTCTACAATCAGGCAATGACTAGCATTGCTCAAAGCTTTGCCCATTAGGAAAATGTCTCTTCACTACATGAGGCCACTTCTGTGAAGGTTTGTTTTTGGATAACATCAGTATATTGGCTCATGAATCTGGACCATGATTATGGTCACAAACTGGGAACCAGGAATTCCATACCAGGTTGTAAATGTGAGCTTCAGGGGAGATGTTGGAACAAATGAATTAGGTAACTTGGAATCTGGGCTTTTGTAAATTATCTGTGGGCTCTGAATTGCTTCAAGCCTCATCTTAATAATCTTCATGAAATGATGAATTTCTGTTGTGTCTACACAATCTTATTACTTGGTAGGTTCATAATTCCCAGCCTGTGATGAGTAGTACCAGTTGTAGATCTGGTCCCTAGTAGAGAGACACTTAGTTCCGTCTCTATTAGGGACAAATCAGTGCCAGAAGCTGCTTTTCTAATGGCTAATAGTTCCCTGTTTTAAATACCTCCTATGCTAGAGAATCCATATGACACCCTTTTCCCTTTTCTGAGAAGACACCTCCAGCACCACGGCATCCACCTGGCCATAGCAATAAAGTTGCAGGGATGCTCGTATGGCAGCCTGAAAGTACTACAGAGTCCTGTCCCTTTCTGGGCCCACTCAACTGACAGTTTTCTGAGTCACTTGATAAGTGGACAAGGACAGTGTTACCAAGTCTTTCTGTGCTGTTGACAAAATCCAAATGGTCCCACCAAGTGGAGTAACTTTTTGAAAATCATAGGAGTTTCAAGGTATCATGATGTGTTTTTGCTTTTGGCGGAAATGTTCTGGTATGCTTCCATTTACTAGATCTCTAAAAAGTTCCCTCATTTGAAAGGTCCCTAAATCAGAGTTTTGAAGTTGGGTTTTTCTCCCACTTTCTGGCACATAAGATGATATCCAAAGTACTTCGTACTTTCTACTCACTAGGTCCAATCACTGTGATGACGTTAATATCAAGGCCCAGCTATATGTATTCTATATAATGGTCAAATTACCTGGGTTCCGTCTGTATTTTGCTAAAATAAGTATGGAACTAATGCTTTTTGGGGTCAGGACTATGAGTGTATAGTACCATCTATTCCAGGTGAATGTAACTGCTTCTAATCCTCTTCCCTGATTAGTATTAGAAAAAAAAGCACATTTGCCAGATCAATACCTGTGTATCAATGCTCAAGGCCATATTGATCTGTCCTAGTAAAGTTATATATCTGGTACAGCAGCTGCAATTGAAAATAACACCTGGTTAAGTGTATGCTACTTGCTGTCATTTGCCATGCTCTGGTTGTTTTTTAGGTGGGGGGGACATGCAGACTGGTTAGTTAAATAGGCTTAAAATGAAAAACACTACCCTTGCATCTTTAGGCCTCTACCATTCTGCTCTTCTACCTGAGAGGCAGTATTGCTTTTAATTGACTCACCTACTTAGAAGGAGGAAGTTTCAGGGCTTTTACTTGAATTTTCCTACCATTATTGCTTTGTTCCAAAAGTAAGTTTGCAAGTGCAAGAGCTCTGCATATTAAATATATGCATCCTAATTATACATTTGTGGACTGAGAAATGCTCTTGGAGCCAGAGCTGAGGGCCCTGTGAATCGCTGGATCCACAGTGAGATGACTGAAGGCAAGTATTCCATGCATCACTGTGCCTCCATATGCTTGCATTCTGCTTAGGGTCTGTATGACGTTTGGGTCCCCTAGTATATTGTTAGTTAAACTCTGTATCTGACAGGTTTCAAAGTATAGAAGTAGGTCTTGGTAAATTTCTTTAGATCCCTTTGAGGAAAGATTATGGTGTCTGGTGCAACATATACTTGATAGGATTTTATGCAGTATTCCTCAAGAAGATGCAGCCTCTTCTGGAATAGGTTCCCTGGATATTAGTATAACATTATGATTTTGCATGGTGGTATCTAGCATCAGTCTCTTGATCACCTGTTTTTGAATTGCTTTTGTTGTTTTTATTGTATAACCAGGCAACATCCATAGGTACAATGGTTAATCAGCCTACAGAATCTGAATGCTGCTCAAAACTACATGAGTTTGAAAGAAGTTTCTTCCCTGGGTAGGCCTCAGATGAGACTGAAGCTGTTATCAAACCAAGCCTGCGTCCACTTGCCTGATGCATAGCAAGCCAAACATTGATACCAGGGTGCAGTGAAAGAAAGTAGGCATTTATTACAAGGGTCTAAGCAAGGGGAATGGGTAGCTAGTGCTTAAAGTCTTGAAGTTCTCATTGGCTTACAAGCAAGGGCTTTTAAAGGGAAAATTGTGAGTGAGGATCTCAGGATCAATGATCAGCTCAGGGATATCTTCTGACTGGTTGAGCATTAGGCAACCAGTAGCTCTTTCGGGAATCTCAAGCATCACTCATCTTGCTTTAACTAGTCTGGGGTCTGTGTTTCAGTGAGCCATCAGGTCCATGTGGTGGTGGTGGTGGTGGTGGTGGAGGGTCTCATCTCCTGTAAAACAATGCAAGGATATGTACCAAAACATTATCTATAACTCTGGAGGGCAACTGCAGTCCTATGAACCTGCTTTACATCTAAGCTAAGCTTTTACTCTTGCTTAACCCATTCTTCCTTTGCTTCTGAACATATCTGTTTCCATTATCATTAACGATACAGTCCAGCTCCCATACTCTGATTTTGAGGATTCAGAGCCTGTAGTGGAAGAAAAGTCTGAGGGGTTTTACCAAGGTGGGTGACAGTTAGGTTTCGAAACTCTGGCTGACCCCTTAATAGCAGCTGTGTGAGAGAGATGATCCACCTCAGCTATGTCTAGACTGATTCACAGAAATTGTGATATGTATGTCTGTTGACTTAGGCTGCTAAGTTTGTAGTAATTTGTTATGATAACTGATACACAGGGATAGTTGGGCCATGCTGAGTCATAATCATAGTTACTGGTATGGAAGTAATGAGGAAAATTAGAAGTAGCTCTGGAGGAGAAAAAAATGATTTTGTAAGACATTTGCCTCAGGTGAAGTCTTTGCATGGTCTCCAGAAAAAGGGAGACTGTTATTATCTGATAAAAAGAGTGTGCCATGTCTGCTAGCCCAGAGGTCTGGGCAGCCTTGGGTTTCAACGTTCTTAGTCTAACTACATAGCTCATCTAAGGTCTTCAATTCTACTCCTTCCTTGTCAGTGTTCTGACTTGAGTGTAGAAGACTTGCCAGGATATGAATTTAGCATTCTTTATAAGTTCATTTTCTCATACTCAGATTCTGGGCCTGATTTTCAGCACAGCGTGCGCTCTGGTTATTGGAGACGAGAGTCTTTTTAACACTGCACTAGCCTCTGGCTTGCCTAGTCATGCCAGTTGACTTGACCTTCAGGTGTTTTTTGTTTGTTTTAATTACTTAATGACTGAAAAAAATTTCATAGCTTCTGTAATAATTACTGTCCCCATATCTCTAGAGGTATTGCATGAGCCAGTGGGATTCATTCCAGTTGTGACCTAACTCACCCACAGGTAAGTGTCTTTGTTATTGCAATGCTACAGCATTTTCAGGGTTATCATTACCCTATTCCGACCAGTAATGGGGCCTTAGAAGCATCTGGAAATGAGCAGTCCAAGTTCAGAGTTTTATCCTGAGGAACTGCTTTTTAAACCACTTCTAGTATCCGTTTGCCTTAGTTCGGGTTCCCCCAGAAACTGACAGCTAGATTCAAGTGTCACTAATTTGTGAGGTATTTCAGGAAACACAAGTAATGACATGGACACTGAGACAAGGAGGGGAATGAGCCAACGAATTGTACATCATCAAGTCAATTATCTTTATGGGCAACTGGCACTTCAACTACCTGGGATAATCTCAAAGTCCCTGATGGGTGAGGAAGTTGAAGTATTTATATAACAACTTGAATCAATTATTGGTAGAGAGCTATTTCGGTGAGCCATTATTTCTCTGTGACACCAAGTCTTCAGTGCAGCAACTTAAGCTTCAGTAGAGATTCACCTTTGGGCAGAGATTCTGATGTTAGCCATTGGAAATCTCCAGAAATGTACCAATATGATAAGATGGCTTTTTTTTTAACTGAAGTTTTTTTTTAAAACTAAAAACACTTTTAAAAATATTCTTTATTACCAGATAAGAATATATTTTCTATTAAACTGTACCTCCAATCGTTTTATTGAATTTTAAATCTCAATGCGATTGTGTCTTCTTACTTACCTTGAAACTGTTGACAGGATATTGAACATTCCTATAAAAAATGAAAATTAAGGTCATGTTTTGGGTATTTGACAGTTATTAAACAAAGCTCACAGTGTCCTGCTGAATGACAAATAAAAGCAGATCTAATCCTGGCTTTCATGACAATTTCTGTATCATTAATTTATTCTCAAATACAGGTATCTCATGCCTAAACTAAATAATCCATTCCTAACACTCAAAGATTTTACCCTGAAATGATAGTTTTGTTACACATCAACACGAAACCCCAACCAATTTCCTAAAATATAGCTAAAATGTGGTAAAATGTCTATAAGTAACAAATATTTATATATTAGGATGTTAAATGCTTTAAAAAAATCACATCATAATCACCAAACACCCTAAGTATGAGCTTATATAAGAACTTGATAAGTCAAAATGTATAATGTAATTTCTAGGATAGCTGTAAAATAGCAGTAAAGAAAGTGAATAACTACCAAGGAAAGAAAGGAAAAAAATAGGGTAATGAAATTTAATCAACATGAAAGAGGGCAAGAAAAGAGAGAAAAACGTAGCTCAGTCAAGACAGCAAATAAAATGGTAGTTGCACCAAATACAAATGGGCTAATCAACTGAAGATAAGAGGGGTTTAAATTTAAGTAAAATCTAACTATAATGCATATAAAAGATACACTTAAACTAGAAGGATACAGAAAAGTTTCATAACACATAAAGTTAATATGACTACTAACCAAGAGAAAACTGGCATAGCTATATTATTATATTTATATCAGATGAAGTAGATTTTATTCAAAAGACATTACTATTGATTAAGAAGGATGTTTTATAATAATAAAAGGTTAAATTCACTAGGGAATTATAATTACCAATTTGTATAGACATAACAAAAGTCTCAAAGGAAAAAAGAATCACAAGAAGAAATTCACAGTAATTGGGTAGGGTAGTTAAGATGCCTCCCTCAGTAACTGATCAAACAAGTAGAAAACAATAAATGCAAAAAAACCCAGAAAATTTGAAGAATAATATTAATAAACTTGGCCTACTAGAAATATGTAAAACACTGCTCAATACATTTGCATAATAAGCATTCTTTTCAAGGGCGCATGGATTATTTACCAAAGTTGACCGTATTTGGGGTAGATAGCATCAACATTCAAAACAAAAGCAAATAGATCTGACCACAGTGAAATGAAGCTAGAAACCAATAACAAAAAATGATTAGAAAATTCCCACATACTTGTAAGTTTGTAAATTCAGTCAAAAATAACCCACCATAGGTGAAAGAAGAAGTCATATGAGTATTAGACAATAAGCTGAATCATTACCAAGGAAAATTCCATGAAGAGAAAGTCTAGGTCTGTCTCATGCACTGAAGCCTGATTTTCAATCATACACTGTTTGACATATAGTAGATGCTCAGTAAATACTTGTTGAGTAAAATGTATTCTAGGGTAAATGCATATAATTCCTTTGGAGAAGGTACCTCTTGGGTCTGAGAGATTTAAATCAATGCAAAAAGTTCAATCAATACCAGGTACAGATTCTTCAAAAAGATAATGTAAGCAGACCTCAGAATTCAGGTTACCCTATCCTGCATCACCAGCAGGAGGAAAAAAGGGGAGAAGAGGTAGATAAGGAGGGGCAGTGCTGAAAAAACAGGTACTATCTTTTATAATATAAAATTCAGAGTCCTGCCTGCATTGTTCACACTGTTCAGAGTGATGCCAAACATCAAGTACGGGGAAAGAATGAGTTTATTTTATCTTGGCTCTCAGAATCATCTTTTTATGAATCAACTTGTTACTTATTAGATATAGAATATTTATATACGCTGGTCCAGAAGTTATTGAGAATTATAAAATGACTATTGCTAATTGTAGAATCTTCAGAATCCATAGATTCTCATTCCAGAAAATAAATTTTATTAAACATTATCAATTAAAGGTTCGATTGTCATTATTGACCTAAATTCATCAGTTGTAGTGATATTAGCATGAAGGTTTACAACATTTTTATTTTTATGAAACATGAATAATCTGTGACTGTATAAAGGTGGGGCTGGGAGATAAATGTCAATATCCTTTCCATTTAATTTGTGCGACTGCTTTACAAGGTTTCAATTAGATCCTTTTTACCCCTGAGAGAAGCTAACAGATGTATTGCATTAATTATGGTTCCTTGAGGCAGGCTCAGGGAAGCCAAAATTATAAAATTACAATCATTGCAGTTTTACAGGTTCTACTTTTTGTCTCATTCCATGTGCTTGTAGAGTTGAGATGTTACTTTATAACCAATAGTTTCAGAGGAAGTAAGTTTAAGACTAGCACCAAAGCTCTGTGGAACAGGAGATAGCAAAGAAATGCAGCCATAGAACATAGTCTGCTTAACCAAATGTATGACTGGATGTGGTTTATGATATTTTACAAGCCAGCTTCATTATTTGTCCAGTGAAGTTAGTTCCTCAGTCACTAGGGAATTAAATTCTCTAGGGAATTATAATGCTCAATCTGTATAGACATAACAAGAGTCTCAAAGGAAAAAAGAAACCCCAAGTTGGGATGATTTCTCAAGGATGTTAGCTGCTGATTGCATCGTGGCTTGCCAGCAAGGAAAAGCCTCAGTCCAGTGTAAGAATATGCAAACCATCACCCATACATATAAATATACAGAGGATTGCTTGGGGGGGGTGGGGATGTGCATGTGTGAAATCTATTTGCCAAATCTTAAAAGAGGACTGAGGTAATGGATAGCGACCAGAGGCTGTATGTAGGGGCCTCCCAGGGTTATATGGTAGGCAAATATGGCATCTCTCATATATTTGATGAGCAATAGTAGGGGATAGTTTCCAATAGTAATGTTTAGATCACTTTATCAGTGTTCTAATGTGTTAATTCATGGACATACTGTAAAATGGGGTATTGTAATTTGTCAGATAGGATTGATTGGCCATGGTCTCATGGAATTATCCAGTACTTGGTGACCTTGATTTATCCATTTCCCCCTTTCCTGTACAGACATGTAATTTGGGCATAAGAGTTTCAAGGGTGAGTTTGAGGGGTGTTATGCGAGCTATGGTGACAGGATTACGAGAGGCTGCTTTATTAGCAGCAGAATCTGCATAGGTATTGCCTTAAGATTCTGGAGAAAAAGGAGGTTAACGAGCTTGGATTTTAATAACAGTGCTTGCTTTTGATAAAAGGATAGCATCTAATCAAGAGAGATCTTTATTTTTGATAGAACCTCCGGAGGACATAAGACATAAGGAATCCCCATTGTGGCCATAACATTATGAAATCAAGAGCAATGCTTTAAGCATATCTACTCTCTGTACAGGCTCTTAGAAGATTTACCTGCTGCTAGTTGGCAGGCTTTAATGGGGCAAAGAGTTCAGCCTGTGTGCTGAGGCATCTGCTGGGAGAGAACAGAATTCTATTATTTTAGTATGTGACAATAGCATAACCAGCCTGATAATTTCCTTCTGAGTTTTTAAGATATGAACCATCAAATAAACATTTGGGAGGGGGATTTCCTGCAGGTCATGGTGGAGAGCTAATAGAGAGTAGGCAATTGTGATTGGGGTCAGGGAGTGAGGAAGGTAGTAAAGTGGCAGGGTTTAGGGTAATACAGTGTTTAATGGAGACATCAGGAGCAGAAAGAAGTAGGAGCTCTTGTTTTGTTAGGTGGTTAGAGGAGAAATGAACATATGACATAAGTCAGCTAAAGCCTAGATCATGTGGGATATGCATAGGGTTAGATTCAAGCCAAGGGTGAATTCAGTTACTTGTGGCAAAGTAAAACAGCTACAGGCAGGCACAGCATGTGGACACAGAGGGACTGACAGGGTATAGTATGCTAAAGTATTCTACAGGGTGATGTTGGTCCTCATATTTTTGGGTAAAAACTCCAGTAGCCATTCTTTTTGTCTCATGTAAGAATAGGGAAAAGGTAAGTTGGTAGTTTGTCCCAAGGTTGGTGCCTGAATGAATTGCTGATTTAGAACCTGCAGGGGTCATATGTCATTTGGTCCCAAGGGAGGGGTGTGGGTAGGTCCTTGGTTAGTAACTGAAAGAGGGGTTCAGCAAAGAGAGAGTAGTTATGTATCCAGGATTTGTAGTATTCTGTAAGTCCTAGGAACCTCTGTAATTGTCTATGTTCTTGGTTGGGGATAGTTAAGGATGGTCTGATTCCTAGCAGGATCTACTTTAAGGCCTTTCAGGCATCAGCATGTGGCCAAGAAATTTTACAGTTGGGCAGCATAGTTGGAGCTTGTCTTTAGACACCTATGTCCTTTTGATGCTAGAGCCACTAATAGCATTTGGGTGTCTGTCAAAGATTATTGGAAATCAGGGGAGCAGAGCAAGAGATTATCTACATATTGAAGTAGGGTGGAATGGCCAGGGAAGTGTAAGTTGGGCAGGTCGGCATGTATAGCTTGAGAAAAATAAGTGGGACTTTAGGTATGGCTTTGGGCAAGTGCTGTCCATGTATACTGGTGTCCTTTCCAGGTGAAAGCAAAAAGATATTATCTGGATAGACAGGAATATTGAAGAAGGCACTGTGGAGATCTGTGACCAGAAAGTGAGCTTTGGGGTGGCATGTTGGAGAACAATGTGTCTGGAACAACAAGGTGTCAGGGGATAGCTAAGGTGTAAATAGTTCCTAGACAAATAACCAGCTATTTCCATTTGACTTTCTTACTGGTAGAATGGGAGTGTTAAATGGACTGGTGGTTGATATTGTTAGGCTTTTGGATATGAAGTCTTCATTTATAGGGCAAATGCCTAATAGACTAAGGGCGTATTGTTTTATATTGGGAAGTGTTTTTGAGAGGTTGATAGAAATGGAAATAAGTTCCGCTGTGCACATATGTCCAAAATCAGACATGGCCTGTCATGATTCGGTAGGTTTTTTTAAGTGTCTCTACCTGATTAGGGCAGGATTGGCTCAGGGGTAATACGGATATAGAACTAAAGAGAGTCTTCTTCATAATTTGAAGGTCTTGGGAAATCTAAATAAATGTGTATATGGGTTAAAGGTAATGTTAATAAAACATTTTTGAAACAAATCATGTCTTCGGAAATGTGCAGGTGAAGAGGGTACAAGAGGGAACACATGGTGGCCTCATAGATGTACCAGTTGAAGGGGCTTAGAAAAAGGGGCTTCAGTAGGAAGGGTAGAAATCCCAGCCGTTTGGACGGTCCGATCACTCTGGGGCAGAGGGCCCGTACAGCAGTCGGGGTTTAAGACAGAGGAAGCGGCCCCAGTGTCAACCAAGAAGTTCAGGGTTTGTTTTTCTGTCTGGAGGGTGAGTTCCCTGATTTGGCTGAGTGTCAACAAAAGAAGGCCCTCTGATATTTCCCTGGAGCACCCTTATTCTGTTTTGTTTTTAAAAGGGGTGGAGTGGGGCTCCATTTTGTGGATTGCCCATTTATATATTTCTAGCACTCCTTTTTTAAATAGCCATTTTCCTTACCTAAAACTCAGATTTGATCTGATCTTTAGGTCCTGTTTGTTCTAGGTCAAGATATGGGAATAGATAAGCTGGAATTGTAGGTCCATTAGTTTAGTCATCTTTTATTGGCAAGCTAAAGCGTGTTTGGCACAACTTTCTTTTTCTCTCGCTCTGGCTTTGGCTAACCTGTTGCCATTTGATCCAAGGATGGCTGGAGACTTTGTGTCCCAGTCTGGATCATATTGTTTAA
This sequence comes from Manis javanica, assembly GCF_040802235.1. Taxonomy (NCBI): domain Eukaryota; kingdom Metazoa; phylum Chordata; class Mammalia; order Pholidota; family Manidae; genus Manis; species Manis javanica. Next base: position 215,378,016 of record NC_133156.1, on the reverse strand, counting down.
CCAAAGTAGAAATTAGATTTAAAAGTTCATCTAAAAAGAGGGTGGCAAATAATTTGATAGTATTTCTTTCTAATGTTTTAATGCCAGAGTTTTTGATAAAATCTTTTTCAAATCTATCTAAATATGACAATATGTCTTCATCCTTTTTCTGACTACGAAGCTTTATTGCTTTCCAGACAAGTATGGGAAGCCAAACATTGGGGATTGGCACTAGGAAATATTCTGCAATATTCTGAGTCTTTCTTAGGCCTTTGAGAGGGTTGGTGTTGGTAAGCCTAATATCTCCCACTGAGTCCTTCCTGCCTGCCTTTCTGATCCATTCTTGTGCCTTAATTGGTCCCCTAAACATTTGGACCAATTGATATAGATCTGTATGCAGTAAATATTAATCTCAATTATCTTTGAAATTCTATAGAACCAGCTTCAGTTTTGGGAAAGTCTTTGGTAATGTTTATGAGATCAGTTTTTGAGCATGGATCATAAATAAGAACTGGTTAGTACTTCTGTCAGCATTGATTCCATTTGCTTCAATCTTAAAGGAGACCTTTTTGAGGCTTTAAGTACCAATCAAAATAAGTTTACCATCGTGCCTATTTAGTAAGTTAGCAACATCTTTCCAGTTGATTGCAGAGATAAACAAGTTTGGGGAGGTGAAAGTGCCCCAGGAAGACCAATGTAATTTGGGGTCATCTTTAGTAATTTTGACCCAGAGACCCCCAGATATTTGCAGGTCTGAGGGCCATAATTTTTGAACATGAATCCTGCAGCTGTTCCTGATGGCAGGTGTTCAGGTAGACTAGTCTTAGACAAGGAGCAGCCCATTTCAGAGAGAGAGACCTTCATGAACAGTGGAAAACCTTATGGAGGGACTTTCCTTCTACCTTACTGTGCACAAGAAATCTCAGGGAGGGAGTTCCCGTCCTTATGGACAATTAATGTCCCCCTGATGTGAAGGTGTCCCCTCCTGAAATCTTAGGGAGAGAAGAGGAAGATATGGCCCCACAGCCTCGACCAGAGTGTGGGAGGTCAGGCTATGGGAGAGCATACCTGGTGTCCATTTGAGGTTGAAGGAGAGCTGGAAAGAGCTCACGCAGCCCAGGTGCTGGCTGCCAGCAAGTCTGTTCATTTGGGTGTACACGTGAGGCTGCTGCTTCACATTCCATCCTCATCACCAAAAAAGTTTAGCTGAAACAAAGAAAATGAGTTTGAGATTAAAAAGTGAACTTTATTTGAAAAGATTTGCAAACTGGTGAGACACAATAGCATATAACTGGAAAGTATGTTACACCCCACTTCACTGCCCCTGGTTAGTGGGGGGAGGGTTTAAGAAGGTGAAAACCCGCAAGCAAGGTGAGCAGGCTGTTAGTATCTTACTGGTTGCCTTAGAGCAAGAAAACAAGTTGTCTTGTTTGCGCAGGGGCTTTCCAAAAGCTCTTTGTAAACAAGGGGCCATTTCTGGGGGCAGCATAGCTGTCTGGTTGGAAACTCTGAAACGGTTATTTTTCTTGCTGCAGAGCCTATCATGGCCTTGGTTGTGTTAACCCTGGCCTCATATTGTTCTTTTTCTTTGCCAATTGTTATATTAAGCTCAGCCTTAATTGTTCACATATATGTATATATGCTTATGTGTACACATGCATAGAATGGAAAAGAACTACACTGAATATAAAGTTATATTTGTATGTATTTTTGCACACGTGTGTATGACACATGGGGATAGGGAGGAAGAAATGAGAACTTTTTACTTTGAACACATAAAACTATCCCAGATCACAATACAGCTGTGGGAAAATAGAATGGATTGGTATGGTCATTAATGATTTTCTTTAATTGTTTTTAAACCAAAGATGAATGGCTCTCCTGAAAAATATATTATGGCAATAATATACCTTTTGACTTAAGTAACCACCAGTGTAAATTTTTACATTATTTTAAAAGCTACAGCCTGTAGAAGAGAAAAGCCAGGGATAAGAAAGCTCTTTCTCCCTATAAAGGCAGCATTTTGAAGAGAGTTGTCACAACATTTTCTAAATCTGAAGAATAAGAATAAGAATAAGATCTCAGAATATTATCTAAAAGCATGATTAAATTTTCTAAATTGAACTTATTAAGTGACCAAGATCCATTTAAGTAACTTAAGGTCATAAATCAAAAGCATTTGCACACAGAAATAACAGGTACTTGGCTGATTTTATATGTTCAAAGGAAAGATTTTTGATGAAATAAAATTTTTTAAAATAATGGGCAATTAAAAGTTATAAAATACAGAAGGCAGACTAAGTAGTATTAAATTTAATAATTCAAGGCAATGCTTTCTAAAATACCAAACTTAAAGAATAAATCATATTTATAGCCTGAATAAATTAAGAAATAAGTGGCTGAAACAGTAGGTTAATTAAAATTAGTGCATTTTCTAAACTGGCAAACCAGATAGGTTGGTGGACTAATATGTCAGAAGTTGGCAGTTATTTCAGCCAAAATAGTCAAAGCAGATGGGTATCTATATGTGACCTCAAAGGACTTTAGTTTTTATAGTCTTTACTGGATCATAGAACTTATATAATCTTTTTATGAAACATCATTATTACCTTATGAATATTTCTGTATACTAAATGTTAATTATGTAACTTTCTAACTATGAGTATTTGGCAAGTTCCCTTCATCTCATTTTCTTTACTTAAGAAATTGGGAAAATAATATTACTTCCCTTTTAGGATTTTTCAAAGATTAAATTAGTTAATATACAAAACATTGTCTACACATGCTAACCTTTCAGTAAATGAAAGCTAGTGCATTTTAAAGAATTACCTCTTCTTTAGCATTCATGGTATAACATACACTGAAGACATTTTAGATGATGAGAATGTTTAAGTCACAGAATTGTGCATATTTTAGTTACTTTTATGGTGTTTGGGTTTATAAAAGGCTAGCAAGCACCTAAATATAGAGTACAACTAAGTAAAGCATGCCAGTCTACGGAGACAACCAAGCTAGGCTTCTATTTTTCATTCCTTTAGCCATTTTAACATATGAAAATAGTCCTCTTCAGGATCTCTCAGAAAAGCTTTTCCACTGTTGGAGCAATTTTTATAAATGGAGTTTGGGCTAAAGGAAGAAAATTAACAAGATAACTCAAAGAAAATTTACTTCATAAAGAATATAGCCTTTTAGATGACACAGCCTTACAGGGAGTTTGGAGATGGAGAATAAGTCAAGAAATAAAAAGGGAGTTTTTTTTGATTCAGGGACTAAAAATGAGATCTGTAATTGGAAAAGGGCTACAGGATCATGATGCCTTTTGAATTGCAAACACCAGGTTAAGAACTTTTGAAAAAGATATTTGGAAAGTGTGCTCGCAGAGTGAATGATCTAATGCCTTCTATTTGTTCCCATCTATCAGAGGTCATATTGCAACACTGCTTGCCTAATAAGACAGAAGACTTTCAGTTCACCGGCCCTTACTGCTAACCTTTTATTCTCTTAAAACCAAAAAAAAAATGTACATAATGGTGTAGCCAAAATGGGAACATGCCATTTAGAATTAGGTCTGATTTTAGAATTAGTTCTGATTTAAATTATTCTATGCAACACTTTGTTTTAAGTTTTTTTTTTGGTCGGGGGAGGGTGAGTGGATGAAGGATGGTATAACATTGCACAAAGATAAAGGATGTCAAGTCACAGAAAATCAGGTTCAATTCTTGTCAGCAATACATGCTGTGTGACTTTAAGGACATACTTTTAATAGAAAGGACTGTTTCTTATTTGCTATTTAATCCATAAAACTAACTAGACAGTGTAAATAAAACAAGTACTCAAAAATGCTTATTGAAAAAGTGCTTTGTAAAACAAGCATTATTTTCTTTCCTATTCTGTCAAATAGGAATAATAGTACTATCTAAGCTTGTGGAAATTAAATGAAGCAGTGTATAGGAAATGACATAGAGAAAGCACCTGACACATGGTAAACTTCTCTCAACAATGGTAGCTCTGATTATTTGTATTAAAAATATTCAACTGCATAACAAGATTTTTTTTTCTTTTTGGTACATAGAGAACTATTACTACTTTAAACATCAAATCTGCCAAGAACTTAAACCTTTTCCACTTATTTTCTTCACACACAAATTTCTCAATTATTTTGATATCCATTGAAGATAAATATTTTTCATAATTATGACAGAGTTTTAGGTGGACACTTTTAAAGATTGCAGTTTGAATTGGAACATTTTTGCTCTATATTAATTATGAAAACCTAAATTAAAAAGAAATTTAATGCCAGGAAATACCTTTGTCCCTTTTCTGACTTTTTTCTTCCTTTCAATAAATTGTTTTGGTTTATTCCTCATTTTTCCATTCATGGAAAGTCATCCCGATTATCCATTCTTTATAATGTTTTCATACTGATTTAACTTAAATACTCACTAGATTTAATAGAATTTAATATGAAACTACAACCAAACATTGGATTCCTTCCTATTTCATCTTTTCAGTTGTTAATATGGCCTCTAAGTGCCACTGAGTAATAAATTAGAAAAAGCCAGGCAACTCTAAAGTCTCCTTGTGTGGATTTTCTTTATCTATATATTATAAAAAGTGCAATTTGTAACTAAGCTGTCCTGGGTTTCTTTCACCTACAGCACTTACAGCCTGCAAAACACGGCAGGACCATAACTTGACCTAATACTCACTGATTACCCAGTATGGGCTAATGCTTTTAACCCCATATCAGTACTTGCTACCTGCTGACTGCAGTTTCAAGGAGAGCAATATTGCTTTGAAGAAAAAATAAGGACTTCCTGAGACCATCTACATTTATTCTTATATATTAGATCATCCCAAATTTGTTCACAAGCCTTTGGTGAAAGAGAAAGTAGGTGATAGACTTTTTATTTTTATTGAACTAGAAGTATATTCAAATGTACCTCTACTGGCTTAATGAAAAGGGATATGATCCCTTACGACTTTCCTTCATTAATAATTTTGGATGTCAGTAGATGAATGGGTGTAGTTTCTATTCTCTGGGAGCAGTTTATATATGCTCCCTTGGCCAAGAGAACCCCAAGCAGTAAAGTATTTTCCACCATGCATGGTAGCATTGTTCCTTTATCTCGCCACACAGACTTCTAACAATTATGGACTTAAAGATCTTCTTTCTAGTTTCAGCCACCTAAGAGACTTCTTTGAATCTTTTTAACTAACTCCTAAAGAAAAGAACTAGAAAGATTGGATCAGATATCTTCCATTGGGTCCATCAATTTTGTCTCAGGCAACTTGATTATACAAAAATGTGACACCTCTCCTAGGAATAATATACATGCAAGGGAGGAAGAAGAAGATGCTAGAAAAAAGGAGAAGAGCAAATGATTGTTTTTGCAGTTCATCATGTCTTGTATATTGCCTCACTTCCATACTCATACCTCTAAATTAGAATGTTATATCCACCCAGAATAGTAAACTGGTGTACTCTGAACTGCCAGGAAAGTACTATCCCTTTCTATCACACCTTAGCTTGACCCTGTTTGTCAAAGTCCCTTGCTGAGTCAAGGAAGTGATATCTGAGTTCTTAATCATTCAAATTTCTGTTCTGTATATTAAATTACAGAGCCTATAGGGCATTCACAACAGTTTTTGAATACTAATATAATGACTTTCTGGTATTGATTCTCTGTATCCAGTTCCTCTGAATCCATTTTACAATTGATCTTTAACTGACAATATGATATACTGTAGCTCTTAGTTGTTATATAATCTTTGTTTATCTAACTTTTCCCATTCCTTTGTAACCATGGTAGGAGAAATCATTGTCAATCATTCCAATGAGCTATAAAGAAATATATATATGGGAAAAGTTAAAGACAAAATATACGAGAAAGGTCCACTAAAATATAGGCAGATGAGCTCTGTACCAAGATAGATTGAAGGTAAAAAATAGCATGTACATTGGGAAACTTATTTCTCCCTTTGACTGCACGGAGGGGAAATCCCGGGACAAAATACCTCTAAAACTGAAATCAATCAAAGGGAAATTAAAATTAACAAATCCTTTTATTTCTCACACACAGTTGTCCCAACTCTCTCTTGACCAGGCTGCAGCAGAAGAGAGCTCCACCCAACCTCTCTGGTCCAGATAAGCCCACACATACCCTTGTGATTACCAACTGATATGTAAATGGAAAAACTCTCTCTACCCCTTGGAAACACCTACTGATATGCAGATGAACTAAAGCGAGCCAGGCGAGAGATTCTGGAAATATTACAATTTTACTAACAGCCCACCCCACCAGAAATCTTGCCTCACAATCTACACATTCTCCATCTTCTCCAATGGCCCCTAGGCAAGAAAACAAGCATTGTAACCAGGCTAATAGCATAAAATAGCAACAGCAATAAAATCATGATAATCCTCAAGCTGGAGGCTTCAGCTAGATTCAAAGTCCTAGGCAGATTAAATCCATAGCTCGCCCACTCCACAGCTAGTCAGTAGCTGAAAAGGTAGGGAGTTCAGAGCATTATCATGTGGCAGCTGTAGCCGGGAGGCACATCAAGGACAGGGACTGTAGAAGAAAACCTTAAGGGCAGTAAGATACATGTTTCAATGACACCAGCATAGGAAAATCTTGTCCATCAGGTAGGATACATGCAAGAGAGTGGTCCCGTGATAGGACAGTGGCAGGAATGGGATCTCATCCTGGTCTAGTATACTAGACCTTCACCCCCGCTCGCTGTGGGAATTTCAGATAGGTCAATATATAGGGCGATGGGAGGTACATGCACTGGCCATAAAGATAAAACTTCTCTGCAAGATGCTCTTACCTCCTCAACATTTTGGGTAAACTAACGTGACCTCTGGGGTCCACTCTGCTGTTACTCCAGGAATACACATGAGGCCAGCTTCCAGGCCTTTTCTCCAAGGAGCCTGAAGGGCTTGTGTTTGCTGGTCCATGTATCAAAATGTCCAGGGCCACATCCATTCAACAGTGTCTCCAGGTTTTAGTGCAGTTGGGGCTGGCAGCAGGCTGTTGCTCTGCTGGCCATATCCTGGCTTCAATAACTCCTCTTTGGTTTGCACACACAGTTGTATAGGAGAGGCAGCAAGGTGTGTGAGCACATCCACAGGGCTCAAGGCTCTTTTTAAGGACTTCTCATTTAAAGTCTGGAGCACTGTCCATAAGCGAACTGACCACCCCCATAGACTGTTGGTGTCTGACTTCAGGCCAGATTTCAACAAACCACTGTATCTCTCTATCATGCCTGCCCCAGTAGGGTTATATAGTACATGAAATTTCCACTTTATTCCTAATTGCTACACCCATTCTTGTAACACATGTCCAGTGAAGTGGGCACCTTGATCACTTATAATTACCTGCAGCCAGCTGTAAGCTGCAAAGAGATGCTCTAGGCCCCTCTTGGTGGTTTGCTGATCTACACAACATGCAGGAAAAGCAACCAAAAGGCCAGTAGCCATACCCACACAAGTCATGGCATACTAATATCCTTCTGATATGGGCAGAAACCCAATATAGTCTATCTGCCACCTGACAAGGGGTATCAGCTCCTTTACTATTGTCTTATGTTTCTGCCGGACTCAGTGTAAGTCCCTCTTAGAGCACAGAAGGCACTCCCTCCATGCTCTGCTGAATTGTTCAAAGGTAATAGGCAAGCCCAACTGATGGGCTTCAGCCCACATTGTCTTTTTCCCTGCATGCAACAAATGCTGATGTAACCATTGGGCTTACATCAAAGGTAGGCATTCCTTCTAGCTAACACACATGGGCTGGTGTGGCTGCTTCATCATTCCCTGGGGATGCCAAAAGTAAATGGCCAGATACATGATATACAGTAACAGTCTTAGTCTGATCAGAGGCCCATAGGTCTTGCTACAACTCTTGCCCCCAAAGGGGCAGGTGACCAACCATCCAGTTGACACCATACCATGTCAGTAGCCACTGGGTCAACCCCTGATAGACTGCCCAACTGTTAGTGCAGACAACTCTAGGGGAGGGCTCCTGGGTGATTATGAGCCATACCACCAGCAGCTCAGCTCATTGGCTGCTCTTCCCATCACCATTCTCCATCCATATTGTCTCAGTTGTAGAATGGAAAGCCACAGCCCTCCACTTTGGGAGCTGCCCATGACTGGAGCCATTTGTATACCAAGCATCTTCAGGTATAGGGGATTTTCCCTCCTGATAAGGACTCTTGGCTACCAATGAACTCAAAAGCAAGTTTTTCTGCTTTCCACTGGTATAGGTCACTGGCTCCAGTAAGCATTGGAGTTCTCCACTTAAGGGGCTAGTAGAGAGGGTGCTATGCTGCTGTAAATATGTGCCCCATTTGGCCAGTGTGGGTGTCTGTGCCACACCACTCCATGGCCTTTGGGTTCAGTCTCATACCCACCCTGCGATGGGATAGGTGGTTATTACCTTCATTGGACTTGTTCTGGTGATGGGCTCCGTAGCCAGCAAGATGTAGTACACAGCAGCCAGTTGCTTCTCTATCAAGGTGTACCAGACCTCTGCTCCTTTCTATAATTGTGACCATATCCAATGGGTTGGCATGTCCATTCAAGCTGCTGCCAAAGGCCCCATCCATAACCATCCCTGGTTACATGAACATCTGCTCACAGGGCCTTGAAGAGTCCATTACACTCAAGGCCTGTACAGCCTTGACTGCTTGCTTAGCAGCAGTAAAAGCAGCTACACACTTCTCATTCCAGTCCCACCTGATGCCTTTTCATATCAATTGGTATAAGGGCCTCAGAATTTGAGCCAAGTGTGGGATAAACACTCTCTAGCAGCCCAAAGATCTCAAAACTCTTGTAAGACTGCCACAGTGGTAGGGGTAGGGAAAGCATGGACCTTTTCTATAACTGCTTCAGGAATAACTTTAGTTTTACCCCACCAGACAACCCCCAAGAATTGTACAGACAAATCAGGTTCCTGAACCTTAGAGCTGTTTCCAGCCCATCCTTATTCCTGTAGATGTTGCAGCAGTATAGGAACTGCCCCTTCTAAATCTGCAAGAGAATCAGACATGAGTATGATATCATCAGTATAGTGATAGAGCTGCACCATTTGCAGTTTCTTCCATGTGGTCGAGTCCTGGGCTACAAGTCCATGACAAATGGTGGGACTGTGGAGGCACCCCTGTGGAAAGACAGTGAATGACCACTGCCAGCCTTCCCACATGAAAGCAAACTGTTCCTGACTTCCCTGTACTATGTCAATAGAAAAGAAAGCAATAGCAAGGTCCACAACGTAATGACACATCCCCAGCTCATGGCTTAGTGTGTCCAATGAGGGCTGTTATAGAGGGGACAGCAGCATGCAAAGGGCATGTGACTTTATTCAGTTCCCTGTAGTTCATGGTCATACACCAGGAGCAGTCTGGCTTTTCCACTGGCCACACTGGGGAATTAAAAGGTCTGTGAGTGGGCTTTATGATGCTCAACTTCTTCAACTCCTGTAGAGTTTCTCTAATTTCCCTGTGCCTCCCAGGCAATTTATACTGCTTAGTATTTGTCACTTGCCTAGATACAGGCAGAGCTACAGGTGGGTGCTTAGCATGTCCCCTCAATACTGCCTTTACCACATATACCCCCAGTCTGAACTCACCTGCAGTGGTCTGTAACCACAGAGCCTGCAGGATATCCACCCCCAAAATACATTCAGGGATGGGAGAAATGTACACAGTATACTCCTTTGGGGGTAATGCCCTATCCTCAATGGGATTTGGGCTTTCTTCACTCTAATTTCCTTATACCCATAGCTATCTATCACAACAGGGGTCCCAGGAAAATGCTCAGGGTTTCCATAAATCAAAGAATATGCAGCTTCTGTGTCCACCAGCACCAGGACATGTTGTACATTAGCAGGGGACCAATGAGTTGCTAATTCTACATGTGGCTTCTAGTCCCCACCACGTCCCTCAAGGTGGGGGCCTTGAGTCTCCCCTCAGTTGAACTGCAATGTCCAATTGTCCTGTGGGGGTGAGGGCCCAGGTAAAGCCTGAGTATTATCTTCCAGGAAGTCTTGTAGGAACACAGGCTGAACATGGGGCTTTGCCTCTAGCTTTTGTGTCCTGGACGTCAGTGGCTAGAACTGCTGCTCTGGCTTTAATTCATGCCACAGTTCTAATATGATCCTATTGGGCTGCCCATCAAGTCTTTCTTTCACTACCCCAGTTTTTATCAAATCAACCTACATCTGGATCCTTGAGACCTTCATGGAGACTTTTGCCTTTCCCCTTTCAGTTGTACCCCATACGTCCTTCCATGCCCTTATTGTTTCAGCCTTCCCCAGATCTGCTAAAGTACGAGTAGCCTCACTTACGGGTTGCCCTATGTGGGGTGCAAGAATAAGCACTAGGGACCCAAATAGAGATTGGGGGAGCTGTATGGAGCACCAGAGTTCTCATTCCTACGGTGAACAACAACTAATTGGAGCCCTGGAGGTCCATATTATAGGTAATATTTTTCATGTCCAATTCTCACAGCACTTGTTGGAGCTCTGCATGCGTTTTCCAGCTAGTGGATAAGTATGATAAATCACCCTGATTAGGACAATCTGCTCTGATGGCTGCTATCAGCCAATCCAGAAGCATCCGATTCCCTGGGTGTAATGGGCACTTTGCAACCACTGCCGGAGAGAAGGGTTAGTCATCAGGGAAGCCAGTCTACCCAGTTCAAAATCTGAAAACAATGTTTTCCACCCCCATTTCCCAAAGATGCAAAAGCCATGTAGGCAGGGGTACTGATGGCTTCTGCTGATACTGGACGCTCATGTGCACCAGCTCATCCTGGGTATAGGGGTGGAGCACGGAGTTCTCCACAACCTGGGGAGGGGGGCTCCTTCCCCTGAGGAGCCTGAGGTTGTGTTTGTACTTTCTTAATTAAACAGGGCAGGCCTTTAATATGGGAGAGGCTGGTGCCTCCGGCAGTGGCCTTGGCAACAGATCAGCCCTCGGCCCCACCCCCTCATCCCCTCCTGACACTCCTCCACCATCTCCAGGGCTGAAGGCACCGATCTTTTCTTTCCCTCCCCTATGACCTTCTGCAACTCAGACTCTCCTGCTGCCTCTCCCCTTGCTGCTGCAAAGGAATCTTCCAGGACCACGACCCATTCTCTCAGTAACTGTCTCTCTTCCTTAAGGGCGTCCCATAGGTCATCACCCAGCTCCTCCAAGTGAAGCTGAAGTTTGTCTCTCTCTCTCTCCTCAGTAATCCTCTCTCTGCTTGATAACACTTTCCACTATCTCAATGAAAAGAGATCCTACAACGCCAGGTGCTACATGGCCATTCAGGGCCTCTAAGCAGTCTTCTGTCTGACAGGACTAATTCTGCAGCTTCCACTGTCTCCACTCTTCCCCAATTCTGGGGAAGGCGCCACCTCTCTAGACGATGCTTTACCCTCCACCAGTTCCCCAATAGAGGCTCCCTAATTGGAAGTCCCACATATAGAGGATTCCAGAGTGATGCTGCACCCTCTACTTCTGCAGTCACTGGGGCCTCTCCATCATCACTAGAGGCAAGCCTGCCCAAGGGTTGCACCCACTTACACAGATTTTGGGATCAGAGGTTCTACCAACTACCGTCAGAGGTAACTCCGGGGTAAAATCTCAGGACAAAATACCTCTAAAACTGAAATTAGTGAAAGGGAGAAATAAAGTTAAGAAACCCATTTATTTCTTACAAGGAGTTGTCCTGTCTCTCTCTTGACCAGGCTGCAGCAGAAGTGAGCTCCACCCAACCTCTCTGGTCCAGATTAGCCCTCACATGCCCTTGTAATTACCTATTGATATGTTAATGGACTAATCTCTCCACCCCTTGGAAACACCTATTGATAAACAGATACACTAAAGCCAGGAGAGAGATCCTGGAAATATTGCAATTTTACCCACACCTGGTGAAGAAGAAAAGACCACACAGAGATGTGGGTAAAACTGCAATATATTCTGAATCTCTCAGCTGGCCTTGTGCATCTCCATATCAATAGATGTTTCCTAGGGTGAAGAGAAGTAGTCCATCTCCATATCAATGGGTAATTACAAGGGTGGTGGGAGTAAGGATATAACTGGACTGGAAAAGTTTGGGGAGTTCTTTTTTTATAGCTGCGTTGCATAAGACATGGGTGAGCAGAAGTAGATGACTGCTTGTAAGCAATAAATGAGTTTCTCCCACTTTATCCTTTTGATTGATTTTGACTTCAAAGGTAATTTGCCCCAGGCTGGGAATTTATTCCCCATAGCCCCTGGAGTTACACCTGGTGGTAGTCGGCAGGACCTCTGAACTTGAAATCTGTCTTCATGGGTGCGATGCTAGGGCAGGCTGCCCCTGTAGATGGTGGGGAGATACCTGGAACCCCCGCAGTGTATGGTGGGGAGGCCCCAGTGACTGCAGCAGTGGGAGTTGTGGTTTCACCCAGGGGCCCCCTATCCATTGGGCTTCCACCTGGGGAGTCCCTAGTGGGAAACTGGTCTAGGGTAAACTTCCTCCTAGGTGGGTGGGGACTTCCCCAGATTTGGGGAAGGGTGGAGACACTGAGAACTGTGAAATTAGCCCTCCATGAGCTAGAAGACTGCCTAGAGGCCCTGGGTGGCTGTGTAGCAACTGGATTATGGGATGGATGTTTGTTTTGCAAGATAGTGGAAAGGGTTATCAAGGAAAGACATTTTGGCAGGAGAAAGACATATTTCGGCATTGTTTGCAAGAGCTTGGCAATGAATCAAAGGGATGCCCTTAAGAAAGACAGTTATTGAGAAGATGGGTCACGCTCCTGGAAGATACATTAGTAGCAGCAAGGGAGAAGGCAGCCAGGGAATCCATGTTGCAGGAGGTTGTGGGGGAGAAAAGAGTGGTGTCTTCAGCCCCAGAGATGGTAGTGGAGATGTTGGCAGAAGATGAGAGGGCGGAGCTGAGGGCAGAACTATTGCTACCTGAGGCACCAGCCTCTCCCGTACTAAAGGCCCAACCAGCTATAATTAAGGAAGTAAAAATTCAACAATAGCAGGCTTCTCAGGGGAAGGAGCCACTCCCTCCCCAGGTTGTGGAGCACTCCATGTTCCACCTCTATACCCAGAATAAGCTGGTGGACATGAGCATATGGTTTCAGAAGAAGCCATTGTAACCTCTGCCTACATGGCTTTTGCGTCTTTGGGATATGCAGGTGGAAAACATTGTTATGTTGGTTTCTGAACTGAGTCGACTGGCTTCCCTGATGACTCACCCTTCCATCTGGCAGTGGTTGCAAAGCACCCATCACACCTCAGGAAATCAGGTGCTTCTGGATTGGCTGATAGCAGCCAGCAGGGCAGATTGTCCTAATCAGGGTGATTTACCATACTTACTTATTAGCTGGAAAACATATGCAGAGCTCCAGCAGGTGTTAGGGGAGCTGGACACAAAAAAATATTATCTATATAATATGGATCCTGTGGCCATGATTGAGCAGAATCCAAGCCATTCCCCCATCACAGCCCCCAGACAGGAGGAAGAGGAACAGAGCAGGGAGGTAATAGGTGCTCAGGAACTCTGTACACCTGTTCCTGGAGATCTGCTATGGGAACACAAGTCAACATTGCACTGGGTTCTGGTGATTAGCAGGGATGGACCTCAGAGTTGGAGCACTCTGGGAAGCTGAGACTCCAGCAGCTTGAGGACAAGCACACTCTGCCAGTCCCCCTGAGACCCAAAGCAGAGGTGGTGGTTTGAAAGGTTTGCCAGCAGTGGGAAGGGTGCCAGAGGGGTAAGTTAGAAGGAGTTATCTCCATAGGAGAAAGGGCAGGTAGATGACACTTCCTCAGCCCTCCCTTGGCCCAACAGATTGGGGAGCAGTCTTGGGAGGCCCAGATTGCTCATCACCATTGCTGGCAACTCAGCCTACCTGCTGGCTTGGCCCAGTAATGTCAGAATTTGTTGCCTGCTCTGGAAGACAAAGGGAGGCTTTTCCAGGTTTCTCAGCCCTGTCTCATCCCAGTTAGAGAAGTGCCTGCAGGGGTCATCTCCCAGCGCCTCTTCCTCCTTGCAGGCAGCCTCGCCCAGTGCTGTGTGCCCTGCGGTGTGCATGCCCCACCCACCCCCTTAACTCAGCAGCCCAACCATTGCTGCAGGGCAAGAGGAGGGTGGCCCCACCCATAGCAATCACAGCAGAAGCATCACAAAGGCCTTCCTCAGGCAAACTGCCCTTTGCAGCAGAATGTGATTGACCACTGCCAGGAAAGGCAGCCCCACCAAATGCCTACCAACAGCAACTGGGGCACCACTGAAAAGTTGAACCAGGCACTGGAGAGTAAAGAGTCTAGAGTTCTGGGCACCACAGGATGCCGTCTTCATGAAGCCATTACTCTTTAGAATAGGAAGCACAGCAGATCCATCTAAAAGGAAGAAATACAGAAACCCTGACAAAATGAAGCAAAGGAATACGTTCCAAACAAAACTACAGGTTAAGACACCAGAAAGAAGTCTAAATAAAACAGAAATCACAAATATTCTTGATGAAGACTTCAATGTAACAGTCATAAATATGCCCACTGATCTGTAGAAAAGTATTGAAGATATCAGGGAGAACTTCAACAAAAAAATGAACTGAAAAGTAGCCCCTCAGAACTGAATAATGCAATAATTGAAATGAAATATACAATAGAGGAAAGGAAAAATAGATTGCTGCAAGTAAAAGAGATAACTAATGAGATGGAAATTAGAGAACAGGAAAACAATGAAGCTGAGGAACAGAGAGAAAAAAAATCTCTGGAATGAAAGAATGCTGAGAAAGCTGTGTGAAAACTGCAAATGAAACAATATTTGTATAATAGGTTACCAGAAGGAGAATAAAGACAAAGGGATAGAAAAATCTCTTTGAGGAAAAAGTTATTGAAAACTTCCCCAATCTGTGGAATAAAATAGACACTTAGGTCATGGAAATGCAAAGAGTCCCTAACAAAAGGAACCCCAAGAAGAAAAAAGCAAGACATATAATTATTAAAATGACAGATTAAGGATAAGAGAGAGTATTGAAAGCAGGCAGAGAGGGAAAAAAGGATTACTTATAAAGGAAACACCATCAGGCTATCTGCAGACTTCTCAGCAGAAACTTTATAGGCCAGAAGGGAGGGGATTGAAATATTTAATGTTTTGAAACAAAACAACCTTCTACCAAGAATCCTCCAACCAGCAAGATTATCATTCAAATTTGAAGGAGAGATTAAACATTTCCAGGATAAATGAAAGCCGAAGGAATTTATAACCACTAAAGTAGCATTATAGGCTATTGAAAGGGATTTCTATAGATGGAAATGTTCTTAAGACTATTTTTCACCAGTGAAAATAAACCCACAATAAAAGTAGTAGACCAATTATTAATCAAGCCAGTATGAAATTAAAGCAAAAGTAGTAAAACCAACTATACAAAAAAGTCAGTCAAGGGATATGGAAAAAATGCAGATTATGACATCTAATACATGAAGGGTAGAGGAGGAAGAAGAGAAAAATAAGTACTTTTAGATTGTGTTTGAAATAGAGCAATCATCAACTTGATATAAATAGTCACATAGTTAGGAAGCTATTCTTGAACATTATGGTAACCACAAACCTAAGGCCTATAATAGATACACAAAAAATTAAAAGAGAAATCCAGTAACAACACTATGGAAAACCATCAAGTAACAAGAGTATAAGAAAGAAAGGTAGGAACAGAGAGGAACTATAAAAACAACCAAACAATAAAATACAGTAACTACATACCTATCAACTACCTTATCTGTAAATGGATTGAATGCACCAATCAAAACAAATAGAGTGGCAGAATGGGTAAACAAACAAGACCCACCTACATGCTGCCTGTAAGAGACTCATTTCAGACTAAAGACATACACAGACTAAAAGTGAAGGGATAGAAAAAGATACCTCATGCAATTAATAGGGAGAAAAAAGGAGTAGCAGCACTTGTATCAGACAAAATAGATTCAGAAACAAAGAGGACATTATGTAATGATAAAGGGGTCAGTCCAACAAGAGGATTAACCATTATAAATATCTATGTATCCAACAGAGGAGCACCTAAATATGTAAAACAAATACTATCTGAACTAAAGGGGGAAATAGATTGCAACATGTTCCTTTTAGGAGACTTTAACCACCACTCACATCAACAGATCAACCAGAAAGAAAATAAATAAGGACACAGACACTGAATAATACATTAGATCAGATGGACTTAACAGATATCTTCAGAACATTCCACACAAAAGAAGCATGATACACATTTTTCTCAGTGTACATGGAATGTTCTCCATCCAGTATAGGTCACATATTAGGCCACAAAAAGAGCCTCAATAAATTCAAAAGGACTGATATTGTAATATCAGTCTAAGCAATTTCTTAGACCACAATGGTATGAAACTAGAAATAAATGACACACAAAAAAACAAAACCTACAAACACATGGAGGCCAAACAACCATGCTTCTAAATAATCAATGGATAAATGAACAAATCAAAACAGAAATCAACCAATAATAGAGACAAATGAAAACAAAAATACAACAGTTCAAAATTTGTGGTTGCTGAAAATTGGTTCTTAGAGGAAAGTGCATATCAACAGAGGCCTACCTAAAGAAATAAGAACAATCACAAATAAAGTCTAAATTAACAATTAAGAAAACTAGAAAAAGAAGAACAAATGTAGCCCATAGTAGAAGGAGGAACATAATAAAGATAAGAGCAGAAATAAATAAAATAGAGCAGAATAAAAGAAAAGAAAAAAATCAATGAAACCTAGAGCTGGTTCTTTGAGAAAATAAACAAAATAGGCAATGCCCTAGCCAGACTTATCAAGAAAAAGAGAAAGTACATGAATAAAATCAGAAATGAAAAAGGGATAGTGATGACAAAAACCACAAAAATATTATTAGAGAATTCTATGAGAAATTATATGCCAACTGGACAACCTAGAAGAAGTGGACAAATCTGTAGAAAAATATAACCTTCCAAAACTGACCCAGGAAGAAACAGAAAATCTGAACAGATCAATTACCAGCAATGAAATCAAATGGTAATCAAAAAACTCCCAACAAACAAAATTCCAGGACCACATGGCTTCACAGCTGAATTCCAGAAAACATTTAAAAAGAACTACTATTCATCCTTCTTAAAGTATTCCAAAAGGTAGAAGAGGAGGGAATATTTCCCAACTCATTATATGAAGCCAGCATCACTCTAATACCAAAGAAGACAGACACTACAAAAGAGAAGAACATTATAGACCAATATCCCTGATGAACAGTTACAAAAATCCTCAACAAAATATTAGTGAATTGAATTAAAAAACACATCAAAGGATTATTTATTATGGCCAAGTGAAATTTATTCCAGTGATGTAAGGATGTTATAATATTTATAAATCAATGACATACCCCACATTAATAGAAAGGATAAAAACCACATGATCATCTCAATAGCTATCAAAAAAGTGTTTGAAGAAATTCAACATCCATTCATAAAAAAGAACACTCAACAAAAATGGATATACAGGGAACATACCTCAACATATTAAAGGCCATATATGACAAACCCACAGCTAACATCATACTGATTGGTGAAAAGCTGAAAGCTTTTTCTCTAAGATCAGGAACAAGACAAGGATGTTGTCCACCTCACAACTTTTATTCAACATAGTACTGGAAGTCCTAGCCATGTAATCAGATAAAGAGATAAAAAGCATCCAAATTTCAAAGGAACAAGTTAAACAGTCACTGTTTGCAGATGACATGATATTTTTTTATTTTGGTATCATTAATATACAGTCACATGAGCAACATTGTGGTTACTAGATTCCCAAGATTATCAAGTCCCCACCACATACTCCATTACAGTCACTGTTCGTCAGTGTAGTAAGATGCTATAGAGTCACTGTTTGTCTTCTCTGTGCTGTTGCCTTCCCTGTGCCCCCCCTACATTATATGTGTTAATCATAATGCCCCTCATTCTCCTTATCCCTCCCTTCCCACCCACCCTCATCAGTACCTTTAAGATGACATGATACTGTACAGAGAAAGCCCTAAAGATTCCACCAAAAAACTATTAGAACTAATAACTCAATTCAGCAAAGTTTCAGGATACAAAATTAGTACATAGAAATCTGTTGCATTCCTATATACTAACAATGAACTAGCAGAAAGAGAAATTAGGAAAACAATTCCATTCACAATTGCATCAAAAACAATAAAATACCTAGGAATAAACCTAAACATTGGGGTAAGGGACCTGTATTCTGAAAACTATGATACTGATGAGATAAATTAAAGAAGACACAAATAAATGGAAATCTATTCAATGCTCATGGATAGGAAGACTGAATATTAAAATGGCCAACCTGCCCAAAGCAATTTATAGATTCAGTATAATGCCTATTAAAATACCAATCCATTTTTCAATAAAGTAGAGTAAATAATCCTAAAATCCATATGGAACCACAAAAGTCCCTGAATAGCCAAAGCAATCCTGAGAAAAAAGAATAGAGCTGGAGGTATTATGCTTTCTGACTTCAAGCTATACTACAAAGCTATAGTTATCAAGACACTATGGTACTGGCACAAGAACAGAACCATAGATCACTGGAACAGAATGGAGAGCCCAGATATAAATCCACACACGTATGGTCAATTTTTTATGATAAAGGAACCATTAATATATAATAGGGAAAGACAGTCTCTTCAATAATTGGTAGAAAACTGGACAGCTACATTCAAGAGAATAAAACTGGACTACTATCTAAAAACATATACAAAAGTAAACTCAAAATAGATCAAAAACCTAAATGTAAGACATGAAACCATAAAACTCTTAGAAGAAAACATAGGCAAAAATTGTGATATAACAATGAGCAGTTTTTCCATAACACATCTCCTTGGGCAAGGGAAATTAAACCAAAAATGGACAAGTTGGACTACATCAGACTAAAGTGTTTCTATACTTCAAAGGATACCATCAGTAGAACAAAAAGGCATCCTACAGTATGGGAGAATATATTTGTAAGTGATTTATCCAATAAGGAGTTAACATCTAACATATATAAAGAACACATGTGCCTCAACACCAATAAAACAAATAACCCAATTGTAAAATGTGTGGAAGATATGAAAAGACATTTTTCCAAAGAAGAAACACAGGTGGCAATAGGTACATGAAAAGATGCCCCACATCACTCATCATTAGGGAAATGCAAATCAAAACTACAATGAGGTATCACCTCATACCAGTTAGAATGACCACTATCCAAAAGACAAGAAATAATAAGTGTTGGCAAAAATGTGGAGAAAAGGGAACCCTCTTACACTGTTGGTGGGAATGTACATTGATGCATCTTCTGTGAAAAGCAGTATGGAAGCTCCTCAAAAAGCTAAAATTAGAAATACCACTCAACCCAGTAATTTTACTTTTTAGGATTTTAACCAAAGGTAACAAAATCCCTGATTTGAAAATATATATGCACCCCTATGTTTATTGTGACATTGTTTACAATAACCAAGTTATGGAAGCAACAAAAGTGTCCATCAGTAGAAGTATGGATAAGGAAGAGGTGAAACATATACATAATGGAATACTATTCAGCCATAAAAATTAAATCCTGGCATTTGCAACAACATGGATGGACCTTGAGATTATTATGCTAAGTGAAATAAACCAGGTGGAGAAAGACAAATACCATATTATTTCACTTATTTATGGAATATATAAAGAAAACAAAACATAATGAATAAAATAGTTGTAGACTTATAGACATAGATTGGACTAGCAGTTACCGTGGGGGATTGTTTGAAGATGTGGGTGAGGAAGGGGAGGGGATTAAGGGGCACAAAAATTCTCAGTTGTAATTTGATCATAGGGATAGTAGTATAGCGTAGAGAATACAGTCAATGATTCTGTAACATCTTCCTTTGTTGACAGTAACTGCACAAGAGAGGGTGGGGATTTAATGATATGGGTACCTGTTGAATTACTGTGTTGTCCACTTAAGAATATAGTCAATGATTCTGTAACATCTTCCTTTGTTGATATAACTGCACTAGTGGGGGTGAGGATTTAATGATATGGGTAACTGTTGAACTACTGTGTCATCCACTTGAATATAAGATTGTATATCAGTCATACTTCAATATGATTATACAGTATAAGATTATAAATCAAATTTCAATAAAAAAATTAAAGCATAAATAAAATGAAGCATCAATTTTCCTTTAAAAAATGAGTTATAGTAGATGCTGTATCAGAAAATATCTTTATTTTTAAGTCAGTAGGTACTCAGTCTAAGTCAATGGATTATTTACCAATTGTTCCATCATGTGTTCTTTTTAAATTATTTCCTTATATACTCGTTTACTAGAATAATGGTTAATTTTTGAAAAAAAAGAACCTCATTAAGCTAGATAAAAAGTAAAGTTCAGGGTTTCAAAAAGTATGTAAACAAATTTTAAAATATATTTTTTCTCCAGTTTTATTGAGGTATGATTGACAAAAATTGTATACATATATAGGTTGTGATTTTTTTAAAGTATACAACACGATTTAATATAAGTACATATTGTGACATGATTGATATAATCAAATTAATTAACACATCTATCTACATTAGATAGTTACCTTTTGTGTTGATAACACTTAAGATATACTCTTAGCAGATTTCAAATATGCCATGCAGTTCTATTAACTATAGTTCCCTTGCTGTCCTTTAGACCCCCAGAACTTTTTCATCTGACTACTGAAATTTCATATCCTTGGACTAATATCTTCCCATTATGTACAGACTCAAGAGATAAAGTCCATTATCAAAAGACCCACTGTGACAAAAGCCACATGAGGACTGGGAATTTAGTTCATTAGTTTCAATAATGTGTACTTACAATCCCAACAAGAACCGTGGGTCATCACTGCTCGACCCCCATTTTAAAAGAGAATGCATCAAACATTTCACAGTAAATGTTATGTTTGCTGTGGGTTTTGAGAAGCTTCTCTTTGCTTATCTTCATGTTAGCATACATGCCTATTTTATATATTAAACTTCTCTTTTTTTTACACATCTTCCACTCTATCATCCATTTATTCATTTTGTCTCTTGTATCTTTCATTGAAAAGTAATCCTTATTTTTATGTGATTATGTTCATCAATTTTTTTGTCTTAGGATTTTTGAAGTGTTGTTTTTAAAGTACTTTTCTGCTTATATATCATAAAGACATTCAATTTCATTTCCTTCTACTATTTTATAGCTTATCTTTCACAGCTGTTTAATCCATCTAACTACTTTTGAATGGGCTATTAAGTAGGCATCTGCTTTTAGTTTTCTCCTTGAAGTAGCTTGTTTAACCTCTTCTACTAGGTCCCACTCCTTTTGATACTCCTATTGTCATATATAAATTCCCATATACACTAAAAAATTTGGAAACTCGGAGAAAAATTGATTAATTCCAGAAAATATATATGTCAAAATATCCTAAGTAACAAGTTTCTTACAAAATTAAAATAGAAGCAAAGATTTCCCCTTTAGATATGTGAAAATAAGATAAAACCAAATGAATTCCACCTCCCCCAAAATGTAGCTGTGCTGGAGAACAAGATGGATTCTGTCAGGCTAACTGAGGGTCATATCAAAATGGAATTGGATGGCCATGTATTGACAGGAGGCTACACATGTATTCCATGTCCTTGGAACAATCACAGAGTGATGACTATTCGAAGCAGAACCAGAACCTGATACATTCCTGGTACTGCTGCTAAAGCAGACAATGACTGGGAAATCAACCAATCAGCTATGATTTGCATCAACCACTCAACTTAAACTTGCATTCCTCATTTACATAACGGATTGATATGGGAACCTGGGCAGAAATTTCTACTATAAAAACCACCTCCCTCTCTTTGTTTCCTCAGAGTGTACTTTTGGTTAACAGCCACAGGCTGTACCTCTCCAGTCTGCAAATTGTTTTTTTAGCAATTAAGTTCTCCTTTACTAAATTCCCTGTTTTACAGAGAGTTTTTAACAGAAAAATAAGCAAAACAAAACTCAGGGCCGAAAAATTTTGAAGTGTGTTCATATAAACTGCAAATCTTACAAGTTGTTCCACAAAACATAATAAGAGGTAAAGGTGCCAAGTTCATTTTATAAAGCTAGGCTGTTGTGATTACCATAAAGATAATGACAAAATGAGAAAGGTAAAGGGCCATTTCACCTAGGAATATATATCTTAAAATAATACATAAGCTTACCAAATCCTGTAGTCTTATTAAGTTACATGATTGAGTACAAACACAAGGATGGTTCAGTATCAGAAAAATCCATCGATGATATTCAACATCTTAAACTAAAAGTCTTTTAGTTATCTTTATTAATTAAAAAATTCACTAAAAGAAAAGTGAAAGGAAACTTCTTTAACTTGATAAAAATTGTACACAAAAACCAATAGCAAACAATATAGTTGATGAAAAAATTTTAGAAACATTTAGATCTTTTAAGATCAGAAACAAAGTCAATCCTAATATTAAGACTGAAAAAGAATGAGGAGTTGTAAGAATTAGGAAAGAAAATGTACAGAGTCAGGTCCAAGATGGCAGCACAGAAAGAGTCTGAATCCACCTCCTCCCATATACACACTGAATGTACACACAGAGCAGTTCATCCTGAGGAAGAAACGAGGCCTGGGTGAATGCCTTGTGTACCCAGTGAAGGGTGAAAAGGACCACATGAAAAAAAGGGCAGGATGAACAAAGACATGGTAATGGAGGGAGCCCCAGCCCCCAACTCAGTCCTGTTGTAGGAAAGGGTATCACTGGGGACCAGAGCATAAATCTTTGTAAATTGGGGCACAGATTTTTAAAAAGCTGCAGTTTAAAAGGTTTAAAGGGAACATTTGCAGAACTAAAGCACTTACTAAATGGTAGTAGAACTGCTAGAACTCTCACAGATCCAGAGGTGCTGGTGAGCACCACTGTTTATGTTCCACCCACCCACATTGCTAATGTGGATGGAAGTAGGAAGAGTACCATTATTTACATTTCCAATTGCATGTTGATAGTGCAGATGGGAATATGATCAGAATACACACACCTCTTCTAAACTTAGCCAGGGCAGTCTTGCAGACCCTACTTGTACCCAAACACAATGGCCAGAGATCTAGCCCTCTAAGCAGGAAGTTCACCCTGCCCATGCCCCTACCATTCCCAGCTGCCCCGTTAGTGTAGCCCTGGCTGGTACCACCTGGGAGATCCCCAAACTGCAACCCTTGGCTCCAGTCACTCTGTTATCATGGTCTGGTGCCTACCCAGGAGACGCACAGAACCATGCTTCTCTACCCACAGTTGACCCACCAGCAAAGCATCAGTCATTTGCCTACCTAGGATCCCTATAGACTATTCCCTTCCAACACTGGCCACACCACCAGTGTGACCTCAGCTGATGCCACCTGGATGACACTTGGCCCATGCTGTGGGAACCCTGCTCTGAGATACCCTGACCCCTGCAATTTTGCCCTCCAGCTAGCCAGCCAGCCAAAACCACCAGGCATACACAGTCTACTCAGGGACATTCAAACTTGGGAGAGGTAGCCCTTTCACCTAATCTATAAAAACAAATACAGAAAGTCAAATAAAATGAGGAAACAGAGGAATATGCTTCAAGTGAAATAATCCACAAACTTCAAAAAGAATTAAATGAAACAAACAGTTAAGCAAACTACCTCATAAAAATTTTGAAGTAATGGTTATAAAGATGCTCAAATTAGGGAAAGAGTGGATGAACTAAGTGAGAACTTCAACAAAGTGGTAGAAAATATAAAAAAGAAGCCAATCAGATGAAATATACAATAAATGCAATGAAAAATACACTAGAGGGAACCAATAGCAGATTAGAGGATGCACAGGAATGGCTCAGCAATCTGGAAGAAAGAATAATGGAAAGCACTCAAGCTAAATAAGGATAGTTGAAGGGACCTATAAGACAACAAATGTCCTAACATTCATATTATAGGAGTCCCAGGAGAACAGAGAGAATGAGGTGGACAGCTTATTGAAGAAATAATACCTGAAAACCTCCCTACTGGGGAAAAGAAACAGACATCCAAGTCCAGAAAGAACAGAGAGCTTCAAACAAGATGAACTGAGGAGGTCCACACCAAGACACATAATACTTAAAGATCAAAGACAGAGACTCAAAAACAGTGCAAGAAAAGCACTGAGTTACCTACAAGTGAAACCATATAAGGCTGTCAGCTGACTTTTCATCAGAAAGTCTACAGGTCAGAAGGAAGTGTCATGATAAATTCAAACTGCTGAAAGGAAAAAAAAAAATCTATAACCAGGAATACTCTATGCAGCAAGGTTTAATTCAGAATTAAAGGAAAGATAAAGAACTTCCTAGATACACACAAATTAAAGGAGTTTACCACCACTAAACTAACTTTACCAGAAATATTAGATGGATTTCTTCAAGAGGAAAAGAATAGACCATAACTAGAAAAAAGTTATGAAAAACAAACAATACATTGATAAAAGTAAAGGTAGTAGGTCAATCATTTAAAAGCTAGTATGAAAGTCAGAAGACTAAAGAAGTAAAATCAACTACTTCTAAAAATTAGTTAAGGGAATCACTTAAAAGATGTTAAAGAAGACATTATATACATAAAATGTGCAGGAAGGTGAGTTAAAAGTCTAGTGCTGTTAGATTTCATTCAAACTTAAGCAACCCTCAACATATACTGCTACATATGTATGATATCATATATAAACCCCATGGTAAACACAAACCAAAAACCTATAATAGATACACAAAAAATGAAGAGAGAGGAATACAATCATAACACTGCAGTATGTTGTAATATACAAGAGAAGAAGAAAGGATCAGAGAATAATGACAAAAATGAAACAACAAATGGCAATACATACATACCTATCAATAATTGCTTTAAATGTAAATGTTAAATGCTCCAATCAATAGACATAGGATGACTGAATGGATAAAAAGGCCAGACCTACAAGATATCACTTAAGAACTAAACTGAAGGGAAGGAAAAAATTATTCCAGGCAAATAGACATGAACAAAAAAAAAAAAGAAGCTGGAGCATAGTACTTTTATCAGACAAAATAGACTTTAAAACAAAGACTGTGCCAGGAGACAAAGAAGGATTTTATATAAAGATTAAGGGTTCTACCCAACAAGAAGATACAGCAGTTGTAAATATCTACACACTTAACAACAGATTAGATCACATTAGGTCAATAAACAAGTCACATTAGGTCAAGAAAACATTTACGGTTGAAATCATATCAAGTATCTTTTCTGATCACAATAGTGTGAAACTGGAAATCAATTACCAAGGACAGAATCCAGAAGAAAAACACAAACACGTGGAGACTAAACAACATGCTATGATACAACTACAGGTCAATGAAGAAATGAGAGTAAATAAAAAATAAAAAAAAGAGAATGATGAAAATAGAAACATAGTGGTTCAAAATGTTTGGGATGAAGGAAAAACAGTTCTAAGAGGAAAATTTATAGCATTACAGGCCTACCTCAAGAAAAAGAAAAATCTCTAGAAAACAGTCTAACCCTATACCTTAAGAAACTCAAAAAAGAACAAAGTCCAAAGTTAGTAGAAGGAAACTAACTTATCAGAGTAGAAATAAGTGAAATAGATAATAAAACAATAATAATAAATTTTGATCAATGAAACTAAGAGCTGGCTCTTTGAAAAGATAAAACTAATAAACATTTAGCTAGATTCATCAAGACAAAAAAGAAAAAAGACTCAAAATCAGAAATGAAAGAGGAAGCTACAACTAACACCATAAAAACAAACAATTATAAGAGATCACTATGAAAAATTATATGCCAACAAATTGGACAACCCAGAAGAAATGGATAAATTCCTAGGAACATGCAATCTCCCAAAACTGAAATAGGAAGAAATAGAAAATCTGAGTAGACTTATTACTAATAATTAAATTGAAGTGGTAATCAACCACCTCCTGACAAACGTCCAGGACAACATGGCTTCACAGGAGAATTCTATCCCACATTTCAAGAAGCATTAGTACCTATCCTTCTCAAACTATTCCAAACACTGGAAGAGGAAGGAAAGCTTCTAAATTCATGGTATGAAATCAGCATCAGTATGATACCAAAATCAAACAAAGACACTACAAAAAAAGAAAACTACAGACCAGCATTCCCTTATGAATATGCAAAAATACACAACAAAATATTAGCAAACCAAGTTCAAAAATACATTAAAAGCACCATTTACCACAACCATGTGGGATTTATTTCAGGGATGTAAGGGTGGTTCGATATTTGCAAGTCAATCAGTGTGATACACCACATTAAAAAAAGGAAGGATAAAAACTGTATTGTCATTTCAATAGATGCTGAGAAAGCATTTGACAGGATTTATCTATTCATGAGTAAAAACTCTCAATAAAGTGGGTACAGAGGGAAAATACCTCAACATAATAAAGGCCATAATGACAAAGCCACAGCTAACATGGAGAAAGCTGAAAGCTCTTCCTCTAAGATCAGAAACAAGACAATGATGCATACTCTCAGCACTTTTATTCAACACAGTACTGGAAGTCCCAGCCACAACAGATAAGGAAAAGAAATAAAAGTCATCCAAATTGATAAGGAAGACATAAGATTGTCAGTATTTGCAGATGACGTACTATATATAGAAAACTTAGACTCCACCAAAAATTAATTGAATTAATAAATTGAGCAAAGTATCAGGATATAAAAGCAATATACAGAGATCTATGGAATCTCTGTATTTTATGTCTAACAGAGAAATTAAGAAATCAATCCCGCATCAAAAATAATGAAATACCAGGAATAAATTAAACCAAGGAGGTGAAAGACCTCTACCCTGAAAACTATAACACATTCATAAGAAAACTGAAGACAATACAAATAAATGGAAAGATATTCCATGCTCATGGATGTGAAGAATTAAAATGGCCATACTGCCCAAAGTAATCTACAGATTCAGTGCAATTTCTACCAAAACACCAGTGGCATTTTTCATGGAATTAGAGCAAATAATCCTAAAATTTGCAAGGAATCACAAAAGACCTGGAATGTCCAAAACAATCTTGAGAAAGAACAACAGATCTGGAGGCATCATGGCCCCTGATTTAAAACTATATTTCAAAGCTACAATAATTAAAACAGTATGATACTGGCACAAGAACAGATACATAGACCAATGGAACAGAAAAGAGATCCCAGAAATCAGCCCATGCCTATGTGGTCAATTAATCTATAACAAAGAAGGCAAGAATATATAATGTATAAAAGACAGTCTCTTCAATAAATGGTGCTAGGAAAACTGAACAGCTACATGCAAAAGAATGGAACTGGGAGGATATAGAGAAAAGGGAACTCTCTTATACTGCTGGTTGGATTGCAAATTTGTCCAGTCAGTATGGAAAACAGTAGGGAGGTTTCTCGAAAAACTAAAACTAGAACTCCATATGATCCAGGAATTTCACTTCTGGAACTTAATCCAAAGAAAATAAAATCACTAATTTGAAAAGATCTGTGAACTGCTATGTTTATCAAAGCATTATACACATTAGCCAAAATATGGAAGCAACCTAAGTGTTCACTGATAGATGGATAAAATAACATGTGGTACATATACACAATTAAATATTACTCAGTCATAAAAAGGAATGAAATCTTACCATTTGAGGTAACATGAATGTACCTAGAAGGTATTATGCTTTGTGAAATAAGTCAGACAGAGAACAGACACCGTATTTCACTTACATGTGGGAGCTAAAATTAAAATGAACAAACACAGAAATAGAGTCATAGACAGAGAAGAGACTGGTGGTTGCCATGGTGGGGGTGTGTTGGGGGATGAGTGAAATAGGTGAAGGGGAAAAAATAAGTGAGACTCTAATATCTTGATGTGGATGACAATTACATGAGTGTATACACATGTCAAAATCCATCAAGCTCTATACTAAGATTTGTGCCTTTTATTGTATGTACCCTAATATGAAAATAATGGAAAAATATACAACTGTCATTATATGCAGATGTGTAATCATCTACCTAAGGGAAAGTAAACAACATAATCTACATAGAAACTTTGAAAAAAAATGAGCTGACCTGGCAAGTAAGTTTCCTGGACACATGTTCAGCTTACAAAAGACAATAGCGTGTATCTACACTAGAAATACCCACGTAAAGGGAAGTAATTTTCTGTGGCTCTCATACATCTTTGGACTGAGGCATGCTGCCTTTGTTCCAAACTATTTGTTCAAGGATGTTTATATTCTGAGTAAGAACAGACTTGTTTGTTTCCCATTATAAAAGGTTTGGATTCTTGGATCTCAAGGTTCCACTCTTTGAACATCCCCCATTACATATATAGTCATTATCTGGCCTTTCACATTTCTCCATGGTAACTGGAGCTAGAGAGCCAGTGCAAAAAAATACTGATATTTTAGTTAATGTTGTTGCTATGAGGAATAAAATACCTTTTTTCCCTGAACCAAGAGTCTTCTTTCACCTGCTGGCATCCATGAAGCTGTGGTAGGCTAACTTGTTAGGTGACAAATTGGGTACAGATCTTAGACCTTTCATAGTTCTTGGCACCAACTAGAAAATATAATACAAAACAGGAGACCATCACACTAGCAACAAAAAGTTCAATTCATATAGTAGTTTATCTTGAGTACAATATGGGAAAATATATAGAAATAATTAAGAATATAAAAGATCTTAATCTTTCAAGAGATATTCCATCTTTTTGAAGAAATGGGTTACTATTATAAATGTCAATTGTCCTCAGATTAATCTATAACTGTGATGTAATCCAAAAACATTTGCAGTTTGATATTTAGATAAGCTTAACAAACTTTACAACTTAAAAGAATAATTTATGAATAGCTAAGCCAATCTTACATGAGTAAAAGTGAAGGAGAGGTATTAAGAATTACACATTGCTATATAATATGGTGTGATATTGGTTCAATAACATTGGCTGAAATGCATGTACTTAGACTTTAAAAAACTGTCAATTTTAAAATCAATATTATTTATTATTTTAAGAATAGTAGGCCAGTACTATTCAGTAGTCTTTCAGAATTATTTTGTATGCAAAGAATATGTGCTTGGTCATACAACTATAACCGGCAGAAAAATGCCCAGGTTATTCTGACATTATTTCAGAAACATGGATCTGCCTCATGAAGTAATTTATCTGTACTTGGAATTCTCCCATTAGGCAAACTCGAACAGCTAAGCCTACACTGGCGTATATATGTATATGAATTCAGAAAAAGCACAAGGGACCTCAATGGATTTATTATATTTCAAATTCATCAGTTGATGCCAATGTCAGGTTATTTTACTATAATATGAATAGAAATAATGAAATATCGTCTTAAAAGCTGTTTTATGTCTAAAGAAATATGCAAATTATAAAATACTGGCTCTGTTTTAAAAGCAAATCTTCCCGTGAGTCTGCATTTAAGTTGAATTCACTGTTCTAAAGACAAACAGTTTATTTTTTCCAAAGAGTGTCCTTTAAATCTATGAGGTTAACATGAAACTTGGTAAATTGATAGTTTAGAACCTAGTGAAAGATTAGAATATAGAGGACTGCAAACTTTACTGCTGACTTTGAGATTTGGAAATAATATTTATTAAACTATTAGAAAGCTGTTGCTTGTTCAATGACAAATTATTTGTCACAACGAGTGGTAATCATTAGACATTTTAGATTCTACTGATTGTTTGCTCAAATATGAGATCTAGTCACAATCTTCCTGTATATTTTTTTCCCCAACTTTCCTGCTGATCGCACAGTGCCTTAAATATCTTTTTATTTTGACAACAGCAAGGAAAAAACAATAGCATGGGAGAGCTACTTAATGTACAAAATGTAACATTGTAAATTTAATTATATCAACATGGTTCTTTGATTTTATTTAATGATCCATAAGACTTTATGAAAAATGTACTATTTATTATAGAGTTCATTCATGAGATAAAGAAAATTAGCTCCTAAAAATCCAGACAACTGGATCTTAGTGTTGTTAGGAGCTGACCTGGCACCTACCACTTGGCTGTGTGTTCTCCTGTTGGACATAAATGATTTTACTGAATATCACCTTCAGACAAGATCACTGTGTAACTACGTTGAAGTGAGACAAAAACAGAAAAAATCAATGATGGTGACTATATAGAGAAAAACATCATCACTGTGCAAACTCTAAATTATTAAACATCTCCTTATACCAGCTACTGTAACTCTAACTACCACTTCTTTAACAATTACAGCTGTAGCCTTGCTCTGTTCTCATCTTTTTTTAAATAAGATTTATTTTTAAATAAATCCTAGAATCATCTCAATCTTAGAATTATCCACAGTTTCTGAGAACATCCAATTCAGACCAAAGCCTTACATGTTTGAACTCTCCCCTATATCAGTTACCCAAAGCCCAAATCTTATAATAAGTCCTTTCTAATACCTTCACACTGAGATGCCCTATAGATTCTTCATGATATACAATCTCCTTCCTTGTACATAGTAAACCTTATTTGTTCTACTGGTGTGTTCCTGATTAACTTTTTCTGGAGGACATTATGACCAAATCCTTGTAACAAATGGCAAACAAAAAACAGCATCAACTAAAACCTAACAAGGCATATCATTAACTTCAGAAATCAAAACCTGTCTATTATCTTGAGTCCTGATCAGTGCTAAGAAAATTGTTTTGAGCATGGCTCAGCATTCTGTCTCTCTCTAGGCACCAGGAAATTGTAATTGAAAACAAACAAAAATAATTCTAGCTATAGTCTTCAAAACCACTTTTCTAAAGCCACTGAAGAAAATCAAAGGGAATCCTAAGATTAAAAAAAAATTGTTGGTGTTTTTTCTATCTAGAGGTTAGCTTATCAAAAACAGTATTTCTTAAACTCCATTTCATAAAATAGTAATAATTTTCAATTAATCATCACTTAACTAACACCAACTTTTCACAAATTCTTTCAAAATATAATAAGGGGGAAGAATAATTTCCAACTCATTTTTATGGTGCTATTTATCACCTTGATCAGACACTATTTATCACTAAAATCAGACAAAAACATGAGATAAGAAAACTATGGATCAATATCTCTTATAGATATGGATGTAAAAATCCTTAACAAAATACTTAACAAGCCAAATATATACTTTGCAAAAAAAAACCTAATGTTAAATTAAGAAAAAAATCCATTTATGATAGCATTAAAAAGAATAAAATAGGAATAAGTTTAACAAAAGTGCAAAGCTTATACTCTAAAACTACAAAAGATTATTAAATAATTTTTTAAAGATCTAAATAAATGGAGAACATTCTATGTTCATGGATTACAAAGTAATATATAAAAAGAATTTTAAACCATGATCAAACAGTGCAGATCCCAGGAATGCAAGATTAGTTTAACATCCAAAAGTCAATTAATGTAATATGTCATGTCTATAGCATAAAACATGAAAGTCACACATTCATCTTAACAGACACAGAAAAATTATTTACCAAACCCAATACTTCCATGACAAAACATACTAAAAAAGAAGAAGAGAAGGGAATTCCCTCAGTCTCATAAAGGGTACCTACTAAAATTCTGTAACTAACATCATACTATATGGTGAAAGACTAAGATTAGGAACAAGACAAGGATGCACAATTTTGCCACTTCCATTCAACATTGCACAGGAATTCTAGCCAGGGCTACTAGGCATGAAAAAGAAATAAAAGGCTGCCAGATTGAAATGGAAGAAATAAAATACCTCTATTTTCAGATGACATATCAAGAATCCAATCAATAACTGTTAAAACTAATAAGTTATTTCAACAAAGTTTCAGGATATAAGATCATTATGCAAAAATCAATTGTATTTTTATATGCTTTGCAAAACAAAACCTAATGTTAAATTAAGAAAAAAATCCATTTATGATAGCATTAAAAAGAATAAAATAGGAATAAGTTTAACAAAAGTGCAAAGCTTATACTCTAAAGCTACAAAAGATCATTAAATAATTTTTTAAAGATCTAAATAAATGGAGAACATTCTATGTTTATGGATTACAAAGCTTAACATTGTTATAGCAAAAGTCCCCAAATTTATCTATAGAGTCACTGAAACATTTTCTAGAATTCCAGCTGACTTCCTTGTATAAATTAATAAGATGATTCTGAAACATTTACTCTTATTTGCTGTTAATAATCTAAGGAGCTGCATTTTAAGTCAGTTCAGATATGGATTTTTTCTTTTTTTTACCTGTGTTCAGTCATATGCTGGGTACCATGAGAAGATTTCTAAAACTTCTGCCTTTAAATAACTTGCATTCTCATTGAGCACCAATGGTACCTGTACAAAAACTATGAAATATGACAGTGTTCAGTCAGTCCTTGCACTATCAGTGCCCATTCAGGTAGCAAGAACTGCTTTCTGGAAACCATACGTTAAAACAGCATGATCAACTTGACAGCTTGTTTTCTCATTGTCTTGGTAAAATGTACCATGTGATCAGTTCAGGGATTTTGCTGATGGTCAAATGAGCCAAGGTTGAAGGTTCCTTTGTTTTCCAGGCTTGCATTATATTTGCTTGGGTTTGATTTTATTTTTTATAATATTTTGTGGATCTCCTGACCTCTTTAATCTATAGCCACTGTCAAATACAAAGATAAACAGACATCCCACCTCTGGGAAGCAAGACAAATCATTCCTCTGAATTGATTGGTTTGAGGATACAGATGGGACTACACTTGCTACTGCTTTGTTTTTTATATATATCAGACAATCTGTTTATTGTCAACATTCGAGAGAGAAGAAACAGTTTTACAGTTTACTTATATATAGTTATAACATATAGATAAGGCTGAAAGGATATTCCAATAACAGTCATTGTCAGTAGAACCATTTTTGAGCAGAGGAAGAAAATGAAAAATACTTCAACAGTGAACTTTTTTAATTGAAAAAAAATCACATGTTAGATAAAATCCTTTATTTACTCCTTTGTGTTCAAAGAACTCTAAACATGGAGTTGAGAGGCTTAGCCCCTCTCAATTCTGCCACTGACAGCATAATATAAAATTACTCATTTCACCCCTTTGGGCTTTAGCTTCCTAATTTTTTTTTTAATTAACGGATTTGAGTAGATTATTTGCAAAGTACGATCACTGCTTGTCTTCTACAGTCACCGCTATCCATCATGTAATGTGCAAACAAGCAGGCTTTATTTGCACCGTCTCGCTTGAACCTCCTGATGATCCAAGGAAAATAGCTCTCCTGGCATCTCCGTGTTACAGATGAATAAACAGTGTCAGAGATGAGGCAAACATCAGTAATATAGGTAGCTGGGCAGTGATGGAGTCAGAAAGCCTGTCAATTCTGGGTGACTCCCAGTCCTTTGTGGTTCTTCTCCATCGTGTAATCATGTAATTCTACTTTATGAGAGGCAGTATACTTTGTTCTTCAAATGCAGGAGCCGGTCTGTGGAGGCAAAACCCAGCTTTGCTGCTGACTCGCTACATAACTGTTAACAAGTTTTCAATTCCTTATGTCTCAGTTTCATAAGGGCTCCCTTTGAAACATTTTATTTTTATGTATTTTTATTTTTTAATTGTATATTTGACCTACAATATTATATTAGTGTCAGGCATACAACATAGTAACATAGTGATTTGCCAATTATGTACATTATGAAATGTTCACCATGGTGAGGGTACTGAACGCCTGTCACCATTCAAAGCTATTACAATATCATTGACTATTCCCTATGCTGTGCTTTTCACCCTGACGACTTATATACCTTACAACTGGAAGTTTGTATGCTTAATTCCCTTTACCTATTTTGCCCATCCAGCCATCCTTCTTCCCTTTGGCAACCACTAGTTTGTTCTCTGTATTTATGTATGGTCTTCTTGGTTGTTTTATTTTTTTAGATTCCACACAAAAGTGAAAAATGTATATTTGTAGGACTTACGTCACTTAGCATAATGTCCTCTCAGTCCATCCATGTTGTCATGAATAGTAAGATTTCATTCTTTTTTATGACTCATTAATATTCCATTGTGTATATATATATATATATCATATCTTCTCTACCTGTTCATCTATCAGTGGACACTTAGGTTGCTTCCATATCTTGACTATTGTAAATAATGCTGCAATGCATATATCTTTTCATATCAGAGACTTGGTTTTTTTGGGTAAATTCCTGAAGTGGAGTTACTGGATTATATGATATTTCTATATTCATTTTTTGAGAAACCTCCATACTGCTTTCCACAGTGGCTAGACCAATTTACAATCCCACCAGCATCATATGAAGGTTTCCTTTTCTCCATATCCTCTCCAACACCAGTTATTTTTGTCTTTTGGATAGTAGCCATTTTGGCTGGTGTGAGGTGGTATCTCACTGTGGTTTTGATTTGCATTTCCCTGATCATTAGTGATATGGCACAGCTTTTCATGTATCTGTTGGCCATTTGTATGTCTTCTTTAGAAAAAATGTCTGTTCACTTTCTCTGCCCATTTTAAAATCAGATTATTTGTTTTCAGTGTTGAGTTATATGAGTTCTTCATAAATGTTGGATATTAGCCCCATATTAGATATATCATTTGCAAATACATTCCACCCTACAATAGTTTGCCTTCTTGCTTTGTTGATGGTTTCCTTTGCTATGCATATGCTTTTTAGTTTGATAGAGTCCCATTTCTTTATTTTTGCTTTCTTTTTTCCCTTGCTCCTTCTTTGTAAGGTTATTGTGAGGTTTAAAAAGTTCGTATACATAAAGCACTCAGGACAATGCCTGGCACAACAGGCACTCTGTCAGTATCGCCCACTGCTATTCTTACCCTGACTTTCATGTCAAAAGGAGAGCAATGGGAAAAATTAACTCACTATAGAAGTGGTTACACTGCACAAACACCTCTGTTTAGTACTGCTTGTTCACTTTGCATGACAGAATAGTCCAGTTCTTATTTTAAATAAGTTTTTATTTAAAAATCTCTTTATGCTATACATGGCTTTCCTAGAGCTTCTAATTCCTATCAACTAATGCCCATTGTCATGATGAATCATTTATGAGACATTCAGCTGAATGGTGCCCCTCACTGAAACCCGTTTCAAGGCAGAGAGCAAAGTATGCCTGTATGTGCACACACATAACTGGGGTTAGATTCCGAATGCCCATGTGCCAGTCCTAACTCTGCTGATCCATTGTAATAAATTAAGAAAAAATTTCTTTATCTATATGGGGTTAAATTAATTTATCTGTAAATTAAATATAATATCTATTCTTTTTTTAGGACTGTATTGAGGATCAAATAAAATAACATCTGTGTATAGTGTTTTGTAAAATGCAAACTTCTTTTCAAAACTAAAATACATTGTTATTGAGACTTACTCTTTATTTTTTTAAATGTTAGTCTAGTTGCTTACATTTCTGTGCTTGTCTCCTGTAAGAGATCAAATACCTCCATGTTTCCAAGGTTACACAAATTATCTTCTCCAGTAGAGGCTTACTGAAAGGCCTCACAAGAATGAGGGCAAAGGGGACTCATCTCACAAATTATATCATTTTCTCATCCTAGTTATTGTGGAATGTGTAATGCACTTAGAATAAGACAATGAGATCCAGAGGTCTACCTTTTCCTTATTTAGTGAGCTTTCAGAGAGGGTAATTACAAGCTGCCACTCTGTGTGGAGCGCCTCTCTCAGGCAGAATTTGTTCCTTAGCGATCTGCATCCAGTTTACAGATTGTGACTTCCAGTTATACACCTGCCCACAACCTAACCCAGTGTAGCTAGATCACAGGATTGGTTTCTCCAGTAGAATAAGCTGTATCAGCTATTGCAGTTTATGCAAAATAGCAACTGCTGACCACTTTCTCTTAATTAAGTATGTATCCAAGGCTTGAAGCTCATGGATTATTTTTCAGTTTTTCTGGTATACTCATTTTGAGGTTTATTTTTCTGAAACATGTTCCATAATCTTAGCCCCCAATTCTACTAACCATTTTTTTTCCCAGCACTGTATGTAAATATAAACTAACATGCCAAAATTAATAGAGTGATTAAAAACAATTTGACCACACTTTCTTTCGATGCTGAATTAGTAAGATATGTAAATGGACTTTGGAGTTATTAATCTTCATGCCTAGTAGCCAATAAAAATTTACAGATCCCATGATAACCTGGGCCAAGATATTTTTGTCCCGCTAAATTAGATGAAGATTTGTGAAAAGACAGAAGATAATTAATGACCATAAGCTCACCCATCACTCGTCGTTACAGATTTTTTTTCACTCCTTTTCACTACATTTGAGCATGTAATGCACAGCAGTCACAGTCTGAAATTCATACTGTGGGCTTTTTCTTATCTCTTGAATATTTTTCTTTTAAATCTGTGTAGGCCTTCTTTGTATACACTTAAAGGTCATTCAAGGTCAAGGCTTAGGTGTTTATGTATTGCAGCATCTCTTTTTCTGTCTGTCTTTGATATATCTAGCCTTGTCTCTTACTTAGTTGCCCATTTTTCTGACTTCCACTGATATTACCATTTTAGTATTACTGTTTTTAAAATGCAGTCCTGGGTGAAATTGCAAAAGCCGGGCTTACTGAAAAGCTTAAAATCATCAAATGCTTATGCTATGAACCAAATATAATTACTCAGCTTGGGATACAGCCAGAGACATTTGCTATTGGAATTTTAATGTCAAGTGACAAGAGATTTCTATCTATGTTTGCTCAAAAAGTTCATGGGCACATGTCAATCATTGTATCTGTTTTTGGAAATAACACTATAGTGCTTCAATTTATTTTTCCAATCAACTCTTCTCCATCATTATATTTTCACCATAATTCTACTGAAAATATGTTTTTTTAAAATCTGGATATAACCTCTATTCAAGAGCTGTTTCTGACTTCTCTGAGGATTCTGAAGGAAGGAATGTGTCTTTATAATTTAACTGGGTTTTAATTCAATATGATAATAACATGCTTCTAATTGTCAGATATTTCAAGAGGAAGTTAAATAAACACATTTTATGGACTGAAGAAAAGTTTTACTGACCATTAACTTTTATAAGCTAGTTTCAAGATAGCACCTTATGCAATTAAACATGTTGCCTCACTTTTTATTTATGAACCGTTTCATTACTACATGGTTTCGGAAAATTTGTGAAAACTGTTGGAGGGATCATATATCTAAAGACATTAAAAATTTATTAATGCAATTAGCATTTATATGATTTTAATGCATATTCTATTGACTTTACAAAATTCATTTAAACACTACCCCTTGAGAAGTCAATACATAATGAGACTTGATTTTGGAAATGCACATTTGGTCCTATAAGCATTAAAATGAACTATTACTGTTTTGGCTGTTGTGGTTGAGTGACTAATATGTAAATACTAAATCCTTTTCTTTTTACTAACATTCCTAGATTACAAGAGTGAATTTGTCTCAGTCATCATCTCTTGATTTGCTACCTCCCAGCTGAGGCTTGAAAGCTTTGTCCAGTGCCTGTTCCCTGCTGCTCAGTCTGGAACCATGTATACTTTCCAGGTAGCCCACTTATCTCCAAGGCCCCTGTTTCCCTGGGCCTTTGTTCAGGGACCATCCTGCATTCTCATTTCTGACCCTGAATGCCTCGTCCTGATATCTTACTCTAGATTTTGTTGCTTGTATGGCCACACTTATAACTGTCTTAGGTGGATTGGTAGGATTATGGGGGAAAACAAAGAGTTTTGGATATTGATTTGGGGAAGGCCTGCCTCATCAGTTTTCCAGATTCACCAGCTGTATAATAATTACAGTTTAGGTTTGAGCAGAGACACCTGCTACTGTTTCTAAAGAATTATTAACCAAACTAATGGCAGGCAGAGTTATATTATGGACCACACAAACAGATAATGATCCTTACTAGGTTTGCTTGAAATTATTCCCAGTGCCTAGTGCAGTTTACCATCCATATGTGATAAATAAACATTTGCTGAATGATTTAAAGAAGAAATGTCTGAAGCTGTTAAGCCCAACACTACAGACGTGTACCACTCATTTACTCATTCAACAAGCATTTAATAAGGACAAATTTTATGTCAGCTGCTAAACATAGATCATGTTATTGAGTCATTACAAGATTTAAGACAAAGTCACACAGCTAATAAGAGATCTGTTAGTCTATGCACTAGGACAAGTGCATAATTTTTCAGGTCTCGCCGAGTGTACCCAAAAAAGTGCTGTATCTAGAGAGAGCAGGTACTCAAGCACACCTTAATAAATCTGAGCAAGGACATCTCGGGGAAGTGAAGTTATGGAACCATTTATGGAAGACCAACTCATGGAAGATTAAAAGAGGGAATTTGGGTAATTTAGGCATGCAGTCCTATGGAGAATGCTCTGAGGCAGAAGGAAAATAATCAATAAAGGCATTTGTGATTACTTTCTGGCAGGAAATTGGTTAGAGCCACAGTGAAGGAATAGGGACTTTGGATGAAGAAATTCAGGTATAGATAAAGATTTCTGAGGGGTTTAAGGACAATGGGATCCTATAACACATTTAAGGAAAAGGCATATATTTTAACTCACACCTTCACCTCTTTTGCTATGGCAGAACGCCATCAGGTGATCAATAAAAGAGTATAAAATAAAAACCTTTCCTTCAATTATTTTTCTAATAACTAACTCAAAGGTGAATGTAGAAAGGACAAAATGAAGCAGCTTTACATGGCTTAATTTCAATTTGTTTATTTTATTAGTATCTAATTCAACTCACATTAAAATAGAGGAGAAAATTTTTCTCTATGCATAAAAAGCATATCTCATTGCAAAGGTTAATAACAGAAAATATGACAGCAATTTTCTTCAGTACTGGCTTGATGTTAAATGGAAGGATATTCCACTACTGCTGTCTTTTGAAGTTTTCACTATGGCCATTGAATGTTACTTTGCTAAATAAAAGGGCCCTACCAAATTTTTATAATGAGAATTTTCTTAGTCATATCACTTACCCTCAGATAAAGTGATTTTATTCTCTTTACCCATAAAAGTTAACATTTGAGTAAGGCTTCCTTTGAGAGATCATTTGCAGATATAAACATTTTTTTTAATTTTGGTATCATTAATCTACAATTACATGAGGAACATTATGTTTGCTAGACTCCCCCCCATCACCAAGTCCTCCCCACATACCCCATCACAGTCTCTGTCCATCAGCATAGTAAGATGCTATAGAGTCACTACTTGTCTTCTCTGGGTTGTATAGCCCTCCCCGTGGGCCGCCCCATTATACATGCTAATCTTAATGCCCTCTTTTTTTCCCCCCCTTATCCCTCCCTTCCCACCCATCTTCCCCAGTCCCTTTCCCTTTGGTAACTGTTAGTCCATTCTTGGGTTCTGTGAGTTTGCTGCTGTTTTACTCCTTCAGTTTTTTTCTTTGTTCTTATACTCCACAGATGAGTGAAATCATTTGATACTTGTCTTTCTCTGCCTGGCTTATTTCACTGAGCATAATACCTTCTAGCTCCATTCATGTTGTTGCAAATGGTAGGATTTGTTTTCTTATGGATGAATAATATTCCACTGTTTATATGTACCACATCTTCTTGATCCATTCATCTACTGATGGACACTTAGGTTGCTTCCAATTCTTGGCTATTGTAAACAGTGCTGCAATAAACATAGGGGTGCATCTGTCTTTTTCAAACTGGGCTGCTGCACTCTTAGGGTAAATTCCTAGGAGTGGAATTCCTGGGTGAGATGGTATTTCTATTTTGAGTTTTTTGAGGAACCTCCATATTGCTTTCCACAATGGTTGAACTAATTTACATTCCCACCAGCAGTGTAGGAGGGTTCCCCTTTCTCCACAACCTCACCAACATTTGTTGTTGTTTGTCTTTTGGATGGTAGCCATCCTTACTGGTATGAGGTGATATCTCATTGTGGTTTTAATTTGCATTTCTCTGATAATTAGCGATGTGGAGCATCTTTTCATGTGTCTGTTGGCCATCTGAATTTCTTCTTTGGAGAACTGTCTGTTCAGCTCCTCTGACCATTTTTCTTATTGGATTATTTGCTTTTTGTTTGTTGAGGTGCGTTAGCTCTTTATATATTTTGGATGTCAACCCTTTATCGATCTGTCATTTATGAAAAACATTTTTTTTTAAGATGGCAAAGACTGGTATTTCTGTTTCCAAAGATCCTTATGTTTCAGTTAGTCATTGAAATTTTCACAGAAATTATACTCACAATATCAACTTGGAAATATCTCCAACATTGTCAGCTATGTTAAGATGTGAGGACTGAGTACAATAAATAGCCATGTCTTATCGAAAGAGTCTGGTGTAAAACTAGAATAAACTTTTTAAATGCATATGCTTGGCTTCAGTTCTAACCTTTTTTAAGTTGAACAACACTTTTCTTTCAGTAAATGAAAGGTGCTCTAAAATCCCCAGCACTCCAGCTGCACTATTTTAAAACATTTGTAACATATTTCTTCATCTTAGCTCACTGTTTTACTTTTTAAAAAATCATAATTACATTTGAGCTTTGATTACAAAAAGTATTAACAGCATTGCAAGATGTTTCAAAAGAGCATCATGTCTAATATTGACCTTTTAGGGGAGACTTCATTCAAATGCATAATCATACATGA
Organism: Manis javanica; assembly: GCF_040802235.1. Classification (NCBI taxonomy): domain Eukaryota; kingdom Metazoa; phylum Chordata; class Mammalia; order Pholidota; family Manidae; genus Manis; species Manis javanica. The sequence goes on along the minus strand of NC_133156.1, from coordinate 215,337,305 downwards.
AGGGTGGGGTACCCACAAAAGATGCCACATTTCTAATGTGATACATCAAAAGCTGGTTCATGACAATCAGGTGGCCTAAGTCTACCACCACAATCTCTATCAACCAGCCCTCCACATAGTCACCCCTAATAAATCACAATCTCCAAGTTAAAATCAAGTGCTTATTGTGGAAATACAACCTTGGGAAATGTTCCTTTGCCTTGTGTTTCAGTTGGAATGGTACCTGTAAGTTTCCTTTATATGATTTCTGGAGTTTCTGCTAGGATATGTATATATATAATTGTAACATTTACACATACATATGTATATATATTTTATATATATGTAAGATCTTAAGCATTTTTGTTATATGATGCATTCCCTCATCTCTAAAGATTGAAATGCTCTCCAGGGAGGTTATACGTGATTGTCACATCTGACCCTTAGGAGTGAGCCAAATCCATGCCTGCTCCCTCAGATAAGTCATCACAGTTCTGTGAAGTTAGTGGTCCTATTACCTAAAACGTTAATACATTCAGTTGATCTTCACTAGACCTTATTATATTTCTTTCCTTCTTTGGATTTTGTGGTACCCTCCCGCCCCAGCTTTCCTAAATTTTCTCTGCTTTTTAAAGCTTTTGTCCTCAGTTCTTTGCTCTTTTGAATTCATATCTTCTCCAAACAATCCTATTCACTCTTTCAGTATGTTTTTGCTAATATAGTAGAGCTCTTTTGTAATCCAGATCTACATATCCAGCAGCCTGCCAGATATCTCCACTTTCCTGTCTAATGTTCAAAACAGAATTAAGCAAACAGTAACAAATCTAGCTTTTCAACATATTTAGTTTTTTAAATGAATCATGACTAGATATAGTCACCTAATGCAAATTTGTCTATTTCCTTAATAGCACTGTAACTACTTTGCCCCTTTTAATAGGCCATCAAACCTATTTTGATTCTACAGCTTTGATCTCTTTAATTGCATATGTTTTATACATTTCCTCTGCTATTCACTTAGTCCTGATTCCTGCAATTTCTCACAGCATATAAGGAAAGAACCTCCTGTATTGCCCGGCTACAATTGTATCCTCACACCCCTGCCCCACAGAAATACCTATTGCCTATCATCTACATTGCTGCAAATTGGATCTTATCATTGCCATTAAAATCTTTCCAAAACACCTTCAGGATAAATTTGTGGTAATCAAGTCCCTTCAAGGTCAGGAACCTACTGCCATTCCAGCTTCTTTCTCATGTTTTATGTCTGTGTACAATGCATGTAATTCTCCTTTTGCCTGAAATGTGCTTCCCTTGTCCCCCTTTTCTTCTTTCATCTTTTACTAAAAATTGATCTAAACACAACCTTCAAAAACATGTTCCTTAAGCCCCATTCAAGAGCCCTGGGCTCTTGCTCTGTCCACCCAGAGAATCCCACACATGTTCTTACATGATGGTTCTCACACTTTAATAGACCTAATGATTCACTTGCCTGCCATTTTTAGAGCAAAGGTCTTTGAGGGCAGAGGTCTTGCTTGATTTAATTTTGAATCTTTTATTTTTAAATAAGTTAAAATTTATTTAATTTTTGCATCTATTTTTGAGTCCAATAAATCTTAGGTGGTAAATCAATATTTGGTGAATAAGATACAATTTGAAAAATATATACATATACATATAGACAAAACTTATATTTTATCTTACTTGGGAAGGGTGGTTACTTTTTATTACCCTGTCCTGAATTCTATTATTGCCAATGACTAAGTGTCCTAAAAAATGAGAACCCTCATTTTAATATTCTTTAAAAATAGTTTCTGGATTCTTTGAACAGCTAGATATTTAAAATTATATGATTTTTTGGAAAACCTGTGCTGAGTTATGAATTTCCAGAATGCATTTATTGGAATACTTCAAGACACTGCTTAGTCCTAAGGGAATGCAGTTAAGAACATACATAGGGATTGCATTCTCCAGGAAGAGACTATGTTGCCTGCTTCTCTGACAAAGGAGTCAAAAAATAAGCTGCATATAGCTTTATTAGCAGGCTAGAAAGCCTGTTCTCACTTTTCTAAGAGATGCTCTAAGCATCTTCTTTATTTTTTTCTCTTATGTTTAATAGCTTATAAATAAGATTCCATCTAATACCACTTTTTAGTAAGGAGCAATAATCCTATGTGGATTTATGATCATTATGGATTTGCAGACTCCCTCTGGAAGCTACAAAGTACATTTGTACGTGTTGTACTAATTCACTAACATCATTTTTTTCATTTAAAAATTCAATTTTAAATCACTGGAAACAAGCACAATATCCAAATATGTATGTGGTTACTACTTTGTCTTTACTCAGTTTAACTCAATTTGTATTTACCATGAATACTATGTGTTGAGAATTAGACAAAACACCAAAAATCTAAGGCATGAATGCTGTACTAAGAAAATTTTATATTTTTGAGGAAGGAAAGATACTTACATAATATGAAGTAAGTTCAGTGTCCAAGTGTTTGGTCTTTAAGTATATTGTTCAGCTAAGGACACCAACTCTTATTACCCCTCCAACTTTCATTCCCTACTTCACATGAACCCCAGATTATTAGGAAGATTCTGATATTCTGAATTGCAAACCTCAAGGATCCCTTTAAAGAACGTGCATAACAAGTAGCCAATTTATACTGCAAAATATTGTACTGTTAAAGCAAAATGAACATAAGGTTTTTTTAAGACAATAAAATGTGATGGAATATTTTCCAAAATATTCATTGCAAATAAATATACTTTAAATTCAGAATAATTGTGGGCAATAAGGACTAGACATACTCATTGAGAGGGTAATTCTACTTCCAGGAGCTCTCCCAAGGAAAAAACCTAGAGCATATTAAAATTGGGTTATGCAAATGATGTGCAAATTATAAGGGCAAACACAGTAAACAATCATGAAGCCAACAAGACAATATAGTAGCAATGGCCAAGGCATTCTACAGCCAGTAAAATAATTTCTCTCAGCTTCCATTTTGAGAAATGCTTTTGCTATAACAAGTAAACTATTTAAGAATCTGAATTGCATTTATTATAAGTGTGTTAAATTAAGCAATATATGTAAAAGGGCCTAGTATTAAGCATATTAAATATTTAGGTGACTTTATCTGAATTGCCATGAATTTTACTTTCTGTTCTAAATATTTTATATTTTAAAATATGGACATATATTGCAACTGTACTATAAAAATTAATTTATGAATCACATAAAAAATGGAATTGGTGGGGGGCGGAGCCAAGATGGCGGCATGAGTAGAGCAGCAGAAATCTCCTCCCAAAACCACATATATCTATGAAAATATAACAAAGACAACTCTTCCTAAAATAGAGACCAGAGGACACAGGACAACATCCAGACGACATCCACACATGCGAGAACTCTGTGCCTCGCGAAGGGGGTAAGATACAAGCCCCGGCCTGGCGGGACCCGAGTGCCCCTCCCCCCAGCTCCCGGCGGGAGGAGAGGAGTCAGCAGGGAGGGAGAAGGAGCCCAGGACTGCTGAACACCCAGCCACAGCCATCCAGACCAGAGCATAGACACAGTGCATGCATGGGGTCCTAGATACTAGGGAAAGAGGGTGACAGGACTGGTGAGTGGGTGCCTGAGGCCGAAGCCAGAGAACAAAGAAATGAGAGCGGCCATTTTTTTTTCCTCTTTTTTTTTGGCGAGTGCTTTTTGGAAGTCTTAAAGGGACAGGGACCCCAATACAAGGGAAACAGGGCAGCAAGACCAGTGAGCGGGTGCCTGAGACTGGCACCTGAGGACAAAGAAAATCATGCGTTTTTCTTTTTTTTAATTATTTATTTAATTTTTTTTTCTTTTTTTGCTGTTATTGTTTTGGTTTGGAGAATGCTTTTGGGAAGTCTTAAAGGGGCAGGGCAGGACACTTAGTCCAGAGGCAGGGAATCTGGGGACCTCTGGGCACACTAACTCCCTGGGTAGCAGGGAGCACGGAGGACCCTTACGGAGGTAAATAGCCTCCCGGCCGCTCACACTCCAATGGGGCTTCACCATTTTGGAGCAGCAGCCGGAGCCAGGCCATGCCCACAGCAACAGCGGAGATAAACTCCATACTAGCCGGGCAGGAAGCAGAAGCCCTATCTGTGCACAGCTGCCCAACACAAGCCACTAGAGGTCACTATTCTCCCAGGAGAGGAAGGCCACAAACCAACAAGATGGAAAGCTCTTCCAGCCGTCACTTGTGCCAGCTCTGCAAATTATCTCTATCACCATGAAAAGGGAAAACTACAGGCAGACAAAGATCACAGAGTCAACACCTGAGGAGACAGACCTAACCAGTCTTCCTGAAAAGAATTCAAAATAAAAATCATGAACATGCTGATGGAGATGCAGAGAAAAATGCAAGAGCAATGGGATGAAGTCCAGAGGGAGATCACAGATGTCAGGAAGGAGATCACAGAAGTGAAACAAACCCTGGAAGGATTTATAAGCAGAATGGATAAGATGTAAGAGGCCATTGAAGGAATAGAAACCAGAGAACAGGAATGTATAGAAGCTGACATAGAGAGAGATAAAAGGATCTCCAGGAACGAAACAATACTAAGAGAACTATGTGACCAATCCAAAAGGAACAATATCTGTGTTATAGGGGTACCAGAAGAAGAAGAGAGAGGAAAAGGGATAGAAAGTGTCTTTAAAGAAATAATTGATGAAAACTACCCCAAACTGGGGGAGAAAATAATCGAACAGACCATGGAAGTACACAGAACCCCCAACAGAAAGGATCCAAGGAGGAAAATACCAAGACACATAATAATTAAAATGGCAAGGATCAAGGACAAGGAAAGAGTTTTAAAGGCAGCTAGAGAGAAAAAGGTCACCTATAAAGGAAAACCAATCAAGCTATCATCAGACTTCTCGACAGAAACCCTACAGGCCAGAAGAGAATGGCATGATATATTTAATGCAATGAAACAGAAGGGCCTTGAACCAAGGATACTGTATCCAGCACGACTATCATTTAAATATGATGGTGGGATTAAACATTTCCCAGACAAGCAAACGCTGAGGGAATTTGCTTCCCACAAACCACCTCTACAGGGCATCTTACAGGGACTGCTCTAGATGGGAGCACTCCTAGAAAGAGCACAGAACAAAACACACAACATATGAAGAATGGAGGAGGAGGAATAAGAAGGGAGAGAAGAAAAGAATCTCCAGACAGTGTATATAACAGCTCAATAAGAGAGCTAAGTTAGGCAGTAAGATACTAAAGAGGCTAACTTTGAACCTTTGGTAACCACGAATTTAAAGCCTGCAATGGCAATAAGTACATATCTCTCAATAGTTACCCTAAATGTAAATGGACTTGATGCACCAATCAAAAGACACAGAGTAATAGAATGGATAAAAAAGCAAGACCCATCTATATGCTGCTTACAAGAAACTCACCTCAAACCCAAAAACATGCACAGACTAAAAGTCAAGGGATGGAAAAACATATTTCAGGCAAACAACAGTGAGAAGAAAGCAGGGGTTGCAGTACTAATATCAGACAAAATAGACTTCAAAACAAAGAAAGTAACAAGAGATAAAGAAGAACACTGCATAATGATAAAGGGCTCAGTCCAACAAGAGGATATAACCACTCTAAATATATATGCACCCAAGACAGGAGCACCAGCATATGTGAAACAAATACTAACAGAACTAAAGAGGGAAATAGACTGCAATGCATTCATTTTAGGAGACTTCAACACACCACTCATCCCAAAGGATAGATTCACCGGGCAGAAAATAAGTAAGGACACAGAGGCACTGAACAACACAGTAGAACAGATGGACCTAATAAACATCTATAGAACTCTACATCCAAATGCAACAGGATATACATTCTTCTTAAGTGCACATGGAACATTCTCCAGAATAGACCACATACTAGCCCACAAAAAGAATCTCAGTGAATTCCAAAATATTGAAATTCTACCAACCAATTTTTCAGATCACAAAGGTATAAAACTAGAAATAAATTCTACAAAGAAAACAAAAAGGCTCACAAACACATGGAGCTTAACAACATGCTTCTAAATAATCAATGGATCAATGAACAAATCAAAATAGAGATCAAGGAATATATAGAAACAAATGACAACAACAACACAAAGCTCCAACTTCTGTGGGAAGCAGCGAAAGCAGTCCTAAGAGGAAAGTATATAGTGATCCAGGCACACTTGAAGAAGGAAGAAAAATCCCAAATGAATAGTCTAACATCACAATTATCGAAACTGGAAAAAGAAGAACAAATGAGTCCTAAAGTCAGCAGAAGGAGGGACATAATAAAGATCAGAGAAGAAATAAACAAAATTGAGAAGAATAAAACAATAGCAAAAGTCAATGAAACCAAGAGCTGGTTCTTTGAGAAAATAAAATTGATAAGCCTTTAGCCAAACTTACTAAGAGAAAAAGAGAATCAATACAAATCAACAGCATCAGAAATGAGAACGGAATAATCACGACAGACTCCACAGAAATACAAAGAATTATTAAAGACTACTATGAAAACCTATATGCCAACAAGCTGGAAAACCTAGAAGAAATGGACAACTTCCTAGAAAAATACAACCTCCCAAGACTGACCAAGGAAGAAACACAAAAGTTAAACAAACCAATTATGAGCAAAGAAATTGAAACGGTACTCAAAAAACTACCCAAGAACAAAACCCCAGGGCAGCACGGATTTACCTCAGAATTTTATCAGACACATGGAGAAGACATAATATCCATTCTCCTTAAAGTTTTCCAAAAAATAAAAGAGGAGGGAATACTCCCAAACTCATTCTATGAAGCCAAAATCACCCTAATACCAAAACCAGGCAAAGACCCCACCAAAAAAGAAAATTACAGACCAGTATCTCTGATGAATGTAGATGCAAAAATACTCAATAAAATATTAGCAAACAGAATTCAACAGCATATCAAAAGGATCATATACCATGACCAAGTGGGATTCATCCCAGGGATGCAAGGATAGTACAACATTCGAAAATCCATCAACATCATCCACCACATCAACAAAAAGAAAGACAAAAACCACATGATCATCTCCATAGATGCTGAAAAAGCACTTGACAAAATTCAACATCCATTCATGGTAAAAACTCTCAGCAAAATGGGAATAGAGGGCAAGTACCTCAACATAATAAAGGCCATATATGATAAACCCACAGCCAACATTATACTGAACAGCGAGAAGCTGAAAGCTTTTCCTCTGAAATTGGGAACTAGACAGGGATGCCCACTCTCCCCACTGCTATTTAACATAGTACTGGAGGTCCTAGCCACGGCAATCAGACAAAACAAAGAAATACAAGGAATCCAGATTGGTAAAGAAGAAATTAAACTGTCACTATTTGCAGATGATATGATATTGTACAAAAAAAACCCTAAAGACTCCACTCCAAAACTACTAGAACTGATATCGGAATACAGCAAAGTTGCAGGATACAAAATTAATACACAGAAATCTGTGGCTTTCCTATACACTAACAATGAACCAATAGAAAGAGAAATCAGGAAAACAATTCCATTCACAATAGCATCAAAAAGAATAAAATACCTAGAAATGAACCTAACCAAAGAAGTGAAAGACCTATACCCTGAAAACTACAAGTCACTCTTAAGAGAAATTAAAGGGGATACTAACAAATGGAAACTCATCCCATGATCATGGCTAGGAAGAATTAATATCGTCAAAATGGCCATCCTGCCCAAAGCAGTATACAGATTTGATGAAATCCCTATCAAATTACCAGCAACATTCTTCAATGAACTGGAACAAATAATTCAAAAATTCATATGGAAACACCAAAGACCCCAAATAGCCAAAGCAATCCTGAGAAAGAAGAATAAAGTAGGGGGGATCTCACTCCCCAACTTCAAGCTCTACTACAAAGCCATAGTAATCAAGACAATTTGGTACTGGTACAAGAACAGAGCCACAGACCAGTGGAACAGATTAGAGACTCTAGACATTAACCCAAACATATATGGTCAATTAATATTTGATAAAGGAGCCATGGACATACAATCGCAAAATGACATTCTCTTCAACAGATGGTGCTGGCAAAACTGGACAGCTACATGTAGGAGAATGAAACTGGACCATTGTCTAACCTCATACACAAAAGTAAATTCAAAATGGTTCAAATACGTGAATGTAAGTCATGAAACCATAAAACTCTTAGAAAAAACATAGGCAAAAACCTTTTAGACATAAACATGAGTGACCTCTTCTTGAATATATCTCCCCAGCAAGGAAAACAACAGCAAATATGAACAAGTGGGACTATATTAAGCTGAAAAGCTTCTGTACAGCAAAAGACACCATCAATACAACATAAAGGAACCCTAGAGTATGGGAGAATATATTTGTAAATGACAGATCTGAGAAAGGCTTGACGTCCAAAATATATAAAGAGCTCACATGCCTCAACAAACAAAAAACAAATAATCCAATTAAAAAACGGGCAGAGGAACTGAACAGACAGTTCTCTAAAAAAGAAATACAGATGGCCAACAGACACATGAAAAGAGGCTCCACATCACTCATTATTAGAGAAATGCAAATTAAAACTACAATGAGATATCACCCCACAGCAGTAAGGATGGCTGCCATCCAAAAGACAAACAACAACAAATGTTGGTGAGGCTGCGGAGAAAGGGGAACCCTCCTACACTGCTTGTGGGAATGTAAATTAGTTCAACCATTGTAGAAAGCAGTATGGAGGTTCATCAAAATGCTCAAAACAGACCTACCGTTTGACCCAGGAATTCCACTTCTAGGAATTTACCCTAAGAACGCAGCAGTCAAGTTTGAGAAAGACAGATGCACTCCTATGTTTATTGCAGTACTATTTGCAAGAGCCAAGAATTGGAAGCAACTTAAATGTCCATCGGTAGATGAATGGATAAAGAAGATGTGGTACATATACACAATGTAATACTACTCAGCCATAAGAAGAGGGAAAATCCTACCATTTGCAGCAACATGGATGGAGCTGGAGGGTATTATGCTCAGTGAAATAAGCCAAGCGGAGAGAGAGAAACACCAAATGATTTCACTCATCTGTGGAATATAAGAACAAAGGAAAAACTGAAGGAACAAAACAGCAGCGGAATTTCAGAACCCAAAAATGGACTAACAGGTACCAAAGGGAAAGGGAGTGGGGAGGATGGGTGGGTAGGGAGGGATAAGAGGTTGGGGAAGAAGAAAGAGGGTATTAAGATTAGCATGCATGGGGGTGGAGGGAGAAAGGGGAGGGCTGTACAACACAGAGAAGACAAGTAGTGATTCTACAAATTTTGCTATGCTGATGGACAGTGACTGTAAATTGGTTTATAGGGGGGACCTGGTATAGAGGAGAGCCTAGTAAACATAATATTCTTCATGTAAGTGTAGATTAAAGATAAAAAAAAAGAAAGAAAGAAAAGGGGGATTACTCCTTGATAGGATAAAACTAACTGTAAATCAACGATTAATGCATGCTTTAAATATCCTTAATTTTGATCACTTAAAGTGTGTCAGATGATCGGCTATGGAGGTACACTTTTCTGATAATATTCCTTTCTCTTAAGAAAAAAAAAAAAGCAGTTCCTGTGTGGTGACCTCCAATGAGTTCCACACAATGGTATAAAGGGCATATCAAAGTGTGGGCAAAGGGTCTGTTTGTGTTTATACAGAGGATCAAAGCCTAATTTGGCTACCCAGAAAATGAACTAAGATACGATATGAAGAAGAACTTCCAACATCAGCACTCTCTGGAAGACTCATACCAGAAGATGATCATCAAAAAACCTCAACAAAGATCCAGGCAATGCTGCAGTTGTAGCTGCATCCATCCCACCGGTTCCCTGGACTTGCCATTGGAATGAAGATGGAGATATCTAAGCTGGCCTGTACTTTCAGAAAAACAACAAATTTGACTGGATCTATGCTGTTGGAACTCAACCAAGAATTAGGAGAAGTGCAAGTTGTAGTGCTCCAAAATCTTATGACTACAGGCTATCTACGGTTAAAAGAACATATGGGATGTGAACAGTTCCCAGGAATGGGTTGTTTTAATTTGTCTGATTTCTCTCAGACTGTTCAATTTCAGTTGGACAATATCCATCATATCATAGACAAATTTTCACAAATGCCTAGTGTGCCTAACTGATTTTCTTGGCTTCACTGGAGATGGCTGGTAATTATAGATCTGCTTTGGTTATGTAACTGTATTCCTATTATGTTAATGTGTGTGCACAATTTAATTAGTAGTTTAAAACCTATGCATGCTTAAGTTATTCTACAAGAAGATATGTTAAAGAAATAATCAATCCTTCCATGTTTTCTTCCGTCTGCTACCTCTATAGCTTTTCTTCTTCCTTCCTAATTATAACCCTTAAATAGAATTCGTGCCTCATATCGAATTTACTGAGTATCATAATTCCTCCAAGTGGTAAAGATACCTCGAGACAAGTGCTGGGCATAGAAGCCACAGGGCATAAATCTGCAAAGAAGTAAAAAGCTAACCTTTTCAAACAATATGTCTTCTCTCTCACTTACCAACTTTACATTTCCCTGTATGGCCCCGGAATATGACTGGTTAGCCGAGACGGTTAAGATTCCTCAAGGGAGGAACAACCAAAGGCAGCACAGTCGCAGGGGGCCCATCAGATGAGAAATTGGGGATCAGCAGAGGTGAGGTTTAGAACTTTACCCCCCTGTTTTGAGAGAAATCTTCAGCATCCGTGGATGTTTTAATGCCCTTGTCTAGCTCGGATTAACACATAGTCTACAGGCACACACCTGATCATCTACATTTGCTCTCTTACAGCACTAAACTATGGTTTCTACCTTTATGTTGCATCTACCTGCCACTTCAGCATTTTATTAAAAATAAAAATAATAATAATAATAAAGGGAGAAATGTGGGATCCACATATAAATCAAGTATAAATATCAAACGAATATTCATATTTGACCTGATTGTTTATAGTTCATAATGCGTGATCAAAACCGAAAGTTTCTGGGATGACTGCGCTTGTACTGTTCACCATGTAAGAACTTATTCACTATGTAAGAATTTGTTCACCATGTAAGAACTTTTTTGTTATGCTTCAAAAGATTGGAGACTGACAAGAATTAGGCTTGGGGTGGATTAATGATTGTGCATTGAGCATTGACTCCCCTATACAGAATTTTATTGTTGTTAAAAACCATTTGATCAATAAATATGAGAGATGCCCTCTCAAAAAATAAAAAAATAAAATAAAATAATATAAAAAAAAGGTTTAAAAACATGGCCATAGACCAAGAATCAGTCATTTCCCATGGAGTCCTGTTTGCTTTTAGAGGGGAATTTTATAAAGAGACCAAAATCTAGATGCTAGAGGAGTTTATTGCTACTGCTTCTAATGTACATTAGAAAAAAGCACGAAAAAACTGAAGTCTTACTGACATTTTCCATTCAAATTTAACTTTAGAGCATTTTTAAAGTCTTGAATTTATACTTGTATCTAATTTATCTTACTTTGAAAATCCTGTTTCCTAATAATAGGAACATAATTATTTATTTGCATTACTCTTATTTGTATTACTCTACTATATATGTATATATTTATTTCAAAATTATATCAATATCACTAACAATTAAACTACTGAAGATAAAAAAAAGGAAAAGAGCACCTATAATTATTCAACTCAGATACATTTTGAGGAATTCTCGTTATACTTTTCTACATTTGCTCATTTTCATCAATGAATATTTATAATTTTTATAATGAAAATTAAAGAATTTTTGTAATATAAAAAATGGAATTGGTTAATATCTACAAATTGAGCAACAATTCCTCCTTCTCTCCTCTGGAATGACAATTGCTGGTTTGCTTTGTTTCTTTTAACATTCTAGCTACTAAGTCAAAGATCACTGAAATCTCATCTCATAGAATTTATTTGCAGATAGTAGTTGAGTATAATTTATAAAAAAACAAAAAAACCTAGAACTCATGAAATATTATAATATAATGACCAAAATGCTTACCACATATTAATGACCATTGCTTTTTCTATTTTTTGACAAATATGTATCTCAGTACACTCCAACATTAGCAGGTTTATAGAGAATACAAATCCTATTTTCAGCTGGAAGAGGTGGGTCCAAGATGGTAGGTTATAAAGCTCCTGACCCCACCTCCTCCCACATATACACTGAATCTATACCTACACACAAAGCAACTCATCCTGGGGAAAAACTGAGGACTGGGTGAACTCCTTATGCACAAGAGGGAATTAATAAAAGAAACACACAAATAAATGTCAGGAGAGATGGAGACATGGTAACAGAGGGAGTCCCGTCTCCAATGTGGCCGCACAATAGGAAGGGCTATCACTAGGCAACTGGAGCTCAGTCTATGGATTCCTCAACTGTATCCCTTTGACATCAGCCATCCCACTAGAAAATCCCTGGCTGGTGTGCACTGGGAGACTCCCACCCCATGCCCTGAGAACCATGGCACTAGACACCCCTGCCCATGCCCACCCAGCCTCCAGCCAGGTAGCAAAAACTGCCAGGCACATGTAGTCTTCCCAGGGGACATTCCTATACAAGGCTACATTTTAAGACTGGAAAGGATAGCTTTTTCACCTAACATACAGAAACAAACACAGAAAGTAAAAATGAGGAGACAGAAGAATATGCTTGAAAGAAAACTTCAGAAAGGGAACTAAATAAAAGAGTTAAGCAATCTACCTTATAAAGAGTTTAAGGTTATGGTTACAAAGATGCTCACCAGCCTTGAGAAAAGAGAGGATGAACTCAGTGAGAACCTCAACAAAGAAATAGAAGATATAAAAAAGAACCAAGCAGAGATGAAGAATACAATAAATGAAATGAAAAATACACTAGAGGGGAATCAACAGCAGGTAGAGAATGAGGAAGATCAGTGATTTGGAAGACAAAGTAGTGGGAAGCAATCAAGCTGTACAACAGAAAGGAAAAAGAATAAAAATAAAGGAGAATAGGTTAAGGGACCTCTGGTACACATCAACATCCTAATATTTGTATTGCAGGAGTGCAGAAGAAGAGAGAGAGAAAAGGCAGAAAACTTATTTGAAGAAATAATAGCCAAATATTTTCCTAATCTAGGGAAGGAAACAGATCCAGGTACAGGAATCAGAGAGAGCCCCAAACAAGATGAGCCCAAGGAGGTCCACAAAAAAACACATAAAATTTAAGGCATCCAAGATGAAACTAAGACAGAATCTTTAAGGAGGGAGAGAAAAGCAACAAGTTACCTATAAGAGAAAGCCCATAGGCTGTCATCTGTTCTTTTAGCAGAAACTCAACAGGCTAGACAGGAGTGATACAATATATTCAAACTGCTGAAAGAGAAAACCTACAAGCAAGAATACTGTATCCAGTAATTATTTAAAATGGAAGAAGGAAAGGAGTTTCTCAGATAAAAACAGGTTTAGTGGGGTTAACCACCACTAAATCAGCCTTTCAATAAATATTAAAGGAACTTCTTTAAGAGGTAAATAAAAGACTGTAACTAGAAACAAGAAAATTATGAAATATAATTTTCACTAGTAAGAGGAGATAGCAAAGGTAGTAGATCAGTCACTTAAAAGGTAGTATGAAGGTTAAAAGACAAACTAGTAAATTCAACTACTTCTAAAAATTATTTACAGGAATCACTAAATAAAAGGTGTCAAAGAAAAAATATGTGATACATATATATAATGGAATATTACTCAGCCATAAAAAAGAACGAAATCTTGCCATTTGTGACAACATGCATGGATTTAGAAAGTATTATGCTAAATGAAGTAAGTCAGAGAAAAACAAATACTGAATGATTTCATTAATGTGGATCCTAAAAAAACAAATGAACAAACAAAACTGAAATAGACTCATACAAACAGAGGACTGGTGGTTGCCACAGGGGAGGGGGTGTGGGCATGGGCAAAATAAGTGAAGGGGGGAAATTAGTGAGGATGTTGTCTTGATCTGGGTGATGGTTACATCAGTGTATACATGTCAAAATTCTTCAAGCTGTACACTAAGATTTGTGCATTTTAGTATGTGTTCCTCCATGAAAATAAAAGAAAACATTTAAAAAAAAATAAAAGGTGCCAAAGAAGACATCATATATACCAAATGTGGAGAATGAGGAGTTAAAATGTAATACTGTTAGAATGGATTCGAATTTAAGTGACCATCAAGTAAACACAGATGGCTGCATATGTAAGATGTGATATATAAACTACATGGTATCACAAACAAAAACCTAAAATAGATACACAAAAAAATGTAGAGTAAGAAATCTTACCATAACACTAAGGAAATTCATCATGAAAAAGGGAAGAGAGCAAGTGAAGAAGAAAGGATCAGAGAATGATAAAAACAACCAGAAAACATTTAACAAAATGGTCATAAATACATGACTATCAACAATTGCTTTAAACATAAATGGACTAAATGCTCCAATTGAAAGACCTAGGGTGACTGAATGGATAAAAAAAAAAAAAAAAAGACCTATAAGAGATTGCCAACAGGATTCACTTTGGACCTTAGACATACAAACTGAAACTAAAGGGATGGAAAAAGATACTGCATGGGAATAGAAATGCAAAAAAAAAGTTGGAGTAGCAGAATTTACATCAGTCAAAATAGCCTTTGAACAAAGATGGTAAAAAGATACAAGGAAGGATGTTATGTAATGATTAAGGGCTCAATCCAGCAAGAAGATGTAACAATTAGAAATATTTATGCACATACCAGAGGAGGACTACCTAAATACATAAAGTGAATATCAACAGACATAAAGGGAGAAATTGACAGTAACACAGTAATATAAAAGAACTTTAACACCTAACTTACATCAATGGATAGATCATACAAAAAGAAAATCAATAAAGAAACAGTGGATTTGAATGACACATTAGTCCAAATGGTCGTAATAGATACATGCAGAACATTACATCCAAAAAGAGCAGAATACTTTCTTTTCAAGTGCACACAGAAAATTCTACAAATACATCACATTAGGTCTCAAAACAAGTCTCAATAAATTTAATATTGATATTATACCAAGCATCTTTTCCATACACAACAGTATGAAACTGGAAATAAGTTACAAGAGAAAAACTGGAAAAAAAACATGTGGATGCTAAACAGCATGCTACTAGACAATCAATGGGTCAAAGAAGATATCAAAAGTGTTCTTAGAGAATAATGAAAATAGAGACACAACAATCCAAAGTGTTTGGGATGCAGCAAACACAGTTCTAAGAGGGAAGTTTGTAGCATTACAGGCCTATTTCAAGAAACAAAATTTCAATCTAACCCTATGCTTAAAGAATCTAGAAAAAGAAGAACAAAGCCTCAAGTTAGTAGAGGGAAAGAAATAATAAAGTTCGAAGTGGAAATAGACAAAATAGAGACTAGGAAACTCCTGTAAAACAGATCAGTGAAACTGAGAGCTGGTTCTTTGAAAAGGTTAATAAACTTGATAAACCTTTAGTATATTCATAAAGAAAAAAGGAAAGAGGACTCAAGTAAAATCAGAAATGAAAAAGGAGAAATTACAGCTGACATCATAGAAATTTGGTGGTAAAAGATTACTATGAAAAATTACATACCAAAATATTTGCTAGCTTAGAAGAAATGGATAAATTCCTAGAAACACACTGTCTCCCAAGACTGAATAAGAAAGAAGTAGAAAATTTGAATGCAAACTAGTAACAAAATTGAAGAAATAAGTAATACTCCCAACAAACAAAATTCCAGAACCAGATGACTCCACAGGAGAATTCTATCAAACATTTCAAAAGGAGCTAATACCTATCTTCAAACTATTCCAAAAAATGGAAAAGAAGGAAAGCTTCTTTATTCATTCTTTGAGGTCAGCATCACCTTATGTCAGAACCAAAGACATAACAAGAAAAGATAATTACAGACCAATATACCAGATGAATGTAGGTGCAAAAATCCTTAACAAAATATTAGCAAACTGAATTAAAAAATACATGAAAAGCATCATTCACCATGAATATGTAATATTTATTCCAGGGATGCAAAGATGGCTCAACAACCACAGATCAATCAATGTGAAATATCATATTAACAAAAGGAAGGATAAAAACATTACACTAATATCAATAGAGGCTGAAAAACATTTGATAAAATTCAGCATCCATTCATAAAAAAAAACTCTGAACAAAGTGTGTATATGGAGAACATATCTCAACATAATAAAGGTCACATGTGACAAATCCACAGCTAACAACACACTTAATGACAAAAAGCTGATAGCTTTTCCTCTAAGAGGAAGAACAAGACAAAGATGTCCACTCTTACCTATTCAACAGAGGACTGAAAGTTCTAGTCACAGCAATCAGACAAGAAAAAGAAAAGGTATCCAAATTTGTAAGGAAGAAGTAATATTATCATTATTTGGAGAAGATATGATATTGTATATAGGAAACCTAAATACTTCACCAAAAAATTTATTTGAATTAAATGAATGCAGTAAAATCACAGGATACAAACTCAATATACAGAAATCTGTTGCTTTTCTATATAGAAAGAAATGAACTAACAGAAAGAGAAATTAAGAAATCAAACCCATCTACAATTGCATCAAAAAGAATAAAATACCTAGGAATAAATTTAACCAAGGAGGTGGAAGACCTGTATTCTAAAAACTGTAAGACATTGATGGAAGAACTGAAGAAGACACAAATACATGGAAAGCTATTCTATGCTCCTGGATAGATCAAATTAATATTGTTAAAATGGCCATACTGACCAAGGAAATCCACACATTCAGTGCAGTCTTTGTCAAAATACCAATGGCATTTTTCATGGAACTGGAGCAAATGATCCTAAAATTTGTATGGAGCTATAGAAACTCTGAATAGCCAAAGCAATCTTGTGGATGAAGGACAATGCTTATTCCAAACTATATTACAAAGCTACAGTAATTAAAACAGTATGATACTGGCACAAGAACAGATGCAAAGATCAATGGAACAGACTAAAGATCCCAGAAATAAACCCATGCCTATATGGTCAATTAATCTATGACAAAGGAGGCAAGCATATACAAAAGGGAAAAGACAGTCTTTTCAATAAATGGTGCTAGGAAAACTGGACAGCTACATGTAAAAGAATGAAACTGGATCATTATCTTATACCATACAGTAAAATAAACTCAAAATGTATTAAATACCTAAATAAAAGACATGAAACCATAAAATTCCTAGATGAAAACATAGGCAGTACACTCTGGAACATCAGCATTCGTGATGTTTTTCTGATTACATCTCCCCAGGCAAGGGAACTCAAAGCAGAAAAAAAAAAAGTGGGACTGCATCAAAGTAAAAAGCTTTTGCACAGCAAAGGAGACTGTCAATGAAATGGAAAGGCAACCTACCACATGGGAAAATATATCTGCAAATGATACATCCAATAAGGAGCTAATATAAAAAATATTTAGACAACTCAATACCAATAAAACAAATATCAAAAAATGGGCAGAGAAACTGAATAGACATTTTTCTGAAGAAGATATGCAGATGGCTAACAGATACAGGAGAAGATACTCAACATTACTAGTCATCAGGGAAATGCAAATCAAAGCCACAATGAGATATCACCTCACATTATATCAACAAGACAAAAAAATAACAAATGTTGGGAAGATGTAGAGAAAAGAGAACTTTAGTACACTGCTGGTGGGATTGTAAATTGGTGCAGCCACTCTGGAAAGCAGTATGGAGGGTTATCAAAAAACTAGAAATTTAAATACCATATGACCCAGCATTTCCACTTCAAAGAATTTACCCAAAGAAAATAAAATAACTAATTTGAAAAGATCTATGCACTCCTATGTTTACTGAAGCATTATTTACAATATCCAGTTACGCAATCAACTGAAATGTTCATCGATAGGTAAATGGATAATGAAGATGTGGCACATACATACAGTGGAATATTACTTTGCCTTAAAAAAGAATGAAATCTTGCAATTTTCCACAGCATGAATGTACCTAAAGGGTATTATGCTACATGAAATAAGTCTGACAGAAAGACAAATACCATATGATTTCATTTATATGTGTACCTGAAAACAGAACAAATTGAGGGATAAAAACAGAAGTAGACTCACAGACACAGAGAAGAGATGGTGGCTGCCATAGAGGAGATGGGTGCTGCAATGGGCAAATAGGTGAAAAAGAAAAAAGTTAGCAAGAATGTTTGGTATCTTGATCTGAGTGATGGTTACATGAATGTATACACATGTCAAAATTCACTGAGCTGTATACTAAGACTTGTATAATGTCTACTATACTAATGACTGCTGCTATCCACAAAATTTATACTAAGACTTGTGCATTTTACTATATGTATCAATATAAAAAATTAAGAAAACATTAAAAACACACATTGTTCAGCTACTCTGATATTTCTTGGAATTTTCCAGATAGCAAAGCCATACCTGAGAAGAATGTTGCAACTAACATTCAAAGTATATATTACTACCCACTTTGCCTGCCATGCTTAGAGTAGTGACCCAGGTTAGTAACAGACATTGAGGTAAAAATGGTATAAACTAAAATAAACTGTATACCATGTAATTTTTAGTAGACTATTTGTTTTTCAATAAGTCTTGTATTTACATTGCAGAAAACATTTTATGTAAGGTTAAGATGAAAGGTAATGTATATGGCAAATTTCTTATATAGTTGATACAAAGATCATTTGTCTAACAGCTACTAGCTGGCCTGGGAGATTATAGGGGTAAGTAGTAAGGTTGATTATCTGTTCTATTGTTGCATTATCCAAAGTCACAAACACAAGAGGACAATTTCCTTTTTTTTAAAATAATCTCAGATTTCTATCTTTGACAAAGTTGTCACAAATAAATCTTGAAGTGGAGCAATAAAATTCCTGTACTTTTTTGAGCTTAAATAACTGAGTGGGGCCAACATTTCATGTCTAGAACAGTAGACTAAATTTAATTCAATTTTAAGGGGAATGAAAAAGATTGCAAAGGTAATGGAAATATACTACCCCATCAATACAAGGTGAGTAAAGCCAAGAAGGTCAAATGATGGGGAAAAGGACTTTAGAAGCAAAGGAAATTAGAAGAGATAATTGCCTGTCTACTGTATGGGAAGTAAGGTAAACCATTTGGAATGAAGGTCACTTTAAAACAAAAGGCTTCAAAAATACTTTTGCAGTGGACTTAAGCAGACTTAGGCAAATCTCAGCATGTCTGCATTTTTAATTTTCAGGCTGTTTAATCTGGTATTGATGACTGCTGCTGTTCACAAAGTTTATTCTGATGTACGTGGTTGCATGTTAAAATATCAAACGGAAAATATCAAACCAAAATATAACTGGGGTATGGAAATAAAATGATAGCAGGATAGATTATAACTATATTTTGACTTTTTTTTAGACATTTTGATAGAATATTGATACTGAGTTCACTAGAATGAAGCATGAGCACACCACATTTTTGAGGTAAGGCAAATTTGTTTCTCCTTAGGCCAGAACACAGATTATTTTAGGCCAGAGGATAAAAACTTCTAGTCATATTCATTCCGGTTCAACCATCATAGGATAAGCAGTTTCTCCATCTTGTTGCTTATTTGCTCAATAATTCATCATCTGGGAAAACAAGTATGGAATCATTAACAGGATATAACATAGGGGCACATTTAGCCTATGCAGAGCCAAACTATGCCAAAGGAAGTATCATTGAAAGAATAGTGCTTTCATGTGAATGTGGACTTACAGATAAATTGACATGTCACTAAAAATATGTTATAATTGTAAAAAATAGAAATGAGGTGATTTATTTATATCAAAGTTAGTGGAACAAAGAAACTCACAGTCTAAAGTGAAATAATAAATTTTTTTAGCAAAGATATTTGATACTTGAATTACCATTACCATTTATACATACATGTGTATGTATACATATAAATATATATATATATACATATTCTTTAATGTTTGAGAATACATGTAAAGGCTAAATGAGAATACATGTAAAGGCTAAATGAATCATAGTATCACTGTCCAACTGAATCATATATTACAAAAATAAAATAATGTAACAACATCCACAGTCATAAATAAAGCATGCACACACACACACACATTACAAATCAAATACCTTCATATGTAATATAAAATAATTGTATTTCATAACAATGAATCACAGATACACCAATTCAAGCTTTCACTTCTATGCCATTTTGTGTGTAACAACAACACTAACAAGTCCAAGTAGAAAACACTAATAACCATGAACTATGAGAGCAAAGGAGCAATTTCAACAAATTCAAATATCTCTGGAGCTCTGTAATAACAGAAATAGCACCTAGGTACACAACACATGAGCAACAGCCAGTGTCATTTGTTAAGAGGTATCAGATGGAATCAACATCGGTTGGTTCCAAAGGAAACAGGACATTTTTATTCATATAAGGAAAAAACTTCCTAGGAGAGGCTATAATTCCTTACATGTTTGTTGAGAATTTCATATACTCTCTTGATGTCGACACATGCTGCAATCTGTACTAGATCATAGATGGCAGTGATAAATTGAACTGAGAACTGAGACATATAACAATCTTGCTTCAACTAAGTGAATACACTAGCTTGTTGTGCTTGTGCCAGTGGGGAGATTTTCTGATATCTTTCGAGCCATGCCTAAGGTAATAATACCTTGGTACATTCAGATTTCCCACACTTAGCATGAACATCCCCATCTCAGCACATGCCCTTTCCTATTAGGATATCAACTTCAAAAGGCATAAATAGTAAATGCCAAGATGCAAGGGCAGGATCACAAAGAATAATGTCTATATATATAAAACATGTAGACCATGTGCCAAGAGCTGTGATCGATGTTTCAGAAATGTTATTTTCTTTACTAAAAGCCCAATGTTAAACTATTCGATAAATGAGAAAACTGAGGCAGAGAGACATTACATAATTCACTCAAGGTCACCTAAGTTCACCCAGCTAGCCAGGGGTGATTTTGGGATTTGAACTTTGACCACAGGACTTAGAGACACTATATTGTACAGCCCCTTATTTCATTAATTTGGAAGAAATCTATTTGAATAACTAATGATGTTTGATGCAAATGACATTTCACATCCAAAATTAATCATTCATGGAGTTGAAAAGGAGATCCCCAAATTCATCCTAATCCCCCATCGCACACCTACTAAAGCCTAGTATATGCGGCAAATATTTGGTACTTATTATATATTTGCTGAATCAACAGCTGAAAGAATATCCAGATCAACTGAGACAGGAAGATGTCACCATCTAAGACTAATTATTTTGTGCCATAATGGCTTTGTTTCAAGTTGATAGCAACTACTTTTGATGCTTCAGTTTCTCAATCATTACAAATACCATAGGCATTTGGAGTACTATAATTCGTCTGTTCCACAATATCCATTAGATTGGGAGTTGATCAGAAAGAGATAATACCTCAATTTGGATAAAGTACTATTCATTTTTAAAGGAGAAAGAGAAAATGTTGACCTCAGCAAACAAAACACAAATGAAAAGCAATTGTGCTTGATCTGAAAGTAGGTGCTGTAAAACCCCCTGTTGATTGATGTCTTGGATCAGTGAATTATAGTAGATCAAGTTTTCTTTCTGTAATTCTGACACTTTGTAAATCTTACCTTAAACCAAACCCATTCTTGGAATAATCTTCAATTGTGGTTTCATCGTGTTTTATTTCATAACCAAAGGTTCTTCTTAATTGTGGAAACCAAGTCAATAAGCAAATATTTAAATATAAGCTGTGTGGTCAAAACCTATTGATTGATGTGAGATCAGACTGCAGCAACATTGGGAGAATTAATGAAATGATAGTGACGAGAGATACAAGTGCCGATAGAGAAGTCATCTAAAATGTCTGTAACTTCGGTAACATCTTTGGAAAACTGCTAAGAGGACTTCTCTAAGGAAAAGGCTAATTATTTCAGATAGCTTGTCTGTAAAGTCACAGGTCTGTAATCTTTTGTCAAGATGTATAACTTTTAGAAAAGAGTCAAAAAGAGCTATGGATGAGTGGGAACGTGCTGGCTCCCCTGGAGAAATGACTGGGTTCCAAATGATGGCCTATCCTGGAGGATGACTGAGGAGCCCCATTGCTGAGACAGAACAAGCCACAGGTTTCATCTCTAACATACTGAGTGAAAAGTCCAGGGAAAAGCCTTTGTTCATGATTTTCTCCTTAATATACTATTTAAGAATGTCAGAAGTGTCCTGACTACTCATGGAAAGATTTTTCAAGATGAAAACCTTAATACCTATAACATTATTTGTGTAAATAATACTCAACACCTAATCCTTGATAAGTGGATGAACCCCAGGAATTTGAATTGTTGTTTATCTATGTCAGCAGGAAAACAGAACAAAATAAAACACTAATAAATTGATTTTTCTCTGCAAAAATTTTCATTTGTTACATTAAAAAAGTTAAAAAATAGCTATTTAGAAAATAAAATGAAATCTTTGAGTTTTTGCCTATAAAGTATTTTAGATAAACAATATTTTCAAAGGCTTCCATCATCTAATTTTAACCTGAAGATTTCAAATCATACAAAGTCCAGGAAGTCTGGCAGTACGGACAGCAGAAACATAGGAATTTGAGATATAGTAGATTTAGCTCACTGGAAAACTGCTCACTTTTAAAATAAAATATTTATATTTATAAATGGTTCTCTCCTCTGAATATACCTGAATGCCCTTCTTCCTTCTGATGGCTGTTGCAGCTTTCTCAAATCTGTATCTGACCTTCAATTTCCACTTTGTTTCCATAGTTGTTCTAAATTTTTATTTTTGCTGTCTCCCTCTTTAGTACTTTCACTGCATGCCTATATCCTCTCACATGGAGACCACAAAATTTGAGAATAAATAGAAAACTTAATGAAGAAATCCATCTAAAAAAGAGAAAAGTTGCATTTGAGTTTACACAAAGAAAGGATAAATTACAGATAGAACAGTGTGTCTCAGCCTCTTTAATTCACATGCCCCTTAACTATACATAAAACCACAAGCCTTTCTTTCTTTTTTTTTTATTAAGGTATGATTGATATACACTCTTATGAAGGTTTCACATGAAAAAACAATGTGGTTACTACATTTACCCATATTATCAAGTCCCCACCCACACCCCAATGCAGTCACTGTCCATCAGTGCAGCAAGATGCCACAGATCCACTATGTGCCTTCTCTGTGCTACACTGTTTTCCCCGTGATCCCCCACACCATGCGTACTAGACATAATACCCCTCAGTCCCCTTCTCCCTCCCTCCCCACCTACCCTCCCACACCCCTCCCTTTTGGTGACCACTAGTTCCTTCTTGGAGTCTCTGAGTCTGATGCTATTTTGTTCCTTCAGTTTTGCACAAGCCTTTCTTAATGTTATTTAACATTTCAGAATACATTTTATATTGTATAATGAAAACCAATCATATTATAAAACTAATTTTATGTTGAGTATGTTTTTTCCAACTACCCAAGACTTCCTTCAAAACTTTTCCTTAATTCACTGTGTCACTGCAAGGACTCATGATGCCCTTCCTCTTGGTAGAAGCACGTCACCAAATTTTACAAACCATGGAGCAGAATTCTTTTCCATATGTGAGTCCATGGACTACAGTTTAGAAATCCCCTTGCGGACATTTGGGATGAGGACTTGAAATGAAAATTCAAGAGCTGTAAATCAGAACATCAGATCTGTAGGGGAATTTTACAAAACTGGGGCAAACTGAAGCCACATCTTCAGGCAAGTATCAGCTCAATCATCACAGCTCATATGAAGTCTAAGGGACCAAAATGAAATATTTACATAGCAGCTCTATTTGCCAGGTACTCACTCTAGCGCCTATGAACCTGTTGTACAAATACAGAACAGGTAAGGAGAAAAATGCGAGAAGAGCCAAACAAAACACTCCCCCTGCCACCACCCCAAATAAGGCAGAGGCTTTTGTTTTGTTTTCCTTTTCCACTCTCCCACTTTTGGTAATCCTGCAGCAAAAGCATCTGAGAACTTGCGCATGTCCAGGATGCCAACTCAAAGTGTCTCAGACGTGGGCCAGGACTGGGAGTGTCACGTACATAGTCTCTACACTTAGACTAAGTTACGATTATACGACAGGGATATGTTCTTTCCATAGGAATGTGGAGGAGTCGGGAAGGACCCTCACAAATGGGAAGAGTGGGGAAGGACCCTGGGCTCAGAATCGATGAACTGATGAAGAATCTTTACTTTTCACTATGAGACAGATGCTTGTTTTTACGTAGATCAGCTGGCTCTAAGTCTCAAAAGTTCAACACAGGAAAGAAGTATTTCCAGCACAGGATTGGATTTAAAGACCTCAAGTTAAGCAATGCAAGTGGAGAAGAGGCAAACTGGGAAACCAATTCAAACTTGGGTAACTTGAATTAGCAAGTGAAAGAAATTCAGGCATGAGAGTTACCCGAAAAAACAAAGTCCCAGACATGGTCTAGGCTGAATCAAATGACAGGATCTAATAGGTTCATGGGTGTGGTAGCCTGATAATCCTTTCCAAAGATGTCCATGCCCTAACCCCAGAATCTGTCCGTATGTTACCCTACCTGGCAAAAGGTGTATTGAAGATGTGACCAAAACCAGGATTTTGAGATGGGGAGGTTTTCTTGGATTAGTTTAGGCTCAGTGTAATTGCAAGGATACTTATAAGAAGGAGGAAGGTCAAAAGTCAGAGGAAATGATGTGACTGTGGATGCAAAGGGAGAGAAAGTGATGATAGAAGCAGAGGTCAGAAGGATGCAAAGCAATAAGACAAGGACCATGGGGATCCTGTAGAAGATAGAAAAGATAAGTGAATAGATTCTTCCCTAGTTCTTCCAGAAGGAATGCAGCCCTGCCAAACCACTTTAGATTTCTGATCTCAACGGGGAAAGATCATACATTTGTGTTGCTTTAGAGACTCTTTATTTTTGGTAATTTATTACAGCAGCAATTGGAAACTAATACAATAGGAATGGTGTGATATGAGTCAGAGACCCAGGCATGGAGACACAACACAGCAATGTTTAGAAATCACACATTTATATAGAGGTAATAAGAAAATAAAAACCTAAGTACAGTAGTCTGGACAGTAGGTCCAAGGAAAAATCAATAAAAATCCTCTGTTCTTATATTTGTGGCAGAAACTGCCTATATTTTTCCCTTCCCGTGGATAATACAAGGCTAAGACAATAGATAATCCTGAATGTAGGTAAGGTTTATGGGTATAGAAGATAGGCAAAACAATAACATGATCCAATAAAACACTAGTGTACAACGAGAAAGAATATCATCAGAGCCCTCCACATTCCATCCTTAAAAGTTCAGGGTGCATTAAGTCCAGTATTGCTGCTTTTCATGTCATCTGCTATAAATTGTCCATTAATTTATGAAAAAGATTGCTTTACTTTCTTCCTGAAAGGGACAAAATGACTCACTGTTCCTGCTCAGTCACTTTTCTTCTACCTTGAGCAGCTTTTTTTTCAGGTAAGTTTTGATTAAGTGCCCCTTCATTATTCATTTTATATCTGAATAATTTAGCAAGAACACTCTCTTACATAGCTTCACTTCAGGGTGCTGGCATGTATCACTTTCAATAAGGACTCACTACCACTCTAATAGCCCTCATGTAAATAATTAAACACAGCCAGGGCACTGTCACCCTGTTATTTTAAGAAGCCTAGAGAGAAAAGCAAATAGGATTTTCTTATACAAAAGTGCTGTTTGTTCTGTAATCCTGGCATACTCCAAGAATAACTTCTAACTCACCCCAGAGATAAGTATTTCTGAAGTTCTCCACTTACAGTTAAGGTACTTGTAATGCCCCACTGGAAAAAAAAGAAAGGCAGAAGGAAGAATTGTCGGAGAGTGAGACCCCTGAGACAAATTATAAAGTCCTGTCTGATTTCTATCCTTCTAATGTTCTGACGAAAATTAAGTGTCTTTCTGACCTCTACAATGGGGTTAGCCCGGATTGGGAAATTCACTCTACCTGTGCTGTGACTCATGCTTCGCCCACCTGTGATGAACAGTCCTGTTCAATCAGAGTACAGTTCTTTTCTAAATCTATCACCATTCAGTTTTCCCCTAAAGTTGGTAGCAGCCTTACAATTTTCATTACAGCAAACTAGACAGCTATTATCATAATACCCACTCCAGAGGTAGTCCATTTTACTTGGCATTGGATTTTTCTGCACATTGAAAACTAAAACTTATCTGCAACCTTAGAAAGTGGGGAGCTATGTGTCAGGTGTGCTCAAGCTCAACCATTTTTGTGTCTGGCTTTGGGGTGACTTTGTGCTCACAACATTTCTCAGGTAGCTTTTAATTGTATTATTTGAGGGCTCTCTCTGAATTCCATTGTGGGATATCAGTGAAAACCCATCTCCCATTTTGTATCTACTGTTGGTAAAGGACCACTACTAACCACCCTGTTGAAACTGCTCTTTGCTTCTTCATTAGACTACCTTTAGTGACCTTAGAAGCTCTGTCATCTCTAGCCTCAGACTTTATAAGAACTGAGCTTATAGTAGCAATGTTTTTCTATCTATAATTCTCCCTGATCCCCCAGCAGAACCTGGATAGTTCTCAGACCTATTTATAATCTTTCAGTTCCTCCCAAACTCCCAGCTCAGGCTTGTATTTCCTAAGTGGCTGATGGTGCCACTATGGATGATAGATCACATGGATGATCTTTTCATCAGTGCACGTCATTGACAGAGCTCAGGTAACAGATAATTGCTCTGTGATTCCAAGTTGTCCTGGTGATGTCAGAGGGAAGAGGACAAGAATGAAAGGAAGATGAACAGCAGCAGCACTTATCAGTGTGTAGAAGGATCTTGAATCTATGAGCCAAAGGCCATCTTGCCTGAGTAAGAGGTGTCTCAGAGGCTCTCTCTTGAGTTTTCTCCAATATTCTGTAGTTGCTCTGATGATTAATCACAGATATATCTGAAGGTGCTACTGAATAGCAAGCAGTCATTTTATATTTTATTACCTTAAGAACGTGAAGTTCAATGCTACATAGAAACATTTCATTATTTTAATGACAGTTAGTTGAGGCATGTGCTTTGATGGACTTTAACTGCTTTTTTGTGTCAAGTAAATTTAGCAAGTCAAATGGAATTTTGCAGATTTAAAGGCCACTGACATCTGTTTATTTATAGGACAAAAGATACCTTCACTCTAGCTTACATCGAATATCTTTATTTGATATTGATAGTGGCCAAGGAGCAGTTGGCTATGAAAGGTGATTCCTGTCATATGCTTTGAAGTTTCAGATTGCTGTTTCATCACACCTGTTATGGCAATTTTCAAGGATAAGGAATCTTAACGATGAAAACTAATTTTTAGGACCATCTGCCTTAAATTATTTTTAAACAAGTTTTGTCATATTTAAAGAAAGCTTGCATGCATAAATACATGTATATTGATATATATAAAAATATACAGGCAGTCCTTGCTTTACATGTTTTAATATGTATGAATTTCAGTTACCACAATTGAGTGAAATAACACCAGTGTCTCAACAGTATAGTCCAAATTTCAGTAATCCAAGTATATTGACTAGTAGTAATTACATAAACTACAAACTTCCCTGCTGGCTTTTGAGTCCACAAATCACAAATCACTTTGTGAATAACAGACATACATCATGATCAGTGACTAATTACATCACCTCTTTCAAGATGTGTCAATAATTATTTACTGCACATTTGTTATTTAGTTCATACAGAGATACCAAAATTTGTGGTTGGGTTGCCTCCTTCCCTCCAGTGATAAATCCACATGAAATTTTACAAAAATGGGTCATCAGTAGAGGGTATTCGCCAACAAAGATGAAAGGGCAAAGAAATGAAAAGTAATGCTGAAAGTGAAATTCAAGCAGAATGTAAATGGATTTGGGGAAGAAACACACTGACTACGGATATGTTCATACTGCTATCATTCTAGAGATTGCCAGAGGAAATCAGTGAAAGCAGACTTACCAAGTGTCACTTACTAATCGACACTAATTGCACATAGTTGTGGTGAGAAGGATGGAGATATCCTAGAGGAAGTAACATTGGCAAAAATCTTCCCAGGGAAACAACTCCCAGGGATATTTCACATTGACTACACAAAGGTTCAAGTGTTAGAAGTTGAGCCCAAATCAGAAAGGAACTTAATAACTTACCAAGTTATAGAAAAGATGCTTGTTCTGTACTGTCATTGTGTAATGAGAAGTCAAGCACTGTTCAAACAATCCTTGATAGTTCATTTCTTTTTAAAAAGAAATATGGCACTCAAATTCTCAATGTTTCTAATTTTTAAAATAACAATATTCTAATTAAATATTAGTTTTACTGTTTTTTATTCCCCATTTATTTATAATCACCAGTAAGAGAATGTTTGATGTTTGGAGAAAAAAGTTACAAAGGTCAGAGGATATTCGTAATTTTTTCTCATTGATTCTTCAGATCAATTTGCACAGTTTCAGCTTCCATGCTCATGTCGTAGTCCTGCACTCCCATGCTAAAAAGCAAGGACTATTTCTGGTTATATTATAATGTATGCATTCACTTGGAAATCAGATCATTTAGGCAGGTTTGGTTAAAGGATGTTCAAATCACTGGAACTGGTGGTAAGATAACTGTGTATTATTAAAAAGTAAACAGATCTCAAAATATTATGTTGTGAAGGGCAGAAGTAAGGCAGGAATGGCAGAAACTATTTATCCCATTTAAACCATTTTAAAAAGAGTAAATTAGCATAAAGTGTGACTGAGGAATTGTTAAAAAGGTTGGATAGAGAAGGAGCTAGGACCCTAGTAATGAAACCCTGTTTATGGATATGTGGAGTCAAGGAGAGACAGATCCTTCTATAAACTGCCCTTGGGCCCTCATTCTTCCCTATGTTTGAAAGCATCTGAGGAAAGAAGAGGAACTCACATGGGAAACATCTCTGTCCTACACATACACACACATGTGCAGGTGTACGTGTGCAAAGACTTGTAATATTACTGACCTAACTTCATGCTCTGTGTATTGAATGAGTTTTATCCACCTGGATGCCTTAAAACCAATATGTTGATTTTCTGTTCTTATTTATTTAATGGAAAAGTTAGTTTTGGATTTGGAAATGCAAAGTCAGTAAGAAAGACATTTTAAACATGTTCGGATGAATGAAGTTCTGAAAAATTACTGTAATCACACCCATGGTGAATGAATTAGTATTATCTCCTAATCTTTTGTGAAGCTTCATCTATTTGTCCTCCCTTTACTACACAGTAAAAAATGAGACAAGGTCTACCTTTGTTTTGTGAATTGCATTATGTTGAGTAATTGTTGAGGGTTTTTTAAAAACTAATTTATGATGCACTCTGAATAATTTTCTATGTGCATCCAAGGGAGTAATCAATATACTTTTCTTTTAAATTGAAAGCTATGTTCAGCTACTCCCACAGTTCTATGATTTCCAATTTTATTTCTGAATTCAAATAAGGAGCAAAATCTTATAAATGGACACAATGTGCAGAATAATAAATGACCAGCTAGAGAAGAATGTTGTTTGTCATAGAAATTCTATTTCTCATGGTTTGGAGGTGAAGCAGCCTGTGGTAATCACTCCCACCTACCTTTTCAGAATCACCTACCTGATTTATTCTCTGAAGCAAGTGGTGTAATGAGGTAACTTGTGGGTAAGTTGCTCTCTTGCTAAGGCAGCTGCCAGTAGGTACTGGAGGGCAAAGTACCTGCCTCTGGAATGTTAGCACAATAAAGACACCATAGTTAATACTCATTCCAAGGGGACTCATGCTTTCTCACTGTTCATTCTAAGCCTGTTGGTGTAGAAGATATTGCTTCTGACTTGATCTGTGACCTTCAAGTAAGGCACTATCTGACTCTGAGTCTCATTTACTTCACTAGTAAAATAAATGCTTGATGTTTTTCACCTCTAAAGTAAACCATTCTCTCATTCTTAATTCCATTCAGGTCATATATACACATGTATGAGGGTATATATGCTTATATATATTTACATATATACATACACATACATTCTTCTGAAGTTTACTTTTTTACTTAGCATCATTTAGGCACCAATCCATATCAGTTCACAAAGGCCTTCACAGAGGCTTCAGAGTACTTTGTGTCTATGTACCTAGTTAATTCAACCAATCGCCTATTTTGAACATTTAGAAAGTTATTGATCCTTTGTGTTTTCAAATAGTACTGCAATAAAAACACTTGTTCCCCATAGCAATTCAAAGGTAAATTTCAAATACAAATGGTACAGAGATTTAAATGTAAAAAAATGAAAGTATACAAGCACTAGAAGAAAACAGGAGTGAATTTATCTTACCCTGGGTATAGAACAAAGCTCTAAGACTCTTCTAAACAAATATCTGCATGTTATGGGGACATCTAGGCTTTGAGGGAAATTTCAACATAGTGAGTTCATCAATGCAATAGATATTAGATGCCTGTCTTTTTCTTCACATACTTGGTGCATCTTAATTTGGGGTATCTTATTTGACTTAGCTAAAATAGAACTAGTCACCTGCTATTTTATATAACCACAGTGCATAAATCATCAGGTGGTATAGTAGTTATTTGTACATATGATTTCCCAACTAAATCAGTGATTGCTAAAACCAAAGTGTTCATTTTCCTTTTAGATGCACACCCCCTACCACTTTCTGGTTCTATATGGCTGTGCAGATGGCCAGAAATCTGTGTTTTAGCCAGGCCTAAGGAATGTTGACATAGGTGGCTTCAAGAACCACATTTTACCAAGTACATTAAGCTTTGACCTCCCAAAGAGCTAGAGCTGTGCTGTATTTATTTTTACTATAATTATCTTTCTAACACACACATAATGGCCAAGAATGTATAAGTACTCAATAAATGCTTGAGGGATAAAAATTAATTCATAATTGATTGTTAGCTTCTTTAACAAGAATTACTTAAAAACACATTTAATAATGATAGTATGCCAATTAAACAAGATGACAGACAGCATGAGAAGTGAGGCAGAAACCTCTCAAAAAAAAATATGAAAATACAGCAAATACAAAAAATCCTGAAAGAATGACCCAAAAGAAGACTATAACAGAATGCCTACATCTAGGGAAAAGAAAAGACCTCACAGAAAAGGGTAAATTAGGAAAGGCATGATCCAATAGGACCCAAGGCCTCTTGTCACCCAATCTCACAGGTGGGAGGAAGAGAAATGGAGCAGGGAGGGAGTAGAAGCCCAGGACTGCCAAATACCCAGTACTGGAGATAAGCTCTGGGAGCACAAAACCACATTACTTGGTGCTCTGGAGATTATTGGGGTTGGAAAGCAAACACAGGTGGAATACTCGGAGAAACTGAGAATTTGGCCACTTGTGGAGAACAGGTGCTCACAACTGGCTGCTCCAAGATGAAGAAAGGCAGGCACTTTGAAAGACTTTCCAACACTGAGAAGGCTGCCAAAGGGGCAAGGATTACACAGAGATTGCTGCCCGGAGAAAGGACAGGTGGACAAAATTGACCAGGCACTCACCCCAGCAGGTTGGGAACTTCAGGAGCTTCACATGCTCCATCCTTCTTGCTGGCAACGAGCACCAAGGTTCTCCACAGCAATACACAGCCTGCAGCTCTTTCCTTCCGGATTGCAAAACTGCTGACCCTGCCATTGTGCCAGAGGGCAGCCCCACCCATGGCAGCTACAGATATGTAGCACAAAAGCTGCTCCCTGTGCACTTGACTCACTGGCTTTGGCAGTGGAGGCTGGCATTGCAGCCAGGAAGCAGGAAAGCACACTTTCCTCCCAACAGGCACTGGTGCCATGAGCATGTGACCCCCACCATTGATCCATGTGCTGGGAAACTCCAGAGAGTAGAGCTTCTGAGCATTAGAGGATGCTGCCTACATAAAGTTATTATTCCATAGTAATCATTACAAATATGAAATGGCAAAAGAACCTGGTACAAACCAAAATCCCTCAAACACCAGAAAGAGGGCTAAGTGAAACTGAAACCACCAATTTTCTTGATAAAGATTTCAAAATAAAAATCATAAACAGGCTCATGGAAAGACAGAAAAATATTCAAGGCCTCAAGGAGGAATTCAAGGCAGAGATAGAAAATTTGAAAAATACAGTATCTAAAATGAAACATTCAATGGAGGGATTTAAAAGCAGATTAGATGAGGGAGAGGAGATGGTAAATGAAAGAGAAATTAGAAAACAGGAATACAAAGAAGTGAGGCAGAGAGGAAAAAAAAGAATCTTTAGGAATGAAAAATAATAAGAGACCTGTGTGAACAATACAAATGGAATCCATAATTTACATTATAAGGGTATCAGAAGAAGAAGAAGAGAGAAAAAGGGATAGAAAGTCTCTTTGAGGAAATAATTGTTGAAAACTTTCCCATTCTTGGGTAGGAGATGGTCTCTTAGGCTGTAGAAATGCACAGATCTCCCAAAACAAGGGACTCTAGGAAGACAACACCAAGATATACAATAATAAAAATGGAAAAGATCAAGGACAAGGAAAGAGTATTAAAAATAGCCAGACAGAGAAAAAAGATCACATACAAAGGAAAACCCATCAGGCTATCCTCAGACTTCTCAGCAGAAACCTTAAAGGCCAGAAGGGAGTGGCATGCATATTCAATGCAATTAAACAGAAAGGCCTCCAACCAAGAATACTCTACCCAGCAAGATTATCATTTATATTTGAAGCAGAAATTAAACAGTTTTCAGATAAGCAAAAGTTGAGGAAATTTACCACCCACAAACTACCTCTACACTTTATTTTGGAGGGACTGCTCTAGATGGAAGTGTACCTAAAGCTTAATAGCTGTCACCAGAGAAAATAAAACCATAGTAAAGGAAGGAGACCAATTAATTATTAAGCAAATGTGAAATTAAATCAACTACCCACAAAGTCAGTCAAGGGATACACAAAGAGTACAGAATATGACACATAATACATAAAGAGTGGAGGAGAAGAAAAAGAAGAGAGAAAAAAGTAAGAGAACCTTTAGATTGTGTTTGAAGTAGAATTAAAGCAAGTTAATTAGATAGTAAAGAAGCTGTCCTTGAATCTTTGGTAACAACGAATCTAAAATCTGCAATGGCACTAAATACATATCTTTCAATAATCACACTAAATGTAAATGGACTGAATGCACCAATCAAAAGACAAAGTGTTACAGAATTGATAGATAAACAAGACCCTTCTATATAGTTCCTATAAGAAACTCACTTCAAACCCAAAGAAAGACACAGATTAAAAGTAAGGGATAGAAAATGATATTTCATGCAAATAATAAGGAGAAAAAAGCAGGGGTTGCACTACTTATATCAGACGAA
Organism: Manis javanica; assembly: GCF_040802235.1. Classification (NCBI taxonomy): domain Eukaryota; kingdom Metazoa; phylum Chordata; class Mammalia; order Pholidota; family Manidae; genus Manis; species Manis javanica. Next base: position 215,303,839 of record NC_133156.1, on the reverse strand, counting down.
ATAGACTTCAAAACAAAGTGAGAAGAGACAGAGAAGCACATTACAAAATGATGAAAGGTTCAGTCCAACAAGAGGATATAATTATTATAAATATCTATGCAGCCAATATAGGAGCACCTAAATATGTGAAACAAATACTAACAGGGTTAAAGGAGGAAATAGAATGTAATGCATTCATTTTAGGAGACATTAACACACCATTCACTCCAAAGGACACATAAACCATAAAGAAAACAAATAACAAGACAAAGGCACCAAACAACACATTAGAACAGATTGACCTAACAGGCATCTGCAGAACACTCCACCCAAAAGCAGCAGGATACACATTCTTCTAAAGTGCACATGGAAGATTTTCCAGAATAGATGACATGTGAGGCTACAAAAAGAGCCTTAGTAAATTCAGGAGGATTGAAATTGTAACAACCAGCTTCTCAGACCACAAAGGTATCAAACTAGAAATAAATTATGAAAAGAAAACTAAAAAGCCCACAAACACATGGAGGGCTTAACAACATGCTCCTAAATAATCAATGGATTAATGACAAAATAAAAACAGAGATCAATAAATAAATGGAGACAAATGAAAACAACAACTCAACAAACCCAAACCTCTAGGATGCAGCAAGGGCAGTTCTAAGAGAAAGCATATTGCAATACAGGCTTACCTCAAAAAAGAAGAACAATCCCAAATGAACAGTCTAAACTCATAATTAATGAAACTAGAAAAAGAACAAATGAGGCTCAAAGTCAGTAGAAGGAGGGACACAGTAAAGATCAGAGCAGAAATACATAAAATTGAGAAGAATAAAACAATAGAAAGAATCTGTGAAACCAGGAGCTGTTTTTTAGACAAAATAAACAAAACAGATAAACTCCTAACTGACCTATCAAGAAAAAAAGACAGTACACACACAAAAATATAATAAGAAATAAGAAAGGAAAAATCACTATAGTCACCACAGAAATACAAAGAATTATTAGAGAATGCTATGAAAAATTATATACTAAAAAATTGGATAACGTAGAATAAATGGACAACTTTCTAGAAAAATACAACCTTCCAAGACTGACCCAGGAAGAAACAGAAAATCTGAGCAGACCAATACCAGCAATGAAATTGAAATGGTCATCCAAAAACTACCTAAGACTAAAATGCCTGGATCAGATGGCTTCACTGCTGAATGTTAATCAAACATTTAAGGAGACCAAATACCCGTCCTCCTTAAAGTTTTCCAAGAAGTAGGGAGAGAATACCTCCAAACTCATTTTGTGAAGCCAGCATCACTCTAATATCAAAACCAGGCAAAGACATGACAAAAAAGAAAATTACAGATCAATACCCTGATGAGCAAAGATACAAAAATATTCAACAAAATATTGGCAAACTGAATTCAAAAATACATAACAAGGTCATCCATCATGATCAAGGAGGATTTATTCCAGGGTTGGAAGGATGATACAATATTAAAAAATCCATCAACATACATCACATCAACAAAAAGAAGGACAAGAATCACACAAATATCTCAATAGATGCTGAAAATCATTCAACAAAATTCAACCTTCATTCATGATACAAAGGATATTCATGATACAAAGTAATTCATATTAAAATGAGAGGTTTTTGAGAATCAAAAGCCAAGAAAAACAAGAGATCATGCTAGGAGAGTGGGGTTTCAGGCAGGCATATTGATTTTTATTTTTCAAGCAGAAGTCTCATCCCATTAGGTAGAAACCCTGCTCACTTTGTTGACATTTCAGGACAGTTATGTACCAGGATGCTTTGAAGGAGAAAGTACAGATGTTGATAGACTGAGTTTGAATCCTGACAATTTCTTCTAATGGCTTCATGACCTTAATCTTTCTTAGCCTCTGTGTTCAGTGAAATACCTATTTAAATATAAATATTTCCATGATAATTGTTTTGAGATTAAATTTAAATTAGATAATCAATTTAAACACAAAGTAAGCACCTGATTTAGTACTTGAATGGTAGGTACTAAAATGGTTGTTATTAGTATTGTTACTGGTTATTGAGAGGCAGTGTGTTAACATGAAGAGTGATATTTTTCATTCATATGTGCTGTTTGAGGTTTCAAATTAAGTCATGTTTGAGAAAATTTCTGTCACAGTACATGGTGGAGGTACCCACCTTTCATTTATAAGAAGTATAAAATGAAATGACTTTTGTTTTATTGAATTGGATAGTTTCTAAGTCAGTTTCTAAGAGTTGAGCTGCAATAACTCTTTTACTATATTGGTAATAGTAATATTACTAATGTATATTATTATGTATATTATTATATATGCTTTTATATTTATTATGCATACTATATTATACTATGCATTATATTATTTATGCATATATTAGTATGCATTATATTATGCATACTTTATATATTATTATGACATGCTTTTATATTTATCCCTAGTTTCTTTCTTCTATTTCCCCAAAATCTTTCAGTTCTATTTATTAAAAAATTCAATAATCATAGTGACTTCTCTCAGCTTCTGGTGACCAGAATCAAGAATCCTGGCTGATATATGGGAGAATATATTTGCAAATGATATATTGATAAGGGGCTAACATCCAAAATATGTGAAGAACTCATACAACTCAACACCCAAAAAACAAATAATCTGATTAAAAATTGGGCAAAGGAACTGAATAAACATTTTTCCAAGGAAGATATATAGATGGCCAACAGACACACTAAACATGTTCAACATCACTAATCATTAGGGAAATGTAAATCAAAACCACAGTGAGGTATCACCTCACACCATTCAGAATGGCTACTATCCAAAAGAGAAGAAATAGCAAGTGGCAAGGATCTGAAGAAAAGGGAACCCTCCTTCCTGCACTGTTGATGAGAATGTAAATTGGGCAGCCACTATGGAAAGCAGTATGGAAATTCCTCAAAAAACTAAAAATAGAAATACCATATGTCCCATCAATTTTACTTCTGGGAATTTATCCAAAGAAAACAAAATCAGTAATTTGAAAACATATATACACACCTACATTCACTGTAACATTATTTATATATAATTGCAAAGATATCGAAGCAGCCCAAGTGTCCATCAATAGATGAATGGATAAGGAGTTTGTGGTACATAAACATACTGGAATATTACTCAGCCACAAAAAAGAAGGAAACCTTGACATCTATGACAACATGGATGGACCCAGAGGGTATCATGCTAAGTGAAATAAACTAGGCAGAGAAAGACAAATACTATATGATTTCACTTATACATGGAATCTAAAAATAAAGAAACAAACAAACAAGAAATAGACCCACAAATATAGGCAATAAACTGTTGGTTACCATAAGGAGGGGGATGGGGAATGGGTGAGATTGATGAAGGGAATAAAGATGTACAAACTTCAAATTGTGAAATAAATTAGTGTTAAAAGTGGAAGTACAACATAGAGAATAAAACCAATGATATGGTAATATCTTGGTATGGTAATTAGATAACTGCACTTATGGCAAGCATCTAGTTACATATACAATTATCAAGTCACTATGTTGTACATCTGAAACAATGTAATATTGTACATCAACTATTCCATTTTTTCAAAAAAAGATTGCTGGTTTTTAAACAAAAACAAACAACAACAAAACAAAACAAAATAAAAAAGAATGCTGGTTGATTCTAAGCCAAAATGGAAGATGAGTATTTATTCATGTTTTCTTTAAAGAAAATAGAAATTTGCGATATTTTTGTATTAAAACCTCTATTTATAAAGAAATACCTATCACATTTTGCATTTAAATGAAAAAATATACAAATATATGATTTTTACTGTGTTCAAAGTTCTTAAAATATAAAATTAAACTGTTAATAGTGCCTATCTTTAATTGAAGGAAATGTACATTTAATTGTATCTATACATAAATGTTCCAAATGGACATTATTGCTCTTATAATCTAGGAAAACATAGTGATATCACATTTTCAGAAGATATTCTTTCTCTGCTTCAGACTTTTGAATGATTCTGAACCAAAGAAATTTCTAGCACCCTCCCAGAAAGTAAACATTCCTGAAACCTCACTAGTGGAGAATTCTAAATTTTCATATTTAAAGCTATGTTTGTGGCACAAATATTCTTATTTCTGAATGTTTTATTAAGGTAATTTAAAAATATTTATCTTGATACTTGCTCATGATTATAGTTCTACTATAAGTATAAAACCTGAAAAATAGTCTTAATTTAGTCTATAATTTCCAAATTTCCTAAAATATTAACAATATTAGCAATATTCTTATGATTCTTTTCTATACAGCATATTCCCTGAGCCAATATCTTCAAAGGGCTTCCCAAATTACTAGCTTTCAAAAGTGGACACGAAAACATTTTTCTTCTTCATCTCATTATTTTGTCTTCAGAGGATTATCAGGCTTCAATCATTAATGTCTGAGGGAGGATTGAAGGAAACAGCTTCTGTAGATATTCACATAAAGTTTACTAAAACAGAAAAATAATAGCTTATTTTAAATGGCTTAATTGGTCTCTAAACTTTTTTCTTTTTCTTTTTGTATTATTGATTTGTGTGACCATAAAAATCAGGTTGATATTAATATGCCTGTATTTCAGAAAGGTCACTGAACTGTCCTTGTACTATAAAGCATTCAGAAAACATGACCTTGGGAGTCCCTTCTTCCTCTCTTTGTGTGGAGATGAACAATTTAGTTCATATAATAAAAGGGCAAATTTGCATATACTCAGTATTTTGATTTTGGGTGAAGATATTAGGCTTCTCCTTATCTCCTCCTCCCTAAAGAAAAAGCAGGGCGTCTTTCCTCTCCAATTGCTATAGCTTAATAAAAGCAAAAATTGTAACTGCTGTGAATCACTGAAAAGGTTCTTAACACCACATGTATTCTAAACACATCTTCAAGTCTGCTGGCAACCTTGTTCCCTAACCCAAAGCCTGCATACTAATAATGTGAAAAGTCTGACATTATTCAGGCCACATAAAAACTGCTTTTCTCCTGAAATACCACCTTGTACAGATATCAAACACAGTAACTTATATGTAAAAGGTGAATATTAAAAAAATTCCATAGTCTCACCCAAGAAGTGGGTCAGGCTTTCTGGCCAAATTTAGTTGATTGCATTAAAAAATGATATATTACATACTGGGATTAGTCATATATGTAGACAAAAACAGGTAGATGCCACTTGAAGGATGCTATGTTATTATCTATGTCAAATCTCTGTAAGCAATGCACTGGAATTCCTGAAATTCCTTCTTTGGGAGTTATTCATTTGGTTTATTACTTTCTCCAGAGAGTTCTTATTAAAAATCAATTGTTTGCTTGCAAAAGAGCATTGATTCATTATAATAAATTATTTATGAGATTGGTTAGGTTTTACTTTGGAGAGAAGGCATAAGAATGTGAATGATATGAAACAGAATCCTAGGAAATTATGTTTAGTATTTGTGTACAAGACAAGCTCCCCACTAGGCTGTAACTTTTTGAAGGCAAAGCCCTAATCTTATTTATTTTTATATTCTCTATTTTGCTCAGTAGAACACAATGCATCCATTTCAATATAGAGTTGAAGAAGTGACCTCAATTGATAGAATCATCTCAGGGATGGAAATTTTTCCATGGAAGTACTGCTTAAAAGCATCTTGAAAATGAGATGCCTAAACACAGGGTAGGCCAGGAGGAGGCTAACAACCATCTAGGTAGCTGTTCTTACTTTGGTCTTTTTTGGGAACCCACCCAGGTTCTCAAATATACCTCTAGTTGGGGAAGATTCCAGTTCAAGGGGAAAATATATTTGCCTCTTGCTTCACTTACAGTCATATTGCAATAGAGGAAGTGTGCTTAATCCCTTTGCAAATGCTCAGGAAAATCTACTTTAGGATGTAAACTGAATGGATTGACATGAGTGGATAGAGAGAACAATGACTTCAGTGTCTCATGATGGGGCAATAGTGGGGTAGCAGGAGGAGCATGGGCTCTGGAATCCCAAGATCTGGGGTTAATATCTTGCCTATATGGGTTTTTGGAAGTCTGATTTATTTCCTAGGATCACCAGTTACCTTTCCAAAAATGGAAACAATGACCTGTATGCCACTGGATGAAACAAAATAATCTTTATCAAGTACCAAATCCAGCTTCAAATAATTATGGCCTGCTCTCTCCTCGCTCATGATACTCCCAAAGGATACAAAATCCACATTCCACTGCAGTGATATTCAAATTAGGGAAACTGGTCAAAGAAAAGACAAACGAACAAGAAACAATTCTCAAAGTTTTTCTTTTGGTTCAGTAACAAAATAAAGATGAAACAAAGATGATCTCCATTTTAGGGTTTCCCAGCAAAACTTCAATTTTCCTTTACATTCTCTTCTGTCTATATTATAAAATGTCAGGCTCTTGCTAATTTCTAGTTTCTCTAGAGTCTGTAACTGAAGAAGAAAAGAAAGACTGTATCTGAACCTTTCACATATATGACCAGGTTTAAAAACAGACAAAAAACAAGTCGAAGAACCCTTTTCCAAAAGAATACTAACTGGGTTAGGGTGGGCAGCGGGTGGGGACGGGAAGGGCTCTTCATTTTATTCTTGTTGCTGTTTTATTTTTTAACTGACTTCAAGCCATTCATGAAAAATAAGTACTGGGTTATGTGCTGCCCAATGTTCCTGGTAGGGACAGGGTAATAATGGGGGAAATTATAGAGGGACGTAGAGAATGCTGAGTGTTGATATTTGAATGTATATAAATAAACTGAACAAGCAAGATTCAAAGCCAGGGCTCTTCCTGTACAAAACAACACTGTAAATGGTGGTGTTTGATGCCTTCCCATCCTACTTTCTCTCTTCCGTCTTTCATTTTAAAACCATATTCCATATTCAACCCCACCACAACACACACACACTCACACACACACACACACACACACACACACACACAGGATTGATGTTTATAATAAAAACTCATTTGGCTAATATCCTGTTTCCTCACAAGGCTTTGCTTTCTATTGGGCTGATCCAATAAAATCTATTTCAACTAAAAAGTTATATAACATATCAATAATCAAAGAACAGTGGAATGAGATTGGGTAATGCTTCCTTTAAAACTTAAGTCACAGCATATAAGCAATTAAAAGATCAGACCAGCATCCAGCACTATCACTTTGTAGCCCAGATAAATTTTAATGAAACTCCCTGTTTTTACAGAAATAGTATCTCTGACCTTATGAAATGAGAATGAAAATCGCATGTCCTGGAAGAGCTTGAAGAATGAGAAAAGGATTAGGATGGCAGGGTTAGAGTGACTCTTCGGAAATAGGACATCTCAGTATCTTTTCTTATAGAATCCTTTCAAGATGGAATTAATGGTGGAAAGGGAATAGAAGTAATGCTCAGTGAATGTCAGACATTTTGGACAATACTGATGAATAAATACATATATATATACATATATGATTTAAAAAAGTAATTAACAATGGAGTCATTATTGTATACTTGAGTTGAGGGAGATTGGGAGACATCCCACAGTTGTCATTTTTCTTCAGTTACATGGAAGAGATTGCTGCTTGCCATGGTCTTATCCCGGCCTAATGGCAGATTAAGGGTATAAATGCAAGACTTTTTGACTGAGAATAATTATTTTTATTAATGCAATAAACTAAAATTTTAGAAGTGAGGAAGTTATTTATTTTGTTTAATTCAGGTTCTAAGGAAACTGGAGTGAAGAAAATTCTGCTGTTCCTATCATGATGATTCCCTGTAGAGACAGAGTGGACTATTTCATAAGTGTTTTGATTATATGCAGCACCTTCCTAAAATAGAGAGTGAACTTGAACAGGGGATTTATCACGACTTGCTCACTGATTTAACCACACTGATTGTGGAAGAACATGGCAGTATGGGATCTCCCACCTCTTCATCTCAAATCCACCACCAAGTCTGCACATTTAATTAAGTTTGTATTTATGAAGCCCTTCTGTCCTCTGAGCAATTCAAAGAAGACATAACTAATACAAAATCGCTAAATGTCAGCCTCCACAGAAGTGAGATTTCTTCATGAAAACCAGGCTCTCTGCCCACATTCCCCAACCCACACTGATACACCAAAGGACACCAGTTACATTGCTAATCTTATGAAATGTATCTTAAAATTACATGCATGCAAGACCTTACATCTATTTCTTTTTTCAATCTAAAGACACAAAATTACCAGCTTTCAATTGTGCATTTGAAAAACGTTCCCAAGTCCATATACAGACTTAACATTGAAAAATATTATTGGGTCCCTTCTTTCCATTTGAATATGCCAATTGTCCTGGACGAGGCAACTTCTGAGGCAGTTTTGGCTGGCCATACAGTAACACTCCTCCTGTGAGTCTAACTCTATTTTGTCTCCCATTATTTGCCACCTTCTACTTTTCTTCCCTCCCCACCATTTGCTCATTTTCTTTTATTCACCCATTGTTTTATTCACTGCCTACTTACCCCATTAAAGAGAGAGAGGTTCCCACCTATGGCCATAGGGATGGCTATGGTCACACACAAACAGCAGATACTGGACAGATGAGGGAGACAGCTATTTATTAATCATATAAACACACAGTCCAGAGAATAGGAAAACACAAGCCATGCATGGCAGCATGGGGTTACACTTGGTAAGACGGTGAACAAGTAGGTGTGTGGGAGGCAGGCTTTGTAGTATCAAGAGGGTGAGGTGACCCCTGATTCCCGCAGGAGGATGTGATCAGCTTGTTAAAAGAATTCAAAGGGCTGGCAAGGAACGGAAACCTGGTACTCGGAGAGATGCAGGCACTATATCTCGTCCCCGTGATAAGGAGGGTTATTCGGCTAGGGGATCTTATTCACAGAGTGGAGTGGGGAGGAGAACTTGTCATTAGGCCATCTGAAGGCTTCTCATACTCATCAGATGTTAAGGCAGCCCATAATATAGGGCCTTAAATTTAGGCTTTACACTACATCCATCTTTCTGTTTAAGTTAGCAAATATTTACTGAGTACTCTCTATGTCTACAAAACAGGCTATACTATCTCTATAATGACTATCATCTTGGGCCATGTGTTACCCAATTTAATAATATTTGTCCTCAGCTGAGACATAACAACAAGGCAAGTGTTATTTCCCCCATTTTACAGATGAGAAATTGTATTTGAAAAAATCATGCTTTGTCTAAAATTCCATAGGTAATAATTATTGGCACTTGGGTTTGAAACTAGGTCTTCATTCATTAGGTCACTATACTTCTTCCTTTGTATTTCGCGTACATTTGTGGCATTCAGTGGACTTAATAAATCTGTTAAATGCAGGGTTAAGAACATTCTCATGCAGTTGCCCAAACACAGAGGAGGACTGGCCAGCCTGCCTCTTAGGGATGCTGCTCAGGGTGCCCCGATCTGTCCTCCAGCAACACAAAAGGATTGTGTTGTGCTGGACTGCGAGGTGCAGCATACACTCGTAGAGCTCAACGTGCCATCACGTATTCAAACTTTCTGCTGGCTAGCCCAGGCAATCTGGTAGAAATGGAAACCCAAGGGAAAATAGACAGACATATTTTGTTTCTTTTTTTTAATGGCTATGTGGTCTTAGATCAAAATTATATATAATTTTCCAGCAACATGCAACAAAATTCTGGTTGCCTGTGTTCAGATGTCTGCATGGTTCTTGGATGCCTGGGAGAGGTCTATGTTCTTGCAACACTGGTAGCCACCAGTGTGCTTTGGGCAGTGTTCAACATAAAGATGAGCAAACCTAACACTTGTGGAACATAACACTTAAGATCCTCTGAAAATTTCCATGTCTCTAGCATCTCCTGAGAAATTCCAGAATTTAAGTAGGTTAGCAAAAGATGACTCCTTCAATTACACAATCTGTAAAGATGCTTTCCTGTGTCATTCAGTAGATGTGCCAGACACTATAAAAATGAATATTCATTCAAATGTAAATTTTCAGGTTTACCCAACACCGGTGAACATGAATATCTCTAGGAGAAACAGCTCCTTTCTTCTCTTATTTACTGTGTGTGCGTGTGTGTGTGTGTGTGTGTGTGTGTGTGTGTGTGTGTGTGTGTGTGCGTGTGTGTGTTGTGTGCATTTTCCTTATGAGGTATATAGAAATTTCTGGATTTATTGCTGTGGCCTCTCCCCAGGCAATAAAAATTTTTTTGGTTCTTATGCCAAAATCAAATGGAGAAGACAGTGGAAAGCCTTTCCAAAATTGCTGATGGGGGTTGTAAATAGAAAAGATTTGCAGCAGATTTATTTTATGTTGATTTGCTGAGTGCCTCTTCCTTTTGAATGTGATGAGAAGCAACTTCCCTAACCACTTGGCCTTCCAGTTTTGAATGTGAATAAGAATATAGAAATTAGCATATATATTTTATGCTGAGCGTTTTAATATGTACCAGAAGAAAAACAAAAGCCTAAATAACTATAATATATAATTCTAACTCAAATAAAAATAACTGAGTTCAGTTACTTTAAGATTATTTCACCACCTCATTAAAAATGACTTTTGGAAATAAGCTGCTCTCCTATATATGCCATTTTTACGTAGGCATGGATGAGTATTAGCAAATAATATATATTCAAATGTTTCCCAATCTGGAATTAACTCATATGAGCTTTTTAAATTAACATAATTTCCAACTTTCCATTTTAAGAAGCATACTTACTACATGAATTTAGTCAGACACTTGAAGCCTGGATTAGTCTAGCTACTTACTTGAAGCTTCATTGACTATAAGCCTACATCTTGGGGATGAGGAAGGATTGATTCTTGTGATTGAAATTAAAATTTGTTACTATCTTGAGTTCACTTTTCCTGATCATCACAGAGAAATGGGGGTTTGTTTGTTGGTTTTTGTGTTAGGGTGTGTGTATGTCTGTGTGTGCCTTCAGAAGTACTATCCTCAAGGGAGTTCTCAGCACATACGACATCATTCAATGTAACTAAAATTCTTATCTGTTCCACCCTACTTCTCACCTTTTCACACTATATACATGCTTTCACAGAAACATACACACACCTCATATAACACCCCCTCAGGTATACATACCTACCAAAGCTTCTACTAATTAAAAGGGTATTTTTTTTTTCTTTTTTGCAGGAATAACAGATGAGTAAGTAACATGAAGTGACAAAAGAGCACCCAAGTTGAGTCCTAAGTCTTTACTCTTCTGAGATTGTTACAGCTCCAACATCACCCTTTGGGGGCAAGATTTTTTCCTTAATTCTTATTGTGAAAAAAATTTCTTATGTGATAGATCTCTCTTTTTTCTTCAGAGAACCTCATATACTTTCTCTCATGGACAATAACCACTTTAGCAGGTATTGTTTCCCATTATAATTTCTTTGGTAGGAAACTTGGAAATACATCTGTTGCTCCATAACATATACTAGATTGAATCTCATGACCTATATGCTAACTAACTTGCCATATTTGGTCTTCTCTTCTTTTATTTATTTATTTATTTATTTTTATTTATTTTGAAGCAAAGTAAAAGTTATATTTAAAGTTAAAGAGAGAAAAAGTGCGGCAGGAGACCTTAGGGAGGAGTGGTGCCTTGAAAGATTTAAGTTTTATTGCAAGAAAATCTATGCACTTAGAAAGTGCGGGCGACCCCAGAGAGAGGTGCCTGGTCTTCTCTTTTATTCTAACCATATTATAATTAATGCTATAATAATATGCATTAGTTGCCCTATTTTGTTTTGGAATGTTGTAATTACAATAAACATTCAATGATATATCTCTCATTTCTCTTCCAAAAGACATTGGGTCTCAAGACAAATATCTGTGCTTTAAAACGGACATCAACTGAAATAACGGCACTGGTTTATGCTATTTTGTTCTTTTCTTGATCGTGTGACCTGAATCTGGATAAGATTGATAACTTGCCAGATAGTCACTTGTGTTCTGAGATACAGAAACTTTTAATTTTCCCTCTTGCACAATGGATAATATAATTATCTCACATATGAAGGCAGCACATCTGCTTTAACAGAAAAAATAATAGTATATATTTCTTTACTAGAAACCTTCAAAAAATTCCCTGAGTCTCCATTCAAGCCATGCAATATAGGGATTATGTCTGCAATAAAAATAAGTTACTATTTACTGAACATATACTTTGCATCAGACATAATGCTAAATTTATTGTTATCAATTATCTTATTTCATCCCCACAATAAACTTATATATTGGGTATTCTTTATTTTAAAGATGAGAAACCTAAAGACCATGGGTTGCATTTATGTGCAGGTTCATAAAGTTAATAAATGATAAGCTTGGATTTGAACCCATTTATCAGGAATAGTTTTGTTCATGGGTATTGTAAAATGGCCAAGTAAAAAAGTTTTAAGTAAGATACAAGTTTAGTTTTCTTTTAATATAAACCTCTGGTATTATGTAGTTCAGAACTAGGGTGAGAATGTGTTCCAATCATTCTCAGAGACCTGGGCTCCTTTAGTCCTCAAAGACTATCATCTCTAGGTAGAGTCGTTGTCCTCGTGGTCTAGGGTGCATTATGTTACAGGGAGTAGGACTGAAGAGGAGAATGGACTGAGGCAAAGGTTATACTACAGATGTGTCCTAAGGAAAAGTTCCAGGAAGCCACTGACATTTACGCATATAACCCAGTGACAATAATTGGCCAGATGGCCACACTACTAATTGAGCAAATTCTCAGTCAGCAAACTGGTCCATCTTATAATAGCCTAAGAAACCACCCTTGTCAAAATGACATCCAGTAAGGGGTGCTATAGGTTGGATTTCCCTCTCTGGACATCGGGATCTTAACTAGAGGAGACAACATTATTCTATAATAATGTTTATAGAGTTGTTTCTTACTCACCCTTTTAAAGAAGGCAGCAGAAGAGCCACTTGAGAGAGGATGGTTATTAGTGGTGTTCAGTGTTTACTAAATGAACGGCTCCTGCATTCATGAAATGAGAAATGTGTAAATTTCTTTACAGCAAAATTAAACATATACAACAAACTAAAAAGAAGGGACAAAAACATTCTGATATAAGCTACTAGTTTCTCCACACTAAGAGAGTAAATGCCCTTCACATATGCATTTATTCATTCACCAAAATTTTTTAGTAACTGTTATGCATCTGGCACTCTTCTAGATGCTGGATATTAAAGAACCACCACACCAAAAAAAGGCCAAATAACCCTATTCTTACATAGCTTATATTCTAGCAGGGGAGGCATATAATAAATACAAGCAGGAATGTATAGTATGTCAGACAACTGTAAGTGCTATGCAGAAAAATATTGCAGGAAGAGGGACAACAATAGCTAATAGAATATGCTTGAGAGGATTCTGGATGGAAAATAAATTCCTGGCAAAGCAAAATAAGAAAGCCATACACTTCCTGTGAAAAAACATTTTTTCTGGAATCAGCAGTTTGAGAATGGATGGCAGGAGGGCAAGCTGTGAGGCCGGGAGAGATAAAGGTATCTTTTGTAACCAGTTTATGTGCAATTTCACATTGGCTTCTAGATTTTAAGTTCAGTTTAATGTCATTGTTTCCAAAATCTGTCTTGACCTCTTGCCTTCACTGATTTGAAAAAGCACTTGACCTGGGTTTGGAAGGGTGTTTCTGCCAAGAAATGGAATTGGACGAAAAATGTATCTGAAGCCATAGAAGATGTTACTTCCCTAGTTTTGCTACAGATGTTTTCCAGAGAACTTGTACTGACTTAAAGATCAAGCAAATCAGGAAAAATATATATATGGATAAAGAGCTGATAACATAGTGTTTGGGGGCAAATGATACCTACTTTTTATCTTACATACAGCTAGCTTTATGAGACCAGATAAAGGGAACTTCATTTGAGTACTGTTTTCAAGAGGGAGGCTGCTAACTTTGTTAGAACCATGTACAGATGTAGACAGAAAGGAGCCTATTCTCAGCAACGTGTTAGAACTTCAAGCTGCAATTTGTTCATGCTTTTGTAAAATGTAAATATATACACATTATATAGATACATATAGAATATGTGTAAGCGACACACATCCCTCCATGCCAGAAACACTAATCCGAATCTCCTCGCCCTTCTCAGACTTTCAGGACCCTCCTGGTACCTCTTGGCTTCTCAGGGACAAACAGGAACATTCATGAAGAAACTTCTATGGCCTAGAAGCTGTGCCAAGTATTTTCCTTTGCATAGCATTTTTGAATTATTACACGTCCTGTATGTGCTAAAGACTATTGCCCTCATTTTGTAGAAAAGGTTACAGGGAATTACAAGTTTAAGGAAGAAAGCTCAAGGAATATTTAGACTTTGTAAACTGTAAGAAAATGACATCAATTTGTTTGTTAAAACTGCACAGTTAAATATTCTTAAATCCAGATAGTTTGAAGTTATGTTTGATTTTCTTCCATTATGCCATGATGCTGACTTACAGTAGGCACTGGACATTCCAGGCTGTCCTCTCTTACTGTAGACCTGCTGGGTGACAAGAACTGGACCAAGTCCTGGAAGCCATATGAAATGCAGAACATTGTGGTTCAGAACCACCTTTTGGAGTCAGACAGGTGCATATTTGAATCCCAGCTCTGCATGTCTTTGCCTCTGTGTCTTCGAGGAAATGTCTTAACCTCATTTAGCCTTATTTCTCCATATGTCTAATCAAAATATTAATTCTCAGAGCTAGTTTGAAAATTTAGATTTGTGACCATGTGAAGGATATTTTATGTGTCTTATCTTAATAAATCTCCCAAAAAACTCTGTGATGTAGATCTTCCTGTCCTTATCGTACAGAGGCTATGCTGGATACTAGGAAGGGTCCAGGTTTTAGAGTCAAGGCTGTTTTCCAGCTTTCTCTGCCAACTACTATCAATTTCTGAAAATTAGTAGCAATGTAATGGAAAATACACTTATAGAAGGTACATACTATATGGAAATTTTGAATAAGTACTACTTTATCTTAGCTAGAACTAAGATTGGAGGTGTGAAAGTCAGAGAGGAAGGTAAAAAAGTCTAAGTTTTCATCAAGGAAAGAAAGAGGCAACGGAGAATTTAAATTGTTTTAAATACCCCATTTTATTTAGGTAGGTAAAGGTAGGCAATAATTAGTGCATTATGGAGTGGAAATTGTATGTCTCAGTGTTTGACAGTAACAACAACAATGTTAATGCTTGACAATAACTACACCAGAAATGGAAAGGAAAATTACCAGTTGATTTCATTCATGCCTAGAGATATACATTTTTTTAAAATCTGAAATTGGCCATGTATAGAAAAAGATACTACTTGATAACTTAGTTGCATCTTAAAAATGCAACAATGGTTTAACACTGGGAAGGCTATGAGCCTGTTTTTACCTGACAAAATAAAGATTAGAAAACACCCTTTGAGCATTTCAACAGATGAACCAGTGATAAAATTTGACTCCCATTCATAACAAAAAATATTCACAAATCAGTAAATCAGAGGGGTTTCATTGACCTAACAGCGGGTGTACATTAAAAACAACAACCTCCCTGTAGCAGTTCTGCTGGCTTTGACAGAAGGGCTGAAACTGGACTATCTTCTCACCAAGAACATCTATAAAAGCTCAGTTAAATAAATAGCTGGAAGGAATAAAAACACTAAAAGGAGTAAATATATGGGTAACTCTAAATGATTATTGACTATTTAAAACTCTAATAAAACTCACTAAATGTAAAAATAACTGGTAGCATTAGTACACAAAGCAGGAAGGTGGTAAATAAAGTTAAAATTTTTGTGACATTCTCTCACTGTGTAAGAAATTGCAAAAATCTTAATTTAATACACCAATGCCATATATTGTAATTATTTGGAAAATCACTAAACAAATAATACAGAATATATTTCTTAGAAGGTTATAAGTGAAAAAGATTGGAGAAAAATGTATGATATATCCAGAAATTATAGAGGAAAGGAAAGGATAGGGAGAAAAAGGAAACAAAAACAGGTTCTTCAAACAGTGATATAAAAAATATGAACCCAACTCTATTTTACTCACATTTTCTATAAGTACAAGGGAAATACAAGATAATCAGATTAGATACAAATGAAAAAAAGAAAAGGAAGCTGGATGGTTGAAAGTAAGAGAAAGCAAAAGGATATTCATACAAATACTAGTCTAAGGAAAGCCCTTATAAAAGAAGTAAGAAAACTGATAAAACCCAGCAACAATAATCAATAGTCAATAAAAAATGGCAAACTTACAGTTGGCCATGTCTGCTATTTAAAAAGCATGACTGTCACTACAAGTTTTCCAGACATTGAAAAGATAATGAGATACCATTATAAATAACTTTGTGTTCAAAAGGTTGAGAAATTATGTAGAATAGACAAATTGCTTTTAAAAAAAAGTAACATCAAAAATGTCAAAATAAATAGAAACTCTGAATAGCCTAATATCTATTAAATAACTTGAATCTATAATTAAAACATAAATTTCTTATTAAGTCCAGATGAATTGATAGAATTCATTATTGATGAAGTCTTCCAAACATACTTTCCCCAACTCTTCTAGAGAAAAAGGAGGAACTATGCCCTAATCTCTTCTAGGAGGACATCACAACCTCAATAACAAAATCTAAGAAGGACAACTCTAGAAGGGAAATTTTAAATCTGCTTCTCCTTTGAACAACAATGCAAAAAGAATTAGCAAATTCCAGTGACATATCCAAATGGTTAAATGCTATAAATAAGTGAGCAAGAAATTGAGAAAAGGATATAAAGTTATTCAAACTAGATTAAGAGAGGTGGTGGTTGTAGTTGTTTTAAGGCATAATAGGTAACCTCACATATAATCAAGAACAAAGAAAAATGTACTGGATCTTTTAGGAACTGAAACTGGAAACCCAGCAGCTAAGCAAGGCTTGGGCTGCCTTTAGGTTTTCCATGGATTTCCCCCCCCCTTTTTTGTTTGTCTCTACATGTATCTTTTTAGCAAGTACTTTTAAAAAATTAGTATCTGATATGTACAAAATATACATTAATCATATAAATAAATGGGTGTAATAAAATGTAAATATAAAATATATAAAATGATAATGAATGAACTATATCCAATGTATGAACTAGTATACAGTAATCTCACTTCTAGATATACACCCAAAAGAATTGAAAGTATGGTCTTAGAGAGATATTTGTACACCAACATTTACAGCAACATTATTTGCAACAGCCAAAAGGTGAAAACAACTCAAGTGCCCATCAACATATATATATATATTATTCTATTTCCAAAGGAAGCAAATCCTGATCCATGCTTCAACACAGATGAAATTTTAGGATATTTTGCTAAATGAAACAAGCTAGTCACAAAAAGACAAACTCTATATTACAGATTCCACTTAACAGAAGGTCCCTAGAGTAGTCATTAGTAGGGACAGAAATCAGAATGGTGGCTGCCAGAGACTGGAGGTTGGGAAATTGCTGGTGGAGAACTGCTGTTTAATGGATACAAAGTTTCAGTTATGCAAAATGAAAAGAATTTTGGACATGGGTGATGAAGGCTGCACCAAGATGTGAATATACTTAACGCCACTTAATTGTGCACTTGAAACTGATTAAGATGGTAAATTGTGTTATGTATATTTTGCTACATTTTTTTTAAATTAAAAAAGTTTTGGCATGGGGACAAAAAGTTGGGTCTCTCTGGTAAAAAGTAGGGGATTAATGGATATTGAATTACAAGCCAGGTGTGTCTGCCGTGTGAGGATAACTTTTACTTTTTGAGGATTTCAGTTTGAGAAGGAGCTGGCTTCCTTATGGTTCAGTCATTCAGCTGCTTGCAGGCAGGTTCTGAAATCAGTTTTCAATTTTGGCCTGAGGCCAAAATTTAATCTAGATTTACAGAGTAACCTTCTTATTGATGGTTACCTGCTGTGTTGGGGAGTGTCCAATAGTTAAACAGTATTTTCCTTTACACATCAAGAAAGTACTTCCTTGAGGTCTTGGTTGATTTATTTTTTTTAACCCAGTAACTTTCTAGCATGCCCTTAAAATACTAACTTCTGTCCTCAGAGCCCTGAAACTCTTCCTTTGATCATCTTTAAGATCTACTTATTGACAAACCTAGTGTACCTACCTAATTAACAAATATGGCCTATATTTGAACATACTCTCCTTATCATCTGAGCTTTATCTAACATTGTTACTTGTTCTATTTTGCAATTTCTGTTTACTATAGAGTCAAGTTACCTATTCATATCCTGATTCTGCAGTTGCTTAACTGTGCAATGTCTGCCTCATCATTTACTTTTCCTGTGCTAATTTTCTTACCTATAAAGTTAACATAGTAATGCCTTTTCTGGTTGGGGTAACTGACTTCATATAAAATTCTAGATGCGTGCCTGGCACATAGTAACTGTACGATATTATCATTTTTATTCTATAACATTACACTCCCAGTAATTGTCTTTTACTTCCAGCCATTCCTTACTCTGTTAATTGTCTTATGTATCCAGTCGTGAGGGTTACTGTAGTGAAGAGTTTCTTGACTAAGAAAGTTTTTAGTCTTGTATTTTTTTTCTCTGGGTTTTCTCCTCCATTAAGAGAGCTCATTCATT
This sequence comes from Manis javanica, assembly GCF_040802235.1. NCBI lineage: Eukaryota > Metazoa > Chordata > Mammalia > Pholidota > Manidae > Manis > Manis javanica. The sequence continues at coordinate 215,285,258 of NC_133156.1, read as the reverse complement.
ATCATATTTTGAAACATCACTTCTAGAATAAGTTCTTTCCTCTCGACTTCTCACTCTTATTTAACCAGATACAGATTGATCTAACTAAACACTTCTTCAGAACTTTTACTTACCTGGGCTTACTGTCCTCAGTCCTATCTTCCCCTTTCAAACGAAGAATTTTCTAGCACCATCTGTTGTATTCACCTCTCCCTGTGTGTTGCTCCAATACCTGCTCCTGGTAATCTTTGCCTTAGAGTCACCCACAACTCATCTCAGAATTACCCAGTTTGTAACACCAGTCCTATCCTCTCATAAGAGCTCCAACCATGTGACTTAAAAATGATGGCAGGATGTCTGTACATGCAGGTTTGTGTGCAGTAAACTCAGACTTCAAGCAGATTAGCTCATCTTCTCTATTTTCCTTTCCTTGGAGGGAAGTCCATGATTCTAGCCATCCAGACGCAAAATCTTGGTATCACCTTTGAGTCAGCCTTCTCCATGATGGTCTAGTTAGTATCTCTCACTACATCACACTGCTGGCTTTTCTTCCATACCTTCCTGTCCATTTTACTGCGAGGACACCCATCTCAAAGTGAGATCCCTACAAATGCCTCTGCTCTAGTCCCCATCTTGCTTTGGCCTCCACACATCCGGCTTCCGTAAGCTCTGCTCTGATAACGTCACTTCTCATCTCAAAACCTTTCAGCAGCTCTCAGTTTTCCACCATTCAAAATCTCGGCCTTCCTACCCGCTGTTTTCTTTTTTTCAAGGTGTTTCTACCTATATAAAATTAGTTTTCATTCATACTTAGCATATGTCTTCCACTTACGCTGATTCAGTTTTGTTTCATATACTATTTTATACTATTTCATAAACTAATACTACTTCTGTATTTTACTTCCCTGTCCTCTTAAGTGCTCTATTTTCTGCCTTCCCAGATTTGAGCAAACTTTCAAATCTTAATACAACACTCACTGCTCCATGGGTGATAGTCCCCTAGTCTTACCTCTATCCCCTGCGAACCAGCATCTATTCATGATGAAAATACAGTAGCATTTAAATACCAAATACAGTCCAAATGTATTTGTTTACCTAATGGATGGTTAATGTGAAAATGAATTATTATTCTGACATATTGTGTGTTAGTCTTGTTACTCTTTCTACATTCTGAGTTTGCTAAAAATGGACCATGCTACTTTCTCTATATCTAGATAGGGAGGTAAATAAATTTCACACTTTAAAATAAAAATCACAGATTGTATCTAAACAGAGCCAATTGCAGGTACTTGCTGGATGGTTTTGTTAACATATGTACTACACAGTTTTTCATCAGGGGATCTGATGCACATAAATAAAACTATATATTTAGTTGTAAATAAATTTGACATTTAAAAACATATTATCTTTGATTAGATAGTGTTTAATCTTTAAGGCTACTTGTCAGGGGTGCAAAAGAAGACTTCTAGTCCCTTAATTCTAAATCTTGATCTCTGTGGTTTTATAGGGGAATATGTATGAGAGAATTAGTTTTACTTAAACTTTGCACTTCTAATTATGAGATATACATCAATAAATAATTTTTAAAATATTTAAACCATATGAGTGAGTCACTTTAACACCCACTAGGGGAAAAACATAAATATGTGGTTGAGAATCTGATTCTGTAGAAATAACGATACTCTATAAACTGTTCCATCACTTAAGTTAGAATTGCAATTTCTACAGCTTTGAAGCACTCTATAAGCACCAAAGAAAGATCTAAAATAAAACTTAAAAAGACTAAATATAACTGTCTATGTACCTTCTAGTAAGAAAAGATTCAATAAAGCAATGGTATGAACTACAGAAAGCACTTTTGGTAAAAAGTAATGGCAGTATCTTACATTTATATAGTGCCCTTAGGCCCAGGCAGCACTTTAACATTTCTGGTTTGGTGCCTGTAACCATTCTATAAGCTAATCAGGACAAATAATTTTGTCCTTATTTCAAAGAAAATAAATCTGGAGAAGATATGTCATTAGCACAAAGTCCTAATGGTTAACTAAGATAGCAAATTTATTAATATAGCTCTCCAGATTAACCCTCTATTAGATCTTACATAGAATCACATTACCATTTACAAACAGGTGTTAGTATGTGTGAATTCATTTAGGGGAGTGTTGTTTGTTTTAAATTGTTTTATGCCCCCTCCACCACTTTTTTTTACCCCTCCCCTTGTTGCCCCTGTTCTACCTATAATTCTGTTCTGGCAATTTTTCCTGGGTAACAGTAATTTCACCTAAATCTCCCTGATTCCTCTTCTTTTTGACTCTCCTGGTCTCTATCACAATGTGACTTCTTGCATTTGTGTTTGAGGCCATGTTCGTTTAACTACTTTGATAAGAAACTTGTTATGGAGCATTAAAAGTTACCAACAGCAGATTCTGTTTTCCATTAGAGTAACTTGCTCTCCTGAACTTAAAACCATAAGCTGAGATTTCTGAAAGTCAGAATATAAGATCTCTATCTCCAGGATTTGCATCATTCCTAGAAACATTTCCTTTCCTGAGCCCGTGGACCCTTTATTATGTTGGAGACAGTTGAAGAACCAATACAAAGAAATGATGCATTTTGGTGCATTCCACTCTGATTTCATTATCCAGAATCAAATATGAGCCCCAAGTAAGCAGCATTCATGTCCTGAATGAGATGAGAGGGGAGAGGAGGGCAGGAGAAAGAGAAAAGAGCAGAACCTTGTCTATCTGTTGCAATATAACCTTCACATACTTCTAGAAAACTCCACCGTACACTTGTGTGAGCATTAAGACTGAAAATAATTTGTTAATATTATTATGGAAGTATTTTTGACTTTGTGAACTCTGAAAGAACCACACTTTAAGCACCATGTGTCCATGATAGCTATTTCATGTGCATCCAACAATTCTTGGTAGTAAAATTATATTTTCGTATGACCTTAAGAGCCTTAATCAAAAAGGTAAGACTGTAATGCATTTTAGTGATCCACAAGTATTCACTTGAGGTGGGGAGAAATCCTCATCGAGCACCATCCTGCAATGTCTTTGGTCTTTGATACACAGTCAACCTGCTGAGTGAAGGAATAAAATATCACAGAAATCTCTTTAAATCTAACATGTAAAAATTATATAGGTGTTGGTGGAATTCAGGTAATAGGGGGTTTTCAGAATGATTACACACTTATTTATTTTTCAGTGTATAGTATCAAATTAATTTTCAGACCTCTTTCTGTACACATATAATCACAAAATGGGATCATTTGCATAATGAAAAAGTCCATGAGAGATCAGGTGCTCCGAAAAAAAAATCATTTGGGCTCTCCTTAATGATAACATAATTCCCAAGGTTGGAACTATTTTTTGCACAATGCTGATGAGTTGCCAAGATATATATTTTTTCCTATTAAAACACATTCACTGTTATTTGAGACTATGACCTGTGAGTGTAAAGTGTCTGCATTCCTCAGTTGCACATCACCTAATGTTCTTAACTGATGTTTTACCCAGCAAGGGGCCATTATAGCCCTCAGCTCCAGACTGCAGACCAAATCCACAGAGCATATGGCATTTGGGAAAATGAATGTGAACTGTTCTTCATTCTTTCTCAATAGGAAGCTTATTTTTCTCCCTTCTGGATATTTTACTTTGATGTGAGGATTTCAGAAACCAAGAATTGCATTTGAGTTAAAAAGTCATTCTTTGGGGTGGAGCCAGGATGGCAGCATGAGTAGAGGAGCAGAAATCTCCTCCCAAAACCACATATATCTATGAAAATATAACAAAGACAACTCTTCCTAAAATAGAGACCAGAGGACACAGGACAACATTCAGACCACATCCACACCTGCGAGAACCCAGCACCTTGCGAAGGGGGTAAGATACAAGCCCTGGCCGGGTGGGACCTGAGTGCCCCTCCCCCCGGCTCCTGGTGGGTGGAGAGGGGTCAGCAGGGAGGGAGAGAGAGCCCAGGGCTGCTGAACACCCAGCCCCAGGATTCTGGACCAGAGCACAGAAACAGTGCATGCGTGGGGCGCTGGATACTAGGGAAACAGGGCTGCAGGACTGGTGAGTGGGTGACTGAGGACAACACCGGAGAACAAAGAAATGGGAGTGGTTTATTTTTTTTTCTCTTGGCGAGTGCTTTTTGGAAGCCTTAAAGGGACAGGGACCACAATACTAGGGAAACAGGGCAGCAAGACTGGTGAACGGGTGCCTGAGACCGGTGCCTGAGAACAAAGAAAATTGTGTGTTTTTCCCTTTTTTTAAAAAATTTATTTATTAAATTTTTTTTTTCTCTTTCATTGTTGCTGTTGTTGTTTTGGTTTGGAGAGTGCTTTTTGGAAGTCTTAAAGGGGCAGGAGAGGACACTTAGCCCAGAGGCAGGGAATCTGGGGATCTCTGGGCACTCTAACTCCCTGGGCAACAGGGAGCACAGAGGTCCCTTACGGAGATAAATAGCCTCCCGGCCGCTCCCCCTCCAATGGGGCTCCACCATTTTGGAGGAACAGCCCCAGCCAGACAACGCCCACAGCAAAAGTGGAGATAAACTCCATAGCAACCGGTCAGGTAGCAGAAGCCCTGTCTGCACACAGCTGCCCAGCACAAGCCAATAGAGGTCGCTATTCTCCCACGAGAGGAGGGCCACAAACCAACAAGAAGGAAAGCTCTTCCAGCGGTCACTCGTACCAGCTCTGCAAACTATCTCTATCACCATGAAAAGGCAAAACTACAGGCAGAAAAAGATCACAGAGACACCTGAGAAGGACACAGACATAACCAGTCTTCCTGAAAAAGAATTCAAAATAAAAATCATGAACATGCTGACAAAGATGCAGAGAAACATGCAAGAGCAATGGGATGAGATGCAGAGAAAAATGCAAGAGCAATGGGATGAAGTCTGGAGGGAGATCACAGATGTCAGGAAGGAGATCACAGAAGTGAAACAAACCCTGGAAGGATTTATAAACAGAATGGATAAGATGCAAGAGGCCATTGAAGGAATAGAAACCAGAGAACAGGAACGTATAGAAGCTGAAATAGAGAGAGATAAAAAGATCTCCAGGAACGAGACAACACTAAGAGAACTATGTGACCAATCTAAAAGGAATAATATTTGTATTATAGGGGTACCAGAAGACGAAGAAAGAGGAAAAGGGATAGAAAGTCTCTTTGAAGAAATAATTGCTGAAAACTTCCCCAAACTGGGGGAGGAAATAATTGAACAGACCACGGAAATACACAGAACCCCCAACAGAAAGGATACAAGGAGGATAATACCAAGACACATAATAATTAAAATGGCAAGGATCAAGGACAAGGAAAGAGTTTTAAAGGCAGCTAGAGAGATAAAGGTCACCTATAAAGGAAAACCCATCAGGCTAACATCAGACTTCTTGACAGAAACCCTACAGGCCAGAAGAGAATGGCATGATATATTTAATACAATGGAACAGAAGGGCCTTGAACCAAGGATACTGTATCCAGCATGACTATCATTTAAATATGATGGTGGGATTAAACAATTCCCAGAGAAGCAAAAGCTGAGGGAATTTGCTTCCCACAAACCACCTCTACAGGTCATCTTACAGGGACTGCTCTAGATGGTAGCACTCCTAGAAAGAGCACAGAACAAAACACACAACATATGAAGAATGGAGGAGGAGGAATAAGAAGGGAGAGAAGAAAAGAATCTCCAGACAGTGTATATAACAGCTCAATAAGCAAGCTAAGTTAGGCAGTAAGATACTAAAGAAGCTAACCTTGAACCTTTGGTAACCACGAATCTAAAGCCTGCAATGGCAATAAGTACATATCTCTCAATAGTCACCCTAAACGTAAATGGACAGAATGCACCAATCAAAAGACACAGAGTAATACAATGGATAAAAAAGCAGACCTATCTATATGCTGCTTACAAGAAACTCACCTCAAGACCAAAGACATGCACAGACTAAAATTCAAGGGATGGAAAAACATATTTCAGGCAAACAACAGTGAGAAGAAAGCAGGGGTTGCAGTACTAATATCAGACAAAATAGACTTCAAAACAAAGAAAGTAACAAGAGATAAAGAAGGACACTACATAATGATAAAGGGCTCAGTCCAACAAGAGGATATAACCATTCTAAATATATATGCACCCAACACAGGAGCACCAGCATTTGTGAAACAAATACTAACAGAACTAAAGAGGGAAATAGACTGCAATGCATTCATTTTAGGAGACTTCAACACACCACTCTCCCCAAAAGATAGATCCACCAGGCAGAAAATAAGTAAGGAAACGGAAGCACTGAACAACACAGTAGAGCAGATGGACCTAATAGACATCTATAGAACTCTACATCCAAAAGCAACAGGATATACATTCTTCTCAAGTGCACATGGAACATTCTCCAGAATAGACCACATACTAGCTCACAAAAAGAGCCTCAGTAAATTCCAAAATATTGAAATTCTACCAACCAGTTTTTCAGACCACAAAGGTATAAAAGTAGAAATAAATTCTACAAAGAAAACAAAAAGGCTCACAAACACATGGAGACTTAACAACATGCTGCTAAATAATCAATGGATCAATGAACAAATCAAAATAGAGATCAAGGAATATATAGAAACAAATGACAACAACAACACTAAGCCCCAACTTCTGTGGGATGCAGCGAAAGCAGTCTTAAGAGGAAAGTATATAGCAATCCAGGCACACTTGAAGAAGGAAGAACAATCCCAAATGAATACTCTAACATCACAATTATCAAAACTGGAAAAAGAAGAACAAATGAGGCCTAAAGTCAGCAGAAGGAGAGACATAATAAAGATCAGAGAAGAATTAAACAAAATTGAGAAGAATAAAACAATAGCAAAAGTCAATGAAACCAAGAGCTGGTTCTTTGAGAAAATAAACAAAATAGATAAGCCTCTAGACAAACTTATTAAGAGAAAAAGAGAATCAACACAAATCAACAGCATCAGAAATGAGAATTGAAAAATCATGACAGACTCCACAGAAATACAAAGAATTCTTAAAGACTACTACGAAAACCTATATGCCAACAAGCTGGAAAACCTAGAAGAAATGGACAACTTCCTAGATAAATACAGCCTCCCAAGACTGCCCAAGGAAGAAACACAAAAGTTAAACAAACCAATTACGAGCAAAGAAATTGAAACGGTAATCAAAAAACTACCCAGGAACAAAACCCGGGGCCGGACGGATTTACCTTGGAATATTATCAGACACACAGAGAAGACATAATGCTCATTCTCCTTAAAGTGTTCCAAAAAACAGAAGAGGAGGGAATACTCCCAAACTCATTCTATGAAGCCCAAATCACCCTAATACCAAAACCAGGCAAAGACCCCACCAAAAAAGAAAATTACAGACTAAAATCTCTGATGAATGTAGATGCAAAAATACTTAATAAAATATTAGCAAACAGAATTCAACAGTATATCAAAAGGATCATACACCATGACCAAGTGGGATTCATCCCAGTGATGCAAGGATGGTATAACATTCGAAAATCCATCAACATCATCCACCACATCAACAAAAAGAAAGACAAAAACCACATGATCATCTCCATAGATGCTGAAAAAGTATTTGACAAAATTCATCATCCATTCATGATAAAAACTCTCAGCAAAATGGAAATAGACGGCAAGTACCTCAACATAATAAAGGCCATATATGATAAACCCACAGCCAGCATTATACTGAACAGCGAGAAGCTGAAAGCATTTCCTCTGAGATCGGGAACAAGACAGGGATGCCCACTCTCCCCACTGTTATTTAACATAGTACTGGAGGTCCTAGCCACGGCAATCAGACAAAACAAAGAAATACAAGGAATCCATATTGGTAAAGAAGAAGTTAAACTGTCACTATTTGTAGATGATATGATACTGTACATAAAAAACCCTAAAGACTCCACTCCAAAACTACTAGAACTGATATCGGAATACAGCAAAGTTGCAGGATACAAAATTAACACACACAGAAATCTGTAGCTTTCCTATACACTAACAATGAACCAATAGAAAGACAAATCAGGAAAACAATTCCATTCACAATTGCATCAAAAATAATAAAATACCTAGGAAAAAACCTAACCAAAGAAGTGAAAGACCTATACCCTGAAAACTACAAGTCACTCTTAAGAGAAATTAAAGGGGACACTAACAAATGGAAACTCATCCCATGCTCATGGCTAGGAAGAATTAATATCGTCAAAATGGCCATCCTGCCCAAAGCAGTATACAGATTTGATGAAATCCCTATCAAATTACCAGCAACATTCTTCAATGAACTGGAACAAATAATTCAAAAATTCATATGGAAACACCAAAGACCCCAAATAGCCAAAGCAATCCTGAGAAAGAAGAATAAAGTAGGGGGGATCTCACTCCCCAACTTCAAGCTCTACTACAAAGCCATAGTAATCAAGACAATTTGGTACTGGCACAAGAACAGAGCCACAGACCAGTGAAACAGATTAGAGACTCCAGAAATTAACCCAAACATATATGGTCAATTAATATTTGATAAAGGAGCCATGCACATACAATGGCAAAATGACAGTCTCTTCAACATATGGTGCTGGCAAAACTGGACAGCTACATGTAGGGGAATGAAACTGGACCATTGTCTAACCCCATATACAAAGGTAAACTCAAAATGGATCAAAGACCTGAATGTAAGTCATGAAACCATTAAACTCTTGGAAAAAAATATAGGCAAAAACCTCTTAGACATAAACATGAGTGACCTCTTCTTGAACATATCTCCCTGGGCAAGCAAAACAACAGCAAAAATGAGCAAGTGGGACTACATTAAGCTGAAAAGCTTCTGTACAGCGAAAGACAGCATCAATAGAACAAAAAGGAACCCTACATTATGGGAGAATATATTTGAAAATGACAGATCCGATAAAGGCTTGACGTCCAGAATATATAAAGAGCTCACATGCGTCAACAAACAAAAAACAAATAACCCAATTAAAAAATGGGCAGAGGAACTGAACAGACAGTTCTCCAAAAAAAGAAATACAGATGGCCAACAGACACATGAAAAGATGCTCCACATCGCTAATTATCAGAGAAATGCAAATTAAAACTACACTGAGGTATCACCTCACACCAGTAAGGATGGTTGCAATCCAAAAGACAAACAACAACAAATGTTGGTGAGGCCGTGGAGAAAGGGGACCCCTCCTACACTGCTGGGGGGAATGTAAATTAGTCCAACCATTGTGGAAAGCAGTATGGAGTTTCATCAAAATGCTCAAAACAGACCTACCATTTGACCCAGGAATTCCACTCCTAGGAATTTACCCTAAGAACACAGCAATCAAGTTTGAGAAAGACAGATGTACCCCTATGTTTATCGCAGCACTATTTACAATAGCCAAGAATTGGAAGCAACCTAAATGTCCATCAGTAGATGAATGGATAAAGAAGATGTGGTACATATACACAATGGAATACTACTCAGCCATAAGAAGAGGGAAAATCCTACGATTTGCAGCAACATGGATGGAGGTGGAGAGTATTATGTTCAGTGAAATAAGCGAAGCGGAGAAAGAGAAATACCAAATGATTTCACTCATCTGAGGAGTATAAGAACAAAGGAAAAACTGAAGGAAGAAAACAGCAGCAGAATTACAGAACCCACAAATGGACTAACAGGTACCAAAGGGAAAGGAACTGGGGAGGATGGGTGGGCAGGGAGGGATAAGGGGGGGGAAGAAGAAAGGGGTATTAAGATTAGCATGCATATGGGGGGAGGGAGAAAGGGGAGGGTGGGCTGCACAACACAGAGAAGACAAGTAGTGATTCTACAACATTTTGCTATGCTGATGGACAGTGACTGTAATGCGGTTTTTAGGGGGACCTGGTATAGGGGAGGGCATAGTAAACATAGTATTCTTCATGTAAGTGTAGATTAAAGATTAAAAAAAAAAGAAAGAAAGAAAGAAAAGGGGGATTACTCCTTGATAGGATAAAACTATTGGTAAATCAAAGATTAACGCATGCTTTAAATATCCTTAATTTTTATCACCTAAATGGTGTCAGATGATCCGCTATGGTGGTACTCTTTCCTTATAATATTCCTTTCTCTTAATAAAAATAAAAAAAAAATAAAAATAATAAAAGCAGTTCTGTGTGCTACCCTCCAATGAGTTCTACACAATGGTATAAAGGGCATATCTAAGTGTGGGCAAAGGGTCTGTTTGTTTTTATGCAGAAGATCAAGGCCTAGCTTGGCTACCCAGAAAATGAACTAAGATACGATATGAGGAGGAGCTTCTGGCATCAGCACTCTCTGGAGGACTCGTGCCGGGGGATGATCATCAAAAAGCCTCCACAGGGATCCGGTCAATGCTGTGGTTGTGGCTGCGTCCATCCCACCATTTCCTGGACTTGCCATTGGAATGAGTAGGGAGATGTCTAGGATGGCCTGTGCATACAGTGAGACAACGAATTTGACTGGATCTGTACTGTTGGAACTCAACCAGGAGTTGGGAGGAGTGCAACTTGTAGCGCTCCAAAATCTTATGACTATAGACTATCTATGGTTAAAAGAACATATGGGATGTGAACAGATCCCAGAAATGGGTTGCTTTAATTTGTCTGATTTCTCTCAGACTGTTCAAGTACAGTTGGACAATATCCATCATATCATAGACAAATTTTCACAAATGCCTAGGGTGCCTAAATGGTTTTCTTGGCTTCACTGGAGATGGCTGGTAATTATAGATTTGCTTTGTTTATGTCACCGTATTCCTATTATGTTAATATGTGTGCACAAGTTAGTTTGTAGTTTAAAACCTATACATGCTTAAGGTACTCTACAAGAAGATATGTCAAAGAAATAATCAATCCTCCCATGTTTTCTTCCATCTGCTACCTCTATAGCTTTTCTTCTTCCTCCCTAATTACAACCCTTAAATAGAATTAGTGCCTCATATTGAATTTACCGAGCATCATAATAATTCCTCCAGGTGGTAAAGATACCTCGAGACAAGTGCTGGGCATAGAAACCACAGGACATAAATCTTCAAAGAAGTAAAAAGCTAACCTTTTCAAACAATATGGCTTCTCTCTCACTTACCAACTTTACATTTCCCTGTATGGCTCTGGAAGATGACGGGTTAGCCAGAGACGGGTAAGATTCCTCAAGGGAGGAACAACCTAAGACAGGCACAGTAGCAAGGGGGCCATCAGGTGAGAAATCGGGGAACAACAGTGGTGAAGCTTAGAACCTCACCCCCCCCGCCCCCGTTTTGAGAGAAAGCTTCTGCATCCGTGGATGTTTTATTGCCATTGTCTAGCTCGGATTAGCACATAGTCTACAGGCACACACATGATCATCTACAATTGCTCTCTTACAACACTAACCTATGTTTTCTACCTTTATCTTGCATCTACCTACCACTTCAGCATTTTATTAAAGATAAAAATAATAATAATAAAGGGAGAAATGTGGGATCCACATATAAACCAAGTATAAAAATCAAACGAATATTCATATTTGACCTGATTGTTTATAGTTCATAATGCATGATCAAAACCGAAAGTTTCTGTGATGACTGCCCTTGCACTGTTCACCATGTAACAATTTATTCACTATGTAAGAATTCATTCACCATGTAAGAACTTGTTCGTTATGCTTCAGAAGATTGGAGACTGACGAGAATTAGGCTTGAGATGGATTAATGATTGTGCATTGAGCATTGACCCCCCTATACAGAATTTTATTGTTGTTAACAACCATTTGATCAATAAATATGAGAGATGCCCTCTCAAAAAAAAAAAAGTCATTCTTTGTCAAAATAAATCAACAAAATCATTTAGAAAAATAATTGTGCTGCTGTTTTACCAGAACACCCTCAGTGGGTTGACTGAGAAGCTGACAGAATACATACACCAAAACAACAGAAAAGAGAGGTGTAGAAAAATGTAGTCAGACCCTGGGTTTAGCCAAGACAACATCATCTTCTGGACCAATCGGTCCTCAATATGTCGGTCTTTTCATCATCAGGCCACCTAAGTTAGACTCAACCAGATTTCCTTCGTTTGTTATCCAGATAATCTTATGCTTGTGAAATTCATTGTGCTTAGAATATAAATGATAAAATCCCAAACACAGTTTGAACAAGTCATATGTCAATTCCTTTCATATCATGGACAAAAGTTTTTGCTCATATTTTTGAGTGAGGGAAAAAGAAAATTTTATTCCTGACAAGCATAAGGATAGGGTTTTAGTTTTCTACAATCCATGCTGTAACTAGGAAAGTGTTTTTCTTTTACTTTTAAAAATATTATTTTGTTGTGGCAAGAACACAACATGAGAACTATCCTCTTAAAAAAATTTAAGTGTACACTCCAGAACTTATTCATCTTAACTGAAACTTTATACCTATTGATTAGTAACTCATTTCTCCTTCCCTCAGCCCATAGCAACCATCATTCCACTCTGACTCTGTGACTTTGATTACTTTAGATACCTCATGTAAGTGGAATCATGATTAGTGACTAGTGAATCACCTAGCATAATATCCTCAAAGCTCATTCTTGTCACATATTGTAGAATTTCCTTCTTTATTAAGGCTGAATATTACTTCATCGTATGTGTATATCACATTGTCTTCATCTGTTCAACTGCTGATGGACACTTGAGTTGTTCCAGACCTTGGCTACTATGAATAGTGCTGCAATGAACATAGGAGGGCTAGTGCCTTTTAGAGAGCTTGATTTCAATATTTTTGGATATATACTCAGAAGTGGGGATCATATGCTATTTCTATTTTTAATTTTCTGAGTAAGTTGCATATTGTCTTCTGTAGCAGCTGCACCACTTCGCATTCCCAGCAGCAGTGCGCACAGGTCACAGTTTCTCTCTGCCCTCAGCAACACTGATCATTTTTTTTTTTTTAATAATAGACATCCTTACCAGGTACAAAGTGATGTTTCATTGTGGTTTTGAATAACATTTTCATAATTACTAATGATGGTTAACATTTTTTCATATACCTAATAGCCATTTTTATGTCTTCTTTGAAAAAATATCTATTCCTTTTTGAATTGGATTATTAGTAGTTGTGTGTGTGTGTGTGTGTGTGTGTGTGTGTGTTTTGTTTATTTCCTATCAAGTTGTAGGAGTGTCTCATGTATTTTGGAGCATAATCCCATTATCAGCTAAAATATTTTCCCTCATTCTTTAATTTGCTTTTTCTCTCTGTTGATTGTTTCCTCTGAAGGTGTAGAAGATTTCTAGTTTGCTATAGTCCCACTTGTCTATTTTCTTTTATTGTTTGTGCTTTTGGTATTATATTCATGAAAACATTGTCAAGTTCCCTTGACATTGTTTTTCCCCTGTGTTTTTTTCTAGGGCTTCTATTGTTTCAGGTCTTATATTTCAGTCTTTAATCTATTTTGAATCGTCTTTTTTTTTGTATGGAATAAGATGAGGGTCCAATTTCATTCTTTATATTTAGATATGCACTTTTTCCAACAGCATATGTTGAGGGGATATTCTTTTCTCATTGTGTTTTCTGAAAGCTTTTTCTCTAAGATCAGAAACAAGGCAAGGATGCCTATTCTTGCCACTTTAATTCAACCATATATTAGAAGTCTTAGCCCCAGTAATTAGGCAAGGGAAATAAATAGAAAGCATTCAAATTGGAAAGGAAGAAGTAAAATTGTCTTTCTTTGTATATAATATCTTATATATAGAAAACCCTAAAGACTCCATTAAAAAAAAAACTGTTAGAACTTATAAATTCAGTTCAGTTCCAAGAATCAAAATAAGCATACAAAACTCAATTATATTGTATATACAAACAATGAACTATTTGAATAGAAATTTAGGAAAACAGTACCAGAAAGAATAAAATACTTAGAAATAAATTTAAATAAGGGAGTAAAAGACTACGTACTGAAAAGTACAAAATGTTGGTTAAACAAATTAAAGAAGACACAAATAAATGGAAAGGCATACAGACATTCATGGGTTGGAAGGCAACATTATTAAAATATCCACATAATCACATTGAGGCCACAGAATCAATACAATCCTTGATATTCAAAGCAATACCAGAATCCCAAAGGCAATTTTTACATAAATTGAAAAAAGAACTCTGAAATTTATATGGAAATACAAAAGATCATGTATAGCCAGATCGATCTTGAGAAAGAAGAACAAAGGCAGAGACATTACACTGCTTCACTTCAAAACATATTACAAAGCTATAGTAATCAAAACAGTATGGTACTGGTATAAAGATAGACATACAGACCGCTAGAACAGAACAGAATAGGAAGCCCAGAAATAAATCCACACAAATACAGTCAAATGATTTCAAAAAGAACACCAATAGAATACCTTCTTTATGTCACTTTCAAACACAGTAATATGACTTAATTCAGCTGATCTGTCCAGGGAACCAAAACAAGGAGCATGTCATTAGGCAAAATTTCTATGTAGGTAATTTAGCTTCACTCATTGTATTAATTTCCTATTGCTTCTATAACAGAGTACCACAAACTTGGTAGCTTGAAACAACATCAATTTATTCTTTCACCGATTTTGGGGGCCAGAAGTGTGAAATCGAGTTGCCAGCAAGGACATGCTCACTCCAATGGCTCTAGTGAAAACTCATCTCTTGCTTCTACCTTCTGGTGTTTTCCATCAATCTCTGGTGTTCTTAGGCTTGTAGACACATTCCATATCCTATCATGACATTCTCCCTGTATGTCTGTGTCCAAATCTCCCTTGTTTTATAAGAGCACCAACATCACTGGATTAGGGCCTACCCTACTCCAGTATAACTTCATCTTAATTTGATTATATATGCAGAGATTCTATTTTCAAATAAGGTCACATTCACAGGTTTCAGTAGACATGAATTTTTTGGGATACATTATTCACTCTAGCACACTGTTTATAGGACTGTGCATCAGGTTTACTGTTTTGATAGTATGGGCATTGAAAAATACCTAGCACAATTGATATTATAAAAGTTTTATAGTGTTACATTCAATAGAATTTCTGAAATTGAAATATAAACACTTAAGAATACTTTCAGAGAGTAGTAATCAAAACAATGTTTTATCCTTCTAATCCAGTTAAACTTGTATAGTAAATCACTGTAGCTTTGGTTTAGAGAAGATCAGTGCAAAATATATGCACTCATTTTTGTCATTCAGTGTTATTATCCATTTGAATGACCCATGACTTTAAAGAAACCCTATATTTTGGTCAATTGTATTACTCTCTCACTTCCTTTTTTTTTTAATATTTGGGAACAAACAAGAGAATATGAGGTAACTGAGGACATTTAACAGATAGTCATCTTTCTTTCAACAGATGTGTATTGAATATTGGCTACAGGTCAGGCTCTGGTTGAGATAGTGAGGACAGGTAAGCAGACAAAATAGAAAATGTCTTTGTCTTCATTAAACTGACTTCCTACTGAGAAAAAGTATAGCTTTTACTTCTAGGAAATTAGTTTAGTGCTTTTAATCTCTAATACTCATGTAACAGGCTGGTGCAAAATATGTATAATGAAGTGATCAAATAAAGATCTAAAGAAAATAAGTCAATTAGGAGCAATGTTAGTATTCTGATAATATTCAGGATATATTACTCAGTGAAACAGTCCTGTTGTCTCTGTTAATGTTTAATTTAAAAAAACCTTCCTTTTTTCTCAGTTCAGTACCTGTCATCATTGTCTTTCTCAAAGCTCCCAAATACAAGTTTACATGGATTCTCAGTAATTCTGGCCCCTAAAATCATGCCTAACTATCTCTTGGCTTGACTTTTTCTTGTTATCTCTTTACTAGCTCTTCTCTCCATTCCAGTACTGCTACGCTTAATTACTGGGTTAATGCAATACCTCGTATAATTCTGTGCCTCTTTCTGCTTCTCTCCCCATCAATTTCCTTCTCTACAATTAACACAGAATTGTTTTTTCTGAAAGAAAACTCCAGTCAAATGCTACTCATATTTCAAAATTTTTAATGATTCACCATCACACTAGAATAAAGGGCAAAAAATTTTTAATATGTATATTTTTTTATGAATTGTTAGCAACTTCTCATTTTTGCCTATGTTCCTCTGCCTTGCCATACTTCAGCCACTGTAGCCGTCTATAAATTCCACTTATGCCACATGGCTGTTATACAAGTTCTCTCTGGCCAGATTATACTTCCCTCTCCTTTTTGCTTAGTTAACTTTTAATCATATTTAAATCTCAGATAGAGCCTTATTTTCTGAGAACACTCCTTTTACTATTGTATGTCAAATCCTTTAGAATTTTATTAGTAATCACATGCTTATTAGTGTTATTTGAATTATGCTGGTTTCTCTAGCAAGACCATGACCTCCTTGAGAAGTCAGGTTTCGCCCATCACTGTTCTTAGCACAGAGCCTATTGCTTAAATGATAAAAAAACACCTTAAAAATAAATTTTGTCTTGACTATTCTCATACTTTCATGTATTTTTATATCCTGCCATATGCATTAATACAGGTAGGCTACATTTTTTTAGAACGCCAGGGAAAATACTCAGAAGAGAAGAATCATGGCAAGTAGCATATACAACCATCAAATAAAATAATGCCTGTGTATATGATCTGTAAGTTAGAAAAGACTATTCAAATATCCCTTACAAGTCTGATTGCTACAATTACCTATGACTGTTCAAGGGAAGATTAGCCAAGGAGTGCAAAATGTTGATACTCCTGTCAGAGACTTTTACCAGGACTTCGGAGGACTCCAGGGCTGCTGCTGCCTTCAAATCCACAGCTTTGCTATGGGGCAGTCGCATCTCTGAACGTGGGTGACTGGGATGATAGTGTGTGCCTAGGGCTCTGAGATGGTCTCAAGAATAGGCTCTCTGTATGTCCCCTGATTCAGAATGATGAATTGGATCTATAAATCCATTTGGGGAGTATTTTAATCTCAATAACAATGAGTCTTCCAATACATAAAAATGGGACACTGATCTGTTTATTTGTCTTACTGAATTTCCCTTTGTCATGTTTTATAGTTTTCAACTTCAACTCTCAACTCCTGGTTATCTTTAATTGAATTTATTTGAGGTATGTTTTTATTGCTACTGTGAATCTTAATTTTAATTTCATAATTCTTTCTAGTATAAAGAAATATAAATGGATTTTGTATATTGACATTACATTTTCAAACCTTGCTGACTTCATTATTAGTTCTAATATCTCAGTTTTACATCTCTTAGTATTTTCTACATGCATGATCATTCATCTGCCAATGAGAGTATTACTTGTTCCTCTCCAGTTTGTGCTTTTTATTTCTTTTTCTTTCCTTATTGGATTTGTTAGAACCTTCAGTATGTCAAATAAAAGTGGTGGGAAAGGTTACTTGCTTGTTTCTGATCATAGGTAGAAAGCATGGACCCTTTCAGAATCGAGTAAGATGTTAGCTATAGGCTTTTAACAGATGCATTGTGAAAATTCACTTCTATCCCTTATTTAATGGAAGTTTTTATCATGAAAGGGTGTTGAAATCATCCCAGATGCTCATTCTAAATCAACTGAAATATCTTAGATTTTTCTCCCTTATTCTATTAATATGATCTATTAATATGTTCACTAATTTTTGGATGCTAAAACAACCATCTGTGCATTCCTGGGAAAAATTCTATTGGTCATGATGCATTATCTTTTTATAGATTATTGGTTTCAATTTGGTAAGGTTTTTTCCATCTATTTTCATGAAGAACATTAATAAAACTGCTTCAGTCCTTTTTTGTTTAATCTTTGCTTTGCATATTTTCTACCCATTTATTATCAATTCATGTGCATTTATAAACAACATATAGATTGCTCTTTTTAAAAGTTATCTATCCTGACACCTCTTTCTTTTAATTTCTAAGTTTTGTCCATTAACATTTAATGTTATTAATATGTTTGGATTTGGGTCTACAATTATTTTTTTCTACTTATGCTCTCTGTTTTCTGTTCCTTATTTTCTGCCTTTCTTTCTTTTGAGTTTTTTGAATTTTTTATAATTCTATTTTATTTTTTGTGGGCTTTTTAGTTGTTTTATTTTTTAAATAATTGTCCCCCTAGCAATTATAGTATACATTCATACATCCTTAAGTATTCATAGTCCACTTATTATTACAAATGTATCATTTCTTGTAAAACATATGATCCCTGACTTTGACTGTGACTGAGATTCTTATAAAGCCACAAAAGTTGTATTCAAGGAAGCTGCTATTCACTAAGCTGTGCATGCCTTCCAATCAACTTATTCTGAAAGGAAACAAAGAATTTTCTGAATTAAGTGAAGCCAATTCTTTCTTTAATAACAAAAGTGTAGTGCCAGATAAATTTAAAAGGCAATTTCAGAATAACACTTCAGCAAGACTTAATAAAGCATCTCATTTCTGTTGCATGTTGTAGATAATTGAATGCTATACTTCATAATGAACTAATGGTATTTGTCAGACAAAATGATAATATTTTGCACTTACATAGCATCTTTCTTCTAATGAGCTCAATAATGATCTAGTGGTCTATTTTTTCCTTGCAGTAATTTGGAAGCATTTACATGGGTAATATCTTGTCATGCAAATTTCTTCCTACTGATGAGAAACTAGAGAGTATCAAAGGTAAGATGAAAGTTTGTTTTGCAATTAGACCAACAAATAACACTAGCCAACCTGGAAGCAATTGTTGAAATTAATCTGGATACTTGTACCATTTATAAGGGGCAGGGCATAGAAACAAATCAGCAATAGGTAAAGTGTAAAAATTTTCCTTAGAGAAACAGTACAAGTAATTTTGTTAGAGACACATAAAACCATAGAATAAAATATTTCAATATTTAGCTGTCTATATGAATTATTTAATAGTACTGTCTTTTATATAATTCATTGTTGAATTTTGACTCTGTCTTCCCTATACTTGAAAATATATACTGTGATTTCTTAAATATTATTACTAAATATTTCTAGATACAGATTTATCAACTAGGCTCTACAGATGATAATTTTTAAAGGAACATATTGATGTAACTACAGATAATGATATCTGTATTTCCATGGTATCTTTATAATTCATTTTCTAATATTTCATCACTTCTTTAGTTACTATTAGATCCTTGAGAGAAAATACAAAGAAAATTCATTTCTATTTATGGATGGTTATTAATTATTCCCCAAAGGAATATATTAAATGAATAATTTAGCTGCCAGTTCTGTGACCTTATGTAAGTCACTTAAATACTATTTGACTCAGTTTCCTGACTTATAAATGGTAACAATTACACCTTCCTCATCTACCTCAGAGGATTATTGAAATGCCAAAATTCTAAGAGAACTTTGTACATATAAACAAGAAACATACAATTAAGATATTGCCAGTAATAATATCAGTAAAATAGCCTAAATTATTTAGCAGACTTTGCTTCTTGTTGGATGAATGTAGTTTGATCCCATGTGAATTCAATCCCAGATTCTTCATATCACTGATAATATTTGGAAATCATACTTGGGGTGCAAAAGAAAGAAGAAAAAGAGACTATGTCAGTGTAGTTCAATCACTAGGACATAGTGACTCCAAAAAGTATGCCAAACTGCTTGTTTTTAAATTTATTAATTCATGTCCACCTCTGGAAAATCTACTATGCCTAACCTGCCTGTAACGTCTGAAGCATTTAGCAGTTAAGAGTTAACTGCTTATTTTGGGGGGCTTTAGGTAAAAATTAATGAATTTAAAGCCACCACACAGGAACCTAGTAAAAATTATAAGACAAGCCACATAAACATCATCTCTAATAGAACCATGAAATGATAAAAACTTGAAACCACAACAAAATGTAGGATATAGGCCAAAAAGAGTATAAATTTGTCAAGTTTGAAGAGGGAAATCAGATCTGATTAATGCTAATGCTGTAGTGGAGAAAAGATACCTACTGAAAGATCTTACCAATTATTTCTGCTTTGATTAATAGAGCTAAAAACATCTATAGGAATTAAGAAAAGTCAAGAGTATCCCTATAGTAACTTATTATGCTCTACTAAATCCCATGGGAAGTTGGTACAGAGGGTGAACTGCACAAATATGCCATCTTTATTTTTTGTAGTCCAGAGTTCCAATGAGTAGAAATGATATCAAGATGAAGAAAATTGGAAGAAGGAAAGCAAGTGTTAATGCTTCAGCTGAGGGGAGGTAAATAAGTACTGAACATCGAGCAGCCAGTGAAGTGGTGGTATCAGACTAAACCCCACTGATTCCGTGTAAAATGTGGAAATGCCAGGAGGCAGGAATAATATGACAAGAAAGTGATATTTTAATTGAAACATTGGCAAGTCCAAGTTTATCCCCTCTCTCTCCTGACCCTGTATTCTTGAACCATTGTTGGCTGTCTGGAATGGACATCACTGATTTTACTTGAAGAGCAATTTACATAAAGAAACTAACATGAATTCTATGCATGTTTAGTGTAGTTCTGCAAGGATAACTATGCAAAAGAAGCAGGAGGAGGAAGAGGGAAAAGAAGAGGAGAAAGAGAAGAAGGCAACAATGTAAAGATCAATGGCAGATAAAGAATAGTCATTTGGAAAGGATCATTTTGATACTCATCTTAAATTAAAGATGAAGGAGTTTGTAACATTACTGTCTTCATCAATAGCGCCAACAATAAAAGCACAGAATATGAGAGCTGAACTAGAATAGCTCAGAAAGGAAAAAATTAAGCCATTATGGCCTTCCTATTTGTATATGCAACCTTATCATTGATTGCTTTGAGGATGTGTTAAGATTATTCATATATAGGAACATCTCTATAAGCATATTCTCCACAGTGCTTCATTTGGGTGGGTTTATGTCCCAGTCTGGATAGTCTCAAATATCCTACTGTGATTGCTTTTGAACAATGGCAAGGTTTGAGGAAGTATTTTTCAAAGTCAGAACTAATGAACTGGTAATGGTGCTAATGGCTTGTTAAGAAAGCATGAAGTCCTGAATAAGTCATAGTCACTGAACTAGCTCACTGTTAAGGTAAGGAGATAATTGTTTCCAATGATCTGTAAATAAATAAGTAAGCTTGGCTTCATGTCTGTGTCAGAAAGTTTCATTTTCCAGGTTTATTAGTTCCTTTGTATTCCTGGAGATTCTGGCAATTACTTAGACCGTCTAATAAAAGAACTGCAGAGATGACTTAAATTGGTCTGTAGTCCTAGGAAATGAGTATTAAGGAAAATCATTCTCAACTCCTTCAAATCCCCTTTTTTTGACCCAACTTCAGCTCTTTTTTTCCACTCAACTCCTTACAGGGATATTAGTGGAACAGAGACAAAAAGTTAGGAGTAGATAGAGAAAATGATGATAGATATAAAGTCAGGACCTAAATGAGGAAAAGAGTATCATATGGCTTAAAAGATGAGAAAAGATTATTTGGACTACCAAAAGGTATCAAGGATATAAAATAAGGCAAAAGATAGGATGAGAGAGTCCAACTGAAGATGGTCAAAGAGGAAAAAGGATGCAAAGAGGCACAGTTTTGTGACTACTTGGAGACAGGGCCTTTAAAAAGGTAATTAAGGGTAAATGAAGTTATAGGTGTGGGACCCCAATCCCAAAAGACTGTTTGTTGTTCCTATAAAGGAAAAAGAAGGGATACCAGGAGTGTGTGCACACAGAGAAAAAGTCATGTATGGAGGGAGGCCCTGGGAGAAACCAGTTCTGCTGGCACCTTGATATTGGACTTCCAGCCTCCAGAACTGTGAGGAGAAAATTTCTATTGTTTGAGGCATCCAGTCTGTGGTGTTTTACTCTTGTATTCCTCACAGATTAGGACAGAGGATGGAAGAGACAGTACCAGATCCTCAAATCTCACCTTGTTAACCTTTGTATCTCCCCTCTTCAGCACATTTCCAGGACTCCTGCCCTCATTCAGAAATCACCTTCTCTCAACCTGACTCTGGGTTGCTCCTAACTAATCTTCCTGTCTTTTTAGTTCCACACCCCTCAATACATTTTTCACTACAGGAGAAGAGAGATCTCTTAGAACTATATATGTAGTCATTGACTTTCCAGTTTAAAATCCTGCAACAAGTTCCATTGCCTATGAGATCAAGTCCAAACATTTCATTTTTGATGTAAAAGTCCCCTAAGATTTCCCCTCTTCCTCTATCTGCATGGAATATGTTTCTGTCAGCCATTCTTACTTGTATTATCTGCCAAGATTCATTTTAATCGGGCAGTTCCACTGCCAAGCGAAGACTTCTTGGCAAATCCCTGGCAGACCTCTCCCCAGTTTCCTCTGTACTTTACTGTGTTTTATCCTGATCTTTAGCAGGTCAGTTCATTGAATTTTTGTATGTTTGTCTGTATATTTTGTATCAGAGAGGATATTTCTTCAGGGAAAAAGGCTATGTTGATTTTCATCCTTGAATCCCCAAAATGAGATATTACATATATATGTATGTGTTTATATACATACACATATACATACACATACCCACACACATATAATATATGCATATGTACTTGCATATATACATACATACAGCATAGCATACATATATAAAACAGGTGTTCATTAAACATGGAGTGAATGCATGATAAAAAGGTGACAAGAAATAATTAATACCTAACACACTGAGTAAATGGAAGGCTTAGAAACTGTTGTATTGAATGATTTATATTTTGGTACAGCCATTTGATTTGGTACATTCTAAACATTAATTGTAATTATTTTAAAGATAAAAATATTGAGACATAGAAACTTTAGTATAGTACAAATCACTCCACATGAAATCAAGGGAGGGAGGATTCTGTTCCGGGTGTTCTGACTCACAGAGAGATTTGAGTTAATAAAGGAAGGCCCAGAGATAGGAAGGGTCATGGGGGCTTTCTTTCTGCTTATATTTATATCTCAGATAAGAAATTTCTATTTTACATTAAGATAAATTTGTTTAGGAATTTGGCTTTTTAAATGTTATTTGTTTTCTCTAAGTTGGTACCTTGAACTTCCATGATAGAACTTGATGACACTGAAGGAGATGCTCCTGTGAAGGATTATTATTTGCTTCAGCAACATAAATTCAACAGATACTGAGTATATCAGACACTTTTTTTTCATTTTTAGTGTTTAAAATATAATGCTGGGTATGGGAGAACATGGGGCCAGATGGTACTGGCAAATGAGGCAGGTACCATCCACAGACAGAGAAGATTTTTTCTAAGTGCAAAGGGAAACCATGATAGTTTAAAGCAGGGGGTGACATATTGAAATTCACACTTTGAATACCTTATTTTGTTGACAGTGTGGCAATATAAAGCGGACATGGAAGGTTAAAGGTCCAGACAGTATGAGTGAGGGACATGCAGAGTTTTAAATCTCCTCTGGCGGAAGGTATGTGTATGTGAGGGTCATCTTTATGTTTGATTTAACAGAATATGATTTTGAAGACCAAAAAACATGGTGTGGAAAGGTAACATTTACCACATTCCTACTATATTTTTGGCATTCTGTATGGTGTATTATGGAAAGTAAACAAGTAGAGTAAAAAGTAAAGTAAAATATAAAATAAATAAAATAAAATAAAATAAAATAAAATAAAATAAAATAAAATAAAATAAAATAAAATAAAATAAAATAAAATAAAATAAAATAAAAAGATCCCGTTTTTAATGGAGCTCAAGTCTAATTGGGGAGGTAGGTATGGAATGAATTATGTGAAACGGTAGCAGAATCTTGCTCTTTGAAGGAAGGGGTACAGCTAAAAAAAATTGGAAACTATTATTAAATGACATTTAAGAATCAGCTTTCTCTTTTTTTTCAAAAGATGGGACCTAGGACTCAAAGCCATGCATGAACGATGCCCATGGAGCCTGAGAAAATATCTGCAGCTTATTCTTCTAAACTAGAAGGAAAACTTTTCTGTTTGCAAATACCCATTCTTAATTTGTTTTTCTTTCTTGAGTTCCTCTGATTAACTTTCTTTCCTGTACTTCCATGACTTTTGTGACTGTTTGTTCTGAGCCCGCCCTTTGTTCTCCTTTTGTTTCACCGTCTGAAGCCCAGGAGGGCCCTCCCATATATCTGGACTCATTTTCAGTTCGGGACTCCAATTCAGATGAAGCTTCAAGACAGCAGCTTAATAACTGGGCAATTTGAAGTTAAGGAAATACTTTCCTTAACTCACTTTTCATGGATGTTTTAAGGTTTTTAAGACATAAAAAAAAAAACAATTATTGGAAGGAAGAGGTATCCCATTATTAAAATCAATGTTCCTAGGAAGCATTCTATGATATGAATTATATGTGTTAAATGTAGAGGGATGTGTATGTATCATACATATGTAAATATGTATTTTTGTTAAATGATGATAATATACACACATTTATAATAAATAATAAAGAAAATCAATTTTATAAAATTTCTAATCCTCATTAATGCAAATAAGGTCTGCAAAAATAGAAATGCAATAGAGATAAGATTCTATGCATTATATATATGAAGCTGCAGGAAGAACTGTAATACTCTTTCAGGTTTAATTCTTCATATTATTCCTTTCAAAGGTCTATCTAATGGGTTCACATTTATTACCTAATTCTGTAGTTTTTATGAGTTTCCAGAGCAAAAGAGAAATTTTACATGTTCATTTTTACTTGATGAGAAACTCATTCTGATATTCTTGAAATTTCAGGTGCTATTGAAGTAGTCATAACAATAAGGTAAAACTACCTAAGGTAAGTTTCTTTGTGAATACATTAAGAAGAGCCAGAAAAAATTAAGAGAAACATTAATAAAAGAAACCCAGACCATCTTGGCTAATAGCACAAGGCAGTGGAGCAGGAATTAAACTGGAATGGAAAACACTTAAATTCTAGTCCAGGCTGAACTGGTGGATAGGGGCTAAGAGAAATTGTTTCCTCTCAACAGATCTGTTTCCTCCCCATATAATCAAAGACTTGAATTGACTCAGCTCGAAAATCCATTCAGTTAGAAAATCAATTGATTGTTCTTGTCAACTATCTACCTATCATTTACTTCTGTCCTGCAGATTGTTTCCATCTAGAAACCATTCTAAGAATTTTTTTTATTTAAAAAATACCTGTCTTTGAGAATTACTATAGAAGAAACATATGGACTTGATTTGGAGGGTGAGTAAAAGTCTCAAATCTACAAGTTACCGGGCTCCTTAAAGTTCGGGATCCATAGGATCAATGCTATAGAGCAGTGAGACATTTTTTAAGAGTACTGCTCTTGGGAAACAGATTTTGTTTGGCTCCAATATACAAAAATTTTGAAAGTCATTACTTGTGTCATTACAGGAAAAAACTGAGAAACTAAAAATAAACTACCTTTATTACACCTATCAGAGAATTAAGTCACAAGACTTTGCTACTTGATATTCTGGAGAAAGAGGTGAATACAGAAAATTACACCCAAGATCAACTTATCCAGCAGAGAAATTCCCAGTGCCCAAAACTAGTAAGAACACATACATGGTAATTTCGATGACTGGTAGAGGCTGAGAGTGAATTAATTTGAGAGTGAGAAACTCCTTTGGTCCCTGGCTTTGGTTGAGGGAACGGCTACACCTTTGTCAGTTTTACCTCTATGAGTCAACCTCCTAAGTTCTCATGGTGAAGATCCTAGAAAAATATCCTCTGGTTTCTGCAGGGGTTGGGAAAAAGTAACCATTTTGAAATATGCCCATAGCATTCTTGAACACAAAGGCCTGCACGTTCCAAGGGAACTGACTTTACTGAGCCTTACTGGCCGGAAGGAAGGGCACTTAGCTACTTGAAGGAAAGGCAGGCTCAGTCCCTGCTAGCTTTCCTGTGTCATCAGAGGGGAGAAGAATAAAGCTGAGAAACACTTCTGAAGGTCACAGCCCAGGGACATGGGCCCACTAAGTGACTGAGATTTAGTCATAAAATCATGAATTACTATTCTCACCCACTCCTAATATAACAGTAGATTTTGACTATACAACAGTATAACTAAAAGAGCTGAAAAACACAGATTCCATTTAAAGTGTTCTTAGGGAAATCCAAAGGCAACGAGGATAAAAAAAAGACAAAACAAGGACACAAAAGGAAACTGAAGCCTCTGTCACCTCGAGCTGCTGCAGCCATTAACCAGAAACGGGCTGCCAGTCAGAGGAGCAAAAAATTTCACACTAAAGGTCTCTTGACCTCAGTTCCTATTACCTGATACATTATGTCCAATATCAACATATAATCAGAAGGTGTGCTAAAAAGCAAGGAAAAACACAGACTGAACAGACAAAGCAAACAAACATCAGAACCAGACTCAGATATGATACAGATTTGGAATTTCCAGATAAGGAATTAAAAATAACTATGAATAATAAGTGGATGGCTCTCATGAATAAAGTAGACAACATGGGTGATATAAGCAGAGAGATGCAAACCCTACAAAGAATCAAAAGATAATGCTTGAAATCAATATCATTGTAACAGAAATGAAAAATGCCTCTGATGGTCTCACCAGTAGATTGGACACAGCTGAGGAATCACGTACTTGAAGATACATCAATGGAAACTTACCAGTTGAAAGAGAAACAGAATGAAAAAAAAAAAAGGTACAACAGAATATCCAAGAACTGTGGGAAAATTACAAAAAGGTGTACTATACATATTATTAGAATACTAGAAGAAGCAAGAAGAAATACTTGAAATGATAAAGGGAAGTATTTTCCAAAATTAAGGAAGAACAGCAGACCACAGATACAGAAAACCGAGAGAACACAAAACAGGATAATTTTTTAAATCTACATTTATCATATCATATTCAAATGGCTGAAAATCAAACCAAAGAGAAATTATTGAAAGCAGTTGCAGGGTGGGGGTGCAGAACACACCTGTAGCAAAACAAGAATATGAATTAAATAAGAGTTCTATTTACAAGCCATGCAAGCAAAAAAAAAGTAGAATAAAATATTTAAACTGTTAAAAGAAAAAAAACACAACACCAACACTGAATTCTCAAATGCAACAAAATTATCATGTAAAACTGAAGGCAAAATGAATACTTTTGTGGATAAAAAAACAAATTAGACCTTCCCATAAGAAATGTTAAGGGAAATGTTCTTCAAAGAGAAGGAAAATCATATAGGTCAGAAACTCAGATCTACCTGAATGAAGGAAGAATGCTGGAGAAGGAATAAATGAAAGTAAAATCTTTTATTTCTCTTTTTATTAACTTATCTAACACATAATAGTTTATCCAAATATTATCATCAGCAACCTATTCAGTCGTTATAGTTTATGGGTGGCTCAAGTGAATGGCAGCAATGTTATAAGACAGGAGGGAGGGATTGGGAATACTTGTTCCATGAAGCATGATAATATAACTAGTTCAAGAGAGGATTTAGAGTAATTGTAAATATATTTTTCAAGCTTAAAGGTAACCACTAAAAAAAAAAGAGTATATAAGGGAGTATAACTGGTATATTAAGAGAGGAGGAAAAAAAATGGAACCACATAGAAGGCTTAAACAAGATGGAAAAGCTGTAGAAGACAAGAGCAGAAACAAAGGACAAGAGCAATGGGTAAAAAATAGTGCCGAATAAAAGGCAAATACTAACCACATATCAGTGATCACTTTAAACATCACGAGTCTAAATACATCAATGAACAGACTCTGACAGAGACTATCATAGTGAATAAAAAAACAAGACTCAACTGCATGTTGTTTAAAAGAAACCCACTTTAAATATAACGACGGTTAAAAAGTAAAGGTACAGTATAGGATCTACTATCCTAACACAAAACAAATGGAGCAACTAAATTAATTTTAGACAGAGGAGACTTCAGAGCAAGGAATGTTATTAAGGGTAAAGAGGGGTATTACATAATAATAAAAGGGTTAATTCTCCAAGAAGATGTAAAAATTCAAAAGTGCATACACTTTATAAAAGAGCATCAAAATACATGAGACAAATACTGATAGAACTGCAAGGAGAAATAGATGAATTCTCTATTATAGTTGGAGACTTTAACACTCTTCTATCAGGAATTTACAGTTACAACAGAAAGAAATAAAGATATAAATGAACTTAATAGCATCATCAATCAACTGGATCTAATTGACATCTATAGAGTATTTATCCAACAACAGCAGAACTGATTCTTCTCAAGCTCACATGAAATGTTTACCAAAACAGATCACATCTTATATTATAAATATACCTCAATAAATTTAAAAGAATAGAAATCATACAAAGTATCCAAGACCACAATGGATTTAAACTAGAAATCAATAATAGAAAGATGATGGGGAACCCTACCCTCAAAACATGAAGATTTACAACACACATCTAAACAAAGCATGGGTCAAAGAAGAAATCTCAAAAGTAACTCTAAATAACTTTGTATTAAATAAAATTCTTTTTAATCTATCAAAATTCTTCTTTTATCTGTCAAAATTGTGGGCTGAAGTGAAAGCCGGGTTTGGAATTAAATTTGTATCATTGAATGCACCTATTAAAAAAGAAGAACTAAAATCAATTTTATCTTTCACCTTAGAAAATTAGAGAAAAAAGATCAGAAAAAAACCCACAAAAATTGGAGCAAAAATAAATGAAATTGAAGATAGGAAATCAGCAGAGATACCAATAAAACCAAAACTGGTTGCTTGTAAAGATCAATAAAATTAATAAATCTCTAACCACAAACCAAGAAAAAAGGGAGACAAATGATTCTAAAGTTAACATGGAAAGTTAAAAACCCCAGAATAGCCAGCACAGCACTGAAAGAACAAAGTTGGAGGTCTGACATTATCCAATTTCAAGATGGACTATAAAGCTACAATGATCAACACAGCATGGTATTGTCAAAAGAACAGACATGCAGATCAATGAAACAGAATAGAAAATCCTGAAAAAAGGATCCACGCAAATACAGTTAACTGATCTTTACAAAAAAACTAAGGCAGTCCAATGGAGAAATAATATTCTTTTCAAAAAATGGTGCTCAAACAATTGATCATACGTAAAAAAAAAAAAAAAAAAAGAGTCCAGACACAGACCTTAAAACTTTCACAAAAATGAACTCAAAATGGGTCACAGACTCAAATGTAAAACACAAACTATAATATTTATAGAAGATTAACACTGGAGAAAAATCTAGGTGACCTTCAGTTTAGTGATGACTTTTTAGGTACAACACCAAAAATGTGATCCTTGAACACAATAATTGAGAAGTTAGATTTCATTAAAAACTTCTGCTCTACAAAAGATACCCAAAGACAACAAAAAGACAGGTCACATAATGGAATAATCTATTTTCAAAATAAATACCTGACAAAAGACTTGTATTTAAAATTTACAAAGAACTCTTATAACTCAGCAAGAAAGCAAACAATCCAATGGAAAAAAAAAAGAAAGACCTGAACAGATACCTCACTAATTAAGATAAACCAATAGCAAAACAAAACAAAACAAAACAAAAACACTTATGAAAAGATGCTCAGTGTCATTTTTCACAAAGGAATAGCAAATGAAAAGACAAAGATTATCACCACACACCTATTAGAATGGCTTAAATCCAAAAAACTAACAGTGCCAAGTGCTTGTGAGGATGCAGAGTAATGGAACTCTCTATTCATTGTTTGTGGGAAAACAAAATGTAATCTTACCATAAGGTCCAGGAAACACCCTTTAGGTAATCTATCAATCTAGGTGAAACTTATATCTGTGCAAAATCTGCACAAAAATGCCATTTGCCTGCACAGAATGCTTTTGCTAATCCTTATGATATCATCTTCCTGTTGTCAAAAACCTACATAAATTATTTTCTTTTCCAGCAGTACTTCCCAACAACTTTTTCCACACTAATTTTTCCTTGCATCTTACAATGGGCTGCACTTATTTTTGGTACATATTGATTTACGTAGTTACATATAATATACATATACAATTAATTTTTTAAAAAGTTGCCCAGGCAATTCACTGGGGAAAGGGCAGTCTTCAAATAATGGTGCTGGAACAATTTCATGGCCATATGCAAAAAAATGAACCTTGGCCCTTACAGTACAGTATATACAAAAATCAACTTGAAATGGATCACAGCTCTAAATGTATAAAGCTAATATTATAAAACTTCTAGAAGAAAATATAGGAGAAATTTTAGTGACCTGCCACTCTGTTTCTTCCCGGTATAAGCTGACTAGTATAAGGTCTACCTGTATGTTTATCAGCCAGTATATTAGAAATCTGACATTTTTGCTGAGACTCAAAGCCAAGGTCAACATTTTAATCAACAATATTAATTTTATTTTTTTCACATCTTAATTAATCAGCATTACCTAAGAGACTGGACTATGAATGAAGTGAGATCACAGGAATCTATTCTAGTACTTACTACTGTGTAATTTCCAAGCCTTGAAATTTTTTCAATATTTAAAACAAGGATCATAATCTTTTGTCCTGCCTACTTGAAGGTCAAATGAAATTGTATGTGTAAAGTACTTTGTAAACTGGGAGACAGGATACATTTGTAGGGAATTATGATAAAGATGATTATGATTCTGGAATTCTTTACAGTTTCTGGAGTCAGACGAATATCAGGTTCAAATTCCAGGTCTTCCAATTACTTGCTGTATGGCTTTTAGTTAGAAAAGTGGTTTAAACTTTTTAAACCATGATTTATTCATCACTAGAATGACTTACACAAGTTGTTGAGGTAATGGTTTTCTTCGTAATTGGCTTGCTGGAAGTATGAAATGGATTAATTCTTTAGCACCATTTCAGGACCATAGCTAGTATTTATTGAGCTTAATATGTGCCAGACATAATGCTATGTATATTGTATAGTTCATTTAATCCTTGAATCAATTTTATGAGGTAAGTACTACTTTTATTACCATTTCATACATAAGTGACTGAGGCACAGAGAATTTAAATGAGTTATTGCAGATACACAGTTAATAAATGTAGGACTTGAATCCAAAGTCAAGGTCCACAGGAGTCTTGCTCCACAGCCCAACTTTTTAAAAACTAAACTATATTGTTCAACAGTTAGCATTCTGCTTATATAAGTCATTATTAATGTTATCATTATTATTATTAGACAGTGTAGAATACTAGTTTTAGTTGTTCTAATCTCCCTGAAGCTTCCATAGAGTGAACATCTTAAACTCCTTTTTTTTTCGTTTTAGAGAAACACATGCAGCAACAATGGTATCAGAGATTTCATGCTGTTAACACAGAACCCTGGACTCAAACCAAAAGGCTTGGAGTTCAAATTTTGTTTCCTGATTCTGTTCCAGGGTCATCTTGTGTTATCAGCCTCCCATAGGTGCCAGGAAAATAAGTACAGGGTGCTGGAAGCACCTACAACCAGGTGTTCAAATCCAAAGCCAAGAACCCAAATTCAGGTGCTCTCAGCAGATGTGTCTGGTTTGGCCATGAGCTTGTTTGGCAAACTCTAGTGGAATATCCAGGAAAGGTGCTGGGCATAAGAGAGAGAGAACTGACTCTCTGAATTTGGTGCCAGTGATTAACTGCCCACTGTTGCAATTTTAATAGAGGATATGTCTCCCATATTTTACCCAAATCTATGTCTGTTTTGTCTATTTGTGGACTCTCACATTTATGAAAAGTAATTTACAAGTGAGATGAATTATTTCCTTTTGACTAGATATATTACTCTATCAGCATGGGACTAAACTAGTACAGTTCTATGGATTTAGCCATATATTAAGAAAGTTGTTGTTTTTTAACTTAGGACTTTGAAACATAGGAATGAGTACAGCAGCCCATCATGCCATGTGGCTGGTCACATTCAAACAGTTAGGGATGAAATGGAGACATTGGAAAGTATAAGTCAAGATAAATTATATTTTAATTTTCCTGGCTTCCAGTATAAAACTTACTAGCAGTTCATATGAATATATAGATAGTGTCAAGATAAACAAAATAATTTCAGATGTAATAAGGATAATGTATATGGCCATTGTATTGTAGCTCAATACAATAAGTATTGAGATAAAATATAATCAGAAATGAAGCAAGTTATACACATACAGACTAAAGCATATGTTAGCCTTTGGGGCTTCTTGTGGTTGTTTCAGAGGAAAGGCTGCAGAAATGTTTATTGAATACAGTGCCAGGTTTATAAGTAACAATTATTTATAATTTCCATAGTGTTGGTTCCCCAGCAGAGAGGTGGTTAAATCTCCAGTTCATCTCAAGATTTACAGAAATGTTCAAGTACATCTCCTTTTAAAATAGCCATGGTGACAGGTAACTTTGGTAACAAATGACCCACCACTATCTTTGCTACTGATGTGTTGGTCTGGAGAAAGAGCACACACTCCGCTCATGCCACTACTTTCCTAGTCTGAAGGATGCAGACAGAAAGAATTGCCGTCTCCTACAGGACGACTTCAGGGGGAGGGGGAGAGGGAGGGAGGAAGGAAGGAAGGAGAAGGGAAGGGGAGGGGAGGGGAGGGGGGAAGGGAGGGAAGGAAAATAGTAACTGAAGGGGCAAATTAAGACAATTCATGGACTCTAGTCACTGACAGGAACAGGGATGGGGACAATCCCTATATCATACATAGATTATTTGTATCACAATTAGACACTAAGACTCCACATTAAGAAAAAGGAGCTTGATTGAATGGTTAAAAACACACTCTTTTTTTATACATAAAACATTTTATTATTTTGCATCCTCTATTGGAACCAGTACCAGTGCATCAGAAATATTCAGCACAGGTGAAGAGAATCATGAAATATTGTCAGACTTCTGTGTATGTGAATGTGTTTGTGGACAATCTGGAATGAATCTGGTGATTTTACCGGAAAATCTTCTCTGAATTCAAATTGTCAGTGAAAAATATCTGTGAGTTAGGGAAGCTTCAATAATCACCATGGTTTAACTAAGTAAGTTTTTTTGACTTAATGTCAATTAAACCATTTCCTTTTAAAGGCCTGTAATCACAAACATTCCTTATAAAGGTGGATGATTTTGTTTTTGCCTCAGGGCTGATAATGACCTGGCACTGTCAGATCTTATTTTTATTTTTAATAGTTTTTTCATCATGGATTATTTTTCTAATTAATTTAGATTTAAAATAAGTTATCTATCTCAACTACTGGGGTTTTTTTTTTGAAGGAGGCACTCTTAAGTTTTGCACCCAAAGTGAGTACTCACCCTCTTCACCCTAATCCTGATGTTATATTATATGGACAACTCATCTTTCCATCATTTGATACCATCAGACACTTAAAATTGGTAATTTAGTAAATGGCTCTTTAAAAGAGAACATGTCTTCTTTCACATTTCTTTACAAATTACCAAAGGAACTTGGTAAGCCATATACGACAATGTACAATGTACACTCCTTTAGTCCATTATAGTTCATTTTGGGAAAAGGATCTAATCTGAATGCTATGATTTTTAGTAGTTGTTATATTTTAATAAATAAAGACTTAATTAAGCCAAATCTTAATAAGTAGACCAAAAATAATTCCTACCACTTGATGAAGAGGTATTTTTTTCTTAATCCTAGGACATCCTCAATTATTCCTGTGTCACCTTAATATATATCTTTGACAATTCTAATAAAAGTGTGACTCCTAAGTTAATTCTCCAGCTATTACTATCTTGAATCTTGTTGTCCCCTCAAAAAATTAATTCAAAATTTCTGGGTCAAAGTTATATATATGAATTAAAGAACATTTTATGAGAGCATTAAACTTTCCTTTTCTTCCTTCCTCCCTCCCTTCTCTCTTTTCTTTACTGCTTTTTTTTTAACATTTAAAGAAGGTTTTTTTCCTCTTTCTGATAAGACTCCTGAGAGCAGAGAAAGCATGTCATATTACATCAGATTTTGTTTAGGGAAAGGCATTAGAATGGCTCACTAGTTACTCAAAGGTGAGACAAAAATGAAATAACTTTTTGTGGAAGCCCAAGCATCAATGAAATCATTCACCCAAATTATCAAATATATATCAGACTAAACATTATGAGATATACTGTCTAGGGCCAGGCATCAGAAGGATGGTGCAGAGGAGAAGGGGATAGAGGAGAGGGGAAAGAGGCAGTGGGGAGGGGAGCAGTCTGCAAAGGCTGAGAGACTGCAAAGGGGTTCAAAGTTCAGAACTGACAAACCTTAGTATTCAGAAGAAGGACAGCAGACATTTGCAAAAAACAGCCTCCATGCTGGATCCATGGATTGCATGATTTCTTTGTTGACCTCTTATAATTTTCTGGGGTGACTTTTGTAGGGTGGGTGCTAGTATATTGCTGTAAAAATGGAGTTTATCTACACATTACATATCTGGTCACTGTAAATACATAAAACTGTATAATACTGAATTGATAAGCCTAGATACATTTTTTCATGTAAGCCATAAACCACAATGTACAAACAAGAGGTTTTGCTTATAAAAGAAATAAAAATGCTGTATAAACATACACAAAAACACAAACCAAATACATCAATACATATAGTTCCTATTTTAAAAAAAGAATGTACACTTAAACTGGTGGGTTATTAACTTTAGGACATATCTAAATATATTCTGTCATATTATATATTTTCTTGAATATCCCCAGTATTTTTCAAATAAGCGTACAATTCAACAAATATTTCTTGAGGACTGTTATGAGATTGGCATTTTCTAAAATCTGGAGATTAAATGGTAATGGTGGCAAGCCCCTCCCTGCCTTGTATGTTCTTTATTCAAAAGAGAACAGCAAGGAACTGGCTAACAAAACTCAGATGTGATATTTGTATTATTTTAGCTGAAAATATGTTACTGTGTCCAATGAGATAGCAGAGTCATTTCCGCATACATCTGAGAATATACATATTTAACAAATACATTTCTTGAATGCCTACCAATCTTCAGTTATTGGCTGAAAGGCTGATAGCACAAAACCAAAAAGGCCCTACATATTATCATATTATGCATCATTGTAGATGGACCTAGAGAATGAAAATTCAGAGTTCACTCAGGCTCTGTCTTCAGATGCTTACTGAGAAGTATCCATTAACATTAAATCTCAACAATATGTAAGGATCAAAACATAACACTAATAAGATGCTTTCAAAAATTAGAAATGCAAAGAGCACTTTGAGTCCAGAAAAAGAAAACCTAGAACCCAGAAGGTTAATGTTCATAGCAGAATCAGAACATAGATCAATTTTTAAGAGTTGAGAGGACTTAGATTGGCAGAGAAAAATATCTAAAAGGAGAGGAGATATTAACAAAAGCAATGAGGAATGAGTAAAAGGTTTGTTTATTTTAAATTATTTTCAATTCCTTAAGTAATAGCCCATTTAAAAACTGGCAACACTTGAAAGCTTAGTAATTTAAGTATTGGTAAATAAATGCATCTACTTGATGGACAGTTCTTCAATATTAGGAGTGGTAGATATCAAGATGATATTGCAACAAAGAAAGTTCATTATAGAATGACTGTTTTGAAAATGATTTTGTATTTTCTACATGTTATTTTTATATCTCTCTTTATATGCATGTGTATCTTTATTCTATATAACCATCCATAAGTTGATCCATCCATAACTAAATTGATCATTCACTAGACATTAGATCAGACAATTCTAGGTTTTCATCCCCAAACATTTACTACCTGTGTGATTGAAGCAAATTATTTTACAAAATTGTGTCCATTATAAGTCCATCAGCTACAAATTGAAGAGGAAAACTCCCTGCACAGAATGATTAATATTAAGTGGGTTAAAATATATAAAGCACTCAGCTCAGTTTCAGTCACTTTGATGCAAATGGACACTCAGTTCCTTCTCCAGTCAGAGGACTACAGAAAAGCAATGGAGCAGAACGTGAGTATAAAATGGGGGTTGGAGGGCAAGTGTGTGGTTGGCGGAATAGCCCCCCAAAGATTTCTGTGTCTTAATCCCCAGAACCTGTGAACATGTTAAATTACATAGCAAAGGAAAATTAACATTACAGATGGAATTAAGGGAGATTATCCTGGATTATCCAGATGAGCCCAGTAAAACCACTCAGACCCTACTAAGTAAATAAGAGAGGCAGGAGAGAGAGAGAGCAGCAGCAGAGGGAATCAGCCTGTGTCGCTGGCTTTATAGATGGAGAAGTGGGGCATGAGTCAAGGCATGTGTGTGTGGTCTCTAGAAGCTGGAAAAGGCAAGGAGACCGATTCTCCACTAGAGCCTCTAGAAGGGATACGGCCCTGCCAACACCTTGATTTTAGTCCCGTGAGAACCAGTTTGGAGTCTGACCTCCAGAATTATAAGACAGTAAGTTTATGTTGTTTTATGCCACTGAGTTTGAGGCAACGGGACACTAATGAAGAAAAAGCAGATGTTCAGCAGAAGAGAAAGGGAATGAGGAGAGGACCCCTTAGTGATGCTCTGCATTCCTGCCTTATTAGAAACCTAGCTCCTGTTACCCTCTTTTGTCTTCAGTTTTTCCCTCTCTGCTGGTGCTTTTGCCCATTAACATTTAAGCAAGCTCACATTTCTGCTGTCCTAAAGGTCTCACACATTGTGCCTGCCTTATGGTCACCACCAGTTTTCTCTCAATTATTTTACACATAAGAGTCTTGGGTAAACTTCAGTCACTGCCTGTGTTTTCACTCCCATTCCCTGATTCTTTTTTTTAATTTTAATTTTATTTTGTTATCAATAATCTACAATTACATGAAGTATATTATGTTTACTAGGCTCTCCCCTACCCCAAGTTGCCCCCACAAACCCCATTTCAGTCACTGTCCATCAGCATAGTAAGATGTTGTAGAATCACTACTTGTCTTCTCTGTGTTGCACAGCCCTCCCCTTTTCCCCACCCCCACATTATACATGCTAATCATAATACCCCCTTTCTTCCTCCCTGCCCTTATCCCTCCCTCCCTACCCTCCCATCCTCCCCAGTCTCTTTCCCTTTGGTACCTGTTAGTCCATTCTTGGGTTCTGTGATTTTACTGCTGTTTTGTTCCTTCAGTTTTTCTTTTGTTCTTATACTCCACATATGAGGGAAATCATTTGGTACTTGTCTTTCTCCGCTTGGCTTATTTCACTGAGTATGATACCCCCTAGCTCCATCCATGTTGTTGCAAATGGTAGGATTTGTTTTCTTCTTATGGCTGAATAATATTCCATTGTGTATATGTACCACATCTTCTTTATCCATTCATCTACTGATGGACACTTAGGTTGCTTCCATTTCTTGGCTATTGTAAATAGTGCTGTGATAAACATATGGGTGTATCTGTCTTTTTCAAACTGGAGTGCTGCGTTCTTGGGGTAAATTCCTAGAAGTGGAATTCCTGGGTCAAATGGTATTTCTATTTTGAGCATTTTGAGGAACCTCCATATTGCTTTCCACAATGGTTGAACTAATTTACATTCCCACCAGCAGTGTAGGAGGGTTCCCCTTTCTCCATAACCTCACCAACATTTGTTGTTGTTTGTCTTTTGGATGGTAGCCATCCTTACTGGTATGAGGTGATATCTCATTGTGGTTTTAATTTGCATTTCTCTGATAACTAGCGATGTGGAGCATCTTTTCATGTGTCTGTTGGCCATCTGAATTTCTTCTTTGGAGAACTGCCTATTCAGCTCCTCTGCCCATTTTATAATTGGATTATTTGCTTTTTGTTCATTGAGGTATGTGAGCTCTTTATATATTTTGGATGTCAAGCCTTTATTGGATCTGTCATTTACGAATATATTCTCCTATACTGTGGTACCTTTTTGTTCTATTGATGGTGTCCTTTGCTGTACAGAAGCTTTTCAGCTTGATACAGTCCCACTTGTTCATTTTTGCTTTTGTTTTCCTTGCCCAGGGAGATATATTCATGAAGAAGTCACTCATGTTTATGACTAAGAGATTTTTGCCTATGTTTTTTTCTAAGAGTTTTATGGTTTCATAACTTATATTCAGGTCTTTGATCCATTATTTTGTGTATGGGGGTTAGACAGTGATCCAGTTTCATTCTCTTACATGTAGCTGTCCAGTTTTGCCAGCACCATCTGTTGAAGAGATTGTCATTTCCCCATTGTATGTCCATGGCTCCTTTATCGAATATTAATTGACCATATATGTTTGGGTTAATGTCTGGAGTCTCTAATCTGTTCCACTGGTCTGTGGCTCAAGTACCAAATTGTCTTGATTACTATGGCTTTGTAGTAGAGCTTGAAGTTGGAGAGTGAGATCCCTGCCACTTTATTCTTCCTTCTCAGGATTGCTTTGGCTATTCGGGGTCTTTGGTGTTTCCATATGAATTTTTGAACTATTTGTTCCAGTTCTTTGAAGAATGTTGCTGGTAATTTGATAGGGATTGCATCAAATCTGTATATTGCTTTGGGCAGGATCACCATTTTGACAATATTAATTCTTCCTAGCCAAGAGCATGGGATGAGTTTCCATTTGTTAGTGTCCTCTTTAATTTCTCTTAAGAGTGTCTTATAGTTTTCAGGGTATAGGTCTTTCGCTTCTTTGGTTAGGTTTATTCCTAGGTATTTTATTCTTTTTGATGCAATTGCCATTAACTGATTCTTGAACCTCTCCACTCCTTGACCTGACTTCTATCCCTACCAAATCGATGCAATTACAACATTGTTGCCAAATTTTAAGAACACTTTCGATCCTAATCTGCTTTGCCTCCGTCCAGCATTTGATGCTGTTCATAATTTCCTCCTGGAAACACTGGCCACATTTTGTTCTGTTCTATTTGCAGCTTTCCCTTTTCTCCAAAGCTTCACTTTCTTCTACCTTTACATTAAAATATCAGTTTTCATTAGGGTTCTGCCATCAATCTTCTCCCCTCCTAGATAACCCTAAAGTTTAAAGCACCAATAAATCAGAATTCCTTAAATTGTGACAAACACAAAAATGTTGTGTGCTATTTTTCTCGGGAGGACCCAGAATGTTCATCACCTTTTTGAATGAGTAAAATTCAGCGGTGTGCATGTAATCACTGACTCTTGGCGGTATCAATAGTCCCACACTGGCGGACTGCAAACTACCAGAGGTTTTTCAAGGTCCCAAAATGTTTCTGAATATTTAACAATTGACTCCTCTGAGCCAAGAAGTTCTGGCTCCAGCCCAGCACTAGGTAAATTAGAGAAAAGAAATTAAGCCCATGGAATTGCATGCAGGTATAACTAGCATACTATTTAAATATTTCTACTAAAGCTCAAACTTGTATATTGATTGTCCTTTAAAAATCTCCATGTTGATGTACCCAAATATTTTTAAATCGATCTATCCCAAATTAAATTTATTACTTTTGTCCTCATACCTGGTCTTATACTTTTCTGATAGTTCTAATTTACAAACCCTACATAATCTTATCCACTGGTTTTTCTTTGCATAATAATAAAATCCTATTTTCTTACTATAGTGAGTTAATAGTACCCTGCCAAAAATTAATATCCACCTGAAACTCAGATTATGGCCTTATTTGAATATAGGGTCTTACCTTGATTTGTATTTCTGTCCTCCATAACTGTGAAGGAATACATTTCCATTGTTTTAAACTGCCCAGTGTGTGATAATTTGCTATGTCAGCCCTGGTAACTGAGACACTACTGTGCTCTGAATGTTTGTACCCACCCCCAACCCCCAAATTCATATGCTGAAATCCTAATTCCGAAGGAAATGATATTAGAAAGTGGAGCCTTTGAAAAGTGATTAGGCCATGGATATGGAGACACATGACTGCAACCAGTGTGTTTATAAAAGAGGACCCACAAAGTTTCCTAGCCCTTTCTGCCATGTAAAGACCCAGCAAGAAGTCAGCCGACTGAAACCAGGAAGAAGGCTTTCACCAGAACCCCATCATGCTGGCACCTGGAGCTTGGACTTCTAGATTCAAGAACTGTGAAAAATAAATTTCCGTAGTTTACAAGCTCCCAGTCTCTGGTATTTCATTTTAGCAGCCTGAATGGACTGTAAGGCACATCTACCATGGCACATAAGTGTCTTCAAGGTTTGACCTCTGTTTACTGCCATAGTCTCATTTCATACTCCTTATTTTCGGTGTTTCTGACCCTCTACACTACTTGCAGGTCCCTGAATACCCAATGTTTCTTGCTCCTAGTTCTTTCTTCCCTTTGCCATTTATCTCTGAAAGGCACCACCAGTTCTCCTTGTGCAGCCACTTCCTTCTTCAGTATACTTTAATATCACTTCCTCCTGGAAGTCTTTCTGGACCCTTTAAAGATGTATATGTTTCCAGTGGATTCTTACAGTATCTTGTGTTTATCTCACCATAACAAGTATTCTAATGGCTGCTTTACCTTGCATTGTTCTCTAGACTGATTGGCTCTGCAGGACAGATGCTGCTTAAAGCATCATTCTATTTCCAGGGTCTATTACACTGAAAGTCATCTAGAGATAAATCAATAAATATTCGTCAAGTGTCTTACATGATTATCATGAAAGATGAAGCAGAGAAAAATCCCAGGGAGGAAACCTTCAGTGCTGGCAAGTATCAGTGCACCGATGTTATCAAAAGAGAACGGCTCATAAACATAAAACACGTCAGAGTAAGTCCAGATGAATGTGATAAGGTATTTGAAGGGAAGATAAACCATTTTAGGTGAGAAGCAGTAGAGGAAATGAGAAGGGAAAACTAAAGATGGATGATGGATATTTCACATAATTTTAAAAGCTATCATGCAGCAGAGGCAAGAAGTACATTTATTTGCGTGGTTTCCAGTGTCACTGTGGTACCAATAGGTAGCAGTAGGAGTCATAAAAACAGACGGAGAATAAATTCTCTAATTACTTGATTCACCTAAAAATGGAATGACCTTTCTTTTGAGGAGGTGTGCATTCTTCACTGGAGGAGAGGGATTGGGATTAATAACTTTAAAGATATTAATATAAGTGCTATTATACAAGAAGTTAGACTAGAAGAGATAGTTTTACTTTGATGTTTATGAAGGGAATTGGCAATGCATTTTATTGATTCACATACTCTGCAATGCTAAAGAACACTTCTTCCTGAAGCATCACTGCTCCATACACGTTAGAATTCTGTTACTATTGGTGATAACACACTAATAAGAATGAGGGTAATTTAGTTGATTCGGTCAATATATTGCACTGTCATCCGTCATGTGCTGCTCCAGCCAGGAAGTCCCACAATATAAAGTCATCTCATTCAGTTATATTGATCTTTCTATGTAGGGTCATGTTTTACAAATTATTGGATTACACTATTTATTCTCTTTAAATGCTAAAATTATATTTTAATTTGATTATGTGTATCTTGTTTTAGTAGATAATAATATTCAGAAGTATTGAAATTTGGCCCTAGCCTCTCTTTCTTTTTTACCGATCCATGTGCTTCTCTACTCTCAGCTTTCTTACAGTTACTATTTTTCACCTTCAGAACCATTGATTCCTCCAGGCGTCTATTAATGGTATAAAGAATAAAATGTTATAAAGAGTGAAAGATTTTCTTATAACTTATGTCCTTGGAAATTTATGAAATTTGGCAATCACCTTTCAGCATGTGAGGGAAGCCTCTCAGAACATTTGTTTTCAAGTACCTGATCAGTAAGAATAGTATTTGAAATTAAAATGAGTCAATAAAGCATAGAGCTTTTCTGCTAAGTACTCCAAAAACAGTTTCTCAGCAGGCGATAGCCAAGGGAGCAAGAGAATTCAAGTGCGGTGAGGCTAATAGAGGCATCAGCTGCCGAAATAGAATTAAATTGAGGGTCACGAATTAGACTTGACAGAAAGATTAATAATTCAACTGGGAACACAGAAAGCAACATGAATGGTTTCAGCTTTTGCTTAGTGATTGTGTCATCTGAAAAAATAAATAAATAACATACTGTGAAATAAAATCAATCACACTTTGGACCCTGACGCTTTCTGAAGTGGAATACTGACTGTAGGACAGAGGCCCTGGAGTTGATATCATGGTCCTCTCAAAGGCTGCTCACCCCGGAGTTTGCCTTGGCTGACAGAATGGCCACAGCTCACACGCAGCTGAAGGGAAAAAGAACTTACAGGCACATTTCTAATAGGGTTGAGGCCACAAAGATTGCTTTCTTATGTGTAGGGTTCTGTTACACTTCATCGAAATGGTGGTCAGTGTGTCTCTGCTTAGGATTTTATTGGACTTCATTTTCTTTCTACTATAATTTGTGGGGAAGTTTGTTGTAAATGAGCACGTAAATGAGTTGTAAATGAATACAACTGATAAAATAGACCACGCAAGTTTAAAATATGTAACCAAATCTTAAAAAAACTGTGTAAGTTATGTAGCTATGAGCTGAGTAAGTGCATTCAGGTTATAATGATATAACACAAAAGTCATCTATGCTGCAAACCAGAGCACTTCAGAATTCTCTCCCCACTTCCCATCATTCACTATTCAGTACTTTATGGTTATTGTTACCAGAGTGCATTATACATTGATCCCCCTTGGGCAGTGTATTATTTTGCTAGGCTGCCAGAACAAATTACCACAGAATGGGTGGCCTAAATGACAGAAATTTATTTTCTTGCATTTCTGAAGGAGAGAATTCCAAAATCAAGGTGTCAGCAGGGTTGATTTCTTCTCTCTCCATGGGCTGTAGAGGACCATCTTCCTGTGTCTTCACCTGGCCTTTTTTCTGTACCGTGTTCAAATTTCCAGTCATATTCAATTAGGGCCCACCCTCATGACTTCATTGTAACTTAATTACCTCTTATTTATCTCCAAGTTCAATTGCATTCTGAGGTACTGGGGTTGAAGACTTCAATATATGAATCTGGGGGTCACAATTCAACACATAACACAGGGTCTTGAGTTTGCTCAGGTGGAAAGAGCCCCTCAGCACCTTGGTAGGAATCTGGCTTCCCTTCCCTCAAGACTTGGGCAGCTGCGTGTCCTGGAGTGATGTGGGAGTGTCCACACGGGGTAACAGTAAGGGGATCAGTCATTTGGCCTGGCAGGAGCATCGTTCACTCTTACTGGACAGTCAGTGAGTTTGGTCATAGCTGTGGATGTGTTTACACTTCAATGTGCCATTGGAGAGGAACAATTTGTGTGCTTCCTGGCGCCTGGCGGGCTGTCTGCAGGAACATAATGACAATCCTCTTCCAAAGCTGTGGGGTTTATCTTTTCTTCATCTGACATTTACATCTCTAATAAGGATCCCTCTAGCCCAAGTTTTAATTTCGGCAGTGAGACATGATTTTACTTGAGAATTTCTGAGAAAGAAAAAAAAAATGGGGAGGTCCTAAGGATGTCAAAATGTATATGTATGTGTGGAAAAGATGTATCTATCGAAGTAGTTACCACGTCCACTATACACTGGAAGAATGGATTTCTGTCATCTGCATACACTTGAGACCCAGCATATTCTCTTGAGCCACTAAAAACATCACTTTACTCTCTAATAGTCTCTTGACTTCGTTGGGATAGTAAAAGTCCCAGAGTTATTACTAACCACACTTATCTTTTCTAAGTTACTACTTAATTTCCAAGAAGCTATTGTTGGGACAGACAGTCCTAGAACTTAAAAATTATGAAGTTTTATCTAAGTAGCTGCCATTTGAAAATATGAGGGAGTGGGCTAAGAAAAATTATTGGGTGCACATAGTGGGTTAGGCAACTAGAATATTTGATCACCTATTATGATGATGAACATAACTAGATCTTTGCATATAGAATCTTAATCTTCACAACAATCTTATAGGTAAATGTTATTTTCTGCATTTCCAGATGTAGAAAGAGTTGCCAAAGGTAATTAAATAAAATGCTCTAAGTCACAAAGACAGTAAGGAGCAAAAATGGAATAACTCTACTGTTCTCTAAATCCATGAACTTTTTGTTACACATTTAGGATGGCATTACTAGTGAATCTATCTGCCAGTGCAAGATATTATATCCATAAGAATAGGATAACATTGCTTTGATTCTTTATTGTTTGTAGTTAGAGTTAAAAGATTTTAGTAGGCACTAAATGTCCACATGACTTATTTTTAATTTCATGTTAAATATTCTATCAAGAAAATAAATATAAGCACAAGAATGATGGAGGATTTCCATCACACAATGACTTTTCTTTATATTTGGGTTCTTTTATCACCCATATTCAGATGTCAGACAAAATTATATACATCATCTCTTCACAAAAGACAAACCTTCAAATCAATAACCCTAGTACTGAGAACATAATAGTTTCATATGGCCTGTGAGGGCTTAGTAAGGGATATCCTAGGTGTCTGCTGCAATCACAGGTATTTTTTAAAAAACCCTCCTACCTACCACTTCAGCATTTTATTGAAAAAATAATAATAATAATAATAAGGGAGAAATGTGGGATTCACATATAAATCAAGTATAAAAATCAAATGAATATTCATATTTGACCTGATTGTTTATAGTTCATAATGCGTGATCAAAACCGAAAGTTTCTGTGATGACTGCCCTTGCACTGTTCACCATGTAAGAACTTATTCACTATGTAAGAATTTGTTCACCATGTAAGAACTTGTTTGTTATGCTTCAGAAGATTGGAGACTGACAAGAATTAGGCTTGGGGTGGATTAATGATTGTGCATTGAGCATTGAGTCCCCTATACAGAATTTTATTGTTGTGAACAACCATTTGATCAATAAATATGAGAGATGCCCTCTCAAAAAAAAAAAAAACCCTTCTTCTGGAAGAGCAATCTCTAATTGCCAACCTATGTCTTTCCATTGTCAGGATCTATCAAAACCAGAGCAGAATCAACAGTTACACATTTGTTTACTACTGGATAAATTTACCTGTATCTCTAGATTCTGAACTACTTTCTCCAGTTTCATGATTTCCAGCACCCTCATCCCCAGCTGGAGCCTCAGACCAGACCTGT
This sequence comes from Manis javanica, assembly GCF_040802235.1. Lineage (NCBI taxonomy): Eukaryota > Metazoa > Chordata > Mammalia > Pholidota > Manidae > Manis > Manis javanica. The sequence goes on along the minus strand of NC_133156.1, from coordinate 215,240,404 downwards.
ACATTCGGAACCCTGTAGCCTGTTTTTCCCTTGCCTTAATTCTTTCATGTGTTTGTTCATTCACTCATTTATCAAATACTCAAGAAACTGCAAGGTATCTAGATGTTTTTTAGTTGCTGTGGATACAAAATTCTAAAAAGATAAAGGTGCTATCTTCACATAGTTTATATTTAATTGGGATAAGTAAGTAAAAATAATGGTGTAGATACATAATGTCTGGTTGAGATTTGAGCTCTAAAGAACAATAAAGAATATAAGAGGATAGAGTGATACAGTATATACTCTCTGAGGGGACATGAAGAGTAGTGACATAGTATAGGGGGACAGAGTGGCATCAAAGCCACTAATTTGTTGGGGGTGATCAAAGAAGGTATTCCTAGGAAGATGATATTTGAATAAATACCTGAATGGGGTGAAGGAGAATCTTTACAGATATTGGCAGGAGTTCCAGGTAGAGGACATGAAAAGTGCAAATGTCCTGAGGCAAGGGTGTCTGGGATCCTTGAGGAGCAGCAAAAGAAGACAGTTTGGCTGGAAAACTGGGAGCAAAGGGGACTATGGAAGGAAATAAAAAAATATGAAGTTGTAGAGGAAGCCAGATGCCAGAACCTGTAACCTTTGTAAGCTGTAACAAAACCTGTACATTTCACTTTCTGTGTATGAGAAGCCACTAGAGGTGTTTGACTTACTTGGAATAATAGGACCTGATCATCCCTTAAAAGATTACCCTGGCTGCTCTAAGTAGAATGGACTGAGAGTTCAAAGTGATAACAAGAAAAGCCGTGATGAGGCCGCTATAGCAGTCTGGGTGAAACACGGGTGGTTTAGACCAGAATGGCAACAGTGCTGGTGGTGATAAGGTCAAATTCTGAATATCATTTACACGCATATATATGCAGTGCCAAAAAAACCTGCTAATGGAGAAATCAATAGTGTGTTCAAGGTCTTTGATTTGAGATTATGCCCTTTACAGTGATGGCAATGACAGCAAGAAGAGCATCTTAGGGGGAGTGACGAAAAGCCCATGTTATCCCCGAGATGCCTACTAGAAATCCAAGCGAATATGCCAGTCAAGTAGTTACATAGGAAACTATGAAACACGGGAGAAATTGTGGTTAAACATCTGGATTTGAGTCACTAATATGGAAATGTTACTTTTAACAAGACCTTGGATGAGACCATCAAGGGAGGCAGTGTAGATACACAACAGATGAAGTTTGAGGATTGACCTCTGAGGCTATCCAAGTTTCATGGTTTGGGATAAAAAATATATTTCAATAAAGGAGACTGGGAAGGAATGGTCAAGGCAGAATGTGGAAAACCAGAGAGGTGCAATAAAGTAAAAATAGAATAAAGACAAGTGAAGAAAGTGATTCAGGGTGTGGAATATGCTCAACTACGTCCTGTGCTACTGAAAAGGTAAGAGAAGAATAAGGAGAATAAGGGCACTAATGATGTAGACACCTCCTCTGAGGGGAACAGAGAAATGGAGTGGCCCCTGAAGGAGAATATGGGAATCAAAATACATGTATTTTGGTGGGAAAGATGTAGTACAGAAGAAAATTATACATTCAGAAGAAATAGATAATTCTATAATCCACATCCTTACACAGGCAAAAGGGAATGGGAGTCAGTGTACAAGGAAGGGGTCCCTTTGATAGGATCAGAGATGCTATCCATCACAACTGGAAAGATATAACTGATGGATTCAAATGTAGGGGTGGGAGTAAATTTGATAATGGAAACATATTGTAGTCCTCGTCTGATTGCTTTTCTTTTCCCAGCAAAGTGAGAACATAGGTTATCAGATGGAGTGTGAAATAACTGCCTAGGACAGGAGAATGGACTGACAAGAGAAATGCAACGGGAATGTCAGGCAGCACTGAGTCTCCACTCAACACTGCAGGCATTGATTTGTAATGAGTCCAGTCGAGTCACCCATTTTTCTCTTGTTATGTGAGGCTGCAGGGTTTGATTGTAGAGCAGGCAGAGTAAGCTAATCAAAATTAGGCTTTGCCAGAGGAATATAGTGGAAGAAGGAAGAAAACAAGGGAGTTGAATATATCTGAGAATGCATTAGTATAGAAATGATTCGTGAAAGTGACGTGGGTATGGATGATATTGAGGACATGAGGAGAATGATGGACAGTGAAGAGTTGGTAGGTATAAATCTGAGCCAGTGCAGAGCTGGGGACACTAATATCAGAGGGAATTAGAAGGACAGATTGTGTGATAACATGGGAAACTGAGATAAATATTATGAGATACAACAGGAATTGGAAAGCATAGTGTCTAGTAAAAGATGATGAGAATGATCAGCTGAGATGGGGTAGAGGATAAAATCATTGGCAGTGAGGAACACAGAGACGAAAGGTGCAAGAAGGTGGATGAATTATTTAGAAACACCAAGAGTAATGGTAGATGTCAGGGTGAAGAAAGAGCAGAAAGCCATGTGCAAAAAAATTGTCAGTGAAAGAATATATACACCCAGGCTTCAAAGTAGCACAGATGATGTGTCTGATGACATATAATTTCACATGTCTTTTTATTGTATTGTATTTTGTTTCAGGGAAGTGGCAATGAGAGGTGAGGAAGCAACATCCCCTTGCGGGTCCAGTGGAGAATACACACCAGTGGAGGTACCAGCACTGTATCTTTAACAGTACATTCAGTGAACATCTACATTGCACTAGAGATAAAAAAGGAAAACCAGAGAGACAGCTGATAGGAAGTTTTCTTGATAATACTGGGTTTCAGAGAGCACAATGGAAGAAAGCATAAGCCCTTGAATGCTGATAGTATGCAGTCTCATGGATATGAGGGTCTTTGTGATATGGGATGACCTATAAAGCCCAGGCTTCTACTGGTGACTGAGATACAGAGGGATTGGTTTTAATAGTCCCTAAAAGAAATGTCGGCAATCAGTTCTAACAGTAGCCCTTTGGGTGGGGGGATGCTGCCGGGAGGTTGAGACTTTAGGAGGGCCAAGGTTCTGGGGAGCACCCGTGAAATCCTACTGAGGGCAGGATTGAGAGAGAACGAAATGCAGTCTAACCATAATTTCTTGACCTTGGGACAGTGATTGCCCATCCTATTTCTGCCACCATAGACATGTGGGGGGAAATCCACCTCCTTTGCCTTTTCTTTTTGTGGATATAGTGCTTATGTCAGAAATGATTAAAGTATATGGCTTTTATTTTAACCAAAGCAATAGATCATCACCCCTACAGGGGCCTGCTAGGGAATTCAATCATGAATTTGCTGCAGTTTAGCACCTGCCAAATACTTGCTTAAGACATATGACATTTGAGAGAAGAGTAGCTGGATGGAGAGTTTGCATGCCCATTGGGCTCTCTCTTAAGTTACTATTCTTATATTAATTTAGATCACAAGAATGCAACAGAACCAAAGGCATAATTAGCCTCTCACTGAGCTATATTTAATAATATGCCTTCTCCATTATAAAGACTCAATAGTAAATGCATGAATTTGAACTGTAGTTCTTTCCTTTATTAAAGCGTAGATTATAAACCGTGCTATTCTGTGTCTCTTAAACCAAGGTGCTTACCATTGATTCTTAACTTTATTTCATGGAAATCTCTTAACTCTGCAAGGGATTTGCCTCACAGATTTTGTCTGAATGCAATATTTACTTAATGAATCATCTTTCCCCTTTTTTTTCAGATCTTGGAAGACCTAAGACCTAGAAAACTGAGAATCATATGCAATGCCTGACTCAGTTTCATCTCAAGTGTCTGTAAATAAAGTACATGCCATGTGCTTTTCTTTGATATTCTCTTCTGAACCTCAACTATAGTATTATGCCTTATGACAAAAATTGAAGGTATCTCAAGTTCTTTAAGAAGTAGGCTAATTATAAACACTTAAAGCCGACTATGTAAAGTATATCTATTACATCAATTTTTACTCTATTTAAAAAAGCCATATTATTCTCTATGTGTTTTGTAAGCACAGATTACCTATGTTCCCAGAGAAACCCAAAAAGAAACATGCACTAATGAGAATGCATGGGCCTTAGAGCAGGAAAGAGGGCATTAATATTGCTAATAATACTTTGAATAACTGATGCAATTAATCTATTTCTGTGTATGTGTTTATATATTCTTTAATCACACAATGTTATGATTTATGCATTATTATTGTTAGTAGAGAAAATTGCAGTCTAGAGAGAGTAAAATTTCTACTCTCACATTGCCCATAGATGCCAGAATGGGGATAGGAACTCATATATGTTTAATTTTAAGCCCATGCTCTTAACCCCATACCTACTGCCTCCTACCCTCTATAATATACTTTCTTACCACAATGGCCAGCAAAGCCTTGCAATCATTATGAGTCCTATAAGGCTCAGTAAACATAGAAAAATATTAGTTAATATAAAAAAGTAGCTGGTCTGCTAAGGACAAATACAATATAATTTTGCCCCAGTGTATATGCTACTTTGAATTAGTTATCTTAGTTTCTCTTCAATAATCTTAGAGGGGAGCTTAGGTTAGGATGCATAAATACCTAAAACAATCAAGAGGACAAGCTATGTAGATAGCCATCTTTATAATATTCAAATTGCCTAAATGAATATATTTTAACAAAACCTTCTGTATCTAATCAGTCAATAGTAGAAAAGCTCTATAGCTCAGATGGAATCCCATGGGGCTTGAAGCTGTTATGCCTCAGTTCTGAGGTTCTGACCTGGGTATTGACTAATTGTATCAATTTGGTTAAGTCATTCAGTTGGCTAGCTTTGAGATCTTCATGTGTAGAATGATTATAAAATAACTACCTCAAAACCTTGTGCTAAAGATGAAATGAGACTATGTTTATGCAAACACTTTAGTAAGTGGTCTGTGGTCAATTTCTTTGCTGTGTTTATGCCCTTTGTGAATAAAATGAATTTTTTCCCTCTTTGGTGGATTATTTTTATTTTTTTCCCATCGTGATTCCATAGATTTAAAAAATTAGTGAGTGTCACATTCTTTTAGAAGGGGATATTCTTGCATATGTGTTGAACTTAGTAGAAAATGTGGTGTCATTTATCTCAAAAAGAAATTCCCATACATGCACTGCACATTTTTTATCCTAAAAGAGCACGTAGACTCAGAAATTCATACAGGGCTATTTTCACTAGTTTTAATTTCTCTTTTCTGTCCGTGTACTAAACACTTTTGGAAAAGGGAGGCCACAGTGCAACTCAGGAGTTCCAAGAGCATGCAGCTCATTTACTAAGGAACTGTGGGAGCACCAAACCATGGTGAGCTAGTTACTCCTGGCACATTATAAAGATACCTCTTTGCATTTCACCTGCAACTAGCAAGCCCTTTCTTATGTTTGTCCTAAAGGCAGGTACTAACAAATTTAAATAAATTATGGACATCTGAACAGAATCTTCAAAAATAGGATATTATTTTCCTGCGATGTTCTGTTAGTCCTTATTTTTTAAAATATTTATATGCAGTTTTACTGGTGTTTGAAACAAGTATTCATTATAAAGTAAGTTCCAAAAACACAGGAGTTTTTGTTTGTTTTTTGGTTTGTATGTTTATTTATTCATTTGGTCTGTTTATTTACCCTTAAGCCCCCAAAACTTAAAACAAAGGCTAACACATAGTAGGTGCTTAGAAAATATTGCTGATTAAATAAATGAATGTTTTAGTTTAAAAAATAAACTCTGTGACAACTATTTCTCCCCACTTTTTAGTTGGACAGTAATGGGCTCATACTGGATTTCAATCCAGCATGAGGAAATGCATAGTAATTTCCTAAGGGAAGCAGGTAACAAGGCAAATGCAAAAGCCTATAAGAAGTGCTGCCTTTAGATTTGACATTAATGGAGATTAGTTTAAAATAAAAGCAGCTGTTCTGCAATAACAAACAAAAAATTCAACATTCCTCTTTCTTGTGCCATTCTGTCACTCTAGTCTTATCTTTTAATTAAACCTGAACTTTAAAATAAATGTGTCTGGCTTGCTAGTTTATTAAATGGAATATCAATGGAGAGCCTCTAGATTCAGCAATTGGTATGCTACAGAATGCCTTTTAAAAATAAATGGCCACATCAAAGGCTCTGATTTATTGAAAGTCCAAGTTTATAGTTCTCCTATTAGAAAGGAGCAAAAGAAAAGTATGAAAATTGAAGTGGTTTGATTTTAGACTCCTTTATAACACGCTGAAGTGCTCACAGAGCTTTATTTAAGAAATTATTAACTTTTATTAAACATGGAAATTTTACCAAGAAATGTGAAGTTCATTATGGTTTATACAATGCCAGCCAACTTGAAACTTCTGAATTTATACATGCTGACTTTTGCATACATTGCCTATTTTTGTACTTTGCCTAAAATGCATCATAATCAAATTCACTGTGTACTCTCTCAATTACATAGCAAACTGGTAAGTGGTGTTTCATTTTGAGCTATTGTTTTACCATTAGCCAATGACATAGTCTTGTCAATAATAAGAAAAAAAGGAGCAACAATTTTGTCGGAAGGCATATGCATACCAATCACATGCACTTAATTTTTCGTTATGCTATAGTATATTTAAAGACCACTGGATGTCAGGATATGGTTCTGAGTCCTGGTTTTATCAGTCTATGTGACTTTGGCTTTTTGGTATTTTATAACTCAACTTTTATTTATGAAGTAAGAATGATAATATTTTGCTTTGATTAATCCTATAAATAGGTGGAGAGATAGAAAGAAGATATGTGAAAATGTTTCATAAAAAATTTTTTAATGTCAAGGAAAAGCATTAAATATTAGTAATAATCTTACAGAAATTACATTTTTTCAACAGGTGAGATAATATCTTTAATATTGTTATTTATCTTTGTTATTGTTACCACTGTTTCTATCAATTTGGTCTTTTAAAACAATCTTTGCTATTTGTGTCTATTCAAGTATGAGTGGTAATGTCATACTTAGGTATTTAAATGTTCATTTTATTATTTATAGATTGTACTGGATAGAAACACAAGTTGGAAAAAAAGGCAGGCAAGGAGATAAAAATGTAAAGATTGTGGGAATTTAGATATTTAATACTGTAATAGATAATACCATGGGAGGTGGTATTGGTGATTTAAAAATGAAATATATAGTTAATATTTATTTATATAAAAAATAATAGAAGAAAAGTATAAAGTTGGTTATCTCTTGGCCTAAATCCATAAGCCAGCCCTACCTAAATAAATGTTGTTATCTAGGATTTAGACTTAAAAGCATGGTATAATATATGCCCGGAAATATAAATCTGGTCATCTGAAAAAAGACCAGCAGATATTGTTGTAAAAGAAAAAATACATTTCAGACTTCAACAAAATATATTACATGTAGGTGGCACTTGAAACATTACAGAATTAGTTTTTTTTAAACTAATTCTTAAGGGTCAATTGACAACTTAGAATGTATCTGGAGTGGAAAGAGATCCATAAACCACACATGTGAGGAACATGTGAAATGTGAGGCTTGATTAGATGTTCCTCCCAAGTGTTACCACAGCACATAGGGCATTTTATCATAATTTACTAAACTGGTTATTTTGCTGTAACCACCCTAAGCTGTAAACTCCATAATACACCATGTCTTTTACACTGTAGAATCCCCAGAGTCTACCACACATTAATTCTGTAATAATTTTCTTCTTAAGTGGGTGAATATTGTTTTTTGGAGGGAAAAAATCTTACAGATGATATGTTTCATGCATTCAAAGCAGAACTTTGTAAAGCAAGTAATTAAAATACAGAATGCTCAAAGAATCAGAACTTATTGAATGGATGCTTTGTGATAGGAATTTCAGCTCTGCTTAAGATATTATAATCATTAGACAAATCGAAACATTGAAAAGCATGCTTCCAAAAGTAAAGCTCGCTCATCAACCATCTTCAACTGGATACTGGATAACCATTCATCAGGATTATTCTGGAAGGAGATTTCTGTCCTGGGGTTGAAATTTGAATTAAATAAGTTCTAAAAGTCTTTATAGCTTATGTCTCTATTGTTACGTGGTTCAACTTAAAAAACAAGGGTAGATAGAGCTAAGCATTATCCAAAGTCAATAATCACATATTCCCCATCAAATATGAGTCACTGTATGGACTATTTTTGCTACAAAAAAAGGCCCACTAGGAATGGTCACTTCTAGGTCTTGGTTTCCTGACTACATAGAAGACAGCTAACTACCTCCAACAAATCCTGGCTTATCTTGTACTCACCAGCTTCATATTCTGCTTCTAAAGAATGGCACACTTGCATTTCCAGGCCCTTTTCCTTGTTATGAACTAGCATCGTATCTCATTCTCTTTTATAGGATCATTAAAATGAATAAACAGAGTAATTACATTGCCAGCAAGTAGGGCTAATCTCATTGCATGTATCCTAAATGTCTTAACTGTTTTGAAAACCAGCTGGTCTGTGTCTCAAATGCTGACAACAAAGGTAATGGCTTTTACACTTTAACAAGCCAATGGTTTTCTTCTATGGGTTTTTAGATTTGCCACAGGGAAAAAATTTTAATCACTTCTTTCACAATAATAATAGCTTAATGTACATCAATTACTGTGAGGTATGTGAAATGGCTATGTAGTTCAGGGCTGTGTATTATCTCTCAGGTCCAGAGCAGGATTGCCATTTTTGGCAAGCAACTGCTAACTATTCATTTACTGCCACTTGATTGGAATAGTATAGAGAGTCATTTGCTTGCCAGAATTTTTTTGGCTGTGAAACACAGGAAATGTGTTCTGTGTTACTGCAGTGATGCTCATTTTGAGGCCCATGTTTCTGTTTTTCGCCTCAGGACTCTCTCTTGCCCCATTAGTTAACCCACACCTCCAAGGAACTGCGGGGAAATCCTTTGTTCTCCCACTTGGATTGAGATTGAAATGTCTTTTTGTTCCCTATATGACAGTGAGAGTGAAATCACTCAAAAGGGGCACCATGTTAATTCATTTGCTCGTTCCTGTTTGTGGCGTAATGGATGCCGTGTAGATTCTGGCTCCACTATGGAAAGACTTATACACTCATGACAACACCCATACAAACACTCAAGGACAGATTTCTACTTGGCATTGGAAAGGTCTGCTTTCCCCTCTAAAGAAAGGTGTATTCACTAACCTGCTGGGTTACACCTATAACTTAGTTTACGTTGAGAGGGTGGCTTCTCATCAGACTGGCTGAGTTTGAATCCTTGCTCCAGCTCTTATTAGCTATGTGGCTTTAGGCTATTTAATAAATTCCCCCTGAAATAGAATTATAAATAGTACCAGCTTGAAGGACTGATGTGGGAATTAGATATGAAAACATCTATGGAACATTTAGAACAGTGCTCATTTTATCATGTTTAATAAATCATAACACTATTATTATTGTTATTACTACTATGATCACCACCTAGCATAGTGCAAAATTATTTAATCCCTCACAGGTAACTGAGATAGACAGCCTTATAAAGAGATGGAGATGGAGGAAATGAGGCATCAAATTCACCCATAGTAAATCCTCAGATTTCTGGTGGACTGATTCTTACAAGCAGAATTAGTTTTGATTAGCTGGCAGCTCAGAGTGGGCACAGCTGTTTGGACACTTAAATGCCAATCTTAGCAAGGACAACATGAGAAGAGAGGAAGGTTTATCCTTGTCCTCACTGTTGTTACTTTTGTCATAGTTGGTTTTATTTGTTTTAAATCCCTTTCCATAGCTCCAGGGCATGTTGAGTGCTAAGTGAGCTGGGAAGAAAAGCTTACCTAAGTACTTATTTATCCATTCAGTGCATAACATCCTCAAAATGTTGGAGAACACAGGGAAAATAAAATTACAGGTTGCATTTTGCCAATATTTCTGTCATTTCACATAATTTTGGCTTTTCTTACCAACACTCTGACATATCTAAAAAATATGGACAAATTGTCCATGAATGAGGCCACTCAGTTGGAGCTGTCTTAGATTTTGGACCCAACCCAGACTGCAAAAGTTCATCTAGACTCCATCCTCAAGTATGAATTTTTCAGTGTCATTATATTAAAATATGTCTGAAAAATGGATGCATTAGGGAGTTGGTGGAAGTGACATTTCCTCCAGGGAGCATTCTCTGTGCAGTAACATAGTCACATTCGGGAAAGAACTCTACCTGTCTTACTGCATAATAATCTGTTTGAAATCTTAACAAAAAATTGCCTTTGTGTGTTTCTGTTCATGTTCTCCCTGGAATATACATATGTATATATTTTTTAAAAATGGGAAAAACAAAGCTAAATGAAAGATATATAATGTTTTTACTAAGCCTTAAGAACAACTGACCCATATTTTCATGGAGAAAAATGAATAAAATAACACAGAACTGGGTGTTAGGGGAATTATATCAATTAATAATGTTATAGCTTGGATACATATAATGATGAAATCAGTAGATTTCATAAAATTAAGTAGTCTCAAATAAGTGAACATAAGAGAAAGTTTGCTCCATTGAAAATAGAGAGGGTGGTAGTGGGGGATGGGAGGGCAGTGAGACAATTTTCACTGGTGTTAGACATATATGCTTGATAACAAAATGATTTGTTGAAATAAGAAAGAGAGTAATATTCATTCTAATTTGCAAGCAGAAAGAGGATATAATTGTAGAGATGTAAGTATACAGGTATCAATTGAGGTTTCAAATATAAATAAATCTTCTTTTAATCTGGTCTGGGTAACAGCTAAGGCAAACAAAAGGGAGGCTAAGATTTTATTTCCTGACATGGGAAAGTGTTATTATCCACTTTCTCAGTTCAGTGTTTTTGAGTATGCCCAGCTCATCCTTTCTCTGCTACAGGAGAACTGCTACAAAAGCATTTTCATGTCAGATAGGCTTCATAAAAAGTCTGGTCCCCCAGGAGAACAGCGGCAGTCCTGGTTACCAATCCTGTGGAAAGTCTGGTCCCCTCTTATCCTTCACCACCATTATTAGGCTACAGTGGAAGAAGGCATCCATGAACACAAATGCTGTTACCACTTCTACGGAACATTGTGCTGGAGGTTCTAGCCAGGGAAATTAGGAAAAGAAAAGAAATAAAGGGCATCTATATTGGAGAAAAAGTGGTCAAACTTTTGGCCACTAAAGAAATCCCCCCACACAAAATAGCTATTAGAGTTAACAATGGATTCAGCAGTTGGGCAGTGTGTAAGACACCAAATCAACATTTCTCTAAAAAAAGTACAAATTTCCATTAAGCACATAAAAAGATGTTCAAAATCATTAGTTTTAGAGAAATATAAATTCTCTATATACTTAGAAATATACAATGAAATATGCTGCACATATTAGGATGTACAACAGGATGGCTACACAAAAAAACACAATTGCAAATGTTGAAGATGCAGGTCAACTGCAGTGCTTGGTTATATGTTATTGGTAGTATTATAAAAAGTACAATCACTTTGGTAAAGTGTTTGGCATTTCCTCAAAGAGTTAAATGTAGAATTACCACATCACTTGGCAATTGCATTCCTAGGTATATACCCAAGAGAAATGAAAACATATGTTCACGTAAAGACTTGTACATAGCTTTTTCTAGCAGTATTATTCATAGCAGCCAAAAAGTGGAAACAACCCAAGTGTCTGTCTGTGGATAAACAGATAAACAAGTATGGTATATCCATGCAATGGAATATTGTTTGGCAATAAAAGGAAATAAAGTGCTGAAATATGTTACCACATGGATGAATCTTGAAAATAGACTAAAGAAAAGTCACAATAGGCCACATACTATATGATTCCATTTATATTACACTTATATTAAATATCAAGAATTGGCAAATCCATAGAAATAGGACATACATTAGTGGTTGGCAGTAGATTGGGAGAGGGGACAGGAATGGGAGCTAATGGGTATGGTCTTTCTTTTAGGGGTGGTTAAATTATTTTAAGATTAAGTAGTAGTAATGATAACACAATTCTTACACTAAAGCCCACCTAACTGTACCATTTAAAAGTCTGAATTTTATGGTATGCAAGTATATGTGAATAAAGCTATTCTAAAAAGACAATTTAAAAATGCAGCTAGGTTGCTGGGAAATGAAGACCACACAGTTCATTATTTTCTGGTCTTAAATTCATTTGTTTTCTAATCACTGATTCCTGGTACATAATTGGTCTGGCATCTGCCAGTCATCAAGGAGTGGCCCATGGGGCTCCTCCCCAAAGGGGCGGGTGGGAAGCAGAGAGCATGCATGGCTGCAGAACGCAAGCAGGGGCTGGAGGAGACAGTCGGGGCAGGGCCTGGCTAGCCAACGTGAGTGACTGTAAGGAATAAAAGCCTTTCTCCCAACCTACCCTTACCCTTGACTTATTCTGGTTTCACAGGTTTCATACAGGACTCACCCCCCGGGGGCTGGGAACAACCTTTCCCCCTGGAGCTACAGTACTGAAACTCTTTCAGATGCTCTATGGATGGGGTTTGAAGACATGGATTCTGCACTACGGCAGCTCAAAGTCCAGCACAAAGATAGGCATGTACACAAACAGCCAAATAAAATAATCCTAAATGGTAACATGTACAGACAAAGCAAACTGGAAGAGCAGGAAGAAGGGAATTTTCTCCCCAGATTGGGGATTGAAGAGTTGTCAGATAGGCTTCATGAAATATCAACCTTGAGATCTTAAAAGATATATAGCAGTTTGCCAAGGAAAAGCAAAGAGTCATTCAAATCAATGAAATCTGTTTGAGTAAAATGACGTTACAAAAATGTGTGGCTTGTTTGGAGAACAGAACAATGTGAGGTCACCTCTACTCTTCTACAACCTCTTTCTATAATTATAGAAGATTGTCATTTGTACCTCCCAGTGCTAGAATATAGCCATCATGTTTAATGATATGGTACAGCACCAGAGCTATCTGGAGGAAAAAAAGATGATTTAAAATTACAAATTGTTTTTGAAATGAGTGAGTTAGACTTCCTTTTTCATGAAGAAATGTTATGATAATAAAGCACTGAAAGTTGACACATTGGAGTGCCTAATGAAGCTACTTTGAAAATATGAATGAGAATTGATGAATAAATTTTGTGGAAAACCCAAAGGACCATAATCTAATTGAATTTATCCTATAAATTCTACATCTCGGATTGCCGTGATACTCTTGTCAGGAAATCGCCAGAGAATGTGGGATGGTTATTCAATTACTATGGGCAATGGAAAATTTTACATTTCATAGCAGTTAATCTCATTTTTAATTAAACTACTGTGTAATATTTGAAGTATATTCTATTCCAATATTTATATTAATAAATTTATTTAAGAAGTGGCATGTAACAGATGGAAAAGTTTTTTAAAAAGTATTTCTCTTTGTTCATTAACAATATCCTGTTATGCATCAAGTTCCATATTCTTTTGTGTCATCGTTCTCATAGTTAATAATACAGTAAGCTGGAGATATGTTGCCATTTTTCCTTTAAACTAAAAGTGTATAGGTTTATATGATGGAGTTCCTGGTCTCTAAGGAAGTATAGTAATGAAGGATATGAATAAGTTATGTACTGTCTATTCTTCAATGATTTTTAAACATTTGAGGCATAAATTTACAGTTACATGCACAGATCCTAAATGCTACAACCAAAGAATTTTGACAATTAAAAATATTCATAAGAGATATTAGTCTAAAAAACATTTTCTTTTCTTGTTATGTAATTTTTCTGACTTTGCTAATAATGTTGGTCTCGATAAAAGACTGATAGTGTTCTATCTATCCTACATACTGAAAATGTTTGTGTAGAATTATTTTTGTTTCCCTTTCTAAATTTTCAGTAGTATTCATTAGTGACAGCATCCGGGACTGAAGTTCTCAGATGTGCCTTCAATTTCACTGACATTTTCCTTTGTAGCTTTCAATCTGCTATTGTTTCAACCAATAATTTTTTTTAAGTATTTTACTCTTTAGCTCAAGAATTTGTTTTATCTTGTTTTGTCATTTCCACTCCTTTATTAAGAGTCTTCTTTCTTTTTCTCCAGTATATTTATCTTTCTAAAATATGTGTTAATGTTTTCTCTCTTGTAAAATAGCTCAGAATTTTCATTTATGATTCTATTCATATTTTTATTTTTATTAATTATAGGCAAAAATTTTCTGCTTCATATGTCTAGAACTTTTTCAATTTTTTGAAAAAACATTTTGAATGCTACAGTATTAAAAGTCTGGATTTAATTTTCTTCCTTTAAAGAGAAACGAGTTTTGTTAGGAGGCAATTAATTTATCAGTGGATTAATATGATATTAATCAAACTTGCTTTTAAGCTTCGTTAGAATAAGTCAAGTGTGGGCTTTCCTAAGTGGTTCAAGTAGTTTTCCTTTTAAGGTATGGCCTGTTGGAATCTCGGGTGAAAACCTGAGGTCTCTCTACAAGAGCCAGGCTGGAATTTTTATGTTTCCTGGTGTTTTGGGACCATTTGATCTCTGATCAGTATTCAGTTGTCTAAAGATTGAATTAGATCTTTCTCTATGGAATAACCTCCTTTTCTGTATCTTACACTCCAATTTCCACCTACTTCAAGAGGCTGCACTCAGAATTCTGCTTCCTTAGTTCAGCAATGTAACCATGCTTTGCTTAAAACTCTGTTTCCTTATATTCTTGTCTGGAAGCACCTTAAGGGAGAAAGCTGGAGTAACCATAGCAATTACCTTATGTGTCTCTCCTCTGTCGAAGATCACTTCTTATACTGCATGTTCTCCGATGTCTGAAAAGTGTTGCTTAGTATATTTTGATCTGCTTTGTACTTGTTTATGGTAGAAGAAGTAGTCTGGTATAAGTTACTCGGTCAGAGCCACAATCAGAAGACATTTGGTTATAATTTTGATATATTACTTCAAGTGTTAAGTGTGTCTAATGAGTCCAGTAGTTGAACTTTAAAAACCTACTTTAGTTAGAACAATTTATTTTGATAATTACTAACAATGGCTAATATGTTAATAGATGTTTATCAAAGCATAAATAAATCCACGGGAAGAACTTGACAATGCGAAGTCAAACTAAGAACATAAACCTTCAAAGACAGTATCTTCTCTCCTTTCATAGAACTATTTAATTGTTCTTTAATCATCTTGAAATACCAATCAGTCAACTGCCCAAATACACAGTTCCAATAAAACTAGTTTTCTTTTGAATTGAAAAAATGATGAAGTTATTTTCCATAGGTCTTCACAATAAATGAGACTAAGATTATGTCTAGTTTATCCTGGAATACCAGTATTTTCATTATCTATTTTAAAATTCAGATGTAATAGCAAATAACAATCTTAAAAACTCTTAAGATACATGTTATCACAACATAATCTTGATTTAGTTGCCATTATAAGATTTCATTATCAAATGTAACTAACTCAATCCCATCACAGTTTCTAACCTTGAGGCCAAACTCAGTTTGTTTTCACTATTTACAAAAATTAATAAATATAGACAGTGATTTCAGGATTCTTTCATTCAATTAGGCTTTAATATGTGTCTGTTTTTGCATACTCAGACACATGCCCTACAAATCAAGTCTTATTCTAATCTAAACGGCGTGTGTTAACATTTTAGTGCACGTACTAAATCAGGAAGTAATTAACTAATTGCTCAAAGTAGACAGAGGTCTATGGTGTCCTTCATAGCTTTGTAACTAAATATGTTCACAACTGAAGAGACAAACATGTCACATCTTGTTAGAAGACAGAATAGCATACTTTTTTTGCAGTTTATATGAAGCAATGACCTATGATCGTTTTATTATTTTTACTACTAAGCTGTACCAGTTATAAAATGGACTGGTTTCATTTTGTAGGTAGAAGGTGGTAAGAATAACCCATGTGATATTCATATTCGCTGATAACCTATTAGTGGAAACTAGGGGAAATAGTGACTGGTTTATGAAGTACTGGTTTGAAAATTACACAGTTGTACACTAAAAGAACCTCAAGAAATTATTTGATCTAATCTTCACCGTTAGGTTAGTGAGGTGCAAAGCATCCAACACAGATTGTTGGGTATTTTCTTAATGTTTCCAAGGACAGTTTCCACACTCTCATGCATCTGGGAAAGAAGTCCTGGTAAATTTCTGTTGCTTTAGTTTAACCCGTGTCTTGTTTGTAGTATGTATGTATATGGAACCCAGATATCTGGCATTCTTTTAACTATGGTTCTTCATTAAAGAAGGAATGTTAACCTGTATCTCTCTTCTAACTTAAGCAAAATTTGGAATTTACAATCATTTAAACATATATTCCAGTATACAAACAATGCCTGAGAAGAGGCATGATTTCCCTTAACATCCCAGAGCATTTTCAGCTTTATTATTTCCTTCTTCATCGCTGGACAGATTCCTGTTTTTTGTGGCCATTCCTTCCATCGTCAGAGCCCTAATATTATGATCCGCTTTTCACCACAGAGCCAGCTGGAGGCATTATCCCCACCACACCCTTGTCCTCCGCACTCAAACTGCTAGAATCAAAGCCAGAGAAACAGATATACACATTAAGACATTCTATAAGCTTTACCTACAAGCTCACTACAGTGAAATCAAATAAAATGTTCTTTTAATTCAAGAGGTTTTTTCATACATTTGTGTTATGTTCACAAGTAAACCTGTGAATGAAGTAGAAATAATTCCAAGACCATTCTTTTCAGAGCAAATTCCCTACTTTTGTGAAAATGAAAATAACAACCATAGTAAAAACATATGGATCAGCAAATGCTCTGGTCTAAATATTCCTCTGGCATTTATGCCACAAATTGCCTCCCTGTTCTGGCATTCAGCTTTTTCTATAATAGCACAGAGAGAGAAAATGCCACCTTGAAATGCCAAATCAAGTACCCCTCGTAGGATCTGGGAGGAATCAGACAATGCCAGCCCACTGGGCACCACACAGGGTTGTGTTAGTACTAATACCTTCATCTACAACTCTGGTGAAATCAGAAATCCAAGATTTCTGCTTATACAACTGTGCCTTTCCAGGACTCTTTTTGACTAGTGGGAAGCATTTCAAGGATAGGAAAGTGCTATGGTCAGACCACTGTCTGGGGTAACAGATTTTTTTGTCCTGTGAAATTTAATAATTCAAAAGACAAAATGAAGTTCAGGGACCAAAGGTTGAAATGAAGCAAAGATGTCTAATAATAGCAAGTTGCATTATTTAGAAGCATATATGAGGAGGCCTTAAATATTTCACAGGTTGGAATAAAAATTCAAGGCTATGCTAATTTTTCCCCACATCCAGTATCATTGAAGTCCTCTAAATATTGTTAAAAAAATAATGGAGCAACAGGATATGCCATTTGAAACAAATCTCAACACTTCTGCAGAGGGATCCTCTCCAAGTCTCTGACCCCTGCTGGTATGATTGCTTCCATCACAACTGCACTTAGACTCTAGGTCAGTAGCATCAGACTGCTATCCCCATGGACTCAGGGTTTTAACAGTATCAGCTTCCTAGGTTATCCTTCAGGGAGAAATGGGAATTGCTAAGACAGTGGAAGGAGGCAGGGAATGAAATAAGCAACACCTTCCATTCTGCTGAGACCCCATCAGTCAGCCTCAGAACATATGGTTTAAGACCTCTGGTGCTGACAGAGGCCATGGTTGCCAATGAGATGCAAAATGGAGGCTCTGACCTCTCACGCCTGAAAGGATTCAGAGCACTTTTTGACAGAGAAATGATCCTGGTATGCTGGCCAGAATCCAGCATAGTAATTGCATTTCTGTTCACCTATCTTTTCCCAAAAGTTTTTACTATTAATGGGAATTCTTCTAATACATTGCAAAGTGACACATAGAAAATTTTAGTCACCACATTCCAAGGAGAGTACGTCTGTCTCTAAGATAGGAAGGGGGAAATTAACAATAATCAACCATTCTTTTATTCTCCATGCACACATACATTGGTGTTTGTGATGCACTTTTTGTAATATTCTTATATGAAATATTTGTCATAACTAAGAAAGACGATACCCTAATTTAAAAAGAAAAACAATAAATAGGAAGCAAAGGTATTTATCCATAAGTGGGTAATCGGGAAAAGAACCAAGAAAACCAAGATTATTCCAGAAAAATAAAGAAAATGTTAGAGTCTCTCTTTTGGGTTACTTGGGGGAAGTGTATTATTTATCTAAATGCACTCTTTAATATCCAATACATTTAATTAACTTTTGATTTTGCAAGACATGCACAAATACATTTTCCTTGTTAAAAAATCATATGCTATTGCCTCTATTCTGTTACAAATTTTCAGAGGAAACCAATGATATTAAATCTGTTTTGCTTCAGGAAATATATATGTGTGCATAATCACATATATGCACCTGTGGAAAATATAGTTTATGCATGTGCAATTTTTTTCTTTTCACAATGATACCATATTTTATCTGTGCTCTGTGCATTTTTCTCACTTATCATTACTTAAAAATCTGCCACATACTTGCACCTGCCACCTTGTACATGTGTATCAGTGCTTCTCAGGCTAGCACTGAGCACAGAATTGCTGGGTTATTGGACATGCACAAGTTCATTCTACAGTATCTGTCCAATTGTCTTTGCATGCATATCTATTCTGAATCTTACAGATTCCTGTGCCAACTGATTTTTTATTTTGTAGCTCTTGGTGTAGGACACCCTGTTCAACTAATGCTACAGACCCACCCTCCAAAACCCAACTCGATCATACCTTCTATTGAAGGCATCCCTGTTTCCCAAATATAATTGACCTTTCTCTCTGGTGAAACTGCACAGCGCCTTACCTGTAATCCTGCCATGGAAACTTAAGATGCAGTTCATTGCATTATAGTTATTTATATGCAGAACTTAGGTGCCCCACGCTCCCCACTAGGTTGTCAGCTCAACTTCTTAAGGGCAGGATTCATTCCAGCATTTTTAGATCTGATCCCCACATCCTGTAGTCATGTGCCTTCCATAGGTCATTCTTCCATGTGTCTTTATTGAGTGAATAAAAGGATGAATAAATGGATGCACAATGTAGCACTTCATGTCAGACCACTGCCTAAGAAATTCCAGGAAATATCTGCTGTGGTGTCTACTATCAGTTCCATGGACGCTTGGGCTGAGCTCCAGTTGCCACATACTTAGTCTAATGACATACTTGCCTCCTTTATGCATCATGTTTTTCCTCACTGAAAATGGAAATCATCCTATATATTTTCAGGGTAGACCTTGTTAGACTTGGAGAAGAATCCTTGTAAACCCTTCTTGAATTGCTCCCTTTCACCAGCTCTGTTCTCAGATGCAGTTAGAGATGACTTTGTTATCAGTACTCTGAGTAGGTGCTTGCATTCCATCTGGCTGATACGTCATCACAGCACCCTGCTCGCTGTCCCTGATGCAACCCAGTCACCAACTTGAGCATCAAAAGCCACTCAACCTCTCAGTGTTAAGACAGTATGTTTCAGCAGATGCAAAGAAGCCCTTTCTCCTTCCCTCCCTCCCTTTCCCTTTATTTCTTCCTTTCTTCTTTCTTCCCTCCTTTCTCTTTCTCGCTCTCCTTCCCATCCCTTGACTGGAGTCAGTGGTCAGGGTGTAAGTTTGGAATACATGAAAATTTGAATATTCTCACATTAACCCTAGGGTATTATGGATGAGTTACATGATGTTTAAGGGAAAATATTCTAACATTCATACAATGTACAAAAATAAAAAATTGAGTGCCTTTAGTTTTAGTAGACTAGCAGTCTGGTTTTCAACATCTTCCATTCACAGTCTCTACTAAGCATTTCACATCGTTTGTTTTTTAATGAATTTCCAAAATACATCTCCATAGCCCCTTCTCCCTCCAGTCATGATAATAACTTTTCTTTTTATTATGTAACAGCCAATATTTGTGTAAAGATCTGTGCTAATTATAGTTTTATCCTTAAAGAAATATCTATAGTGTAATTCCAATAATGTTTTATATCTTGAATCTCTCATACACCTTGCTTAGAAGGTAGATATATAGTAGTTACTTATTAAGGTAAGCTGATTTAGTTATTCTGGCTTCCATTCTCTTTATTTATTATAGTCATGCAAACTTATCCAAATTGAATGTTATTTTATAATGATATCTTAATTATAAAATTATGTTTTCAATCTACAGATAAGGGCAGTTGCAGACATAGTCTTGAAACATATGGACATTCAAGACTGGAATATACATATTCACTTGTGCAAAAGATTTTCATGTGTTTTCTTCAAGAGTTTTAGAATTTTATTAAGAGTAATATTTTAACTCAATAACTAAGGTGATGTTATTCTTGTTTCATGGTATATTTAAAAGAATAAAACATATCATCTAAATTTCTCTAGATTCTTGTCTCTTTCCTGTTTTTCTACCAAGCTCTTATTTTTACTTTCCCATGGACATTTTGAAACAGGTTTAACTGATGATAACATTGGCATCATAACATCTTGTTCCAAAAAAACTTTTCCTGTATAAGTATTATGATAATTAGACCTTCAATTTGCTCAAAATTAGTGCCCTGTCAGTTTTCTAAATTGTTAGTTTTAGAGTCACAGAATTCTACAACAATGCTACTTTGGGATAAGTTAAAGGCTAGACATACATTATTTACAGAATGCTATAAGTAATACATATTAACTTTATCTTTAATATCTCAAAGGGGGAAAAAAGAGAACTTAGTCATTATTTCAGAAGACAAGCCTTGTTCTTTGAATCATTTATTGAAATTTCTTGTTGTGAAATAATATAATATATACATATGTTTCTGCCCCCAATTTCTGTCACAGAGCTACTAAAATCCTTGTAAATTTCTAAGTGATAAGAATACTAGGAGCATCTTTTGTTCTAATATTCAGTCTTTAACCCTAGTTCCCGACACAGAGCTCATAGATCTCTTGTAATTTTCTGGGTGATAGGAGTGTCTTTTGTTCTAATGAGAACAACTCTTGCTGATCTCTTGGGTAGTTTCAGGATGAGGATTGGTCTCCAGGAAGATCATGCCATGTTAGAACCTTGGAACTTTCCAACTTAACCCCCATTCTCCAGGAAGGGGTGGGGGAGACTGGAGACTGAGTTGATGATCTATCAAGCCTCCATAAAATTCCTAAAAGTGCAGGGTTCAGGGAGCCCCAGGCTTGTAAACATAAGGAAATGCTCATGGAGAGGGCCTGGGAGCTCCGTCTCACATACCTCACCAGATATAACTCTTCATACGGCTCTTCTTTGTATCCTTTACTACATCCTTTATAATAAACGAGTAAACATAATTAAATGTTTTCCTGAGTTCTGTGAGCCGTTCCAGCAAATTATTGAAACCAACTGTGGAAACCCCAACTTATTGCCAGTTGGTCTGAAGTACAGGTGACTGTCTGGGACTTGGGACCAATGAATAAAGAGGGGGCAGCTTTGAAAAACTAAGCCGTAGCTTGTGGGTTCTGACATTAACTCTAGGTAAATAGTGTCAGAGTTGAATTGAATTATAGGACACCTGGCTGGTATCATAGAGTTTGCTTGGTGTGGGGGAAAAATCCCCACACATTTGGTGTGCAGAGGTGTCCAAGGTGAAGTGTTCTGTGCAAGTAGTTAAGGAGAAAACAAAGGACTGTGTTTTTCCTAGACTCATGTGCAGTGTCTTATAAGAAGTGAGCAGGGGTCCCCTGGGCAGCCTTTGAGGTAGTTTCTCAAGAACCTCATCTTTCCGAATCTTGACTTGGAAATTTGAGCACTAAACACAAGTCTCTGTTTTTTTGAAAAAAGGACAAGACAACTTCCTTTAAAATGGTTTCTGCCTTTAGAGCTGCCAGAAATATTTTTCAAAAATATTTATTGACTACCTACCTTATAAGGTTAATTGAAATGAAAGGATACTATGTTTTCCTTGAAAAATAGTAGGCTTTTGACCTCTGCTTGCAAAATAAATAACAGATATTTTATGCCTTCTTGATTTATTAGACAGATGAAATTGTCTTTCTTTCCTTTTCAAAAGATACTTTTTCCTCTTCTGAAGGACTCACTTGCACTCTCTTGGACTCTGTATCTGCTTTCACTGCTTCTTGCCTTTGCCAGACAATTCTGCTCTCTGCAACTACCTAACTGAACACCAGCCTTAGGGCTACCCTTCAGAGACAAAGAGGATTCTCCTGAGGGGACCAATGCCTACAACTAACTTAAGGTCTCTAGAGAAAGGAACTGAAGCATGTTTTCTTTACCACAACAATGATAACACAAACTTTGAAAATTAAGTAGACTCATTCCCAAACACTGAGCTACGGGGATAGCAGTGAGCACAGACATTAAGAAAAAAATCTAAAGAGGGTGTCCATGCAGTGGTAGAGGGAAAGAATTTCATATTTGGGATGGTTGTCAGAAAGCCCTTGTCTTAGATGAGAAAGCAGAAGGAGGAGAAATTGCCAAAGTAAACCATTCTTCTCACATCCAGATACTTAAAGTATTACATCTTTCCCTCCCTTCTATTAGATTTTCATTCTTCCTTTCTCACTGGAGTGCATCCAATGAATGAGTCCTGTGACTTAGTTACCTCTTCCCTCCCTCCATCTTGATTCCCCTTCTAATTCTGCTTTCCTTCAACCCGTTGTTCTCTGATCCTGCGATGTCAAGTGAGCTCTGACATCCTCGCATGCTCTAGCTCGCTGAAACAGCTATGGTGACATATCATGACACATACTTCATGGTAATTTACTTGGTCAAAAGCAGCGACAAAACTAAATTATGACTATGTATCAGGGCAAAATCCCTTTTATTTAAAAGGCAGGGACCCTACCATTTTATTGAATTACAACTATTTTTGTACAATCAACTAACTAAATATATTTGACTTTTCTTTTTATTAGCTTTTTCTTTTCTTCCAGCCATGTTAAGTCTTCTTATTCATGGGAAAAATAAAATGCAATAGGGATATTAAGAAAGGATGACAACCATAACTTCTGTATTAGGTTACCATTTGAAAGTTTTGCTGTTATACATTAACTTTTTGATTAAATATTTTATGTAGGGTCTTGTCTAATTACATATTGGATATTTGAGATCACTTATATTGGGCATTTTTAATGAGTTCTAGTTTAATATAGGCAGCAAGATTATGGTTGTTGATTTGATTCAGGACAAGTAGCTCAAGTTTTGAAACTATGTTTCTATTTAAACTGCTGTAACTATCCGTATATAGGACATAACACACCTCATTTCCTTTTCAAATAACTAATGTGAAGTACTATCCATTTGGTATTTGGTTAAGTATTTCAAAGTTCGGGGCATACATTTTTAATCATTTTTTACTAACTATAGATTTTTGTGTTTTACACCACAGGGGGGAATCAACACTGTATTCTGTGAAAGGTTTGCAGACGGGAAGCATGAGTCTCATTGAGCTAAATTATTCATTTTGTTTTTGAGTTTCTGAGTCTCAGATACACAGTAATGCATTGCTATGTGAGGAGAGTCTCCAACCCATTATGTTAGTGCTGAGTAATCAAGCAACATATCTTCTCACTGTACAGGGAAGAAGAATTTCCCTGCCACAGCCTTCCTTGAGGGGAATTGGAGAGTGTTTGGGATGTGTTTTGACCTAGCTATACATCTTTCAACAGTCACTGCTGATTCACTGTACATGGCACCATCTCTCCACAATCCCAGGCTCTGCCCAACCAGAAGCCCAGTCTGCTCGAGTCGGACACATGTGCTCAGCAGTGACAATCTGCTGATTCCTAGCGTTGTTTGATTTTTTTCTCCTTATTTATAACTAATTACTCCTTGGACTGTGCTTTGGAACCACCACCTAATGTTTATGAAATGCTAGTATGGCCAGATGATATACTAACCACTTGTATGAACAGCTTAATCTTTGAAACATCAGATATGAAGAAGGAAGGAATGCACATAGAATTCAGAGACTATGAAGTACTAGTTAGACTCAGTTGTATGCAGTAGACCATCTTCTTGTCTTTCTTTTTTCAAATCTCACATCACAGGTGTTGCTGATGTCACACCGACACCTTTGGAGCATCATCCTCTTCAGAGTCCTTTGCAGGCACCATCAGCAGGAAGAGAAGTGGGTCTAGTGTTCTCACCACCAGAGAACATGACGGGGGAGGTTAGCAGGGCATGTCCTGGGAAGCAGGCCAGAAAGAAAGTGGCAATGGCACGATTTCAGAACATGTTGTCTGGAAATCTATCTTCAAAGTTAGCCATGTCTAACCAAATTGCAGAGACTAGAAATAACGTGGAGGTAAGCCAGAAAGCAAAATGGCACAATAACAGACCTTAGGCTGAGTCACATGGAGGTATTCAGGTAAAATAAAGGGAACCAAAAAATACCTCAAAACCAATGTTCTAGATTTGAGACACCATTTTAGCAAGTAAAAGGACCCACCTGGCTACTACTGTGTAATGGAAGATTATCTGTGAATCTGCTGCCAGCATCCCAAAGGAAAGAATATAACTTCCTAAGGAGCTGTTGCTGTTTGTTCCTCCATTTTAAGTTTTATTAACTATTTTTACTTATAATATTTAATTCAATAGAAAAGTATGATGTATTAAAATTACTCTTCACTATTTTGGTTATGTAGAATTCCTTTGATATAGTGTGATTATCAGTGTACTCTTTTTAGGCTCTAGGAACTTAGAGCCACACATCAGCTTCCCTGCAAACCTAGGTTAGAAATGAATTTCATTTATGGTGAGCTCCATTTTTGGCAGCTTTCAAAATTTTGATGATTTAGTTAATAGCTTGCCTCCTGAAGTTGGAGAGTATTACACATCTGAAACTCTAGATTGAGTTCCTGAAGGAAAATTAGTTCGTATTACAAAGCATCATGAAACCAATACTGGTTGAGGATTGGTAGCTGAATCATCACCATAAAAGATAATAAAGAGTTATATATAGCAAAGTAAAAAAATGTATGATGAAGGAAGACACTTGGCCTGTGAATGTTTTTTAGTAAGCAGTATACTCCTATGGTACTCTCTGTTGTTATGGGCAGACATCACATGAGAATTCTGCAACACAGCTGAACAAAATATTTAGAAAAAAAAGTGTGACTATTTTCCTTGTATTTAGTATTTTAATTTAATTTTTGTTCTCTACCTTCAAGGACTTGATAAGCTATCATAGACTTTACAATGCTAGTAGAAAACAGACTTCATGGCCCCCAGGACTCCATGATTTAATAGAAGATAAACAATAACACAAATACACAGTTAACAATAAACGATGAACATGGGTGTGTATGTGTGTACTAAAGGGGAAATGACTTTCCATCATCCTACTGCCACAACTTAAGTTCAAATCACTTTGCTTTCTTGACTCGATTTGCTGTAATAGGTTCTTGCTGACTTCCTGGCTTTCCCCGCTTTCCTCTATTTCCATTTTCCCCATTGTCAAAACAACTCTTTTAGAACACAGATATCATCATATCTCACATACCCTTAAACTAATTGATCTCCACTGCTCTTAAGATAATGTTCATTTTCCTTATCAAGGTTTACAGGACCCTTCATTACATCTCTTGCTCACACCCCTTCCTTTAAGAGACTGCCCCCCACTCCTCACCCTACACTCTGCACTGCCTAATTCATGTACTCCCAATGTCCGGAACACCTTTAGCCTTCCTTAACCCTCAGCGTTTGCTTGAGTCATTCTCTGAGCAGAAGATTATTTTCCTCTTCCTCCTCCAGCATTTGCAGGCTAAACAGATGAACTCTTGACCTTTCAGCTTGTATGTGCAGCCTTCCTGGACTATCACCTTTCTATACACTCATGCACACACAGCAAATACTGAGTAATGCTTCTTCTTTATGTGTACTCCAGTGGGATTCTCCATTATCCACCAGTAATGGCTGTACGTTATTATGTCTTATTTGCTCATCTGGATATCTCACCAGACTCCCAATGCCATGAGTTAGATATAGTTTTAATCCTGCTCATCCTTTCATATAAGATATTCAGCACAGAGCATAGCACAGTAGAGTATAATAAATGTTTGTTGAATGAATACATGAATGAAATAATTAGGTAGATATTATTTCTAAGGCACATAATACTCATGAAGATAATTTGAGAAACTACAACAAAAGCTCTTCCTTTTTCTTAGAAAGAGCTTTTAAGAGAAGCTTGTAAATGTAGGTGAACAAAGCCACATAATTTATGATTCTCAGGGCAAAGTCCAAATATATGACAACATCTTTATGTAATTTATATGGTAACTGCCAGTAACCCCAAACCCAACCATACACTTTCTTACCCCACAATATATACTTATTTTTGTTTTTGTTTTAGATAAATTCCATTACAGCATATAATGGCAAAACTAGACAGAAAGCTACTAGTATTATTATCAATTAATGAAACCTATAAATAAAGAAATACTGAAGAGCTTACTAATGAAAGCGTTAATCTACAATTGCTTTGAAAAGTGCCTGTAAAATTTTCTCCTTCAAATTTTGCCACCAACAACATTATGGGAGAAAAAACATGGTGTTACAATAAGAAAAGTTATAAAATGTTATAACCCTATATTTCAGAGTGTCCAGGGTTGTAAAAAGGTACACAGAATTCTCAATTTTTTTTTTTACTGCTATATACCGGGGGTTTGTATGTAATTGGTAAAGTATTGTTGAGTAAAATAAGATAGTATCATCTTTTTGTATGATGTTTGTATGATTCTGACATAGATATCTATCCATACAATTCAGATTTATAAATATAACCAATGCATTGGAAAGAGAACCACATTCAATTTGTATTAAGATTTGCTTCTCAGAGCTTTGCAGCAGTGTTCCACCTATCCTTCAAGCTCAGAATCTGTTATGTGCACCTTTTAGATCTCATAATTCCATGTATAGCTCTTTCTACAGGGTACATATCATAATATGTTGAATTAGGTTGAAATTGAATTAGGCTGTATCATATATAATAAGAACTAAAAATGTTTCTACAGTGATTTATAGTCTTTTCACATATAAAATATACAAACAAATATAAATATTTTGTATATAGAAAAATATGACATATATGGCTTATTCAACCCAGAAATGAAAATAGAGAAAACTTCACCTGAAACAATGTACAGATCTAGAGGACTTATAAACCCAAATCAGCAGCTTTCACAAATCAAAACGGGCAAGTGTATTTAAGTTCAGAAGATGGGTGCTGGAGTCCAGTGACCTGGGTTCTAATCCCAGCTCTGCCACTTAATAGGCAACTTTATTTTTGTAAGCATCAGCTGTTAATCGAAAGGAAGACGTACAAACACCCAACCCATAGGTTTTTTCTGAGTTTAATGAATACAGTATGTTTACCAAAGGACATAGCTTTCAGAAAGTTATGAGATAACTTCCTTTACCTCTTTCTTTCTCAACCTATAAAAGGGATACTGTCTATAAATAGGAAAAATAATAACGTTACTGTGGACCGTGCAACATAATTTTGAATGAGCAGGGGTCCTTATTAATATACATATGAATAGCAGAAAGTTTGAAGCCCAAACAAACTAGAAGACCTACAATAAGTCTCTTAAAACCTGTAGATTTCTACTGATTGGGGAAAAAATAGCTACTTTGCCTCATTTAAATAATTGCTCTTAGAGGGGATTTTAAAATATAAAATGTTAAACAAATTAAATGGACAGAAAACACACTCTAGATAGTGCCAGTTTGTACTTAGTGACTTGCTATTTTAAATTGCTCTGAGACATCACAGGATATTGAAAATATGGAAGGCAAGAACCAGATAAGTGGAAAATTAATTCTTGAAATAATGTTTGTTCAGGTTGTTAGAGCAAGTCCATTTTTTCCCCTCAGGCAGATATTTTGAAGGTTGTACTAGCTTCATCTTCTAGAGAGAAGGGTAAAGAATAAGAAGTTAATCATATCCATTCATGTGTCATGTACCTTAGGAGCTATTCAATAAATATTAATTGATGAAGATGATATTGCAAGGACTATGTTTTGTGAAATTGATTCGCAGAAGTCAGCACTAGGCAGTTGTACCAATGTGATCGGATGTTTTCAACATCTTCTATTTAATTCTCTGTAAGATTATGTCAAAATAAATGTGTTTGATTTGGAACCTAAGCTAGCTGGCTAGTTGGTTTTCTCTACCCTCCTCCATCTTTCTCTCTCTGTCTCCTTCCATTGCCTGTTTATATAATATATAATTAAACCATAATTCTATTGGATGGTGATAGCAATCAGATCAGGTTTGAAACATGTTTTCTTCATAGTTATTCCCTGAAAATTCTTACCTAACAAATTTAGGATGTAAAAGAAGGGACCTAAGTTAAAATTTGTTTCTTTATATTGCCACTTACCATTCATAGAAACTCAAGGGTCAGGCAGTCTTTCTGAAAAACCTATTTCATGCAATGTTATGTGAATGTCAGGATGTGCAGGCACGAGTACTGGATACACTCAACTTGGATAAAACCTGGTCCAGAGGCTGATCTGAACCTTTATTTTTAAAAATAGCAGCCTGACTCCTTAGAACATCATTTTAGGCTAACATGTGCCTGATTCAGTACGTGGAATAAATTCCTGACTTGTCTGACTGACTCATTATTCCATAGGCCTTAGGCTCACACACGCAGAAATACATTTTATCACATAAAACCACAATATGGATAACTTTTTAAACTTTCTGTTTATGCCAAGAGTTTTATTTTTCATGAAATGCAATTAATTAGATGTCAAATATTTACAATGGGACTACAGCCTTGGGTAGTGGACAACGAAAAAAACCCAGGCTAGAAACATTATACTTCATTTTTGTGTAATTTAATGCTGTTTTTTTTTCATGTTTCTTCTCCCTAAAAGAGTAAATTTTGGCAGTTTTCTTGAATTGTCAGCAAGTTTTTGGAGTCCTAGATTCCTATAATCACAAAGTAAATTAATTCAACAAAGGCTTGTACCTAGTCTGTGTGCAAAGAAGGACAGGTATGAACAAGGCAGCCTGTGAGGAGCTCAAGTTTGCAAGAGAAAAGTCAGTATCACAAATAACTAAAATACTTAACAAAATGCCTTATACTGTTAGAAAATCCAAGTTTCTAGAAGGAAATGTTGTTTTTAGTTTTGTGAGAGTACTGCTTTTTGTGGCATATTTACTTGAAACTGTTCTTTCGTGCCTCTCTGGCAGCTGTCTTAGATTTCTAACTCCCCATCTACCTACCAGCATGGAGTTATTTTGCGTAGATGCTGAGAGCAGCCTATTTGTATTATCTCATCCTGGACATGCAAGGATTTCTCTCTCTGTCTCTTGTTAACTCTCTATATCCCTTTCTGTCTCTGTCTCATCTTTAAAATTATAACAGTTTACCAGGAAATGTTTTGGAATTTACCATTTTGTATCAATTACTCTGAAGACATGTGTACCCTTTCCTTCAAGCCTGGATTCAAGTTTTCTTTTCAATTCTGAACAGTTCTCTCAATTATATATTAAAATATTTCTTTTTCCAGCTCTCATCCTGGTGGAGGCCACATCTCTTATTTTATGTACTTTTAACTTCTTATTAATTTTCAGCCATTTCACTTATTTTTTCTTAGTCTCGCCCTCTGGCACTTACTGTCTGTTCAATTGTGTAGTTCTCTTCTTTTCATATCTCAGTGGCCTTCATTTCTATACCATTTAATTTTCTCTTCAACTTCTTTTTGAGCAATGGCAGCTTATTTTTCATGCCCTAACCCTGCCTGCTATGCCATTTTGCCTTTATTTTCTTCAATGCTTAGGTGTGTGTTTGTATGTATTTAATTCTCTGTAAGATCATGTCAAAATAAATGCGTTTGTTTAGAATCCTAAGCCTGCAGAGAGAGAGAAAGAGACAGAGACAGAGAGAGACAGAGGGAAAGAGAAGGAGAGAGAGAGTGATTTGGTTCAATTTCCTTATTCTCAGACTTTCCTTATTCCTGCAGATACTGACCTGCTCATAACTCAGTCTCTTCTCTAATTAGCTTCACCTTCAGATAAACCTTTCAGTGATGGGATGTCTGTAAATTTTTTAATTTATCCCAGAATCTCTAATCTGTAGTATCTAACAGGGTCCAGAACTTCACTCAGCAACCCATGCCTCTTGACGTCATTGTTCCTAACAACAGCGTTGGCCCCTCAGGGTAAAGCACCTGGCCTGAAATGTTCTGGGCTCTTTCAGTCCTGTCTGCACCTGTAGCAGCGGGCACGTCTGGTCTCACTTTACATAATCTGACAACTCCCTTCCTCTTCTTTTTAAGCTTGTGGTAAAAGCGTGTCCTAGTTTGAATGAAGAATTTATGTGTTTATTTCTCACCTTTCTTCTAAGTTCAGAGAGTAAAAGAGGATACGCATCTTTATCCTGTCATCTTAAAATGTAAAATCTCAATAGTCTTTCCTTAAAGTTTTACCTGTTGATGACATTGGAATAAAATAGTAAAAAGGAGTTGTCAAGTCTTTTTAGTCAGGAATCTTCCCTGAGGACTCTTCATTTGTCTTGCCTGCTCTTGACGATGCAAACACAATAAAAATAATAGCGGCTGAGGGTTGAGTATGTTTAACAATACCTCAGGTAAGAATGTATAAATAAATTTATCAGCTCATTTAATCTTCAAAATCATCCTATGAAGTAGATGCTATTTTAGGCTGATCTGTAATTCAAGATTAAGAAAATAGATTGGTGTTTGCAATGTGTAATATAATAGAGGTTATGTTGTATTCTGTAACATAACCTGGCCAGATTTATTATTTAATTTTTACTATTGCTAAATGTGTTTCTCTGAGTCAGGTAAAATAGAGGGATCAATAACAGATACACTTTTCATTAGCATTGGTGTCTTAAAGATAAATATGTCAGTAAATAATAACCAGATTTGATAGTGGAGAGACAAGGAAGAGCTAGTCCTTTTGTAAGTCACAGGGGCTACAGGAGCAAAGCTGTACAGAGAAGGCAAGAGCCTGCTGAATGTATGCCTTGCTTTACCAGAACAACTTTTGGTGCACGACTCAGTTACTTATGGTCTCGAGGGAAAAAAGCCAAAAAACTGAAACAGGCCCAGATCAGCAAATTTCTGATCTAATATGTATAAATAACATATGATTCTTATCAGCTATATCTCAGTATTTTCACTATGACAGTCTCCTGGCTGGGGATGAGGATTGAACAATGAAACAAAAAGACTGGGGGCTATTATCATGTATTTTTTTAACTGTTTTTCATTATTCACTGCACCTGACATAGAGACCTCCCTTTCTTTTCTAATTAGATGCCTGGTGATTACAGGTGATTGATTTAGTTGAAACTTTCAGGGGGTCTAGTAAAAATTGAAATTGGCTATCTGTATATGAAATTAGCCTGGAAGCCATTCTGCAATATTTCTTTTCTGCATTACTTTTAATTATCAAGTTCATGCTGATTCATATGTGCTTAGCACAATGTTACATAGTAGAAAATCAATAAATGTTTTTGATTGAATGCAAATTCTAACATGGGCTAATTTAAAGTACTGCCCTCTTTGTGGTATTCTGCCTGATTAGAATTCTTGAGCAAGGTAAGTATAGAACTCATCATCATTATATAAGTACAGAAAAGAAAATCCATTGAGAAGAGACCCATAAATAGCTTCTTAGACTGCATGCTGTATAATAAAGTTCAGTAGTTGAGATCATAGGCTTTAGAATCAAGCTGACCTGTGTTTGAATTCCAAAACTAACATTCCTTATTGTGAGAATTTAGATGTTACTCTAAACTCTTAGAATCTTGTTTCCTTCATCTCTAAAGTGAGGTTAATAAAATGTATTTTCAAGAACTTTATAAGGATTATCAGAGAAAAAATGAATTAAAGTATCTTTCTTGAGGTTTTACATTTACTAAAGTAATAAGAAAGAGGAATACTATCTCAAAGAGCTCAAATTTCAAAAATCTGAGCAGCTCAAGCTGAGAACAGAGTATGGAACTTCTGCTAATGCTCTTTTGCTTGTATTGGACTAAGAGTACTTTTTATGGGGCCCCTCCAAGATCTACTGCCATGCCTTAACCCATATATCATGCCATCCTGATAGGATGACCCAACTATTTCACCAGTAAAAAGAGTTTATTACCCCTTCTCATATCACATCTGTGAGGTAAATCAAAGCATGTTCTTGTAACAGCCAAGATATTAAGTATATATTAATGAGTGGGAGAGGGCAACAGAAATAGATAAAAAAAAAACAAATAAAGCATCCTGCTACTTCTCATAAACCTTGTTCCCAAGATAAAACATTTTCATAATCTCAGATAAAAAAGGCAATGCATGAGGTTTCTCCTACCTTCTCTTGGACCATGAACTGGTATCTTCAGAGCTTCTTCTTGAAGTTTCCAATCCCTTGCCCCCAAGAAAGCTGAAGAATATGTTTCCATCTCCAACGTCATTTGAGAAAAGGATACTGAAGGGACCAAGAGCTAGAGCATGGTCTTTCCAAATCTCAGTTTCCTACTTCTGTTATTGGAAATTCAGTCTGTGAATCTCTAGTCCACATTGCATGAGATTTCTACAAAGAAAGTATAAATTTATGAGTAATTAACTTGTTCATTCTTAAAAATTTATTAGATATAAATTCTTACATGGTCCAAAGCTTTATCCTTTATTTTAAAGCTGACTTCATAAACAATAAAAACAAAAATAGGAGCATTTGTTCATAGATATACAATGATATCTAATCCCTTGATCACTGGAGTGCATTCTAAATGTAAACACTTTCAGTCATCTCGAGTATCACTTTCTTTTTTTTTCTCTTTTAGTGAAATAATTCTCACAATATTCTTAAGTTAGCTTTTTTATCAACATCAAACTGATATCCAACATTTAGAACACACTCAATTAAGAGTAACTGTTTTTATTATTATTTGTTGTTTTGGATGATGGGGCACTAAACATAAATGTTATTTTTCTAACTGAAAGCAAAGGAGATTTATAAGGCTTTCCCACTACCACACTAAGTTTAAACAAAACAGAACAAAACCAGGAAAAGGAAGAAAGAAAAGACAATCCCTAGACAGTTCAGACACAAGTTCAAAGTCAAGTTTTGTTGAGCTATTAGCATTTTGTTCCAATTTCAAGTATCTTAAGTAATTTGAGCCTCAATAACCTCAGCCATATGTACCTGTGTGTCAGGTACACTGTAGTGATTAAGTGAGATAATTTCTACAAGCATCGATCACAGTGTTTAAGAAACACAAGGCACCCAACAATATCAGTTCTATTTATTTTGCTGCTCTCTCTTATCCTATAGTCATGGGCCATGGCACCTGCAGAACCAGAGAAATATATGATTGGAAGCTAGATTCCTTTTTACCCTAAATCAACACAATCCTTCTCAAACCTTATTAAGGAGAGAGATGCCCAAATGAGATGAGCTCAATTCAAAATTTCATAGAAGATCACAGTGTCTGGAATGCATAAAATGAGGGAACAGCACCAATTCGATGGTGGCCAATCAAAGTGTTTTTCTGTTGAGATATATTATGTATGCACATGAATAGCTCTGAATCTCCAGGAGGAGGTAAGAGGACAATTATACTCCTCATAATAGGAATAAAGAATGTTAAACTCTAAAGGGAGTTTAGAAAAATGATGGTTACCAATGACTTTAAAATTAAATTATATTGTTCTTATTGTGTGGAAGTTAATGAGAAGTCTCATATTTATCCTGAGTATTTCCTTATTGTGAAAAAGCTCTTGGAAAATACAAGCTGCCATGGATATCAGGATTTTGAAATAGGATGTTTTTCAGAATTATTTGTATTGGGCTAATCTATCTTATAAGCTTCAAGGGGAAGAGTAGCCGTAGACAAGGATGAGGCCGCAAGAGGACCTGGCTATTCAAAGCACAAAAATATCAGCACTGGATTTAGCATCTTAGGCAGCCACAGAAAATGCCCCTGGAACAGGGCGCCATCTCTTTGTCCTCAGGTGTGGGGGGCTTGGGTTGGGGAAGACGGGACCAACCACATGATCATGTAACAGCATCATAGGTTCTGGAAGCCCTGATGGCAGGAAGTGACTAGGAAGGAAATCAGCGTCTTCAGGATAGTGACTAATGTTGGTTCTTCTCAATACTGAGCATCAGCAACCTCACAAAAGGCAGGGCCATCAGCAAAACGTGACATCCTGAGTAGGAATCAGTAGCCTGTCTTTTCCTTACATGAGGCCAGAGGCAGAAACATTACGCAAGTTTGAATGAAGAAAAGTAAAAAGGTAGATTCCACACAGACAAGAAGAGGATTTCATAGAGTATAGTGAGGTAATTTCTGAGGGCTTTTAGAATTTTTTAGAAAGAGCAATTTGCTTGAGGCTGAACTACTCATGGAACATGAAGATAGGCCTATATAAATGCCTTTTAAAACTCCTTATTTTCATTCTTTCTTCTCAGACCTGTGTAGGGGAGGAATGTGTATTCCAAGACCTTCTAAGGGCCACTAGTTGGGGGTGAAAATTAAACTGACATAGATTAGCAGGAGAAAAGCACACAAAATGAAGTTTCTGTGCTCATGAGTGCCTTCAAAAGGAAGTGAGGAACTGAAGAAACAGGTGAACCTTAGTGTTTTTATGCCAGGTTTCATGAAGAGTAGAGAGTCATAGAGGAATATTAGTTATGGGTGTGAGGTAAGTACAGTGAACTGCGGAAAATTTAGTAAGGCCTGTTTATTAGGAGTCTTTTCAGTTCCTGTGTCTTCAGATAAGGAGGCTCCTCCAGGTATAGAACGGTGCCTTTCACGAAAGGATCTATGACCTGTTTCAGAGAAGAAGTGAGGAAAAGGTCAGGGTACCCTTCCTGTTTCTACTGTTACATCAGATTCCTTTAGTTTAAAATATTCAACATGCCCAGGTGCCATATTTTGGGGTAGCATGTCCTGAATCCCACTACTTAAATCTCATCCCTAGAATAACTAAAAAAAAAAACACAAGTATATTATAGTCTCAATTAGCCCCATGACCTTTCAAGACTACATATAGATGTTCACAAAATGTAGTTATTTCTAACTGTGAATCATTTATTAATTTGTTATATGAGGAAGATAAGAGGACACAGAGAAGAAAGAAAAAATAAAAGAAAGAAATCTTTTAAATTGTTATATTTTTATTTCTATCCCTCCTCCTGCTTTTTAAGACTCCCAGTACTAAATTTTAGTTTGAAACTGTTAGTTAACCTGA
The DNA here is from genome assembly GCF_040802235.1 of Manis javanica. NCBI lineage: Eukaryota > Metazoa > Chordata > Mammalia > Pholidota > Manidae > Manis > Manis javanica. Next base: position 215,205,280 of record NC_133156.1, on the reverse strand, counting down.
AGCTAGTGGCTGCACTGTCAGAAACACAATTGTCTTTCTTGGCAAGCAGCAAGTATTTCTCTTAAAGTGTTCACCAAACAGCACCACTTAGAGAGAGGAAGTAATTGACACGGCTTTTAAAACATGTTCTCAAATATATATTTTTAACACAAAGTCATTTTTTGTAAACTGGATTGTTTTTCTTTTCCTTTTGCAGAAATTGAAGTTCAGAAGATTGTCAGTTGTTTTTAAGTTTCATGGAAGAAAATGCCTTGTACTCTTTATAATAGAAAAGACAGTCACCAAACTCAAAGCATGCTAAACTGACTTTGCCCTCAAATTTTAGGCTATAGCAACATACTTAAAATAAGTATTGATGATATACTCCTTTTCTTTAGCTAAATGTTTTCCAGTGACTTTGAGTGCATTTATACATGTTTCACTGCATAGTATCTACTGTGCTTATTGCTTTTGCTGTTTTGTTTTAAAATAAGAGAAAGCCTGCCCCAGAGAATGAGACAATGAATTAAAATAAAACATAATGTTATGTTCACTGTTTTATTTCTTTTTTAAACCTTTGATTAAGGGGAAAGAGCAGAGTGGATCTTGAAACCCAGTCTGCAGGATCAGGGCAATGAGACCTGTGGACACCATAAAGGGTACAGAAACCAGGCTGTGGCTTAGATACAGGGCGGGTTCCTAACGAACCTTGTGCGATCATGAAGCATCTGGGTCAGTCTGAACCTGTGAATGAGTCTGGACTTCTTCATTTGAAGTTTGTTTTCCTGTTAGCTAGCATAGTGATTTAAGGGTGTAAGGACTGTAATTAAATCCTAGGTCTGAACTTTATTAATTATGGGTTCTCAAACTCATAAAGCATCAGTTTCCTTATCTTATAATGGAAATAAGAAAAGTGTAAGTATCTCCCAGGGTTGTTATAAGCTTTAAGTGAATTAAATGTTGGGAAATGCTTGGCAGAGTTGCTTGCACATTCAACTCTCAGGAAGCATTAACAATTGTGATATTCTAGCAGCTGGTGGTACCACAGAGATCTGGTGCCCCTTGAGGGCATAACCCAACACCTAACTCCTCATTCTCATGGGAGGACTTTTCTCATCTACTACTAAAGGATAGGCAGTTAATCTCTCTCTGAGATAGCCCAGTAATCTCATCAACTAAGAAAGGAAATCTTATTTACCAGATAAGAAAAAGTGTGATTCAAAAGATTAAGTGGCTCATTATACCATACCTAGTGCTTCTAAGTTGGTATTCTATACTCTCTCTCTCTATATATTTTATTATCTCTCTCTGTACATTATATATATATATATAACATATACATTTATCTTCCTATATTTCATATGTATATATTTTGCATATATAAATGTAGGTATATATGTACATATTTCATATTTATATTTATATATATGTATATATACACATTACATATACATACATTTATATATATGTATCTATACACATACACACACACAGTATAAACAGAGTTTATACTATGTATATGAATGTATTGACTATATATACTGAATATATTTTGGCAAATATGAACTCAGGATTTGGGACTAAAATGAGGGTATTAGCAGAAATAAAGAATTAACATAAACAAGTTGCATTTGGAAAATTTAAAATAATTGTCCTAGCCCTTTTTGTTCAATGATTTATAACATTTGTGATATATAATTCAGGTGAATAAATAAATATGTTGCTCATGTAGAAGGAAATTATTTATTAGATTCCTTTTATTTGTATCTAAGTTTCTCAAAGAGTATAAGCATTTTAACAAATTGAATTCATTATTTACTCTAAATTGAATTAGAATGATTTCTCGCCTATCTTATATGGAAGAAGTCACTGGGGTTTTCTTCATCTCAAACACAGTTATGAATCCATTCTCTTTATTGGATTGATTATATGTGTAATGAAAAGTTTGAAAAGAATTCAAAAAGCATCTCAAAAGAAAATTAACATTTAGATTTTTTTAAGTAAAGAACTGAAATTTTGTGCTACGCTATGAAGTGAAATAGTTACTGAGTACCAATATGTGAGGTGCTTTCACTTATATTGCCTAATGTAACGCTAACAATATAACAATATGGTAACTGTTATCCCCTTTGAAAATCAAATCAAATCACAGATAAGTTATTCACTGAGCATAAGATTGCACAAGCAATAAATGGCAATTTCACATAAAGCCCCATATTTTCCTGACTCCAGAGACCATGTTATTCTGTTATACAAAATTACTAGCTTCCTTTTTAATGGAACATGTCGACATGTAGCCATTTCAATAAACCAAACAGATAAAAGATTAACATTCTCATGTGGCCACTTTTCTACCCTTTCTGGGTTTCCCACTCTCTGTGGGTTCCGGGCTCTTCAAGGATTTCTGAGTGGGTGTTACTAGTATTACAATCCTATGTGGCAGTTGTAGAGAAAACCCAGTTTGGTAAATTTTACCTCTACCACTTACTAGGTTGATGACGTTGGAAAAAATTTCTAGATTTCACTGAGCTTTAGTATTTCCAAACAGTGGTATTTGCCAAAGAGTCTAGGGGCTTCTATCAGTTTTGTCCTGTATCCACGAGGATATGTTTCTCACATGCTTTGTCTGCTTTATAAAGTAGATCTATCTTCTCAAACTTAATTTTTATCTCACTACTCATATATTTCTTGCCACAATGTATTATATTTTGAAATTCTTTCACTTATTTGGTTTATTTACTTCTGTCTCCATGGAATCAGGAATCTTGCTTGTATGATCATTATTCTATTCCCAGTGCTTAGCACTTTTCCTGGCACACAATCAATATTAAAAAAATACTGACAGAATGGAGGAATGATTGGAAATACTGCTGTCCAGTTTGAGCCAAACCAAAGAGGCAATAACATTAACAAATTGTTTCCTTAGCCTTACTCCAGTCTGAGCACAGTGCACATTATAACTCATTTGTCCATAAGTGAGGTGAGACTATTGTGCTGTTTCAGAGTTAAGATTTTTGATTTTTCTGTTGTAAACCTTAATGTCTCTTAATGGTATGACCACACAAAAATTTTCTAAATGTTCCGTGAAAAACTAAAATAAGCCAAAAAATGATATGTATTGTCAACATATCTTAGAAACACGAAGTGAAGAGATCAAAGAATTAGAAAGACACACATTCTGAATAAAATGTTATGGTGGATTGAATCTATCCTTTGAGAATTTATATCTAAACAAAACTAAGTAAACTGTTCAAAGTATAAAAACAGTTGTGATATTAAAAAGCTTAACATTTTAAAGACTAGCATGCAGATTGATTGTTCTGTGCTTAACTGTAGAATATCCTAAGTTTTCTGAAGACAATTCCTTTAGCAACTATCATAGTTGAATCATAGAACATTGTTTTTAGATTAAAAAATGTTGATTATTTTCTTTAGGCTATATAATAAAGACTGTCAAAGAACATTTTCACACAAATACAAAATAAATAACATTACTTCTTTATAAAATAAAATAATTGTCTTATTAATACAGTCTATATTTTTATTATATTTTATGAAAATATATTTTTATTATATTTTATAAATAATATAATATTTTATATTATTTTATAAATAATTCTATTTTAATCAATATTTAAATAGTTACCAGGCCTTTCATGAGGTTAGTGCCACTGCCATCCAAAGACCAAGTAAAGTTGAGAAGAACTGACATCTTGAAAATATTGAGTTTTCCTTAATATTCATGAACATGGAATATCTCTCCATTCATTTAGTTCTTTCAATGTTTCATCAGAGTGTTAGAGTTTTCCTCGTAACATCTTGTACATACTTTGTTAGGTTTATACCTAATTATTTCATTTTGGGGGATGCTAACTTAATGGTATTGTGCTTTTAATTTCAAATCCCACTTGTTCAGCAATGGGACAACCTTTCTGTGAACCTTATGTTCTGTAACCTTTCTGTGAACAGGAGAGTTTTCTTTGCCACTTCTTTAGATTTTCTATTAAGAAGATCATGTCATCTTCAAATAAAGACATTCTTCCTTCCCTCTCAATCTCCTTAACTTCCATTTCTTGTTTCTTTTCCATTAGCTAAGACTTTAAGAAGAATGATAAAGAGCAGTGGCAAGAGGGACATCCCTGAGTGGTTCCTGATTTTCGTGGAAGAGCTTTGAGTTTCTCACCATTAAAAGTAAATGTTCTTGATAACTTGGAAGGCACAATCCAAATGATTCTGAGGAAATATTTTGAGGTAATTAAAGGTGCTGTTGATCTCTAGATTCCATGCAACAAACCTTGTAAGGTATTCATTAGTGAAGAAAAGTTTTAAACTCATTATTTACAATCAATACTCAATCTAAAAAGTTTTTATTTATAAAAATGTTTTGGCTAATTTTGAATAGTCTACAATTTGCTCTTAGGTAATAATAACTAATAATAAAATCATACTCAAGATTGAAAGACTGAAAGCTTTACCTCAAAAATCAGGAATGAGATGAGGGTGCCTACTTACCATTCTAATTCAACATAGTACTGGAAATCCTAGAAAGAGCAATTAGGCAAGACAAAGAAATAAAAGGAATCTGAATAATAAAGGAAGAATAAAAATCATCATTATTTACAGATGATATGATCTTACTTACATATAAAAAATCCTAAAGACTCAACCAAAAAACTATTGGAATTAATTAGTGAATACAGTAAGGTCACAGGATATAAAGTCAACATAAAAAAAAGATATATTTCTATAAACACTAATAAAAAACTATATGAAAAAGAAATAAAAACAACTATCCCATTCACCAGAGCATCCAAAACAATAAAATACTAAGGAAAAAACTTAACAAAGGAACTGAAAGATCTGTGCAATGAAAACTATAAGACTTTGATGAAAGAAATTAAAGAAAACACAAATAAATGAAAAGATATCCTGTGTCCATGAATTAGAAGAATTAATACTGTTAAAAGGTCTATACTTCCCAAAGTCATGTATAGATTCAATGCAATCCCTATCAAAATTCCAATGGCATGAGACTTGGATTAAAGATGGGAGTGTGAGAGGAGAGACAGAGGCTTCCTCCTAAAACTGGATACAATTAGACAATTTAATTGTTGCAACTAATCCTGAGAGAGCAACAGGAAAGGGGATGCGTCAGACTGCACACACCTGGAGAAAAGAGCAGAACTCAGCGAATGGGTAACGTACCAGAGATGTGGCTCCGTGGGACACAAGCCCCTCCTCCACCCCAGCTCACCGGCGGGAGGAAGAGAAACAGAGAAGGGAGGGAGTGGAAGGCTTGGGACTGCGGAATACCTAGCTCCGGAAATCTGCGATGGGAGTACAAACCTACATTTCTATGAAGCCAACATCACCCTAATACCAAAACCAGGCAAAGACACCACCAAAAAAGAAAATTACAGACAAATATCCCTGATGAACGTAGATGCAGAAATACTCAATAAAATATTAGCAAACCGAATTCAAAAATATATCAAAAGGATCATACACCATGACCAAGTGGGATTCATCCCAGGGATGCAAGGATGGTACAACATTCGAAAATCCATCAACATCATCCACCACACAAACAAAAAGAAAGACAAAAACAACATGATCATCTCCATAGATGCTGAAAAAGCATTCAACAAAATTCAGCATCCATTCATGATAAAAACTCTCAGCAAAATGAGTATAGAGGGCAAGTACCTCAACATAATAAAGGCCATATACAATAAACCCACAGCCAACATCATACTGAACAGCGGGAAGCTGAAAGCTTTTCTTCTGAGATCGGGAACAAGACAGGGATGCCCACTCTCCCCACTGTTGTTTAACATAGTACTGGAGGTCCCAGCCATGGCAATTAGACAAAACAAAGAAATACAAGGAATCCAGATTGGTAAAGAAGAAGTTAAACTGTCACTATTTGCAGATGACATGATATTGTACATAAAAAACCCTAAAGACTCCACTCCAAAACTACTAGAACTGATATCAGAATACCACAAAGTTGCAGGATACAAAATTAACACACAGAAATCTGTGGCTTTCCTATACGCTAACAATGAGCCAACAGAAAGAGAAATCAGGAAAACAATTCCATTCACAATTGCATCAAAAATAATAAAATACCTAGGAATAAACCTAACCAAAGAAGTGAAAGACCTCTACCCTGACAACTATACGACACTCTTAAGAGAAGTTAAAGAGGACACTAACAAATGGAAACTCATCCCATGCTCTTGGTTAGGAAGAATTAATATCGTCAAAATGGCCATCCTGCCCAAAGCAATATACAGATTTGATGCAATCCCTATCAAATTACCAACAGCATTCTTCAATGAAATGGAACAAATAGTTCAAAAATTCATATGGAAACACCAAAGACCCCGAATAGCCAAAGCAATCCTTAGAAAGAAGAATGAAGTGGCAGGATCTCACTCCCCAACTTCAAGCTCTACTACAAAGCCATAGTAATCAAGACAATTTGGTACTGGCACAAGAACAGAGCCACAGACCAGTGGAACAGATTAGAGACTCCAGACATTAACCCAAACATATATGGTCAATTAATATTCGATAAAGGAGCCATAGACATACAATGGGGAAATGACAGTCTCTTCAACAGATGGTGCTGGCAAAACTGGACAGCTACATGTAAGAGAATGAAACTGGATCACTGTCTAACCCCCATACACAAAAGTAAATTCAAAATGGATCAAAGACCTGAATGTAAGTCATGAAACCATAAAACTCTTAGAAAAAAACATAGGCAAAAATCTCTTAGACATAAACATGAGTGACTTCTTCATGAATATATCTCCCTGGGCAAGGAAAACAAAAGCAAAAATGAACAAGTGGGACTGTATCAAGCTGAAAAGCTTCTGTACAGCAAAGGACACCATCAATAGAACAAAAAGGTACCACAGTATAGGAGAATATACTCGTAAATGACAGATCCAATAAAGGCTTGACATCCAAAATATATAAAGAGCTCACATACCTCAATGAACAAAAAGCAAATAATCCAATTATAAAATGGGCAGAGGAGCTGAATAGGCAGTTCTCCAAAGAAGAAATTCAGATGGTCAACAGACACATGAAAAGATGCTCCACATCGCTAGTTATCAGAGAAATGCAAATTAAAACCACAATGAGATATCACCTCACACCAGTAAGGATGGCTACCATCCAAAAGACAAACAACAACAAATGTTGGTGAGGTTATGGAGAAAGGGGAACCCTCCTACACTGCTGGTGGGAATGTAAATTAGTTCAACCATTGTGGAAAGCAATATGGAGGTTCCTCAAAATGCTCAAAATAGAAATACCATTTGACCCAGGAATTCCACTTCTAGGAATTTACCCCAAGAACGCAGCACTCCAGTTTGAAAAAGACAGATACACCCATATGTTTATCACAACACTATTTACAATAGCCAAGAAATGGAAGCAACCTAAGTGTCTATCAGTAGATGAATGGATAAAGAAGATGTGGTGCATACACACAATGGAATATTATTCATCCATAAGAAGAAAACAAATCCTACCATTTGCAACAACATGGATGGAGCTAGGGGGTATTATACTCAGTGAAATAAGCCAAGTGGAGAAAGACAAGTACCAAATGATTTCCCTCATATGTGGAGTATAAGAACAAAAGAAAAACTGAAGGAACAAAACAGCAGCAGAATCACAGAACCCAAGAATGGACTAACAGGTACCAAAGGGAAAGAGACTGGGGAGAATGGGAGGGTAGGGAGGGATAAGGGGGGGAAGAAGAAAGGACGTATTATGATTAGCATGTGTAATGTGGGGGGTGGGGGAAAGGGGAGGGCTGTGCAACACAGAGAAGACAAGTAGTGATTTTACCACATCTTACTATGCTGATGGACAGTGACTGTAATGTGGTTTGTGGGGGGACTTGGGGTAGGGGAGAGCCTTGTAAACATAATGTTCTTCAAGAAAATAAAAATTAATTAATTATTAAAAAATAAATTTCAATGGCATTTTTCAAAGAAATAGAAAAAAAAATACTAAAATTGATACAGAACCTCAAAAGACCCCAAAATCCAAAGTAATCCTGAAATAGAAGATGAGAGCCAGAGACATCATACCTCCTGATTTCAAACTATACTACAAAGCTGTAGTAATTAAAACAGTATGGTATTGACACAGAAACAGATGCAAAGATCAATGGAACATATTAGAGAGCCTAGAAATAAAACTCCACAAATACAGCTAAACAAATATTTGAAAAGGAAGCCAGAACACTCAGTGGGGAAGCCAGAAGCTAATCTTTTCAGCAAATGGTGTTGGGGAAACTGGATAACTAATGCAGAAAAAAATAAATCAGACCCCTATCTTACACCACTCATAAACGTTAACTCAAAAGGTTTTAAAGACTTAAACATAAGACCTGATACCATAAATCTCTTAAAATAAGACATTGGGAAGAAGCTCCTTGGCATTGGTCCTGGTAATGCTTTTCTGGATATGACACCAAAGGTTCAAGCAACAAAAGCAAAAATAAACAAGTGGACAAGTGGGACTATATCAAACTGAAAAGCTCCTGCACAACAAAAAAATGATCAACTAAATGAAAAGGCAACCTATAAAACAGGAGGAAAATTTTGCAAGCTATATTTTAGATAAGGGGTTAATATCCAAAATATATAAAAAACTCAAAAACAAAAAAGCAACAATCCAATTAAAAAATAGTTAAATGAGCTGAATAAATATTTTTCCAAAGAACACATCCATATGGCCAATGGGCACATGAATAGATGCTCAATATCTAATCAGGGAAATGAAAATCAAAACTACCATGAGATATCACCTCATAATTGTTGGAGGGACCATGAGCAAGAAGGTAAGAGACAGTAAGTGTTGATGAGGATGTGGGAAAAAGGGAGCCCTTGTGCACTGCTGGTGGGGAGGTAAATTGGTTCAGCTACTATGGAAAACAGTATGGAGGCTCCTCAAGAAATGAAAAAGAGAACTACTGTATGATTCAGTACTCCAACTTCTGGGTATATATCCAAAGGGAATGAAAACAGGATTTTCATTTGAAAGGTTTAAAAAGATATCTGTACTCCCATGTTTATTACATTACTCACAGTAGCCAAAATATGGAAATAATCTAAGTGTCCATAAATGGATGAATGGATAAAGAAGATGTGGTATGTATTCAACAGAATATTATTCAGCCATGAGAAAGGAGGAAATCTGTGACAACATGGATGGATCTTGAGGGCATTACTCGAGATAAGTCAGTCATGGAAAGACTAATACTGTATCATATTATTTACATGTAGAATCTAAAAACAGAGAGTAAAATGGTTACCAGGGGGCTGAGTAGTGGGGGATTTGGAGAGATGTAACTTGTGGAAACAAACTTGCAACTGGTAGATAAATAAGTTCTGGAGACCTAATACACTATAGTGATTCTAGTTAACAATAATGTACTATAAATTTCAAAGTTGCTAAGAGACTAGATCTTAATTGTTCTCACCACAAAAAAAGAAATGATAATTATGTCATGTGATAAGGTGTTAGCTGATGTTATGGTGGTAATCATATTGCAAGATATAAATCCATCAAAACAACACACTGAAACCTTAAACTTAGACAATGTTATATGTCAATTATTAAAAAATAATAGTGCCAACATCTCTCACATCATGAACTGTAGTCTAAAGTACTGATGTTTTCCCTGAGAAACTTAGCCAATTCAGTCAATAGATGTATGGAATCATTTTAGAACTATTTGAATAAACATAAGTTAGGGAAGTTAAAGTATTAGCTCGAGGTAGAACTAGATGGTAACCTAATATACTCAAAACCTGAAGGAAATAAGATTTGTTAAGGCTTTAAACCATTACATCCCAGTATATAAGAAGTTTTCCTAGGTGAGAGCAAATAATTATTGACCATCTTCATCTAGTAGAACACCAAAAGAATGTCAAATATACAGTAGAGCATTTAAGTGAAGGGACTAAGTGAAGTACTACGCTTGAATTAGGCACTTCAGTAAAGTGAGAGATGAATATTTTATTAAGTGCTTGGAAATCTTGAATGAACATATAACTTTGACCATTTAGTTACAGGTAAAATGAATATTACAAAGAATTGTATAAAGGATGACTAGCTCCCTTTTCCATAAAAACAATCATGACAGGTCTGTGTACTTCTGAAGTTTCAACTTTAATTTGTTGCTGAGAAGGGTTACAGTTTAGAAGTATCTGTCTGAATTCTAACTCACTTAGCTTCTTTTATTCTACCAATATTAGTAGGTCATTTGCTTATAAATATTTTGGAAACTTACCTATCAATTGCTTATCAATTATTTCTTGAATAATATTTACTGTAAGAAAACAAATGTCAAAATATCAGCTATAAAATTATCAAAAATAGGAAATTTTTCTGGGAACTCTGCATACAATCTCCTAGCTAAATATTTTATTTGACAGTTTTAAGTGCAAAGTAAAATCTCTGTAAAATTTGATAATAAATTTGATAGGCTAGTTTCATAGAAAAAAAAAGAAGTGCTCTGGTTAGTAGTCACAGAGGGACAGTGAGAGGCTGAGACATGGGGGAATAATTTGGAATTACTAGAATTTGATACTGCCCAAGAAGTAGTCCAAGGGCTCTGCTTTTCTGTAATAGTGGAATTACGGCAGAAGTAGTGGCACTTATATCTATAATAAAAAGATACTTGTATTGAGCTATATCTAGGAAATTCAAGTGGTAGAATTATTGAGTGCTAGAGTTTACTTCAGAGCAGCATCATTGGGTAGATTTGGGGAATTAACATTTCTGTGTGGGTACTAATATTGCTACTGGCTCTCCCAGTGACCTTTTTGCTTATAGAATCTGAAGTAAACGTATCAATAAGGTCATACAGCATGGAAGACCTTTTGATTCTTTTCTGACTGGGTACAAATTGTTTATCTGAAAAGTGATATGTTTACCTTAGTCGCCATATTTTCAGTTTTCCTAGGTCCCTTTGAAAATGCCCCCTATATGATGGAGATAAACTGGATCGACAACTTCCCATCTCAGTTTAGTCTCTTTGACCACATTCTCATTTCAGGACTTAGATTACTTACAAAAATAGAAGACAGGGATCATTTATATGAGCTTTGGATCTAAATCAGTACATTATCGGAAAATATCTTGAAGTCAACATCTAAAATCTCCTGTGGATTCTTCCATTCCTTGTTTAAAACCTTGAATTTTGTCCAATAAACTTTTGAAGAAAACACATGAAAGAATCCATGCAACATGAAATATATAATTTTGCTCTAATCTCTCTAGAAGTATATGGCTGGGATTCTTAAGCCCTTTTTACTTTCCCACCCTGTAGTCTTCAACTACATTTACCATCTGGGGAACTCACAGTTAGATGTATTAATCAGTAGAAGTCTTATAGCCATAGAAAACAGGCATCAAATAGTATATGAATTGCATAGTGAATTTCTTATCTTTTTAATTATTTTGTTTTTCCAATTTTTTAAACAATTCTATGAAGTACAATTTGTACGCCACAACATTCATCCATTGTAAGTATATAATTCAGTGACATTTACTGCAAAGTGTTGTGCAGCTACTACCCAGTCCAGTTTTATACAGTTACCAAAGTGTCAAAATGTTCCTTCACACCCTTACACCTGACTGCTAGACTGAAGTGACCTGATCTGCTTTGTTATCTTTATAGTTTTGCCTTTGTTAGTAATATCACATAAATGAAATCATATGATACACATGATTTTATTTCTGGCTTCTTCATTTAGTACAAGTTTGAGATCCATCCATACTGTTACATGTATCAACAGTTTGCTCATTTTTACTGCTCAGTAGTATTACATTGTATGGGTACACTTTATTTTGTTTATTCACTCCATCATGGACATTTGAGTTGTTTCCAGATTTTAGCTAGCACAAATAAAACTGTTAAAAGTATTTTATGACTGCATAAGTCTTTTATGAACATCTCCTTTCTTTTACTTGGGTAAAAATGAAGGATTAGCAGAGCTGTTTCCCTTAATAGGTGAATGTTTAATTTTTTAATCAACAGCCAAATTTGTTCTTCAAAGTGATTTCAACACTTTACATTGTAACTGGCACTGTATGAAGGTTCCAGTTTCTCCACATCCTTGCAAAACTTGGTCTTCTCAGATTTTTGGCTATGGCCATTCTAGTGGGTGTAGAGTGGTCTCAAATCTTGGTTTTAATTAGCAAATTAATTGTTCATCTTTCATGCATTTATTAGCCATTCATATATATTTTTTGTGAAATGTTTATTCAAAACATTGGTCCATTTTCAAAATTGAGTTGTATTTCCTTATTATTTAGTTTTGAGATATTGTTTCATATACAGATGCAAGTTATTCATCAGATACGTGATTTGCAAATTTCTCCCAAGTGTTTGACCTTTTAATTCTTTTCCAAAAGTTAGAAGTTCTTAATTTTGATGAAGTCCAATTTATCACATTTTTAAAACTAGATTATGGTTTTGGTAGCATATAGCATATCTAAGAACTTATAGCATAACCCAAAGTCATGAAAATTTTCTATGTTTTCTCCAAAAGATTTTAGAGTTTTAGTTCATATATTTAGATCTTTGACCTTTTTTATGCTAATTTTTACTTGTAATATGAGGCAAAGGTCTAAGTTAAGCAAAAGAAAAATAGACAATTAGGCAGAATTAAAATTAAAAACTTTTGCTCACCAAAGCATTTAATTAAAGAATAGATAAACTACAAGAGGGAAACAATATTTGCAAAACATTGCTCTGACAAAGGATGATTGCCCAGCATATGTAAAATATTTCTACAACTTAATATTAACAAGAAAAACAATTCAATAAAAACAGAGAGAACAAACAAAAAGCAAATAATCCAATTAAAAAATGGGCAGTGGAGCTGAATAGACAGTTCTCTAAAGAAGAAATTCAGATTGCCAACAGACACATGAAAAGATGCTCCACATTGCTTGTCATCAGAGAAATGCAAATTAAAACCACAGTGAGATATCATCTCACACCAGTAAGGATGGCTACCATCCAAAAGACAAACAACAACAAATGTTGGCGAGGTTGTGGAGAAAGGGGAACCCTCCTACACTGCTGGTGGGAATGTAAATTAGTTCAACCATTGTGGAAAGTAGTATGGAGGTTCCTCAGAATGCTCAAAATAGAAATACCATTTGACCCAGGAATTCCACTTCTAGGAATTTACCCTAAGAATGCAGCACTCCAGTTTGAAAAAGACAGATGCACCCCTATGTTTATCGCTGCACTATTTACAATAGCCAAGATATGGAAGCAACCTAAATGCCCATCAGTAGGTGAATGGATAAAGAAGATGTGGCACATATACACAATGGAATATTACTCAGCCATAAGTAAAAAACAGATCCTACCATTCGCAACAACATGGATGGAGCTAGAGGGTATTATGCTCAGTGAAATAAGCCAGGTGGAGAAAGACAAGTACCAAATGATTTCACTCATATGTGGAGTATAAGAACAAAAGAAAACTGAAGGAACAAAACAGCAGCAGAAGCACAGAGCCCAAGAATGGACTAACAGTTACCAAAGGGAAAGGTACTGAGGAGGACGGGTGGGAAGGGAGGGATAAGGGTGGGAAAAAAAGAAAGGGGGCATTACAATTAACATGTGTAGTGTGTGGGGGGGCACACGGAGGGCTGTGCGACACAGAGAAGACAAGTAGTGATTTTACAGCATCTTACTATGTTGATGGACAGTGACTATGAATGGGGATGTGGGCAGGGACTTGGTGATGGGGGGAGCCTAGTAAACATAATGTTCTTAATGTAATTGTAGATTAATGATACCAAAATAAAATTTTAAAAAAGTAAATAAAAAATAAAAACAGAGAGATTTGAACAGACTATTCCCTTAATGTGTATAAATGAACAAGCAAATAAAAAAGTGTTCAATTTCTTCAATCATCAAGTAAATGCAAATTAAAACCTTAATGATATGCATACTCAACAGAATGCCTAAAATCAAAAAGAATGACAACACCAAATGTTGAGCATGTGGAACAATGTGTCACCTACTCTTATGCTTTGTATAGGAATATAAATTATACAACACTGCAAAAATACTCTGTGAATTCATATGAAAATATATATATATACATTAAACCTCTCACCCAGAAATTCCACACCCAGGTGTTTACCCAAGAAAATTACTATAGGTTTCCTCAGAAATACTGTTCAAGAATGTTCATAGAAGCTTTATTTTAGTATCTAAAATAGACAGCAATCCAAATGTCCATACATAGGAGAATTTCATAAATATACTTGAGATACAAATCCAATAAAATACTATTCAGCAATAAAGTGGAATGAATCACTAATATAGCATCATAGGTGAATCTCAAGCACATTACATGAAATGTAAAAATATTATTTATTTTTAAATGTGAACCTAAAGACTATGATTCTATTTATATGAAAATCTGTATTAGGCAAAATAATCTATGCCATAGAATTGAAAACAGTAGTGGTTTCAGGGGGTCTTGGGATTGGGATTGACTGGAAAGGAGCATGAGATAAACTGAGGTTAATGTTCTACAAGGTGATAGGGGCTTGGATTTCATAGGTATAGTATGTACTAAAACAGTGATCGTAAGCTTACAATCTGTGTATTTCATTGTATATAAATTTTACATAAAAAGAAACAAAACTTTCAGCAGATTTTGAATTCTAGTTGATGTTGATAAAATCTATGCTGAAGTAATTAGAAGGAATATTTCTTTCCGAGCACTATGTGAAATGATTTATTGATATTGTCTTTCTCAAGGTAGTGCTCTCAACCTGGGGTTCCCAGTTGGGCCTTCATACTTCTAAGGGAATATGACACAGAGCGAGCATAACCAAAGCAAATTTATCTATATAATCAATTTCACTCAATATATTGAATAATTTTAAACATCCTATTTATTTACAGTATAGAACAGAATGCAAATTTCCCCACAAGGTTTAAGACAAAATATGTGATTTCAAAGCCAGTTGTTTGTGCTGGGCAGCTTCAGACTCTGCCTTTGTTCTCCCTGAAGGCACACATTCCATCTCCTGTTTTATGGGGCATTTTGATGGAAAAATTAGAGAAAATATTCAACTGAAACAAAAGATCAAGAATGGAATTATGTAAGAAGTATGTGAAAATCTTCTAGTACAGATTTCATCTTAGCAGGTATAGCTTGGCAGGAAAAGACACTTCTCAGTCTCAGACTGCATTTCTGCAGGAAGCACTTCAACGTTCGACTTACTGCAGTTAAAACCATCCAGAGAGGTGTTTAACATCTGGTTCCAAGTAACAGGCTCAGGGACCTGTTACTATAGATCGTAAAATGTCATTGCTATTTTGTCAGGAAATTCATATAACTTAGCCAGAGAATGTGAACTGATTTCAGTGTATACAATTACAGTAATTACTTTTCAAGAGAACTATGGCAGAAATATATAAATAGGTTGGATAGGTTTTAATCTCTGAGCTCAGAAAGTATAATTCCTGAACTCAGCAAATACAGTAGAAAACTTAAACTTGGTGGCAGTTCTCGAGAATCAAGGTGGTTCACCTGCCCCACCTTTTTGTGAAGTGCATCTGGTTAAGAGCATGGGTGGACTAGCATGATAAGGGAAGGTTGATTAAGTGCATTTTTGACAAAGCTGAGTCTGCATTTATATCCAGAAAGTAAAATTTAAAGAAGTTGAAATGTAGTTTTATTTTTTACATATCCTTAATATATACTTTCTTCCTTCCTTCTCCCTTATACATATATGACATTCATCTTATATATGTATATATGTGTGTGTATATATATGTGCATGTATATGTGTCTGTGTGTATATATATATACATATATATACACACTTATATATGTAAGTATATATCAGTGCATTACCTCTCACAGGAAAAACTGGCAGTAAAAACAGATACTTAGTCTTCTAAGATTTAAGGACTGGTCAATGTAAATGGAACTGAAAAAGAATGAAGGAATGAGCTACCCATTAACCTAGAAGAGAAGAAGAATAATGAACTATCAGGCAAACACATAGATATCCCCTGATTTTAGGGGGAGACATGGAGTAGGTCAAACATCCCAAGAACTGCAGAGATGTGAAGGAGAAAGAGGGCTGAGAAAGATGTGCTGAATTTGACAAACTATTTACCTATTGACTTGGGCAACAGGAGGTTTAAGCAATTTTACATCCTTAACTATCAACTCATCTTATTTCAGAACTTTGGTCTGCTGGTTCTGGAATTGTGCAAAAAGATTATCATTCCTAAACCATTGGATTATGAGAATGCTGTTCCTGTCTAAGAACTCACTCCGAGTTTTGCCCCTAGAAAGAAGGAAAGAGAAGACATGTGTTCATCTTCGGTATGTCATCTCTCCATAACTAAATCCAACATGTATCTCTCAAGAAAAGTTAGAAGGCAACCGCATTCCTTAGATTTTTTTGCCAGCCGGCTATCCCATCCTGGACATCCATTCCATTAATTTAATGAAGCTGACCCCAAAGAAAGAGGAAAACAGAAACCAAAAAATTTGCATTGACAAATATTCACCTATTAGTACCTCCTCTGAAACAATCCCATGTAAGCAAACAAAAAAGGACATGTTTAAAGATGACTACTCTAACACATATCCTTCCTTTATTATAATAAAATAGGAAACCATTAACCTATGGAGTTTAACAACTGCCTATCCAAATTATACTGTTCATTTCAATTGTCAAAACAGATTTCCCCCGGAGTGTTCCAAATAAATGCCCTTGCCAAGGATTTCTGAGTCTCCACTCAACAATGTACTTTGAACAACACAGTCTGTGTCTGGCAAATATTCCTGTTTGTAGGAAACTTTATTTATACTAACAACCACAAAACTAATGGCAGTATCAAAACATTATTACTATTCTTTTTCCAAAAAAAAAAGTGCCTGCAGAGGATAGATTTCTCTACATGCCTTTTGTACAATGCAAACTATTGTATTCAGTGGCAACAATGAACAGAATATAGTGAGGCCTAGAAAATTATCCATTAAAATTTTTCTCAACTTCTTTGTAAAGAAAACTCATTTCTCATTTTCTTAAGGTCTTGTGACCAAAATAGTCCCTGATCAGGATATTTTGTGTGGTGAAAACTGAGGCCAGCCTGCTTTCCTACTCTCTACATTCATTCATAATCTGAATTCATGAACTAAATTGTTTGACAATCCAGTCATCTAGTTTTCTTCAGTGTTTCTTCCTTTCTCTCTCTCCTTTTCTTTATTCCTTCCTTCTTTTTCTACCTCCCCTCTTTCCTTCCGTTTTCCTCTTTTCTACCAATAAAGCTACTATGCATCTAATAAATACTTAGAGAAAGCCATTTCTATTTTCTCGGGCTTATTAGGAAATTAATAATAATTTAAAAACCCAAAATTAACAATTAAATGACCAATTATGCAGAATTTTAAAATTCACCAATAAAATTTCCTAACTTGTAGTTAAGATTTAGTTGGGCTTCATGTGTTTTTGGCTGTAATGGACTAGGTATGGGTGATATTTGGTTTCTTGTATAGACCCTGTATAGTTCACTTCAGGTTCAAACTCAACACTTTTAAAATAAAAACATCATTCTTTTTTTACACAAGCCAAAATGCTTTTATTAAATTGAAATTGTCACTTTGGATCAGTATTTTCTTTCTATACTTTTCACTATTCTCTAATATTCAAGTACTGTATATATTTCTAGTTTCTTCTTTTCTACTTCATTTTTCTGTCTCTTTCTTGAGGCATGACTTTCACCATTTTATATTAGGATAACCAAAATATCTTATAAACTGATTTCTCTAGAATCTCATGCATTTTCACATCCAAATTAGTTTATATATCATCTATGGCCTATATTCTAGAAAAAGAAATCATCACATTGTCTCATATGTTTTTACTGAGCCCATTTCTTAAAGAAAACAATTCAAACACCATCATATTGTGTTTAATACTCTATCTGATCCTCAATGATTTAGTATAAAAAAGAAAAATTATGCTTATAAAAAACAAAAACAAAGCAGGATTCTTACTAGAGTAATTATATTTTTCCCTGAAGGTCTTCAAACCAATCAGAATGACCACTCATTCAGAACGCTCACACTATAGAGAATTAGAAATGATACGCACATTAAACAGGAGCTGGAATCAGATGCTCTCTTAGACCTTTCTATTACCTTAGATTGTTTGATTCTATTTCTACACCTTTATCTCACTTGACTCCCCTATTTGAACTTTATCATCTTACTCAGACTCAGAAACTCATCATTCCCTGAGCATGTCCTGTGTTTGTGACTTCCATGCATTTGCCAACATTTGACACCCCAACCAAAAAAGGCTTCTTGCTTTCATTCTTCACCTGTCTAAACCCTTGCTCTCTGACTGCTATGTCTCATGCAATTTATTATCCCAGTTGATATGTCAGTCTGCTATCTAGAGGGCTGTCCTTCCTGCACATCACGTCTAACCACTGCGGGAGAGATAGGCCTATGTTTAATAGAGGGCATGACTGCCTCCAAACTCTGTTTCCTCCATGAATCATTTATCAAGATGCATACCTTCTAAAATTTTTAGAGAAAATCCAACCCTACATCTTTATTAGCAAGGTCACAGGGTGTATAATGGACAGGTGAGAAAGAAGCAAGTGGGATGACACAGGACATGTGATTCTTCCTCACTGTTGCCTCTCACCCAGTGCACCATTAACTTGGCTACTGACTCAGCAGTAATGCCCCTAACTTCACATTTGGGTACTTTTTTCCTTGTAAAGCTCTCATTCAGATTCCCTTCAGATTTCATTTAGATGGTGGATTGAACACATGCATTTTCTTCCACTCCTTTGTGCATTATAATCTAACCCAAATTACAAGATAACTGTCTTTGGAAGAAGGCAGAATGGGAACCGTAGGTTTTTATGATGAGTGTGCATATCTGTGTGTATGTGTGGTGGGGGAAAATCTGTGACAGAAAGCAAAATCCAAGTTCCATAGATATTGACTAAACCTGAAAAGTAAGATGTAGCAACATAGGTGTGCTATTTGGAGAAACAGGCAACTATCCACATAATTGAAAGATTTAAAAGATTAATAAGAGCTACTGAGCTGTTGACAGCAGCAAATGTTGGTGGGGCACAGAAAAATGACTTTTGAACTATATTTATGCATATGTTTTACCAGAAATAAATACTAAATATGAAATTAATTATGAAATTAGATATCTCATTTAGAAAAATGATATCAATATACACACCCAAATACACATAAGACAGATGTGATTTGTGAGAAAGCCATATTGTCTAGCTGGCTGTTGTATTACAAAAGTCTAATTCCAAAAGGTGTAATTGTAGTCAGTGTTTCATTGTTCAAGTTCTGGCCCTCAGCAGTGTAAACTCATATCTGATTCCTCAGCATGCCAAGAGTAGATGCTACTTTCAGTGGCAGATACAAGTGAAATAATTTTATGAAATTGATGTGTAAAATTAAAATGTTGCCTTTTAAATACTGAGAAGTATAGCTGGTGAAGGAACCATACATTTGAATCCACATGTGCAGCTCTTCTCTTCTTATAGACAGACCTACCTGCAAAATTATCTATAAGAATGCCACTTAATATACAATAAAAAATATAGATAGGGAGTGGAGGCACACAATCATTCTGTGTTCATATGGACTAGTGCTGTCCAAAACAAATATAATACAGTTGACAAAGGGAGCCCCATATGTAATTTTAAATTTTCTAGAGGTCATATTTTTAGTTCCTGTGCAATTATATGTGCAAAAATATTATAGTTTCAACATGCAATCAACAAAAAAGTTACCAGCAAGATATTTATTGGTACAAAAAGTACCAGTAAGTTTTTGTACTATGTCTTTGAAATTCAGTGTGTGTTTTACATTTACTGCACATCTCAGCTTGGACTAGCCACCTTTCGAGTGGTCAATAACAACATATGACTAGTGATAAACACACTGGACAACACCAGGCAAGGCTCTTCCTGAAAACATTCAGCAAGAGAATTTAACAGCAGAGTCTGTTTTTCCATCTTGGAACTAAGAGCCTCAGGAGTTGGTGACATTGTTTAAACGTTTCATTGTTTTAGGCTAAGGCAACAAGGTAAGCATTCCATCCACAGTAAGCAAATACCTCTTCTGGGGACGGCACAGACTGTTTGGACTGAGACTCTCCTAAATAGTGCCTGCTTAGATGCAGTCCATGTTTGCCTCAACAAATTTTCCTTTTGTTTTCTAATTAAGCCAATTAGTCCGGTAGCTGACACATTCTTTAACTATGTTAATCCCTTCAGGCAAATTAGAGTTAATTTCTATTTACCTGAAGTTTGCCCTCTTTAGGGACCTTGCATCTTTCCTATATTTCACTATGTTTCAGCCTGAGATAAGAAATTTCTTTTCCCTTCATTTTCATATCCTTGGACAATATTTTATTGAAGCCAAGCACAAGTAAATGGAGTCCATATTTCATGCATGTCATCAGTGCATCCCCATATACCTTCCTGTAAATATGAATTCCTAATTTAGCAGGTTAGCAAGCTGAAGAGTATATATTCTTATATTTGAAATTCATTGTGCTTTAAATGTATCAATAACAAAGTATAAAAATCCTGCCATAGCAATTATTTTTATACTTACTAATAAAATATGTATTTTTGGATGTTTAAAATATAATTTATTTATAAGTTATAGAAAATAATAATTGTTCCATACAAATGTTCTAGGAAATCACTGAGATGATATGGAAGGTTATGAAAGTATTTTATAAATGGATTTAGTATACATTTGTCTTGTTTTTATTAAAAAATATGAAATTACAATGTATAGGACAGTGTGATTGGCATGTGTCAGCAGAATGCTTACAGGTGGGGTCTAAATACACCATAAATGATCATCATAAATGGACAAACAAGCTCTTTTAAAAGATGGCAAACATTTATAGGGATAATAAATATGCAAAATTGTAAACACAGATAACATTTTTCCATTATAGGAAATGGTAGAGCAGGGATTTAAAAATGGGAGTCTAGTCTAACTTCAAAGTACACTTCTTAAAAGACATTTTCTTACTTCTTTAAGCACACTTGCACTCATTTCAAAAACCAATTAGTTCAGCAATGAGCTAGTTTCATCTCAAATATTTCTGAAACTATCATAGCAGTTTAGGGTTTAGGCTGGTAATAGATAATGCAAAAAATATATGTTATATAATATATATAAATGTTATACATATATAGGGTATTATATATAATGGGATTAGAATGTCTCAGAGGTCCTTTGCTGAAGTAAACATTGTTTTCTTTTCCCCTGGTTGGTTGTGTCTGTGAAGGAGTGGGGGCTGGATAATCTTTAACTTCAAATGGGGACACGTTAATGAACAACATATTCGTTGAGGTCCATATAGTGGCTGGGTAGTCACATAAGGAGAGGGCTTTTCAAGTGTAAGGCAAAGTCATTTTGTTTCAACAGTGGTTTTGAAGGTAGATGTGTAATTTAAAATAATTTCCCAAATATTTAATTTTCTTCTTGATTTACACAAATCAGAGGATTCTTCAGAAAAACTAGATATACTACTCTTCCAACTTCATTTTCATTTCTTTTTGTCCAGAAAACTTCCATTTTTCTTCTATCCTTTAATATCTGCTTTACAGAGAATGATGCATTTTCATTCTGAAATCTATATATTGCATCACCTGGATCAGGTATACCACAGTGATTTGAATCACGAAGCAGATAAATCATGCGTGATTGATAACTGAGTTATATGCTGGGAATGGAAAATGAATTATGATAAAGAATAATCAGCCCTGTCGAGTTAGAAGAAAGGTATTGTGGGGCTTAATGTTGTATAAATATAAAACCCTACAATTTTAGGGTTTTATGCAGTGCTGCCATAAATCATGACACAAACCACTTCTGTATTTCACAGATGATGCACACACATTCCTTTTCCTCATTTGACAGACACACTCAAAGATTCATTAGGCTAGCTTCTGCTGTGCTTTTGTGAGCAAAATGTATCCTGTGCTTATACACATCCAAAGAGAGGGCAAAAATGTTTCAACAAGCTGCACATATATATATATATATATATATATATATATATATCTTAAGAAAATGTAGAAGAATATTTTTCCCATAGTTTTGACCCTGATATAATGTTATATGCATTTTTATAAAATAAATGGCTTTTTTGTTTAAATATTGTATTGAGATTAAACTATATTGATGTTGAACATAGCATTTAATGTACTACACAAGAGGCCTCCAATGCAAATTGATGTATGCATTTTGGCCTTTTTGTAGAGGCAAGACTTGGAAGTTTGGTACCTGACATTGTTGGTTTGGATGAAGTTGCAATCTTTATTAAAAATTATCCTTTCTTGGCTTTCATGAAAATATATATGAATTCCTTTGTTCATGCAGAAGGTGTCCCTGGGTGTTAACAATGCTGTATCAGAAACCAGAAATGTCAGAACAGAAACCTCAGTTATACTTAAAGTTACAGTTAAGTCAGGAACACTGGATTCATGAAACTGGAAATCATGCTATATTTGACTTAGTAAATGGAATTTCTCTGTATTTGTACAGTAAAAATCCCGATTAAATGCTAGGGAAATAGCATCTTCAATGATGGGGCAATTTAATTATCCAAATAATCCACAATCATCTATAATCACACGATTGTTGGTGTGTCCTGAGTTCCAGAATCAGATACAGCCAATTGTCAACTTGTCATATACTCTTGATGCCTGGTAAAATTAATGAGATTTTTATTCTCTAGTCTTATCCTGCTTTTCCCTACTTCACTAAATGACACCACCAAATTCCCATTTATTTAAAACCTTGCAAAACCAATCTCCATTCATCTACTCTATGATTATTTCTATAAACTGCAACAAGAAAAATATTGTTTTAATAAAATAAATCATGTTTGTTTTGTGCTTAAAGCCTTCTAAAATACCTCTCAAGGCTATAAGCTCCTGAATATAAGCGCAGTCGTTGCCTGCTTCTATGATGTTACCTTGCACTCCTCACGTCATTGCTCCAAGGTCTAGCCAAGCTGGTTTTCTTTTTCTGACACAACTTAAGCCTGTATTCTTTCCAAATCTTTGTTATTTCCACTCTCTGCATAGAGACCTCTTCTCCCTCATCTTCTCATAGGCCTTTTCATCACACTCCAGCTCATTTGTTACTTCCTCATAAGAGACATTCCTCACATGCTTCTTTAAAGCAGTAGGTCTATCTGGTTTGTTATCCCAGCAGCCTCTATTATTGTCTTTATAGATTTTTACCATCTGAAATTTTGCTGTTTACTTATTAGTTTTCTTCATTTTGCCTTTTGTTTTCCCTCTAGAATCTAGAATCCACTGAAGCACTAACTTTATTTTATTTTTACTCTATCTTTTGTGTCTAGAAGTGTTTCTGTTATATATAAATTCTTAAAAATGCTTTGGGAGTTAATTAAACCATATCCAAATTTAAATGGAATTCTGGTTTTATGAGTGCATATTTTTTGTCAGTTTTTAGATAAAACACATTTTAACCAATTTTTCTTGATGTAAGTAGAGTGCAAGAACTTAGAGTCCAGTTGTATTTGAGTTTCCCTTTGGAATCTGAATATAAAAATGAACAACAAAAAAATCACCCCAAAACCCAATTCCTTCTATTTGCCTCTGTCAGGACTGTACTTGCACACCCATGGTCTCAGCACAAAGGGGCTGGAGAAGTGGCTAGGGGTTCTGTAATGACATAAGTTCAGTCCTTACTTAAATGTTTGAGACAACCCATCAATAGCCTTCAACTGAGTTTATATTGCAGAGAAAAACCCACAGTAACAACAAAACCATAAATTTCTGGCAAGATTTTTTTCATAAAGATTGGTAAGGTATATTTTGCAATCATAGAAATCATTAATAAGAAACATGATAATACAATACTTAAATAAAGGAATCCTATTTCTTGTGGAAAACTAAATCCAAAAAGTCTTTAAAATTTCTTGTAGGCATAGTGTAATCTCATAAAACTATCAATGGATTTTAAAATAATTTGCTCAAAAGATTTAAAGTTTTATTTGGAAGCATTCATAGGAAGTAAAAAGGGGAAACATATTACATAGTTAGAAAACATGAAGAGCTCATAAAAATCAAAATAAAGTACTAAGATATGAAGAGAAAAATAAAAAATACAAAAGAGAAAATAGTAATAGCTAATTGATAAATTAAAATATTAAACCCAATAAAAATCAAATAAATACTAATGAAAATTTAATTATCAAATTATCATACTAGATAGGATTTTATTATTAATGTACATTATTTACTTATTACTTTTACACAGTGATTCTTGCATGTCTACATCTATAGACTTTTGAGTGAAATTCTCTGGAATATATAACTGAAAACAAATTTATTTTCCGTTTGCTCGTAACAGACTTGGTTTAAGTTTATTGTCTCAGAGTAACTATAAATAGCATTTCCTTTCACTCTCAAAATTGTATGTTCACCTTAACCATAGATAATTTGTATATTTAAATGACAATTCCCAGAATACTCTTCAGAATGGCTGTATCAGTGTACACTCTCTTCAGCACTGTCAGAGTTTCTATATATATGAACCAACATCATTGCCAGCACAGGCAATGTCTAGATTTCTAATTTTCCTAGCCAAATAGATATAATATGATAGCTGACTGTGGTTTTAATTTACATTTCTGTGTTATTAAAAAGTTTGAGTATATCTTATTATGCTTGTTAACTTCATAGTTCTATTTTATAAATTGCATGTTTACATTATCTATCAACTTTTTACATATGTTCTTCAACATTCCTAGTTGATTTTCATTGGGACCATAAAGGCATTTAAGTCAAATAAAGAAATATTTATTTCTTTGATAATAGAATTCCTCTCTAGGTTTTTTTAGTGTATTCAAAGGATTATTGGTCCTGAAGAATGACCTATATTCACCTCCTACCTGATAATAATTTTTATCCTTTATTCAGATATGCATATTGTCTGTTTTAGAGGACAAGAAAAGTTCCTTCTTAACTGGTTCCATTATCCTTCTGGCATTTCATTTGAGGTTAGGCAGCACAACAAATAAGGAAATGGGAAAGATGCCTTATCTTAGAGCAGAAAGGCTAATTTTTATGGCCATAAGTTACAGAACTATTTGTATGTAGCTGGGTTTGATCATCTGTTGGATGTCCTTGTTCAAGTCAGCCACGCTGCACACTAAAAGATTTGAATTAGCATTTAAGAAATGAAATATAATTTCAATGTATCTCATTCAGACTCTAAGACAATGTTTTTTAAAATAAGGTTCCATAAATTTTGTATAGTTACAAAAAAGGATATTCTTGATCTTATATTTATGTAAAAGTCAATTAGAAAAAATATCAGATAAATTAGTTTTAATCTCTTAGGTCAAATAACCAGAACCTCTCAGTTTCCAAGACTGTTCTAAGTATTAATTTTTTTTCAGAAGATGCATAGTTAACTTAAAATTACTACACATTTTTATTCAATATCTTTTATATTAGAAGCAATTCTATATTTCAAATTCAAAAAAGCGCTTTCAAATGAATGACTTATTAGCATATTTTACCATTAAGATTGTACTCAAGGGATGTAAATGAGAAACTGGCATATATAATTGTATGTAATTTTTCTTCATTTGCCCATCAGTTGGGGAAATATCTATTTATTTTATTTTTCATTATGCCACATCTCGATAATGACTTTCCCTTTACATTTAAAAATAATTTTAACAGACTGTTGCATGGGCAGTTTTATAAGTTTCACCATCTTAATGACTTATTAATATTACTTCCCTGTTGGTTAGATTTATTGCTGAGCAATCAGTCTTTAATATGACCCCCAATTCCAAATCGAGCATGTTATGCTCGATTTGGTAGGGCAATTTCAACACTGCTGGAATGGACAATAAATTTTTGTCAGTCTCACTGTGTCCTTTGTCAGTTCATTAAATTTTCAGGTAGATGAGTATCTGCCTTTATGAAGTTGATATTCTATTTGTCAAGAATGGAGGAAGAAAGAGCTATTTAAAAGTATGAAGGGCTTTTTAATGCTAACAAATATAAAATAAATGATAAGTTGAACAGTTAAATCTTCATGTTTGTATTACATGACTATCAAATAAATTAGTTACAATGTTTCTATTACTTTTTACCCCAAAATATTTGCAATTTGATTATACAAGACAAGTAATAGGGATAGAATTTTGATTTAGGATATAAACCAGATCATTCTTAACTTTAGTCAGGAATATAAAGAGAAGGAAGAAGGTTGATGAAAAGCAAGCATCAGATATAAAACATTACTCATTAGACTAATGATAATAATTATGAGCATATGAAGTATGAGTTTTTGACATCTTTTAGATACCCAGGTGTAATCTATTGGTTATTTAATCAATCTACTGCCTCTAAAATAATCTGATTTTTGTTCCTATTGCGATCTCTTATTTATTCAACACATACCCTCACATCAAACCCCCAGTTTCAAGTTTATTTGTAACTAGTGTAAGAATAAATATAAATACTGGTAAAAGTAACATGTTCAGGAATTCCAATACGCATAGAATAAAAGATATGAGAAAGTTTACTTTTCATTTGGGTAACACCAATTAGCAGACACAGAAGACCTATAATCATTATGACTGGAGTTAGCTTCATGACTCGGAGCAGTATGTCCAAGTGAGTTGAATCCGTTCTCTCCACAGAGACTAGGAGACACATAGCCCTATCTTCCTTGATGATTATATTTCAAAGAGATAGTTCTCAAGTCCTTCAGAAAGAGAGTCCTGGATTGTAAAACTGGCAAGAAACTTTCAAAAGAGATTTACATCTCAAAGGGACAGAAAAAGAATTCAAAATTGTAAGTTTTCTAAAGGAAATGCTATCAGGAAAGGGAAGTCAGGGATCTAGAGGTAGAAAGAAGACTAAGGTTTGGTCAAGCTGAGGGAAATGTTAAGGTCACCTTGGTAAACAGCAAAGTATTCAAAAGAGAAAAAGATTATACAGCATTACCAAGAGGGATTTATGCCAGCATTCAAGGTTATTTTAATGTCTGAAATTCAGTTAAGGCAATACACATTAACAGGATAAAGCCAAAAGTCATGGGGTCATCACAAGTCACAAAGAAAGCACTGAACCAAATCTAACACCCATGAAAACTGTTAGTAAACTAGGAATTGAAATACCTATACTTAAAGAAGAAAGATCAAGTGCTTTCTTTCAAAGATTAGGGAAAAGCAGCATGTCTGTTATTGCCAGTTCTATTCAACACTGGAAATTCCAGTCAGTGAAACAAGGTTACATAAGTACATATAAATTCATACATCCATGCATACATGTAAAATTGTAGAGTCACTTTGAGAGACATTTAGGCAAATTCATAAAAAGTTAAACATGCAAAGACAAAAAGTAATTCCAATCTTAGGTAGATATCCAAAAATAATGGAACCATGCTAAGACAAAGATTTATATATGAATGTTCATGAGAACATTATTCATTATTCATAAGAACTCAAAACTAAGATCAATCCTGAAGTCATCACATAGTGAATGGGCAAATAAAAAATGGTATATCCATGCAATGCAGTATTAATCAGCAAAAATATGAGGTATTGCTGAAATATGCTGAAACATGGATTACCTCAAATACGTTGCACTGATCAAGAAAATCCCAGCAAAAAAGACTACATGTATGATTCCACTTATATGAAATGCCCATAATAAACAAACTGGTAATATGCAGACAGTAAAAAGCACCTTCTTAGTCCTAACAGTGACAGCAGAGATAGATTGTAAATGGGAATGTAGAAACTTTTGAGGATGATAAAAATGTTTAAAAACTGGATGGTAATTGCAAAATATTATAAAATCACTAAAAATCTTTGATACATTTACTACGATTGAATTTTGTGCTATGGAATATATACATCAATTAAAGTGTTTACAAAAAAGAATCAATAAGACCATCATCTAAGGTGTTTTGGCGGGACTAAATCATGGAGCTGGAATGGCATCTTTGGCATTTTACAAAGGGTTACATAGTTGAACAAAAATGAGCAGTACTTGGAGGAAGCAACTTTCTAGAAAATCTGAAAATGATGGTCTTAGCAGAATTAGGAAAATTATGAGGTTAAGATTATCTTTGGGAGATGGCACTGACTTTTATCATTAGGTAATTAATACATATGGAATATTTGAAGGTAGGTTAAAACATTAGATCATAGACTAAACTACGGATCAAGTCTAGAGATCTAGATTTTGGAGTCATATTCATACATATACATATATGTGTGTATGTGTAGCATGCATAGCACATATAGTGTCTATAACATATACACTGAATTATAAAATCACCTAATATATAAATTAGCTGGTTAACGTTATGAATAATCAATCATCCAAGGAATGAAACTAGTCTTGTAGATTATTTTTTCTACTACAAATTCTGAT
The DNA here is from genome assembly GCF_040802235.1 of Manis javanica. Taxonomy (NCBI): domain Eukaryota; kingdom Metazoa; phylum Chordata; class Mammalia; order Pholidota; family Manidae; genus Manis; species Manis javanica. The sequence continues at coordinate 215,176,737 of NC_133156.1, read as the reverse complement.
CATATGACTGCCATTATATGATGATTTGCCTCAGATTAAGTAATAGTTAATAAGCACTGCTAATGCCAATATTTTTTTGATCTCAGCAACTACATTTCAGATGTTGGTCAAGAGCTATATCAATTACATGCATCTAGCTCTACATTTGTATGAATTGAACATATCCACAATTCATAACAAGTTAGTAAACTATGGCCCATCAACCAAATCTGGCTCACTGCCTCTTTATTGAAAGTAAATTTTTATTAGAATACAGCACATCCATTTATTTATATACTATCTAAGGATTTTCTTGGGTTACAACAGCAAAGTTGAGTAGTTGTAATAGAGACATTATGGCTGACCCATACTACATAGAATTCAGTATCTTTCTATGCTTTTTAATTAAATTAGCATGTTAGATTACAATGAATACACTAAGCTCCCTATTATATTTTAAATGTTTGATGTTAAAAAGTACATGAGTTTTTGGCCTTTCAGTTTTTGAAAGAGTATGATGAAAACTTGTTAAGATTATATATGAATAATATTTCCTACAGTTCACAATTTGAGTTTCTCTTTACCCATGTATCATTTCATTCTCTATTCATTTAGAAAGGCTTTTCATGTAGTTGTTTGCAAATACTCAAAACAATGATGATTGCTCTGATGAGAAAAGCTATATGTATTCGTTAATCATTAATTTATTAAGTAACAAATGATTAAAAGAGGAGATAGTTAAAAATCTTAACTTAAAAATCTGAAATTACAGAAACAAGCATGGAGCCATGATACTTATTTTAACTGCAAAGAAGTAGGATAAGGACTATTGCAGCAGTCAGGAGGGGCTTTCAGTACCTTGGAGAAAAGCTGGAGTGATAAAAGAAAATGCTTATTTATGATGCCACCCCCTCCCCCATTGACAGAATTCCTAAGAGTTTTTTCTAGGACTCAAGAATCCTGGAAGCAACTAAATAACAGATAAAGATTAATACAATAGTCATCTCAGGTTCAAAGTTTCTGCAACATGACTACTGTTTCAAAGATAATCTCTGGTTTTCTGAGATTTTAGGCAAATCAATCAGCTTAATCCAGTCTTAAAATAAAACTCTCATGAATGAAAGGAAACTTGGTTTATTTTTAGTGTCTTTGGGTAAAAAATAAGTTACATAGTTCTGCATGTTTTAGCACCCATGTTTGAAACTAGATGAATTCTCAGTAAAGACACAGAATTCTGGGAAAACCTGTATCAGAGTAGTCACAACATTTCAAAAGATTCTGGAATTAATACAGATTTCAGTGTGTTCAAATAGAAGTGAACATTTTGATCATGATGGGAGCAAAGTGTTTGAAATGATCATTTTTCTCAAAATTAGAGTATATAATATATAATAATAAGTTGTAACTATTTTCTATTTTAAATTAATTTCTGTATAAATATTTAGTGAACCATTGATGCATTTTTAAAATCCATGGTAGCTACTCTATCAAACTTTGGGTTAAATAATAATTACCTAAGTTTTCAGAGATGAGCTCTAACAACAGTGTTTGGCTTATATCTCAATAGGAATAACTTACTTTAGACCATAAACTGCTATAGGAACTATTTTTTAATTCATAACTCTTTGTTGAAGAGATGTGCTTAGCAGCACTGATTTATTTATTTACCCTGTATTAAAATGAATGACTCTTTGTGCTTTAAAAAACTGAACTGAGTTTTTCTCTTTTTCTACATGCTATAAAATTAAATTTAATAATGACCTGTTTTAACAAATCCAACTAATCCTGAATGAAATTTAAAATGTCATTTTACAAAAGGAATCATAAAAGCAGATAGTATATTCCTAATATGTATAATCTTCTAAGACTGACCCAGGAAGAACAGAAAATCTGAACAGACCAATTACCAGGAATGAAATTTAACTGAATAAAAAACTCACAACAAATAAAATTCCAGGATCAGATAGTTTCACAGGTGAATTCTACCAAACTTTTAAATAAAAGCTAGTACCTATATTTCCAAAAGTATTTCAAAAAATAAACAGAAGAGGGAATACTTCCAACCTCATTCTATGAGGCCAACATCATTCTACTACCAAAAGCAGACAAAGCCAATACAGAAAAAGAAAACTATAGACCAATATCACTGGTGAACATAGATGAAAAAGCCCTCAAAAAAATATTAGCAAACTGAATTAAAAAACAAATCAAAAGGTTCATCTATCAAGACAAGTGGGATTTACTCCAAGGATGCAAGGATGGTACAATATTTGTAAATCAATCAATATGATATACCACATTAATAAAAGGAAGGATAAAAACCATACAATCATCTCAATAGATGCTAAGAAAGCATTTGACAAAATTCAACATCCATTCCTGATAAAACTCTCAATAAAATGGGTGCAGAGGGAACATACCTCAAATAGTAAAGGTTATATACAACAAATCCACAGCTAACATCATACTAATGTTGAAAAGCTGAAAACATTTCCTCTAAGATCAGGGACAAGACAAGGACACCCATAATCACCACTTATATTCAACATAGTACTGGAAGTCCTAGCAATGGCAATTAGACAGAAAGGAAATTAAAGGCATCCAAATTGGTAAGGAAGATGTAAAACAGTCACTATTTCTATACGACAAGCTGCTATTTATAGAAAACTCTAAAGATTCCACCAAAAAACTATGATGACTATATAGAAATCTGTTGCATTCCTATACATAAACAACAAACTAGCAGAAAGAGAAATCAAGAAAATAATTCCACTTACAATTGCATCAAAAAAATAAAACACCTGGGAATAAGCCTAACCAAGGAGGTGAAAGGCCCACACACCGACTAAAGAAACTGAAGAAGACACAAAGAAATGGCTATCTATCCCATACTCACGGATTGGAAGAACTAATATTATCAAAATGGTCATACTGCCCAAAGCAATTTACAGATTCAGTGCAATCTCTATCAAAATACCAATGGCATTTTTCAATGAACTAGAGCAAATAATCCTCAAATTTATATGGAAACACAAAAGACCCCGATCTTAAGAAGAACAAAGCTGGGGATATCAAGCTCCCTGATTTCAAGTTATACTACAAAGCTACAGTAATCAAAACAGTACAGTACACCATACATATATGTCAAGTAATATATGACAAAGGAGCCATGAATATAGCATGGATAAAAGACAGGCTCTTCAATAAATGGTGTTGGGACAACTGGACAGCTACATTCAAGAGAATGAAATTGGATTACTATCTAATACTGAAATAGGACTCAAAATGGACTAAAGACCTAAATAGAAGACATGAAACCATAAAAACTCATAGAAGAAAACATAGGCAAAAATCTGATGAACACAAACGAGTAACTGTTTCCCCAGGCAAGGGAAACAAAAGCAAAAATAAACAAGTAGGACTACATCAAACTAAAAAGCTTCTGTATAGTGAATGACACCATAAACAAAACAAAAAGGCAACCTACAATATGAGAGAATATATTTGAAAATGATATATCCAATAAGAGGTTAACATCCAAAATATATGAAGACCTCATATGACTCAGCACCAAAAAACCCAAATAACCCAGTTAAAAAATAGGTGGAGTACCTATTGAATAGACATTTTTCCTAAGAAGAAATAAAGATGGTCAACCGGCACAGGAAAAGATGCTTCACTTCACTAATCATCAGGTAAATGCAAATTAAAACCACAATGAGATATCACCTCAGAACAAGTGTTGAGAATGACATAGAGAAAACAGAACCCTCTTATATTGTTGGTGGGAATATAAATTGGTCCAGCTCTGTGGAAAGCAGTATTGAGGTTCCTCAAAAAAACTAAAACTAGACATATCACATGACTCAGTAATTCCAATTCTAGGAATTTACCAAAGAAAACAAAATTCTGAGTCAAAAAGATATATGCACCTCTATATTTATTGCTGCATTATTTACAATAGCCAAGATATGGAAGCAACCAAGGTGTCCATCAATAGATGAATGGATAAGGACAATATGGCACATATATGTGCAATATTATTCAGCCATAAAAAAGAAAGAAATTGTGACATTTGTGACAACTTGGATGGACTTAAAATATTATGCTAAGTGAAATTACCCAGGCAGAGAAAGACAAACATTATATGATTTCACTTCTTTGGGGAATCTGAAAACAAAATGAACAAAACAGCAACAGAGTCAAAGACACTGAGAAGTGAGTAGTGGTTAGCATCGGGGAGGGCTTGGGGTGGCTTTGGTGAAATATGTGAGGGGGATAAAGAGGCACAAAATCTTCATGATATAAATTAGTCATGGAGATGAAAACACAGCCTAGAGAATATAGTCAATAGTTCTGTAACATCTTTCTATGTTGAAAGACAGTAACTACATTATTTGGGGTGAGGATTTAATAATATATATAAAGTTGAATCACTGTGTTGTATGCTTGAAAGCAATATAATACTGTATATCAACTATACCCCAATAAAAAATTTAAAAAAAGGAAAAATCAGACAGTATACTATTTGTACTTTTCTTTAGAGTGAAGACATTTTCTATGCAATTGTTGTTTCTAATCAAACAATTAGCTCACAAGTACAACTACATAGAGCAGATGGTAAAACCTTTGCACATTAGACTTTATATCTGAAAAAGACACTTTATTTTAAAATTGCCACTTGGGAACATAAAGTGCTCTCATGAGAAAAACACATTTTACACTTTAAAGGTAGTCCATAAAATAAAGGCAGATGTTTAAATGACTTCTTAATTAACACAAAACAAACATTTACCTACACTGGGGGGATGAAGCAGTACAATTAAGATGAACCCTTTAAAACAGCCTGGGACATATTTTATGCAAAGCAATACCAAACATTTTATCTTTTAGGATTTTCTGTCTTTTGTCAAGAAAAGAGTACTTATTATTTATCCATAATTCATTAATCTGAAACTATTATAAAAATAATAGCTGTTATTTTCTATTTAGTTTAATTAAAATGCTTTTTTATAAAATATGCTTGTGTCTAAAACATATTATAGTTAAAAATATTATTTTCAACTAATTATACAATTATGTGACCCCTTTAGCACTGAATTCTTCTATTATCAAGGGAACACTTATAAAGGGATTAGAGAGATTGTAATATTTTTCAAAATGCCCTCATACAAAAAGTGTGCAGAACATATTTGTTTATAAAATATCATCACAGATAGCATAAATGCTTGAATAATCATGTGGAACAGATAGTAGAATAAAAATAAATCATTTTTACTCACAGGAAATTCATTTTAGGGGAAAAAAGCATGCTGACTATTTTTAAAAGCTTAAGGGTCAAGACAGAGAGGAATGCCAGCCCTCCCATACAAAGTGACAGTGGTTAATTATACTTCCTATCCCTACATGCATAAGATCTATCTATTGTTTCAGTATTCTCAAAATAGAACTTCAGAAGTAGTGTAAGAAGTAATAAAAAGAATGCATAGTCTCACTCCCAAATTTTACTCATGTCAATAAGTTTCCTCTGCTTTGTTAAAGGCAAGAGAAAGGAAATGATAGTACACAATTTGGAACAGTTGGAATTAATATAAAGAGATCATATAGAGAAAGAAGATCTGTGCATTCAGAGGACTTTACTTCTAAAACAAAAAGAATGACCTACTTACTGGAAAAAGATGGGGTAAATATAAAAAAGGATCAGTGCTAAAGGTAAGTGTTCATAAAAAAGTAAAAGTACATTAACTCATTATTAGAGATAAGGAGAATAATGTGTGATGTAAAATAAAAAATGACTAAAACAAAATAAACTTATGGAAGGCCTTACTGGATTGATAGAGATAACAAGTCATTAAGGATTATGATCATGTGAGTTTTTAAAACCTAAAATATCTTGAGGATTTATATTATATCACTAATGGCCCCTTTGGTACAATACTCCAATAAAATATTTTCAGTTTGTTCATTCTACTTGTATATGCCTTGATTTGGGACAGTTAGTAAAAATGATTTTGAAACCTTGGTAATAAATACTAAAAATTATAGGGTCACAGGAAGATGGCGGCGTGAGTAGTTCAGAGGAAATCTCCTCTCCAAAACATATGTATTTATGAACATACAATAAATACAACTATTCCTAAAAGAGACACCAGTGGATGCAGTACAACAGCCAGGATACGTCTACATCTGTGAGAACTCAGCATCACACAAAGGGGGTAAGATATGAGCTGCGGCCAGGCAAGACCTGAACACTCCCCCACCCCAGAACCCAGCAGGAAGAAAGGAGTCAGAATGGGAAGGGAGTGAAAGCCCAGGACTGCTGAACAACCAGCTCTAGAAATCCGTACCTGGAACGCAGACACAAGGTGCAGGGGGTGCTGGATATTACAGAAATGGTAAAGCAAAACCTGTGGGCAGGTCCCCACAACTGGCACCCCCTGAGACAAAAGAAAAGTGAGTGCTTTCTGCAAGTCTTAAAGAGACAGGGACCCTATAGCTGGATGAAGTCGTCCTGGCACACCTAGTCAGCAGCTGGGAATCCCGGGGAACCTTAGACACCCTAAACCCCAGCACTAAGAAGCCTGCCAGTCATTCCTCCAACTGGCACGGACACCGACACACCGGCCCAGTAGCGGGAGAGTGACAGTGCTGGAAGGGACGGGGAGCAGATTGCGTGTGCCAACAGTGCCAGAGGGGACCAGGAGAGGCTTGTGCAAACCCACAGCGGTGGCAACCAAACAGCCCAGGTGCGGCTAGCGTGCACTGGCGGCAGTGGAGCCAGAGGAGCACGATAGAGGCCTGTGTGGGAGAGACCCACATGCACCTGCAGCAGAGCCAGAGGGAGCAGGTGCACTCCCAGAAGCCGACCAGAATCCCAGACCAGTGCACAGCTGCCCAGGCCAGACCTGAAGGCTGCTGCTGGCACACAGCTGCCCGGCAGGGGCATCGCTATCACGGAGGAGCACACCTGGCATTCCTGCCACTCCCTGCAGGGCTCCACACTGCTCTGATGGACACCCCGCCCACAGCAGCTTAGGGGACTAACCTGGTGGTTGCTCCAGGAGTGCGGGTAATCAACACAGGCAGTGGAGAAGGGCAAGGCATCCAGCAAGCAGGAAAGGACTTTCTTCTCCCAGCTGACACACCAGCAACCTGCCTACAGCCACTGCTATCACCATGAAAAGGCAAAAAAATTTAGTCCAGTCCAAGATAGTTCAGACAACAGCTGAGAGAGGATCTGCAGAGATAGACCTAAGAAGTCTCCCTGATAAAGAATTCAAAATAAAAATCATAAACAATCTGACAGAGCTGCAGAGAAATATGCAAGAGCTAAGGGATGATGTCTGGAGGGAGATTACAAACGTCTGGAGGGAGATTATAGAAGTGAAACAAACTCTGGAAGGATTTATAAGCAGAATGGATAAGATGCAAGAGGCCATTGATGGAATAGAAACCAGAGAATAGGAACGCATAGAAGCTGATGCAGAGAGGGATAAAAGGATCTCCAGAAATGAAACAATATTAAGAGAACTGTGTGACCAATCCAAAAGGAACAATATCCACATTATAGGGCTACCAGAAGAAGAAGAGAAAGAAAAAGGGAGAGAAAGTGTCTTTGAAGAAATAATTGCTGAGAAGTTCCGCAAACTGGGGGAGGAAATAGTTGCTCAGACTATGGAGGCACACAGGACTCCTGAGAGATGGGACCCAAAGAGGACAACACTAAGACACATAATAATTAAAAGGGCAAAGATCAAGGACAAGGACAGAGTATTAAAGGCAGCCAGAGAGAGAAAAAAAAGTCACCTACAAAGGAAAACCCATCAGGCTATCATCAGACTTCTCAACAGAAACCTTACAGGCCAGAAGAGAACAGCATGATACATTTACTGCAATGAAACAGAAGGATACTGTATCCAGCATGATTATCATTTAAATATGAAGGAGGGATTAAAAAATTCCCAGATAAGCAAAAGTTGAGGGTATTTGCCTCCCACAAACAACCTCTACAGGGCATCTTACAGGGACTGCTCTAGATGGGAGAACTCCAAAAGACAACACAGAACAAAACACCCAACATATGAAGAATGGAGGAGGAGGAATAAGAAGGGAGGGAAATAATGATCAGTCTTGCCCCTCTAAAATTAATAATAATAAAATAAATAATAATAAAATAAATAATGTTTATAATAGCTCAATAAGCTAGTTAAGTTAGACAGTAAGGTAGTAAACAAGCTAACCTTGAACCTTTGGTAACTACGAATCTAAAGCCTGCAATGGCAATAAGTACATATCTTTCAATAATCACCCTAAATGTAAATGGACTGAATGCACCAATCAAAAGACACAGAGTAATAGTATGGAGGAAAAAAAGCAAGACACATCTATATGCTGCTTACAAGAGACTCACCTCAAACCAAAAGACATGTACAGATTAAAAGTCAAGGGATGGATAAAGATATTTCATGCAAACAACAGAGAGAAAAAAGCAGGTGTTGCAGTACTAGTATCAGACTAAATAGACTTCAAAATAAATAAAGTAACAAGAGATAAAGAAGGACATTACATAATGATAAAGGGTTCAGTCCAACAAGAGGATATAACCATTATAAACATATATGCACCCAACACAGGAGCACCAATATATGTGAAACAAATACTAACAGAATTAAAGGAGGAAATAGAATGCAATGCATTCAGTTTGGGAGACTTTAACACACAACTCACTCCAAAGAACAGATCCACCAGACAGAAAATAAGTAAGGACACAGAGGCACTGAACAACACACTAGAACAGATGGACCTAATAGACATCTATAGAACTCTACATCCAAACGCAACAGGATATACATTCTTCTCAAGTGCACATGGAACATTCTCCAGAACAGACTACATACTAGGCCACAAAAAAGAGCCTCAGTGAATTCAAAAAGATTGAAATCCTACCAACTACCTTTTCAGACCACAAAGGTATAAAACTAGAAATAAATTGTAGAAAGAAAGCAAAAAGGGTCACAAACACATGGAGGCTTAACAACATGCTCCTAAATAATCAATGGATCAATGACCAAATTAAAATGGAGATACAGCAATATATGGAAACAAATGACAACAACAACAAAAGGCCCCAACTTCTGTGGGATGCAGCAAAAGCAGTCTTAAGATGAAAGTATATGGCTATCCAGGCATACTTAAAGAAGGAAGAACAATCCCAAATGAATAGTCTAATGTCACAATTATTGAAATTGGAAAAAGAAGAACAAATGAGCCTAAGGTCAGCAGACAGAGGGACATAATAAAGGTCAGAGAAGAAATAAATAAAATAGAGAAGAATAAAACAATAGAAAAAATCAATGAAACCAAGAGCTGGTTCTTCGAGAAAATAAACAAAATAGATAAGGCTCTAGCCAGACTTATTAAGAGGAAAAGAGAGTCAACACAAATCAACAGAATCAGAAACGAGAAAGGAAAAATCATGACAGACCCCACGGAAATACAAAGAATTATTAGAGAATACTATGAAAACCTATATGCTAACAAGCTGGAAAACTTAGGAGAAATGGACAACTTCCTAGAAAAATACAACCTTCCCAGACTGACCCAGAAAGAAACAGAAAATCTAAACAGACCAATTACCAGGAATGAAACTGAATCGGTAATCAAAAATCTACCCAAGAACAAAAACCTTGGGCCAGATGGATTTGCTTTGGAATTTTATCAGACATACAGAGAAGACATAATACCCATTCTCCTTAAAGTTTTCCAAAAAATAGAAGAGGAGGGAATACTCCCAAACTCATTCTATGAAGCCAACATCACCCTAATATCAAAACCAGGCAAAGACCCCACCAAAAAAGAAAACTACAGACCAATCAATATCCCTGATGAATGTAGATGCAAAAATACTCAACAAAATATTAGCAAACTGAATTCAAAAATACATCAGGAGGATCATACACCATGACAAAGTGGGATTCATCCCAGGGATGCAAGGATGGTACAACATTCGAAAATCCATCAACATCATCCACCACATCAACAAAAAGAAGGACAAAAACCACATGATCATCTCCATAGATGCTGAAAAAGCATTTGACAAAATTCAACATCCATTCATGATAAAAACTCTCAGCAAAATGGGAATAGAGGGCAAGTACCTCAACACAATAAAGGCCATATATGATAAACCCACAGTCAACATCATACTGAAGAGCAAGAAGCTGAAAGCTTTTCCTCTGAGATCGGGAACAAGACAAGGATGCCCACTCTCCCCACTGTTATTCAATGTGGTACTGGAGGTCCTAGCCACAGCAATCAGACAAAATAAAGAAATGCAAGGAATCCAAATTGGTAAAGAAGAAGTCAAACTGTCACTATTTGCAGATGACATGATATTGTACAAAAAAACCCCTGAAGATTCCACTCCAAAACTACTAGAAGTAATATCAGAATTCAGCAAAGTTGCAGGATACAAAATTAACACACAGAAATCGGTGGCTTTCCTATGCACTAACAATGGACTAATAGAGAGAGAAATCAGGAAAACAATTCCATCCATAATAGCATCAAAAAGAATAAAATACCTAGGAATAAACCTAACCAAGGAAGTAAAAGACCTATACCCTGAAAACTATAAGACACTCTTAAGAGAAATTAAACATGTCATTAACAAATGGAAACTCATCCCATGCTCCTGGCTAGGAAGAATTAATATCATCAAAATGGCCATCCTGCCCAAAGCAATATACAGTTTCTATGCAATCCCTATCAAATTACCAACAGCATTCTTCAGTGAACTGGAACAAATACTTCAAAAATTAATATGGAACCACCAAAAACCCCAAATAGCCAACACAATCCTGAGAAGGAAGAATAAAGTGGGCAGGGGGTATCTTGCTCCCTAACTTCAAGCTTTACTACAAAGCCACAGTAATCAAGACAATTTGGTACTGGCACAAGAACAGAGCCACAGACCAGTGGAACAGAATAGAGACTTCAGACATTAACCCAAACATATATGGCCAATTAATATACGATAAAGGAGCCATGGACATACAATGGGGAAATGACAGTCTCTTCAACAGATTGTGCTGGCAAAACTGGACAGCTACATGTAAGAGAATGAAACTGGATCACTGTCTAACCCCATACACAAAAGTAAATTCAAAATGGATCAAAGACCTGAATGTAAGTCATGAAACCATAAAACTCTTAGAAAAAAACATAGGCAAAAATCTCTTTGACATAAACATGAGTGACTTCTTCATGCACATAACTCCCCAGGCGAGGGAAACAAAGGCAAAAATGAACAAGTGGGACTATATCAAGCTAAAAAGCTTCTGTACAGCAAAGGACACCATCAATAGAACAAAAAAGTATCCTACAGTATGGGAGAATATATTCATAAATGACAGATCTGATAAAGGATTGACATCCAAAATATATAAAGAGCTCACACACCTCACCAAACAAAAAGCAAATAATCCAATTAAAAAATGGGCAGAAGAGCTGAATAGACAGTTCTCTAAAGAAGAAATCCAGATGGCCAACAGGCACATGAAAAGGTGCTCCACATTGGTAATCATCAGAGAAATGCAAATTAAAACTGCAATGAGATATCACTTAACACCAGTAAGGATCGCCATCATTGAAAAGCAAACAACAACAAATGTTGGCGATGTTGTAAAGAAAGGGGAACCCTCCTACGCTGCTGGTGGGAATGTAAATTAGTTCAACCATTGTGGAAAGCAGTATGGAGGTTCCTCAGAATGCTCAAAATAGAAATACCATTTGACCCAGCAATTCCACTTCTAGGAATTTTCCCTAAGAATGCAGCACTCCAGTTTGAAAAATACAGATGCGCCCCTATGTTTATCGCTGCACTATTTACAATAGCCAAGAAGTGGAAGCAACCTAAGTGTCCATCAGTAGATGAATGGATAAAGAAGATGTGGTACATATACACAATGGAATATTACTCAGCCATAAGAGAAAAACAGATCCTACCATTCAGAACTACATGGATGGAGCTAGAGGGTATTATGCTCAGTGAAACAAGGCATGCAGAGAAAGACAAGTACCAAAGGATTTCACTCATATGTGGAGTATAAGAACAAAGGAAAGCTGAAGGAACAAAACAGCAGCAGAATCACAGAACCCAAGAATGGACTAACAGTTACCAAAAGGAAAGGGACTGGGGAGGATGGGTGGAAAGGCAGGGATAAGGGTGGGGAAGAAGAAAGAGGGCATTATGATTAGTGTGTATAGTGCATGGGGGGCACGGGGAGGGCTGTGCAACACAGAGAAGACAAGTAGTGATTTTACAGCATGTTACTATGCAGATAGACAGTGACTGTGAAGGGGTATGTGTGGGGGGGGACTTGTTGAAAGGGGAAGCCTAGTAAACATAATGTTCTTCATGTAATTGTAGATTAATGATACCAAAATAAAAAAAAATTATAGAAAAAGGAAACTGTTAGACAATTATAGGCTTGGTAGTGATTTCTCAGTTTTCTAGAAGTGACGAAATTTGAGTTCTAAAGCCACAAACCAAATTTTGTTACCACGAAAAGGCCATTCCTCTTGCAAAAACAAAGTATTTAAACATTTATCAAATATTGTCTATCAATTACCATGCTGAGGACATGAATGAAATGATGAACCAAGAAAAATATCCTTTCACTTTGGGAAAACACAATCAGGGGAGATGAAGCACAAATTATCAAGCAGGCTATATTATTTGTATTTAATGGAAATCCATAGGGAATATTATAAATTATCAAATGGTTGAATTACCATACTTGGGTGCAGGAATTAGTAATGAGAACAAAAGTACCTAATTTTGGTCCTGAAAAATCAGTTGAAATAAATTTTGTTTATTGTTCATGTGAACATTTTAAAGATATATAAGCCAATATGAAAAACAGGAATTTTTAACATCAACTGTGCTTCTTTTTTAAAAGATAATTTGGGAAAACTGTATGTAATATATACATTTTATGAATGTATTTGGAAAAATATTTCATGATTTATTTACGGCCTAAATTAAAAATGTGGGCTGGAAAATATTACATGTAGATTTTATAGTTAATTTTACAGCTATACCTAATCAATTAATAGAATCCTCGCCAAACCAATAGTTACTGAAAAAAGTGCAGGACTAAATTTACATTGTATACTTTCTGATTGGTGTGTCCATATTGTGAATAAAAACTTAGAAAATACAGAAAATAGCTCAAAACTAAGGGTGAAGGCTTGTCTCAAATGTTGGCTGGAAAAGGAATGATTCAAAGTGTCCTGCATTTTGATAATCTGATGTGAACACATGATCCTCAAATATATGATAAATTTTAGAGGGGCAAGTGTTAAATGATGAGTTTGAGTTAAAAATAATTATGGAACTATAGTTTCAAAGATAATTAATATGTAGTTTATATTAAAGAAAAATTAATACATCTTAGTTGATCAATGATATTCTAAGCCATACATTGGATGCAGCTGCTTAAAAAATCAATAAACTCTTAAAGACATTTATTTTTATTTTTAATAACTACATCTTAGTGTAAGCTAATTCAAATGTAGGGGTGAGATCTAGAAATGTATTAGTCCTATCACATTTCATAGAATTCATATTAGTTCTGGACCACTGATTCCAGTTCTGGATATCACAGTATAAGGCGACAATACATTTTCAATTATTCAGGGGCAGATATCTACAGAAATGATTCAAGATAAATAGGACTTATAACTTAAAAATTAAGTGGAAAAAGTAGTGGTGTCTTCAAAGATCTCAAAGTGTCATGAAGAATATTTATATCATGATGCTTGGAGGACAGAAATAGAATCAGAGCACAAAGTCAAGGTAAAAATTTTAGTTTCAGAGAAGACATAAAAACATTCATACAGTTAGGTCTCTAAAATAGTCTGATTTTTAAAGTTTGAATTTCCCACTTTCAAAGTTGCTGTAGCAAAGACTGAATGTCACATACATAACAGAAATCTCACATCATGAGTAAGTGTGGGGTCAGAATTTAAACTATCATCAAGGATATGACATAGGAAACTAAAAAATCTGCCTAAAATCTTATAAGACCAAGAAAACTTTTGAAAAATCAAGGTAAACACAATGCTTCTCATTTTTGTTTGTATAAGCAAATGAGAAAAATTAACCAATAGACTATCTTCAGAATTTAAAATACTAATCATACTCATTATTGATTAGGATCTACTGCAACTTTAATTCACTGCTGATTGAAATATAAAATGGTAAAACAGTTGGACAGTTTCTTATGAAGTTCACTGTACACCTACCCCATGCCACAACCATTCCATTCCTAGGTGTTCGTCAAAGAGAAAAGAAAGCAAATGAGTATACAAAGATTTGTATATGAATATTCAGAGTAGCTTTATACCTAGTAGCTCAAAACTGAAAATAACTCAAAACTCCATTTAAAGGTAAAAGGATAAACAAAGTCTATGGAGTATTCCTCAGCAAAATAAATAAATAACCTTTAATGATGTTCACAACACCATGAATGAATCTCAAACTAACTATACAGAAATATAAGGAAGACAAATTATAAACTATGTGACTCATTTTACAAAATATGTAGAAAATTCTAATTAATTTCTATGATGGAAAATAAATTAGTTATTGTCTGGGGATAGAGGGATGGGGCACTAGCAGGAATGATAAAAGGGCAGAAGGAGACTGCAGGTTATGTTAGATAAGTTAGCTATCCTGATTGTAGTAATTGTTTCTCATCAAGTTTACACTCTACATATTTACAGTTTATGTCACTATCCCCAAATTAAGCAATTCAAAAGTAAATTATAGTCATTATTCATCTAAGGTGTGTGTGAATGGATGTGTGTATTTATGTGTGTGTGTAGATATATGTATATGAATATACATGTAAAATCAGAGACACAGAATTCACCCGCACCCTCAAAATCCACTTAAACTTCCATACATTTCTGTAGTTAGGAGGCTTTCTGGCAGTGCAGAAGAGAGACTTGTTTAGTTGACACCTCCTGGATTCTTAAGATTTTGAATCCAGGATCCTCAAAGTGGTCTCTGAAAAGTTCCCCGTTGTTTCCTCTACTCCTCTTTCTTCCTCCAAGTGGAGAGAAGGACACAGCAAAGTGTTGCTCCTTTCATTCCTTTCACATAGGTTCATTTTTTTGAGGGACTGATTAAACACTTACTTTCTGAGCCACTATTCCATGCCAGGTACTGGGACACCACACGGAAAGTCAGCCTGGGGAATAGTATTTCAAATATTGTAATATGGGCAATTAGATCAGGGAATAGAAACCTTCTAAAATCAGGAAGTTAGTGGGTTTGGCCTAAGGATGGTCCCCGGGGTAAAGGTACTTCTTACTCTTTCTCCCCTCCGTCCGGTAACACTCTCCTGGGATTGCTACCCTACCATTTCTCTGTGTGGAGGATGACTAGGTGCCAGGCTGTGGAGCTTCTGTTCTCAGCGTTCCCCAACATTTGCTTCGTCTTTAACTTGCACAATGAGTACTCCGTGAAATCGTATTTACTGTTCCTGTGCCACTGAAGCCTTTAGCTCCTGACCCATTTGAGATCAAGATAATTAATGATCTGTTTGGCTGTCCTGCTTCTAAACAGCTCTGAGAACATTGCTGATAACACCTATTAATTCCTTCCTGCTTGTGGAAGTGGTTAAACCTACAGAATACTCATGTTCCCAACTGACTGAAACAGCTATCGAGGAGGAGGGCCTTTTGAAGGGCAGTTTTGTTGTATAAGATAAGATTGATTAGCCATTCCTCAAGCAGGAAAACCGTGATCATTAGATTCTATTTTTGCTTCTATTTCTTAATGATAAATTAACAGTTAAACTAAGTTACTGGTTAACTAAGATATATAGCAAATCAAATTAAATAAACAGTTGAACAGCTAATAAAAAAATAAGTTGAGACAACTAAGAAAATAGAGGAAGTTTCTACAATGAGACCCTTTTGAATATGTTAAATTGTGCAATAACTCCCCTTTCTCACTATAAGATATTTAAAATAAGCAGCTGAGAATGACATTCTTAAAAATTAGATTGTTTTTCCTTTTTCATTTTGTAAGGACTCAACTTAGTTCTCATTTTAAAAAATAGAATATTGTTCAATTGATGCAGTCTGTCACTTAGTTGCTGTGGTAACGAAAAATTGCTTCTGAATTAAGACCCTAGGCAGTCAAATTAATCAACGTTTTACAAAAGGAAACTCTCCTCATTCTATTTTGCTCAGGTTTCTTAGTAAACTGGGTGAATTTAGCACATCAGTGAATCCTCAAAACCAGTTTTCTCATGGACATGGTAACACGGAGTTTCTCATAGAGAACACTGTTTGAAACACACAAGAAATTTGACAACAGAGAGGCAGAGTTGAAAGTGGTCATGGTCAGGCTAAACCTGTTCTCCCTGGGGAAGTATATACTATATTGGGCTTTTCAGGGTTTTCTCTGAGATGATAGATAAGTAGAAGGTAGGTAGGTGATAGATTATAGAGATTATAGATAGATACAGATAGATGATAGATAGGCAGACAGACAGGGACAGAGAGATATTTCCCTTCTTTGACAACATGGAGAGGATGCTACCTGTCATAATGATTTCTGATCAGAATAATTTACAGGCTCAGGATCTGAACAGTAGTTTTACACTTTAATAGGTGCCAGTGTGCACTTGAAAAATTCTTATTCAAATAAGGTGGTAGTAAAACAGTTTTATCATACATGTTACCTGTTTGTGGAATGTATACCACACACACATATCTGCTAATGGTTATGCAGCCATACTTTTTTCTGAGGATGTGTGGTCCAGTGCATACTGATTACTCATGAAGTCATACAACTTACTTTGTGGGCTACAAGACCAGACATTGCTGGTTTTCTTGCTCAAAGGACAATGCACAACACTAGTATTTGAAACACTAGCACAACACTTGAGATTATCCCCACATACATTTTATAATAACTTAAACAAAATATTACAGTAGAAAGCAATTTTTAAATTGCAGAACAATACATAAACATTTGCTATTACCATTGTGGCTGCTATTTCTATGGCTATTAGTATTTACTACTAATTAAAGTTGTATTTCTATCCCAAACTTTGAACCTTAACGAAGACAAGACTAAATATTTAAAAATGAGGATGTGATTTTTAATTTAAAAACCATCAAAGTGGATTTAATTAAAAGGATTTTGGTTCAGTTCATAAAATGGTATACTGATATTTTTTTTTGTCTTGGGAGGGTCCTTCATGTTTTCAGACATTAGAGAAAATAACCTGAAAAACTACCAGTCTCTTACCTTTTAATTGCTTCTAAATAATATCATGTCACCATAGGACCAAGAATATGAATAGTATATCAAATTATCTTGTACAATTTTAAAATCTAATTCAATAAATTAGTTTATAGCTCTCAAATGTCTAAGGAGTATTAAGATAATTTCTAAATTCTTTAAATTTGTCATGGTCAGGCTAAATTCTTAGAAATGAGAGTATCATTTCTCAAAGTATATATGAAAAATATCAATCATAGTTGATCCTGTAATGTGAATTTTCAGAAATGATATTTTTCTAGAGATGAAACTTTTGAGAAACAGAATAAAAGCTTGAATTAGGTTGGTAATATCACCCTTTTCAGAACACATACGCAATAGAGTTTTCTTTTTCAATTAAAAAGTATTTCAATGCCTGTAGAACTGCTTACTTAAAATTGATGACTCTTTATGTAGTAAATGATGATCCTTTATTTAAAATGATTTCTTAGAGTTTCAAACTTTAACATAGAATGTTTAAGAAATAAGGTAAAACTATTTCATCTGAGAAAAGTGAGGTTTTATAGATAATTTAATTTGATCTATTAAAGTGCTGAAATTGAGAGAATTATGTTTTCATTATTTGCTTACCAATGCAGTTTATTTGCATATATTCATTGCAGTAGGTTTTTCTAATATGTTTTTCTCTGGTTGTTTTGTGTCTTAGAATTCAGTAGTGAATTATAGTAGAACCATATCGAGTATAATTTTGTTAAGTCAGTAACCTGTAGAATGAATACATGGAAGCATTATAGGCCTGACAATTCCAGGATTCAGTCAACTGTTCTTCCAGGTAGATAGGCCACCACTGAAGATTTCACTGTATCTTACAACCTTGTTCTTATCTTGCTTCTGTAAACTGAGCATGTCAGGTAGGTGTTTTAATGTGCTTAGTATCCCTGGATTCTAGATCATACCTTTATGTGCCATTATAATGCTACTAATTCTTGATTATCTACCACCTTGAAGAAACCTCCTGCTGCATCATGCCAACACAACTTTTCCTACTTACAAGTTGTGAGCTAAAGAGGTGTTTATGGTTTCTGTTTATTTAAATACCTCAGAACATTAGATAGAGTGCTTAGAGAATTCTTGTTGCTTTGACTTAATCTTTAAGAATGTTTAAATGTTATAGAGATGACCTCAAATATGCTAGTTAAACATTTTTAGGATGGTAGGAGACTTAAATTTTATGTGCATGTCCCTGAATAGAAAAAGGACAGGAGTACTGCACTTCAGCTCTAGGACTTTAATGTATTTAATAAAATGAAACTCTACTAAAATGCTAATGGTAGCAAAATTAAGTCCAGGCCATAGGAAAATAAGTAGGAGGTCATTGACTACTCTGGCTCCATCCATGATATTTTCTAAATCATCTTTGTTATCTAGAGCACTTGCTAATACACATGTCTCTTATAATGTTTCTGTATTTTAGAGTAGCTAGTAGCCAGCAATTTGTTCTTTGTTTCTATGAGTTTGAATTTTTTATATTCTACATATAAGTGGGATCATATAGTATTTGTCTTACTCTGGCAGACTTATTTCATTCAGCATAATGACCTCAAGTTTAATATACATGTTGTAAATGGCAAATTTCCTTCCTTTTTAATGAATGAATAATATTTCTGTTATATATATATGTCTGTTAGGTCTATTTTTGTCTATTGTGTTGTTCAAATCTCTGTTTTGTGTTGATTCTCTGTCTGGATGACCTATCCATTTTTGGGATTGGGGCATTAAAGTCTTCAATTATTACTGTGTTGCTATTTATTTTTCCTTTTAGTTCTGTTAGTATTTGTTTTATATATTTAGGTCTAAGTTCAGTGCATGATTATTTACAATTACTTTATCTTCTTGATGGAGTGACCCCTTTGTAATTACATAATGATCTTAATTGTCTTTTTGGACAATTTTTAACTTAAAGTCTATTTTGTTTGATATAAGCATAGTTATACGATTTGGTTACCATTCACTTGAAATATCTTTTTCATCCCTTCACACTTAGATGGTGTCTTTAAAGCTACAGTGAGTCTTTTGTAGGCAGCATTAGTTAGATCTTGTTTTTTAAATCCATTCAACCATTCTGTCTTTTGATTGGAGAATTTAATTCATTTATTCTTACAGTAATTACTGATAGGTAAGGACTTACTATTCTCCTTTGTTAACAGTTGTTTTCTGTTTCATAGATACTTTGTTTCTTGCTTGTTATTTTTCTGTCTCTTGTGATTTGCTGACTTTTTGTCATGGTATGCTTTGACTCAGTTGTAATATTTTGTGTTATTACTACAGGTTTTTCCATTGTGGTTACTATGAATCTTATATAAAGTATATTTATAATAAACTATTTTTAAACTGAAAATAACTTCATTAGCATACATAAACTTTGTAACTTGAGCTCATTAAAATGGAAAAAATAAACAATGAAAGTTTTGAGTTATAGAAATAGGCAGGCTTACTTCAAGGATGTCAAGTGCCCTGGCTGCAAGATCTACTTCATACTAATTGGTCATAGGACCCTGAGTGATACATCTGATTAAACCTGTATTTTTCTACTCTGTCTCTAATCCATGCTCACTTTAATCAAAGGACAAGGATGAATGTCTCACAGGTAAAGGATAATCATTCTTTAGCAAAGGTATATGCCTGAATTTTGTTATAAGTAGCCCAGAGGCATTAAGAAGGAAATTTGATAATATTTAAAGTTAACTGAAAGTATTACTGTGTAATCCATGTTAGGGTAGTAATAAATAGCAGGTGGAAAAAGAACTGCTATTTGCTTCTGTTAAGCACATTTAATCTAATATTCAAGTTTAAATAGAAAGTTAAAATTGTTTTAGTTATTGTTACATTATTACATAGTCACTGAATTCTGCACTTTCTGTGAAGATAATATTGAGATCCATTGTGGCACTTTAGAAAAAAAAATATGACAAGGACAGGACATTTGTACTTTAAAATGTTTTAGCTATCAAAATCACCACTTACTACACACATGACCAGTCAAGCAAAATGAAGATAAATGTAGAAAGGAATATACAGTTTATCTCAAATAAGTATTTACCTTAAGTTTAATGAGCTGCTTGCTATATATTTAGTGAGTTAACTGGTGCATATTAATTAAATCTCAATTGTTTAAAATCTCTTTTGGAGGATTTCCTGCCATCTGGTTAACTTACTTTAAATGGCAAAGCAATAAGCACTTAATCGCATTCCTATTAATGCACTGTTGTTTCTAAACATGTGAGACTTTTAATGAGCATTTTACAAGGTTTACTGAAAGAATATTGTGTAGATAAGAATAAATGTTTTGTTAACTCCTTTGCTGCTAAGAGTAGGGGCAAAATAGTGCAAAAAGGACAAATATGATTCAAACTGTTATTTGAAAATAATTTGTCACACTTTAGAATTAAATGAATTTTTAAAAATGTGTTCCTATACCATTTCCTGCAGTGTATCCACAAATGCTAGTTTGCTTTCTGTTTTTATGCCCCAGAAAAAAAATGTGAGCAGAGACTAGACAATCATTTAACTTTAGTATGACACTAAATAGAGAAGCTTAAAGCTTCTGCTTGAATTACTCTCCATGTGTGAGTGACGTGGAAAGGTAGAAAACTGGATATATATCAATTTGAAGATACTATAGTCAGACCACCATTTATGAATACACTAAGTTGTGAAAGTTGTTTGCAAAATTGTTTAGAACTTGAAAGACATTTTCCTTCCCAAAGAAATCATGATCAACAGATTTATTTCTTTGGACAATCTGAAAATAGATCTAATCCAAACTATAACAGACTATAACAGAACCAGATTTTAAAGTAGTGCTTTTCAGATTATAGGGCATGATTCCACTAGTGGGTTTTTAATTAATTAAATAGGTAACAGCCATTTATTTTTGTAAATGAAGACAATACAATATATCAAATAAATTCTACATTTGGGGATAAGAATGCATTTCTGATGCTCTGGGGAAGTTGGAGTGCTTATGACCAGGATCCTCACTGAACTTTGGCCACTTGATGATGTGACTGGCCTGTTGCTGGGCTCCTGCTTCCACACCCATAGGCAATAAGCTATTATTGCGCTATATAGAGAGCTCGGCCCAGTGCTCTGGGCAGAGGCAGAGATGCTAGTGCTCGACCTACCGCCAGGAGAACAAGCCTGGTAATAAATTCTTTCACCCCAAAGACCGTTTTCCTGTCAATTTCTTTGGTCACACTGAATCCATAGCGAACTTGCCAGGGGCTGAAACCCACTGGCAAGACAGATGCCTTTGTTTTAATTTTTTAAATATGTTTATGCTATACATAAGTATATGCATTTAAAGTTTTCCCTATGTAAGTTGTGAAGTCAAACAGATTCTTCTATGGACCCATGCCAGAAAGTTTGAAAATCACTGGTTTAAACATTCCGTAAGAGCCAACAACCATTTGTGTCTAAATCCTGCCCCTGATCCAGTTAAAAAAAATCAGTGTCTATCAAACTATTTTTTAACATTTAAACCTATGGCTTTCTAGATAAGTGACAGGAACTACATTTGGAGTTACGTTCCAAGAAAAACTTCAACAAAGTTAATTCTGTGTGTGTATTTCTAAAATTAGTTGTCATCTTGCTCTGTGGCAATTAGGCATCAATGGCAAGTTCAAGTAAATGAATATAATACTTTCTAATTAATTTTCTTTGTTATTAACTAAACCAAGCACTTTTGGGTTTAAGTGATGTTTGTGGGAATGGAACTTTTCTTAGGTCACTCTTTGTTAGTTCAGGGGCTCAGATGTATGAACGCTATTTCCTAATAGGAGGTGAAATTTATGGCAACAGCCATCCTGGCTAATAGGTCACACCTGCACATTTCTCCAGGTGTTGGGAGTTAAGATTATTCTCTGGCTCTGTTTTGCCTAAGAATACCATCTTTCTAGTGTGGCTAAACATTATACTGAAAGGCTGGATCTTAGGAAAGGAAGTTGAAGGCAAGCACATAAAAGCACATCAGCTGAGTGTTACTCTGTATCTTCTACTCTAGGAAAAGAGGCCTGGGTCATTGTGGATGTTGAGAAAGGGGAGTGAGGGAGAAAGAGAGGAAGGGAGATGGGGAGGGAGAGAGACCAGTAGAGAAGGAAGTACAGGTTTTTAGATTAGGTTAGTAACATAGGTGTTGCAGGAAAATGTAAAAACAAGGAAGATATTTTGTAGGGGGGTCTCTTTATTTCCTTACCATTTGTTTCCTTAGCATTATTTAAGTTACACCTACAAAATAAGAGGCTTGAAGGAACTAGGGGGAAGGAAAGATGGAAAGGTAAAGTCAGATCATGAATAATTACACAAAAAGGCAGAACTATGTAGGATACTCTGGCTGCAGAAAAACCAGAAGCCATACTGGCATTTATTCTGTTCCTAAATGAAGTCCAACCTTTATCATTGAGTTTTTAATAATAAGCAGTGTAACCTGACTCTGGTTAATCAAGCAGAAAACTATATTGGGCTCAGACTTTTAGAAGGGCTGTAGATATAAGACTGAATCTAAGCTTTGATACTAAATAATACTGAATAATAAAATAATACTAAAAGCTGTGCCAGAGAACTGATGTAATGAAGAAACCACAGTGGCTTTTGCCGTGTGCACTGCTGCCAAAAATGGAACTGCTCTGGATGCTCCTGCTGTGCACAATTGTAGTAGAAACTCCACCTGGGACTAGCACTGTTCCCTGTGTGGAAGTCGGGGTTCCTATGTCCAGGATCCTCACTGAACTTAAACCACCTGATGATGTAACTGGGCTGTTGCTAGGCTACTACTTCCTCATGTGTAGGCAATAAGCTATTATTGTGCTATATAGAGAGTTCGGCCCAGTGCTCTGGGTGGAGGCAGAGATGCTAGTGCTTGACCTACTGCTGGGAGAACAAGCCAAGTAATAAACCCTTTCACCTCAAAGAACGTTTTGCTATCAATTTCTTTGCTCACGCTGAATCCATAGCAAACTTGCCTGGGGCTGAAACCAATTGGCAAGATAATTGGCGTAGTTGGCAGGATTCTTAGTTGACCAAGGTAAAAAACAGGCTGCCCTTATAGGAGGGGTGCTTCAGCTGGCTGCCTCTGTGAATGGGGAAACAGTGAATTGTCCCCCAGTGGATATGTAGTCTGAGGTGGCTTGCCTCCTAGAGAACTGGGCTCCACCCCAGGACTGGAGGCAGGTGGAGGTGATACCTGAGGCGGTATGAGTAGCCCTTGGTATAGTAAGTAGGTCTTTTGAGAGACAGAGTGCCCGTGAGGCAGCAGGGACTGTGGGTTGGCTGCTTCTCAGAGTACTAAAATAGTCTACAGAAGAGAAGAATATGCTCCTGAAATAGACCCAAGAAATGGTGGCACAAGAATGCAAACTGCAAACTTCTGTGGATTCCCCGAGGAAGGAAATGGTATTGATGCGAGAGGAGGCAGCACGAGAACGCCGGCAGCAAGGTGCCATTGGAGAGGTAAAAAATTCCTTACAGAACGAGATGGCAGTGCTGCCAGGTGCTCTGAAGGAGGAAAAGGCCATTAAGGAAAAAGACAAACTCCTGAGGGAAGCACAGGTGGAGGTGGCATGAGAACATCAGCTGTGAAGCATTGAGAGCTTCTGAAGACTGAGCTAGCATTGCTGTGAGGCACAGTGGAAAAGGTAAAGGTTGTAGCACAGGAGGGACTCAAGGGAGGGGAGAGAAAGGTGCCATCAGCCCCAGAAATGGAGAAGCTGAAGAAGGATGAAAGAGTGGTGCCAGTGGTTGTAAAGAAAATAAAGACCGAGCAGCTGAAAGTTCCCCAAGGAGAGGAGCAGCTTTCTCCGAAGGTCACGGAGCACTCTATTCTCTGCCCCTATACACAGGTTGAACTGGTGGATTTGGGCTCCCATTTAGGCAGAAGCCCTCGCAGTCAATATCAGCTTGGCTCCTGCATCTGTGGGACTTAGGGGTGGATGGAATTGTTCTGTCGGGATCAGAGATGGGAATGCTGACTTCCCTGACAGTGAAGCCTACCGTGAGGCAGCAATTATAAAATGCAATCAGACCCCAGGGAGTCACCCGCTCCCTGATTAGCTTATGGCTGCACTTCGTGCTGTGTGGCCCAATCAGGGTGATCTACCATCCTCTCCTGTTAGATGGCAGACATATGCTGAGCTCCAATAGCTGTTAGGAGAGCTAGGCATAAGAAATGCCATTTATAGTCCAGAGAATTATGGCCAGTGCGTGTACCTCCTGTAGCACTATATATAGACCCTTCAGTAACCCCCACAGGGAAAGGAGTAAAAGTATGTTATACTAGACCTGGAAGGGACCCCCTTCCTGCTACAGTCCTATCACTGGACCACTCTCTTGCATGCATCCTACCTGACGGTCAAGATTTGCCTATATTGGTGTCATTAAGACATATGTCTTATTGCTCCTAAAGTCTTTGTGGATTGGGAATTTCCTCTGGCTTGAGGATTATTATAATTTTTGTTACCTGTTACTTGTTGTATCTTAATCATTGTTATTATCTCTAAATTGTTATCCTCTGTTGCTATTATGGAATCTGGTTACAGTGCTCCAGTTTTCTTACACAGGGACCATAGTGGAAGGTTGAAAGTGTGTAGATTGTAAGGCTAGAATCCTGGAGGGGTGGAGTGTGGTGAAGTTGGGGCTCCTATGGCCAGGATCCTCACTGAACTTTAACCACCTGATGATGTAACTGGCCTGTTGCTAGGCTGCTGTTTCCACACCTTTAGGCAATGAGCTATTATTGTTATTGTACTATCCAGAGAGCTCAGCCCAGTGCTCTGGGCAGAGGCAGAGATGCTAGTGCTTGACCTACCGCCGGGAGAATAAGCCAGGTAATAAACCCTTTCACCCCAAAGAACATATTGCTGTCAATTTCTTTGGTCACATTAAATCCATAGCAAACTTGCCCGGGGCTGAAACCCATTGGTAAGACACCCCCAGACTAGATGACTCAGGCACAGACCCTGATGCAAACTGGAGACCCCAGGTAGAACACTTGGGAACCAAAGC
Organism: Manis javanica; assembly: GCF_040802235.1. NCBI lineage: Eukaryota > Metazoa > Chordata > Mammalia > Pholidota > Manidae > Manis > Manis javanica. The sequence goes on along the minus strand of NC_133156.1, from coordinate 215,151,392 downwards.
CCCCTGAGCACGTTCTTGTGGTTGGGTTGGTGGTGACTTAGTCACTTGTGTCTGGATGCAGAGGAGGCTGGGAACAGCAGTTTTCAGGGTTACTTGTTAAGAAGGCTGAACTTATTAGTCTAAAATTCCCCATCAGAGAAAGTGTCTTCAAATATATATGCCAGGACGCCTGAAAATATTACTCAGGAGAATGGACCTTTCCATTTGCCCACAGTTGGGCCCAGTCCTGGGCAGTTTCTTCCTTTTGGAAACCTTTCCTTCAAAATCTTTGGATGGCTGTCTCTGAAAATCAAGGCTGAAGTTTAATTTCACTTCTTCAGGAAGGCCCTCTTAAACCATCTTGACTGTCAGTGTCCTAACTCTCCATCACCCAAACTTACCTCATTCACAGAATGTTAGCAGTATTCAAAAGTTTGATCTTCCTTTCCCTCTCCCTCTTCCTTCCCTTCCCTATTCTTGCTCTTTCTTCTTGTCCATACCTCTCTAGTAGCAGAACTAGTGCAAGCAGGGTTCTGTCTTGTTCAGAAACTACAGTCATCACTGGCACAGGCACAGGCACAGGGCCTGACACATGGCAGTAGTGCAGCAGATACTTGTTGACTAGGTGTTTGAAAAGCAGAGAGTTACAGGAAAATATTGGACATCTAGAGATTCCAGGGAAATATCTAGAGGGTTGGGGGTTCTAGCATATAGGAGGAATACTAGTAGATGTAAATGGAAAGGCTAGTGGAAGCAGCCTCTGTCCCATCCTGGAATTTAGACATGCTAGTGTGTGATTCTCGGAGGATCTCCTGCTCAGGATTGGTTCTCATGGGGTGACAATCCCATAGTTAGGGATGAGCGTGACCTTATTCCTGACTGGATGACTATGTTTTCATTCACTATTGATTTAGTGGATAATTAGTGTTTACTCTCTGGCAGGCAGTACACTTGCACAATTACATTTTCCTTCTATGTATCTCTCAATCCTACAACTTTTTTTAACCTCTTTGTTGCTGATTTTTCATCTGATTATGTTCTCTTCCATATTAATATTTATGCTGATATTGACCAAGCGCTTAGGTGTAGGAGGCAACATGGTATTGTAGGTTTGGCTAAATGTTCTAATTCAGACTGTCTGGGTGCAAATCCTAATTCTGCCATTTGTTCTGTGCATGAGCTATTTAAGTATTCTTCTATTTCCCTCATTTATAAAATGGGAATGAAAATAACAGCCTTACCATAGGGTAGTCATGAGTGTTAACTGCATTAATACATGTAAAGTAGTTGGAAGGCTGCCTGGCAAGTAATATGCTATATGGAAACATTTGCTGTTATTACTACTTGGAATGAGTTTCTGATATTTTCTCATTTCTCTATGGATTCAGCCTTATTTCTTAAACATTTAAATGACCAATTATACCCTACTTTCTCTATCCTGGAATCATTTCTGATCCCTTGTATTGAACTTTCCCCTTGATTCAGCACACTGGCATGAGTGGGGGTCATGAGAAGTTTAAGAGGTTGATTTAGGAATAGATGGAGAAGGACACCAAAACCAGTCTTCCCCTTCTTCACACCTGGGCCCAGTCCTGGTCTGTTACTTTTTCGTCTTTTTCAAGAGACAAAATGAAAAGAGTTAACCAGACATCCCCAGCCAGATACAGTGATTATTTTCTTCCCTTTAAACAAAAGGAGCTTTTGAGGCAAAATAAAGTGGGATGATTCAAGTAGTACTAAATCATAGTGAAAAGGGAAGGGCTCTTTCCATTTACCAAACACAAAAGATTCAGATCATCAAATCTTCATTGCTCGGATCTATGGCCAGCGGCCCCTTAAGTCATTTACCCTATATCCTTCTATCTGTTGCAGAGAGTCATATCTGTAGTAATGAGCAAATAAAACTGAATTTATTTTTTAAAAGGTTGATACTTGGAGTATGTGCTCTTAATGATGTATGTATATGTATGTGTTTGGTCATACACTCTTGAGACTGTGTCTATGCTCATTTTAGAACATTCATTCTCATGCATGCAAGTAGCTTAGCAAGAAATATGGAAATATACATAAATGAAGCCTGCTATAGCTACCTTCTTTTCAGAGCAAAATAAACAACAGAAGAAAGAGAAAGGGACTCAAAACTCAGGTATGGCAATGGGAGATCCATTTGAAAATATTTAACTACTTTTGATTATTCATCTAAATTTTAATATAAAGTTAATATCTTCTGTAACTTTTCAGATCAGTATTTCTTGTTGGAAGTAACTTGTAGCTTTACCATTATTTTCAATATAGGGTAAAAATAATTTCATTTAATATGCACCAAAAGGTTGTTTACTTAAGTTTTTATATATTTTTAAATAGAAAATGTGAATATTTATGTATTTGGCTCTACTGACCTTGTGCTTGAACTGTAAGTGTGGAATTATGGGTTACAGATATATGGTAAGTACTCATCTTTTATTGCTGCTTGGATATTTATACCTACTGAGTAGTGACTTAGTACCAGAAAGCTCTAATTCTAACATGAATAACAACAGCAGAATATAGCCTATTTATTTTGCCATCATCTTTTTCAAGGTAGCCTTCCACAAATTTAGAAAAATGTCTACCTTGCATAGCCCAAGTTATTTCCGTGACATGAAGTAGTCTGGAATTGCAATAAAACAACTGGAAAGTCTTTTGAGTGCATTTGAAGTAGACATTTTTCAATACAGTTTCTAATATAAATCTACCTTTTCTTCTTGTGAAGGTGTGAAGCTGTGCTGAGTACCAATAAAGACTTCAGAGACTCATAAGCCCTGTGTGAAGAATATTTTCGCCTCTGTTCCAGAACAGATTGTTTCAGCCTTACAACAAAGATGAGGGTATCTGTCAAAGATCTATTGATAGTTATGACAAACTCCCTACCTATAATTTTTTCTTCGGTGAATTGAATTGGAAAAAGGTAAGTAGTCACCATTAAAATGGAACACAATCATTTAACAATAAGACATTGAAGATAACATAAGCAGAACAGACATTATGAAACCCATATTTAAGCATCATATTTGTTAAAAATGTACAATGAGATCTTCTAAGGAAACATGACTAATGCTCACATAATAGTGTTAAATTGAATGAACACAGTGAAAGTAAATGAGAATAAGGCTGATAGGGAAGCTCAGCTGGAGATCTACCCTCAGGAAGTAGTTTAAACTATCGGCCAGTTGGTACCATCTGTTGAATTCCATGCACTAAAAACAATGCTATTCGAACTCAATTTTTGTGAGCCAGGAATGAAAGATGTCTCTTATAGGGGTCATTTAACAGGATCATTGAACAGGAGGAAGACCATCAGAGAGACAGTGAAATCTCTTCTGACCACTCCACACTACATTAATTTGAAATGGGCTGGGATAATATAAGCATCGATTCATTCCTGCACACACAATATCCTCAAATTTATTCAGTAAGTAGAAAGGTCCATCATATTGTTTGTACTTAGTGGGCAAGAGAAAAACAGTGATATGGACAGGTTATTTGTTGAGTGACTTACACAGGTCCTTACGGAATGTTTATATAATGTCACCACTGCAGTGAGAGGAATCCTTTTCTGGACTATACTAAATTTAGAGGTCCTGGATTCATCTTTCAGATGGCTGTTACTACCACTATTCACCTACATTCTTTAACTTATCATGAGTCCTTCTGTGCAATGAAACAGCCAATGATTAGAAAGCAAAGACAGCAAACAATATAGGAGTCAAAATTATTCTTTCAGAAATTTAGAACTCTCTATAGTTTTTATTGGAAGATTTCATATATTTTTGTTCATGGAGTTGTCCCTTTTGTTTCTTAGCAAAGTATATGAAATTGATAATCAAATAGATATATTAAATTCAATGCCTTGCACAGTATTTGACACATAGTACATGTTCAATAAATATTTGGTGACAGAAAAAGCAAGCAACACAAAGCCAAGCATTTTCCTTATATGAAGACAGAATTTTAAAGTAAAATTATTGTTTGTTCTTTGGGGAAATAATGGGAGTTTGACGTTGTTATTAACTTTGTTTCCATGAACTAAGGAGGAGGATGAAAATTATATTCGTACTACTTTTGATTTTTTAAGGAAACCACAAAACTTAAACTTCACTTACTTCTAAGGAATTTACTTCTCACTTCTCACAATGCATGACTTCAGTTATAATCAGGACCAGCAAAAATTAGGTCATTTTTTTAAAACATCAGTCAATATTGACTAGCTGGTCACTGTCCTGTATTTTTCCATTTATTACTAGACAAAACTCTGAATGAATGAAATTGCTAAATGATTGTCACAAGGCCGAGGTTAGGACTCCTCACAAGGTACACTTCTCCCCAGAGAATATAACTATCTGTGTTATACATATAGAACTCCCTGAAGCCAACAGAATAGTTTTATTGAAATTATATATTCACATATGATGCTGAAATAGAACACTGAGTGGCTTTCCTAAAGAGAAGCAGGCAGAGAGTGAAGGCTAATATTTTAAAAGTACTGAAAAGTACTCACCGCAGAGTGAGAGAAGATGAATAACAGAACTACTAGGCAGGGCTGAAAAGAAAGCTGTTTCTTCATGGAAAAAAGTGTCCATGAACTGACCTTATAACTCATACATTATCATACAGTGATAACCAAACAAAGAAGTAGTTTAAAAATGCCAACTAGTGATAAAGCCAAATGGATGTTGATAAGAGTTGCGATTTCTAAAGTAAACTCAAAGGAAGTCATGAAGGTTAAATACTCATGATTCAAATAATCTCATATTGAACGTCATCTACAAAAATGAATTATTCAAGAAGGAGTCAATGAGAAATAATGGGGTAAAGTAAGAGTAAGGCCCTATTCTAGGGAATTTAACAGTCAAAAATTATATGATGAAAGAAGGCAACTTTCCTCTTTAGCAAGCAGAATTATATTTTAAGGCAAAGAGTAAGGAAATAAGTAAAAAGTAGCCAGTGATCTATTCCTTGAACATTAACAAGTCTCTTTTTCTTGTCTTTTTCAACTTTTATTTTCAAGTGCAAAATTTTATTTTGCTATGAGGCAAAACAATGCCTCATACTGCTACTACAGTATTCAAACAAATTATGATTTTTGAAAATTAACTTCCTATTTGATGTTGGGCATTTCATTCCTGTTTTTCCTTTCTTTTCTATGACCTGTTATTGAGTATATTATATGTACTTTCTTATATAACTCTGAGATTTATGTTCCCATTTTAAGAATGCAGAGCTTGAAATTTTGACAGATTAAGAAACTTGCTCAATGTCACATAGATAGTAAGTGTTGAAATTAAGTCTTGTGGCTCATCTATAATTATGCTAGGTCCTCCGCTCTTCACTGGTTTGCCTTCCTATAATTTCTATTGTCCTTGAACAGCAGTATGTTCTTTCCAAGTGAACAGGCTAATGTTAATGAACTGGCTTATGACTTAAAATCATGTCCTGGTTTCATGTTTGGTTACTGAACTTAATTTTGACTCTATTCTCCTAGTGTCTTCCTCCTCCTCTCTCAACTTGGAAGTAATTCAACAGTAATTTCTACAGGAAACAGAAGAGGATGTGAAGGAAATCAAGAAGACAAAATTGCAATATGGGAGAAAAATAATGATGTCAGGTTTATATGATCTGTTTCCCAGACTGAGGAGAAGCTTACTGGAGAGCAAATGTTGGGAATCTATATGAACTTTTAAAGAATCTTTGAGAGTCAATGATAGAAGCTATTTGGTGGTTATAAAAGCATATTATAATCTTAATTATATCATTAAAGGAAAAAAAAGCAGTTTTGAAAAAATGCAGTAATAAAACAGTCTTGGTCCTGTCCTTTATGGAGCTTTCTCATTCCAGTTTGGAGGCTGGTAAACCAAACTGAAAAATAATTGAAAGTGTAAGGATATTTACATATAATGTGGGGAGCTAACCAGTTCAAACTTCTTTCTTACTTGTCTAAGTTTGCTGTCTAAATCAAATGGAAATAAATTTACATTTGTTCTTCCTTTTTTATTCTATTGACACTTGTCTTCTCTAAGTCAAATGTTTATTAGATTATGTAGTAGCAGCCTTCCTTGAAACTAAAAACTCAAAAAGAAATGTGTGACTACCAGATCTTTTATATTATCACTTCAATTTCAATTCACATTCACCCTTGGACTTATAGTTGCATGTAACAAACTATAGTCAAGAATATGGTTGACAGTAAATAAAGTCACCTTTCTTCATAGAGGATGTGTTTCTAGATGATTCAGCAGAACACAGGACATGTGGCTGATCCAACCAGTAAGAGAAATTTGCCTCCATTTGGATGCTTTATAAAGGGTTACCATAGAATTTTCATCCAAACAAAGGTACATTTGGGAAGGAAAGATGTAGTAATAATTATTTCAGACAACTGTTGTAAATTGGGTAATTGTCCTGGGCAATATGTATATATGGTCACTTTGGTCATAAAAATAAAAACAGGAGAATAGAAACCCAAGCAACATGATATGTTTGAAATTATATTATCATGTTAATAATCACTAGCCTCTATATTTATAGAGCCCTACTCTTCCTCAACCCTACCCATTCCTGATTTTAGGAACTAATCCCAGGCAGGTGTCATTAGAAGTTGAGAAATCAATATGAATGAAATTAATGGATCGGCCTAGTAAATAATATGTCATTCATTAATTAGTGGTTGTTTATAGAATAAATTGAGAGAGTATAATTTTTTGCAATGTTTATAACAAGAGTAAGATGTGGACGTATCAATAAGAAATTATAAATTCAAAATAGAATTTAAAAGCAGAACAATTCTATGGAAAACAAAATTTTAAAAAATCACTTTAGATTTAAATTCTTACTGGAAGGTAGAGGTTTAGGCCCTCCCATTGAAAGAGTATGTTGAAGATAATTGGAATTAAGGATTTCTCAAGGTTCAAAACAAAATAACACAAATTAAGGAAAGTCTCAGAGTCTTAGGGCAGGATCTGATTTACATTAATAAGCATTGAAAGAAAAACATTCTAAAACAGAAAGCATGTTCAGGAAGGCATAAAAACAGACCAAGATTATCAAGTGAAGATCAGAACAGGAAAGCAGTCAGCAAAGACAGAAAGCCCTTCAAAGGACTGTGGTAAAATACACAGCTCCCAGGTAGGTGAAACAGAGCCAAAAGGGATAAATATCTGATGCTATATGGTTTTACCTCCAAATCTGGCTTATAGAACACCTGTCAGGTTCACTGCCATGCAAAATCCTTATACTAATCAGGGATTTGTTGCCTTTTTAATATTAGATTGAGATCTCTTCTTATGGCATCTATACTTATTTTATAGATTTATTCTCCCAAAAAGGAGAGTGATCTTGTTTCATTGAAGCTGCTAAACTTCTTCTAAGAGTGACAATGAGGCACATTCTAACCTCTGAAAACCAGTAAACACTATCTACCCCACTGTCAATAAATAAACACTTGACACAATTCAATCAGGGACCTGTGATGATAAATTGCACATCTAAGTTGCCCGAAATGACTCGCTTTCAGAGTATAGATTACAAGTCACTAGTTCAATACCATTCAGAGGCTCACAATATTTTAGAGCTGAAAGGGAACTTTGAGTTTCAATTTGGGACACATTTATTGAATAGTATCTATGTACTAGGCTTGTGGTGGCAGAGCTGGATGATATAAAAAGTATATAGTCTTTAAAATAAAATATCACAAAATCTGACAGACAAAAATCAAGAGTATAGTTAGGTTTTAATTATTTAGAGAGGAAGATAATAATGATCATTTCTTATTGAGGGCTTCCTATGTGCCAGGCATAATTGTAAATCTTACATGTATTTTCTCATTTGCTGATCAGATCATCCCCCAGCCACCCCTATAATTAATATTTACATGCAAACATATCAGAATGTAAGGTAAATGAGAGCAGATGTTTTACATGGTCTATTCTTTTTTTAAAATTAAAGTATAATTGATATACAATCTTCTGAAGGTTTCACATGAACAACCTTGTGGTTTCAACATTCATCCATATTATCGAGTCCCCCCCTCATTGCAGTCACTGTCTATGAGTGTAGTAAGATTGCACAGAGCCATTACTTGTCTTCTCCATGCTGTACTGCTTTCCCTGTGACATACCTATATTGTGATTGCTAATTATAGTGTCCCTTAATCCCCTTCTCCCTCCCTCCCCACCCACCCTCCCCAACCCCTTCCTTTTGGTAACTGTTAGTCCCTTCTTGGAGTCTGTGAGTCTGCTGTTGTTTTCTTCCTTCAGTTTTGCTTTGTTGTTAAACTCCACAAATGAGTGAAATCATTTGGTACTTCTCCTCTGCCTGGCTTATTTCACTGAGCATAATATCCCCTACATGGTCTGTTCTTATTAATCACCTTTGAGTGTGCCTGTCACAAATTAGACATTCAATATAGATTCAGTGGATGAACAAATTAGTATGTGATTAATGAATCACTAATCTTACAAGTAGATGTTGTTTTATACATAAATATAGGCAAAGAAGTTAAAGATCTAAAAGATTAAGTACTTGTAATAAGGAGCAAAGATGTGAACCCAAATATTTTGATTCCAGAGCAGGGAACCAATATGGCATAGAGTGGTAAACATGAGGAGATACTAAATAGACAAACTGGATTAGGCTGAGATTCTTACATATAAGAAAAATAACTTTATTATTATATATAAGATAAAGTAAAACATGGCTTCATATGAATTTGAAAGAATTCTGAAAATTTAATGAGGCTGAGCCAACTAAATATTATTGAATAGGGACGAGTAAATTCTTTATTACCAAGATGGGTGGAATTAATATTACAAATAAAAGTTGAAGCAAAAGCAAAACTTAAAGTACCAATCTGAGTCAATATACCATTGGGATCAAGTTGTGCTAAAAGACTATGAACTGACACTGCTTAATATGGAGTCAGAAACCAAGTGAGGGCCTAAGTTTGAAGAGGATGATAGCAGAAAGTTCCATCTTCTTGACCACTGCTGGACAATTTATGAAGGATCCAGATATTAAAGCACATTATGGCTGAAACAACTCATCCTTGGGCCAGCTGAAAGTGACAGGACACAGTGTTCTAAGTGCAGAAAACAGCTTGAAATAGAGCTCAATTAAGGTATGTAAAACCAAGGTATGAATTTCCTGATTTACTGAAACAATAAATTGGGGAATGATAATTGTTCTAAAATAGATCCTTGTGTTATGAAATAATACATCATTATTTTGGTAGCTGTTCTCCTTAGAGCATATAAATAAACTTTGATTTATTTACTAATATTTGGGGGAAAATGGATTTCAGGTACATTTAAACTACATAAAATTATATATCTATTTCTTCCAATCTTAAAAATTACTGAACAACAAACAACAACATCTTATTTTCTTAGAATCCAAAACACTGACTGAAATTTATAATCTTAGGAAATTACATAGTGGGGTAGAGGAAGATAGCAGAGTAGGAAGACAAGACAGACACCTCTTCCCACAAACACACCAAGGAAGCAATACCAACACATAGAAATAACCCTGAAAATAACATGAAGACTGTAAAACAGGCCATCTATACCTGGTGAAGAAGAGAAGACAACACAGAGGAGGGTAAAGTGGCAGAACTGCAACTGAGTGGGATGCAACCGCTTCTTCAGTCCTAGCCCAAGAGTGGGAGGGAGAAGAATGGAGCAGGGTAGGGACTAGCCATGCCTGTAGCTCACCAACAGCAGCTGGAACTCCAAAGCAAAAGAGAACTAGGCACTGGTGAGTAAATAGCTTGAACTTCTGAACACAACAGGATGCCTTCTTCACAAATCCATTTCTTTCCAGAACAGGAGGCATACCAGATCTATCTAATACAAAGGAAGAAACACAGAAACCCTGACAAGATGAGGAGGCAGAGAAATTTGTTTCAAACAAAAATACAGGATAAGACACCAGAAACAAGGCTGAATGAAATGGAGATCACGAATCTTCTTGATAAAGATTTCCAAGCAACAGTCATAAATATGCTCACTGATCTGCAGAAAAGTACTGATGACCTCAGGGAGGACTACAACAAAGAGAAGAGTTTTAAAAAAAAGCCACTCAAAACTAAAGAATACATTACCTGACATAAAAAATACAATGGAGGGAATGAATAATAAATTGCTGCAAACAGAGGAAACAATCAATGAGATAGAAATTAGAGAACAGAAAAACAATGAAGCTGAGGAACAGAAAGAAAAAGGAGTGTCTAGAAGTGAGAGGATGCAATGAGAGCTGTGTGACAACTCCAAAGAAAACAATATTCATATCATACAGGTACCAAGAAAAGAGAGATAAAAGAGTAGAAAGTCTTTTTGAAGACATAAAGGCTAAAAATTTCTCCAATCTGGGGAAGGAAATAGATGCCTAGGTCCTGGAAACACAGAGAGCCCCTAACAAAAGGAATCCCAGGAAGACAATACCAAGACATATAATAATTAAAATGACAAAGATTAGGGCTAAAGAGAGGGTACTGAAAGCAGCTAGAGAGAGGCAAAACATTTCTTATAAGCCTGAATCCCCATCAGGCTATCAGCAGATTTTTCAGTAAAAACTTTACAGGCCAGAAAGGAGTGGCATGAAATATTTACTGTGTTTAAACAAAAGAACTCTCAACCAAGAATCCTGTACCCAGCAAGGTTATTATTCAATATTGAAGGAGAGATTAAAAGTTTTCTAGATAAATAAAAGCTGGAGGAATTTGCTACTACCAAACTGCCCTCATAGGATATATTAAAGGGACTTATGTAGACGGAAATGTTCTTAAGCCTAAATATTTTCACCAGTGAAAAGAAACCTACCAGTAAAGGTAGTAGACCAATTACTTACCAAGCAAGTATAAAGTTAAACAAAACAAAAGAAAAGCAGTAAATCCAACTATGCAAAAATTCAGGCAAGGGAAGGGACACAAAAAAATGCAGATTATGACATCTAATACATAAAGTGTGAAGGAGGAAGAATAATAAGAAGAAGTACTTTTAGACTGTGTTTGAAATAGAGTGACCATCACCTTAATATAGACTGTTATATATTTAGGAAACTATCCAGGAACCTTATGTTAACTACAAACCTAATGCCTAGTATAGTACACAAAAAAATTTTTAAACAGAAATCCAATCACAACACTAAAGAAAAGAATCAAATAAGAGAAGAATGTAAGAGGAAGAAAGGAACATAAAGGAACTACAAAAACAACCATAAAACAAGTAATAAAATGGTGATAAGTATATACCTATCAGTAATTATCTTATATGTAAAATGGACTGAATGCACCAATCAAAAGACACAGAGTGGCAAAATGGATAAAGAAACAAGACCCATATACACGCTGTCTACAAGAGACTCATTTCAGGCCCAAAGACAAACAGACTGAAAGTGAAGGGATGGAGAAAGATATTTCATGCAAATAATAGGGAGAGGAAAGCAGGGGTATCAGTACTTGTATCAGACAGAATAGACTTCAAAACAAAGAAAGTAACAAGAGACAAAGGACATAAAGATAGAGTGATCAGTCCAACAAGAGGATATAACCATTATAAATATCTGTGCACCCAACATAGGAGCACCTAAATAAATAAATATTAACAGAAATAAAGTAAGAAATAGACTATAATCCATCTTTTTAGAAGACTTTAATACCCACACTTACATCAATGGAAAGATCATCCAGAGAGAAAAATAAATAAGGAAACAGAAGCACTGAACAACACATTATTAGATCAGATGGACTTAACAGATAACTATAGAACATTCCATCCAAAAGCAACAGGATACACATTTTTATCAAGTGCACAGACTCTTCACCAGTATATATCACATAGTAGGCCACAAAAAGAGTCTCAAAAATTAAAAAAGATTGAAACTGAGTCAAGAAAATTCTAGGATCACAATGGTATGAAACTAAAAAAGAAAACAAAAAAACCCAACAACACATGGAGACTAAACAACATGTTTCTAAATAACCAATGGTTCAATGACCAAGCCAAAGTAGAAATGAAGCAATACAAGGAGACAAATGAAAACAAAAATACAACAGTTCAAATTTTGTGGAACACAAAGAGGGAAGTACATAACAAAACAGGCCTACTCAAGAAACAAGAACAATCCTAAATAAACAGTCTAAACTGACAACTAAGGAAATAGGAAAAGAAGAAAAAATGAAATCCAAATGTAGTAGAAGGAGGGACATAATAAAGATCAGAGCAGAAATAAATAAAGTAGAGAGGAATAAAACAATAGAAAAAAATTGATGAAACCAAGAGCTGGTGTTTGAGAAGATAAATAAAGTAGGCAAACTCCAAGCCAGACATATTAAGAAAAAAAGAAAGAGGACACAAATAAACAAAATCAGAAATGAAAAAGGAATAGTCACAATGGACACCAAAGAAATGAAAAGAATTATTGGAGAATTGTATGATTATATGACAATAAATTGGACAACATAGAAGAAATGGACAAATTCTTAGAAAAGTACAACCTTTAAAGACTGACCCAGAAAGAAACAGAAAATCTAAACATACCAATTACCAGTAGTCAGATTGAATTGGTAATCAAAATAATCCCAGCAAACAGAAGTCTATGACCAGAAGGCTTCCCAGGTTAATTCCACCAAACGTTTAAAGAGCTATTACCCATTCTTCTCAAAGCTTTCCAAAAAGTAGAAAAGGAGGGAATACTTCCAACCTTATTCTATGAGGCCAACATCACTCTAATACCAAAACCAGACAAGGACACTACAATGAAACAAAATTTTAGGCCAATATCTCTGATGAACATAGATGCAAAAGTCCTCAGCAAAACATTCACAAATTAAATTCTAAAATACATTGAAGGTATCATCCATCATAACCAAGTAGGATTTATTCCAGGGATGCAAGGATGGCACAACATTTGTAAATCAATGTAATATACCACATTAACAACAACAACAAAAAAAGGTTGAAAGCCACATGATCATCTCAATAGATGCTGAAAAAGCATTTGATAAATTCAACATCCATTCATAATAAAAACTCTCATGGATATAGAGGGAACATATATCAACATAATAAAGGTCAAATATGACAAACTCGCAGCCAACATTATATTCAAGGATGAAAGCTGAAAGCTTTGCCTTTAAGATCAGCAATAATACAAGGATGAATACTCTTACCACTTTTATCAAACATTATACTGGAGGTCCTAGGCATGGCTACCAGACAAGATAAAAAGATAGAAGGCATCCAAATTGGTAAGGAAAAATAACTGTCACTATTTGTACATGCATGATACTATTTATAGAAAACACTAAAGACTCCACCAAAAAACTGTTAGAAATAATAACTGTATTCAGCAAAGTTGCAGGATACAAAATTAACACACAGATATATGTTGCATTCCTATATACTAACAACAAACTAGGAGAAAGAAAAATCAGGAAAACAATTCCATTTACAATTGCATCAAAAAGAATAAAACATCTAGGAATAAACCTAATGAAGGAGATGAAAAACCTGCACTCTGAAAACTATAAGGCACTCATAAGGGAAACTGAAGAAGACACAAGTAAATGGAAATCTATCCCATGCTCATGGATAGGAAGACTGAATATTATCAAAATGGCCAACCTACCCAAAGCAATTTACAGAATCAATGCCATCCTTATCAAAATACCAACAGCTATTTTTAAATGAACTAGAGCAAATAATCCTAAAATTCAAATGAAACAGCATAATACCCTGAATAGCCAAAGCAATCCTGAGAAAGAAGAACAAAACTGGGGAGATTATGCTCCCTACTTCAAAGTATACTACAACCTAGAGTAATCAAAACAATATGGTAGTGGCACAAGAACAGACCTACAGATCAATGGAACAGACTAGAGAGCCCAGACATAAACCCATACATACATGGTCAATTAATATATGATAAAGGAGCCATGCATATACAATGGGAATATTCAGTAACTGGTGTTGGGAAAACTGGACAGCTACATGCAAGAGAATGAAACTGGATTACTGTCTAACACCATACACAAGAGTAAATTTGAAATGGATCAAAGACTTAAATGAAGACATGAAACCATAAACTCTTAGAAGAAGACATAGGCAAAAACCTCTTGAACATAGGCATGAACTTTTTTTTTTTCTGAACACTCTTTGGGCAAGGAAAACTAAATGAAAAAATGAACAAATGAACAAGTGGATTAAACCAAATTAAAAAGCTCTGTACAACAAAGGACACCATCAACAGAATAAAATGGCAACCTACAGCATGGAGAATATATTTGTACATGATTCATCTAATAAGGGGTTAACATGCAAAATGTATAAAAAATTCAAACACCTCAACACCAACAAAACAGATAAACTGATTAAAAATGGGTGGAAGACTGAACAGACATTTTTCCAGAGAAGAAATACAGATGGCCAATAAGCACATGAGAAGATGTTCCACATCACTAACCAACGGGGAAATGCAAATCAAAACCACAATAAGATATCACCTCATACAATGAGTTACAATGGCCGCTATCCAAAAGACAAGAAATAACAAATGTTGGCAAGGATGTGGAGAAATGGGAACCGTCCTACTCTGCTGGTGTAAATGTAAATTAGTGTACCTGCTGTGGTAAGCAGTACGGAAGTTCCTCAAAGAACTAGGAATACCATATGTCTCAGTAATTCCACTTCTAAGAATTTACCTGAAGAAAACATAATCCCTGATTCAAAAAGATATATGCACCCCTATGTTTATTGCTGCATTATTTATAAAAGCCAAGATATGGAAGTAACATAAGTGTCCAGCAGCAAATGAATGGATAAAGAAGAGTTGGTACATATATACGATGGAATATTATTTAGCCATAAAACCAAAGAAATCCTGCCATTTGCAACTACATGGATGGACCTAGAGGGTATTATGTTAAGTGAAATAAACCAGACAAAGACAAATACCATATGATTTCACTTATTTGTTAAATTTAAAAGCAAAATAAAGAAAAATGAACAAGTTAGCAATAGACTCACAGATGATAAGTGACTAATGATTACCATGGGGGAGGGGTTGGAGTAGGTGGATGGGGAGAGTAAGGCACAAAAATTCTCAATCATAACATAAACTGGTAACAGGGATGGTAGTACAGCATGGAGAATATAGCTTAAGATTCTGTAACATCTTCCTATGTTAACAGATAGTAACTACACTAGTTGGAATGAGGATTTAAGAATACAGTAACTGTGGAACAATTTTCTTGTATACCTGAAACCAATATGAGATTCTATATCAACTATCCTTCAGTTAAAAAAGGTACATAGTGTATTTAGTAAATAAAATCAATTAATTTAAAATTTTGAAAAAGCAAAAGCCTCAATTTCAACTGATTAATATTTGAATACTTTATGGCTGTATGTCTAGGGACATGTGTGTTTATACAGGCTAAGTGAGGACATGGCAGAAATAGAACCTTGGTGTAATTACCTGAGTCTAGTTTGGATCCTATTAGTATTTCTAAAAGTATGTCAAGTTTTGATCTGGGAACTGTTAATACTAATATAACAGGAAATAAATTAAGGATACTGAATATTTGCTTATTTAGAATAAAAAAATCCAACAGTGCAATGGGAAAAATATTCACAGCATTTATATGATACATTCACTAAAGCACTGTAAGAAACCAAATTGTGGCAATAAGGATACATGTGCAAGGAGGATTATTTGTTGTTTCTTTTTGAATTTTGTTAAAATTTAATTATTCATTATATCTGAGTATGTTAAATTGAAAACATTTGAAAATACGCATATAATCTTGTAAGAAAGAAATCTACATGCACTTAAACACACAATAACATTTTCCTCTAGGTATTTGGGATCATATAGAGTAGTGTATCCCGGGTTAGTCATTTAACTCTATGTACTAAACATTTCCCCAAATTTTAGGAAATTCTACAAAAACCTCAATTTTACAGCAAAATTTAAGTTTTAAAGTTAAAATATTTTTAACTTTTAAGATTATACTATAATACTTGTTTTGTCAAATTGTGATAGATTTTTTTGGACAGCTCTTTTCAAACTGCATTACTATGCAAAATGGTATGCACGTTTTTAGAGCTCTTGTTACCTATTGCAGAACAGTTCTGATAAATACTTAGTACTCATACCAACACAATGTGATACTGCCCCTCCGACTACTTACTGGCATGTAATGAGTTTTGGTCACTCAAATGTTACTCGTTAAAAATACTTTTATACTAGCCCAGTAGAAAAGGTTTTTAAACTTTTTTAAGCTATACTTATTTTTACCTGGATTTTGTGACACACTTTTCAATACGCCTTTGCTGGTGGTGTTTCTCTCCTTTGTCCATTTTAAAAAATACTGGTTTTTCATTTTCTCTTACTAATTTGAAAGAACGATTTATTAAACATTTGCCTTTATATATATTGCAATTGTTTTCCCAGTTTGTTGTATGCTTTACAATGTGTTAATAATGACATTTTACACACTAGAACATTAACATTTATTAGTATCATGCATACCTCTTATATCAAAGCATTTTTCATCATACAAATTGTCTCCCACATGGATGATACAGGAATATTTAAAAGACCTTTTTTACAGTTAACCATGGCTAAATAATCTGATACTGATTCCAACAACCCCATCTTAAGAACTGAGCAAGTATATGACTTGTTCTATTAGATTTTGGAAGTCCAAGGATAAGGGGCTTGAGTGTCCAGTGATTTGGGGGAATTCCCACATTGAATAGAATTTGAAGATCCATATCTTTCCTTCCAATTCAAGGAGTCCATGATTTTGTTAGCCAAGGAAGAATAGGATAATATAAGTAATCAAAAAGTTTTTGATAGTGTTTAGGATCCAGAAGAAAATAATTCAGAGACAAGAATGAAAGAAGTGATGAAGGGTTAAATCAAATGATAGGTTATCAAAATCTGGATAAAGAACATAAGAGAAATAAGCAGAGTATGGAAATTTAATATGTTCTAATCATCTTTCAGAAAGACTTTATGTATTTAATACAGACTGTGCAACAGTCTTCAAGTATGGTTTACCTGTAGCCTCCAAATGTCAGCCAGCAGGAGACTTGGAACAACAAAAAAGAGTGACCAGTTACAAGCAAAGCCTGGCCCTGCTTGGGACAGCAGTCATCTAAGGGCTTACTTTGCCTCCGTGATCTTCCTCCCTGGATGGTGAGACACTAGGTCTCCTCAAGATGCCTTCAAGCTAAATTATCCAATTGAAACAATGGCTGCATCATATTCCCAGGTGGCAACTTGAAACTGATTAGCATCAAGCCCATTTTAGCAACTGGATGTAATCCAATAGGATCATTAGGTTGATGAGAAAAATGACCTAAATAAACATTTTCACTCTTCAATTAATTCATAGATTATAGATTAAAAAGACAATAAACTTACTCTCAGTACTTTGTAAGTCTTTTATATAAAGTAAAAAAAATGTGTTTACTAAATATCTAAACATTAAAAGTGGCTGAGATCTTTCCATATTGACACTGGGCTACTTTTACAGTGATGTTTATTTCCTTCTTTTAGTGTTCCTTTAATAGATTGATATGAATGCTAATCAATATCATCTGAAAAGGCTTAATGTTCTAGAATATATGATGCACTCTAAAAATCAAGTGCATTGCCTTGTTTAGTGCTGTACATCTTTATGTATTTGTAAGCTACAGAGAAGAGTAGCAAATAAGTGACCCCCTCAAAGATCTTAAATGGAGGTATCTCTGGTGATCAGGATCCTGGTTTTACAAAAGCCGTACTGTTAATGACTTTGAGGGGAAAAGGCCAGTCCAGGCTCCAGGGAATGCATTGTAGAGGCCAAGAAGTTATACTCTAGGAAGAAGGTTAAGACTTAGGGGAAAAAAACACATAAATGGGTTCCAACACCGGTTGTATGTCATCAGTGCACCTGTCATATGCTTGTAAGCAGCTGCTTCGCAGCAGGAAGTTAGGAGGAAGACTTTCTTCCTTCCGTATTCCAGCATCCTGCTCAGTCTCAGTCCTGTCACTTCATCTCTATATAATGGGTTAAGAGACTTCTCATTGGAATTTAGACTAATTGAAATTATTTTTTTAGAGCTTTATTGAGGTAAATTTTATATACCATAAAATTCACCACCTTGAAGTGTTGAATTAAATGGCTTCTCATAAATTTTTAGTTGTATACCATTAAGCAATCAGCTTTAAAATTTTTCTGTTATCCTCTAAAATTCTCTGGAAATCTTTTTTGTGAATTTCTATTCCTACATATCCCTAGCAAGAGGCATAATAAATTTACCTCTTTGGTTATTTCATATGAATTGTAATTTATATTAAAAATGTTTTATAGATATGTATATTTATAAAAATATAAATCATACATTAGTCTTCGGCAAATGTCTTCCTTTATACTTAGCATACTGCTTTTGAGGTACATTCATACTAAAGCGTGCATTAATAATTGTTACTCTGTATTGTTGAATAGTACACAGTGTAGAATTTTGTTTTATTAATCCACTCATGAGTTGATGACTGGCTTATTTCCAATTTTTCACTATTATGAATAATGCTGATACTAACATCCACATACAGACTGTGTGAATTTTTGGTGTTATGTAGATTACTAAGAATGGATTTTCTGGGTTGTATGGTAACTTTGTGCATAACTATAAGAAACTGAAGTGTTTTCCAAAGTGGCTGTCCTACTTTATACTCTCACCAGGAATGAATGATGGCCCTAGTTGGTCCATATACTAGTCAATACTTACCTATTTTCTGACCACTTGATACTAGCTATTTTAGTATATATGCCGATATCTCATTGTGGTGGTAGTTTGCACTTCTCTAAAGACTAATGGTATTAGATACTTTATGTGCTTATTAGCCAACAAAAGGAGATATGTGTAATTGTATTTTAACAAATTAGACAAAAAATGGAATTTCCAGAAATTCGTTAAGTACTAAAACAGACTTAAAAGAATATAAAACCTCAACAGACCCATAACAAAGAAATTGAATTCAAAATTTTAAATTTTATCACAAAGACAAGCCCAGTCTACCATAAGGACACCACCATACATATATGACTATCATATACAATATAATGTAATATGATATAACTAATAATCATTTAAAGAAAAAATATATCACATCTTTCAGAAAATAGATGACACTTCTCCACTTGTTCTATAAGGTCAGTATTGCTGGAAGCAAATTAGGTATACATATTATTGTAGTTTCCAAGCCTGTAAGCAGTGATGACTGTCCAACTGTTTGTAATTTTAACAGAGGGCATGTCCTTCTGTACACTGACTATTTGTCACCCTCCTGATTTTTAAAAAATGCATTTCCACAGAATTGGTATGGTGAATCTATTAATACAGTCATAGAATCTATATGATAGAAGTATTTAAAGGAAATAAATATGAGTAGCTAATCTTGCTCCATTCTAAGACTTTTTGATTGGGCTCCTGAAATTTTCAATTTGACAAATATCAGACTAATTCCACTAGAATGGCAGAGAAGTACTCTAATAAAATTAGGTATTTTTTAAAATGTTCTTATTTTCCTGGAACTGGTGATATGAATTCATATACTAAATTCTCTACAATTCTGGGGGACAATGTCTCTGTAGAGACTTGAGAATGAAAAGTGACCAATTATAGGAATCCAGAGGTTCAGTATACCCAATATAATTATAGTGCTGAAGAAACCATGTTTACAATCAGTTATGTTACTGCTCCTACTCTTAAAATATTGTTTTCATTATTATATTTTCAACTATTCAAATCCCTTCCAGTCCAATTTTAAAGTACATGTCAATTGCTTTTTATAAAATAGGCAATTACATTTGTTATTGGGAAAATGACTGATATTGATGAAATTAATGAGAAATGGAATTTTGATGGAGTGAATTAAATGGATTACAATCAGGTCAGTTGTTATGTGATCTTTTTTGAAACACAAAGTTTATTTTTATGTGAATAAATTTATGGGATGCAGCTGATGTCCTTTTTCAAAGAGACCAAGGGGAAAATGTAGCCATCAGCACTTACGGATAATAATTTGATAGTTCCCATAAAATCACAAACCATGTCCCCAGAACAGTAAAGTTTATGATATAGAAATGGACTGGATATCAATAACTTGCATCAGACATGGGTGTAAGATAGCAGCAATTTGTTAGTGGGTAAAAAATGTTTCCCAGTTTCTGGTTCAAAAAACAATATTATCAAGCAAAATTCCTGAACATATCATCTTCAGGTGCTAATTTCTATTTTGTTATAGGACACAAGCAGGCTATCAATATAAAAGCTTTTTTCTGATAACATTTTTACTTCATTTTCTGGACTTCCACCTTAACAAAAACACAAAGTAGAAACTTCCCTTATTTGTATTGGAAAACTACCCCTCTAACATAGAGTAATAGACTTTTTTTTAGCTTTTCATTTTTCCCTCACTTTGATTCTTAGAATTGCTTGAACAAAATTTGCATAATGCAGTACAATGTAATTTTCTTTGACATTTCCAAAATTGCAATTGACCTCATATATTCCTATTACTACTGTTTCTCCACTTTGTTCATTGCTGACAAAATGTTAAAGATATAACCATAGTTCATGACATCTTCAAACATATCTGATTTTTCAATGCCAACTATGTAAAATTTATAATCTTTAAGGTTTAAGTTTAAGGCATTACACATTTAATATTGCCTAACTTAAAAGATTTATCATTTATTCTCCATGAAATCTTTGCTTTCACCAGAATTGAAAACATGTATATTCAAATATATGTGAAATTAAATATATTTTAATTTATATAATAAATAAGTTTTAAAATATATATAAATGAATCCTCAAATCTAAGGTTGTATTTATGCTGCTACCTCCATCTTGGATTCCCCTTGGAAATATCTGTTTTAAAATCCTAATCATAATTTAAGGACTTATCAAATCCCTTTTCCTATGAGAAAACTCCCTGAGTTTCAGCTGAATACTGATACACATATGAGGAAGAGGAAACTATTCAGGACCAGAGAAAGAACCATCATAATATTCCCTGAGTTCACACAGAAGAGGAATAGTTTGTATTTCCTTCAACTCAAGAGGTTAAGATTTCATAGTATATGGAATATTGGATAGGGCCATGAGAAGGGTAACACTTTAGAAGTGAGGCTAAGTTTAGCTACACTAGAAGTTACTCTAAACATGCCTTACTTACAAGTATTAAAAGCAACACTTGAAATGATCATATTTACCTGATAACAATAAATTACAAGACAGAAGAAAATCCAAAACTATTTTAAGAAATACAAAAAAAAATCCAGAAACCAGTGACATAAGTCACAGTATCTACCATTTAATAAATTACCAGGCAATGACGAAAGAAAAAAAAAATTGACCCATAAATAGGAGAAAAATAAATAAATATAAAGAAAGCCAGAAATTTCATAAATTGGGGAGATTAAAAATAACAACTAGCAAACAAGGACACAATACAGTTCAATCAAGATCTATAAGAAGATAGAGGGAAATGTGAAGATGATAAATAAAGGGAAAATTAAAATATTCATTAGCACTATAAAAAGGAAATTTTAATATCAAAAGCAAAAATATGCTGGATGGAACTAATAACAGATTAGGCACTAAATATAGCAGATCAAAGAATTTAAAGACATAGCAGTAGAAACTATAATAAATCCCAGAGATTAAACTATGAATAACTTTATACCAATAAATTTGGTAACCTAGATGAAATGGACCAATTCCTTTGAAGACACATCTGCCAAAACTCAAGCAAGAAGAAACAGTATAAACAGGGTTATATCTATTAGAGAAATTGAATCAATAATAAATGACTCTCCAAAACACGAAGCACCAGATGGGTTCACTGGTGAATTATACCAAACATTTAAGGAAGAAATTTCACCAGTACTTTACAATCTCTTCCAGAAAATAGAAGCAGAGGAAATATTTCCTAACTTATTATATGAAGCTAGAATTACCCTAATACCGAAATCATACAAAGACACACAAGAAAAGAAAAATCCAGACCAATATTTCTTAAGAACATAGACGCAAAAATCCTCAACAAAATATTTGGAAATCAATTCCAATACTGTATAAAAAAAGTTATGACCAACTCGGATTCATTCCAGATATGCAAGAATGATTCAACATTTGAAAATCTGCTAATGTGATCCATAATATAACCAGACTAAGAAAGAAAAATAATTTGACAAAATAGAGCACTCATTAGTGATAAAAATTGTTACCAAAATAGCTGCTTCCTTAACTTAATAAAGAATATGTACAAAAACCTCTCACTAACATTGTGCTTAATGGTAAAAAAAACTAAACTCAAAGCTTTCCTGCTAAGATCAGCAAGACAAAGATGTCCCCTCACACCACTGCTTTTCAACATAATATGGGCAGTCCAAGCTAATGCAATAAAAGAAGAAAAGGGATTTGAAATTAAAACATATTACCATGTATAATAGCCCTCCAAAAATGAAAGTTAGATATAAATCTCACAAAATATGTGTAATATCTGTATAAGGAAACTACATAACTCTGATGAATAAAAGCAAGGAACTATATAAATGGAGATAAAAATCCATGTTTATGGAATGAGCATCAACATTATCAAGATGTTAATTCTTCCCAACTTGATCCATACATTCAACACAACACCAATCAAATTTCCAACAAAAAGTGGACATTTTTCCGGGGTGTAGAATTAAAGTTCCTATTCCATTAATGTGCAATGAATATATGAGGAACAAGTAAGTATATTTCTATTTCTAGTTCTCCAAATCAAGAAGACAGCTTTTCTCCCTTATGTAGAAACTACTGCTTATCACTGGATATCCTACATTTGAACTTGATTCCATTTCTAAATTACACTTTTAAATTGGCTCACTTGGGGAAGGAGAGAGAGATTTTCCTACCTGAAGGAAAAAGAATGAGCCAATATTTGTTAACCAGAACGGTAAAAAGGGATATTCATAAATGGTCTTAAAATATGTCTGGATCCTCAACTTCTGGTAAAGAGCAATTTCCAAATTCGCAGCGCTATCTGTCTGAACCCAGAAAGAATGTGATGCAGAGAAGAGCTCTAGATGACTAATGGTTAGGCATGGCAAGAAATAAAAAGCTTTTTTTCTTAAGCCTATGATCTTTTATAGGTTATTTATTGCTGTTACCAAAATAGCTTATTATTCAAATTGAAAAAATTCTAACACATTTCAACTATAATCACATGTTAGATACAATTTTCTACTCTTGGTATTATGCCAGGGAAGTTCTGTCAGTCTAAACATGAGTAACTGATTTATTTTTACTAATGATTTACTAGGACCTGTAAAAAAAAGTCCAGTCTTCATCACTAGTGTTTCATGTTTTAGAATCACAACAGAATTTATTAATTTTCTCAGGATTCTTCAGTGAAATTCTGTTTTTGAAAGCCTGTCCGGCTTCTTTACTCCTAATCCTGTGTTAGTACCACTCATATTTTCTCTGTACCAGTTTCTACTTGCCCTTTTACCTGAAATACTTTCTGATCTCCACTTGAAATCAATGATTCTTTTATGTGTTCTTGCTCCACCCAAAGCTTGGATTCAGTTCACCACTTTCATGAAGACTTTCCTGGTATATTCAGATTATAACTGCATGTTATTTAATGCTTATTAATGCAAAATTTAAAAATCATAACTTATTATTTTTACTAATATTTTAGAAAGAAGATGTCTTTCTACATTGATGGATAGAGAACTCAGAGAGAAGATAAATAAGGAAACAGTGCCATTGAATGACACATTAGACCAGATAGACTTAACAGATATGTATAGAATATTCTAACCCAAAGCAGCAGAATGCACATTCTTCTCAAGTGAACATGGAATGTTCTCCAGAATAGATCACATATTGGGACACACACACAAAAAAAGCTCAATAAATTCAAGATTGAAATTGTATCAGGCATCTTTTCAGATCACAATGGTATGAAACTAGAAATAAATTAAATAAAGAAAAAAGCATAAACACATAGAGGCTCCATAACATGCTTCTAAATAATCAATGGAACATTGAAAAAATCAAAAAGGATATCAAACAATATGTGGAGACAAATGAAAATAGAAACACAATTGTTCAAAATATGAGGGATGCAGCAAAAGTGATTCTTAGAGTAGAAGTAGATAGCAATACAGGTCTGCCTCTAGAAACAAAAACAATCTCAAACAATATGATCTCACAACTAAAGGAACTAGAAAAAGAACAAAAAAGCTCCAAGCTTGTAGAAGGAGAGACATAATAAAGATCAGAGAATAAGAAAACAATAGAAAAATAAATAAATAAAACCAACAGCTGGTTCTTCAAGAAGATAAACAAAACAGACAAACCCTTAGCCAGGTTTATCAAGAAGAGAGAGAACACAAATAGACAAAATCAGAAATGAAAAAGGAGAAATTACAACTGACAACACATAGAATTATAAGAGAATTCTATGAAATATTATATGCCAATAAGTTGGGCAATCTATAAGAAATGAACAAATTCCTTGACACATATCATCTTCCAAGACTGACCCAGAAAGAAATAGAAAATTTGAACAGACTGATTAATAGTAATGAAATGAAAGAGGTGATAAAAAAATTCCCAACACAAATTTCCAGGACTAAATGGCTCCACAGGTGAATTCTACCAAACATTTAGAGAAGAGCTAATACTCACCCTTCCTAAAATATTTTCCAAAAGAGAAGAGGGAATACTTCCAAATTCATTCTGTGAGGGCAGCACCAACCTATAACAAAACCAGACTAAGACAATACAGAAAATGAAAATTACAGGCCAAAATCCCTGATGTACACAGATGAAAAAAAATCAACAAAATATTAGAAATCAAATTAAAAAATACATCAAAAGGATCATCCATCACAACCAAGTGGGATTTATTCCAGGGATTCAAGGATGGAACAATATTTGTAAATCAATATCATGTACCACATTAACAAAAGGAAGGATGAAAAACACATGATCATCTCAATAGATGAGGAAAAAGCATTTGACAAAATTCAAAATCTATTCATGATAAAAACTCTCAACAAAATGGGTATAGAGGGAACATATCTCAACATAATAAATGCCACATATGAAAAGCTGACAGCTTTTCCTGTAAGATCAGGAACAAGACAAGGATGCCTATTCTTACCACTTTTCTTCAACATAGTACTGGGAGTCCTAGCTATGGCAACAAGATAAAGAGATAAAAGGCATCCAAATTGGTAAGGAAGAAGTTAAACTGTCACTATTTGCAGATGACATGATACTACATATAGAAAACACTAAAGAATCCACCAAAAATATATAACTAATAACTGGAATCATCAAGGTCAGAGGATACGTAATCAGTATACAGAAATGTGTTGCATTGCTACATACTAACAACAAAGTAGCACAAATAGAAACCAAGAAAACAACTCCATTTATAATTACTTTGAAAAGAATAAAATACCTAGATTTATTATACCTAATAAACCTAACCAAGGAGGTGAAAGACGGTACTATGAAAACTATAGGACACTGATGAGAAAAACTGAAGAAAACATAAATAAGTGATTTCAATACCATATCCATGGTTAGGAAAAAGATTGGCTAAATGGCCAATGGCCAAAATGGTCACCCTGCCCAAAGCAATTTATCAGTTTAGTGCAATCCCCATTAAAATATCAATGGTGTTTTCCAATGTGAACTAGAGCAAATAATCCTAAAATTTCTATGGAACCACAGAAGATCCTAATAGCCAAATCAATCTTGAGAAAGAAGAACAAAGCTGGGGTATCATGCTCCCTGACTTTAAGTTATACTATGAAACTACCATAATCACAACAGTATGGTACTGCCACTAGACTAGAAACATAGATGTCTGGGAAACAAGAGAGAGCCCAGAAATAAACCCATACATATATATGCAATATATGACAAAGAAGGTAAGAATATACATTGGGGAAAGACAGTCTCTTCAATAAAGGCTGTTGAGAAAACTGGACAGCTACACACAAGAGAATGAAACTGGGTCACTGTCTAATGCCGTACATAAAAGCAAACTCAAAATGCATTAGAGACCTAAATATAAAACATGAAAACCATAAAACACTTAGAAAAAAACATAGGCAAAAATCTCTTGAATCTAATCATAAGTAATTTTTTTTTCTGGATATGGTTCTCTGGGCAAGGAAAACAAAAGCAAAAATAAACAAGTAGGACTACATCAAACCTAAAAGCTTCTGTACAGCAAAGGAAACCATCAAAACCAAAATGCAGCCTACAGTGTGGGAAAATATATTCACAAATGATATATCCAATAAGAGGCTAACTTCCAAAATATGTAAAGAACTCATGCAGTCATGCAACTCGGCACCAAAAAAAACCCCAAATAACCTGATTAAAGAATGGGCAGAGAACCTGAATAGACATTTTTCTTAAGAAGAAATACAGACGGCCAACAGCACATGAAAGTTGCTTCACATCACCTGGGAAACACGAATCAAAACCACAATGAGATATCACCTCATACCAGTTAGAATGGTCACTACCCAAATGACAAGAAGTAACAAGTGTTGGTGAGGATGTGGAGAAAAGAGAATCCTCTTACACTGTTGGTGGGAATGTAAATTGGTCCAGCCACTTTAGAAAGCAGTACAGAGGTTCCTCAAAAAACTAAAAGTAGAAATACCATATAACCACTTCTAGGAATTTATCCAAAGAGTACAAAATCTCTGATTCAAAAAGCTATATGCACTCTTATGTTTACTGCTTCATTAGTTACAATAGCCAAGATATGTAGGCAACCAAAGTGTCTATCAACAGATGAGTGGGTGCAGAACATGTGGTACAGATATACAATGGAGTATTATTCAACCATAAAAAAGAAAGAAATCTTGCTATTTGTGACAACTTGGACAGACTTGGTGCACCTTTCTCTCTCGCCTCTTTCCTCTTCCTCCTCCCTCTTCCTCTCTTCGTTTTCCTCCCAATTCTCCTGATCTCTCATCCTCCTCCACCTCCTCCCTCATTACCCTTTTCTTTGGTTTGTACATGTTGTGTCTTATTTTTTCCTTCCACTCTGGACTTCTAACTATTAGTTCACTGACAACATGCACCATGCCTTAGTCTTCTCATTATAGTCACATTTACTTCTATGTATATTCAACAATATTCATATTAATTGATAGACTGAAACCTGTAGTGAGTACCTCTTTCAGTAAATTGATAGGATGTATATGGTATTATTTATTTTAAAACAGCAGAATCAAAGGCTGTTTGACCCCGATTAAAAATGTCAGTAACAAATCAAACAGGACCTTTGCAAGAATTTTAGCATTACATAAATTGACATGTAAAGAATAATGTATTAAAATTTTTTTACATAAAATAAATTAATTGGATATCAAATCTACACCATCACTATAATTTTTTTTACTAGAAGAAAAGTTAAATCGATTATTTATTTAATATCGACAATGTGTAAGGCCTTGTGCTATGTTATTTTTCTCTATAGTATATCAACTAATATTCACAATTACCCTTCTAGGAGGAATTACCACATCCATTTTATACTTGCAGATATGGCTCTAACATGAACCTAATTCTGGCATATTGTTGCTTTATTAACAACCCATAATGTTAATGTTCAGACATTCTCACTAACTGAACTATTGATTCTTATCATCCAATCTCTCAAATATTCAAATGGATTATATGAAAATGTTGCCATAGCACTATATTCTGCTTAATTATTTATATCTAACATAACTATCTATTGCTGCTTACTGAAGAGTATATATACATAACACACACACACACACACACACACGTATTTGGTGTCTTAACTGTGGACTCTACCCAAAGGTTGACTCAGTAGATAGAACTTAATCAATCTGTTTTACCTATTTCAGAAATGTTTAAATGCTAAGTAGAGTAAATAAAAACAGTTTGGCTATTCTTGCAGTGTTCAGAACAAAGTTTGGTCAAGCTGCTGCTCACACCCAAACCACATGAGATACTTTTCTATTATTATCCATGGAAGAATAGTTTTTACACTTTTAAAGGATTGTTTAAAAAATGAATATATGGCAGAAACTACATGTGCTTCTCAGAGTCAAAAATACTATGTGCACTTAACAGGAAAAAAAGTTGCTAGTCTTTGCCTTACACATCTAGAAGTAAGGTAGAAGAAGAAAAAAATGGAATATATTCTTGAATTAAGTAATTCTTTCTATTGCGACTCAACACCAATAGTTTAAATGGAAACATTGATATTTTCCTGTTCATCATTCAATTTCATAGTCCCATAGACTTTCTACATTTTGCCTTTGTTTTATGCAAATGACACTATCATGTAATACAGTAAATCCTTATTCTTTATTTTAAAATGTTAATTATGATAAAGTATTCATTATAATTAACTACAGAGAATTATATCCTATATCAAAATGAAACACCTAGTATGATATCAAAATGGTTATTTATTCTGTCTACATATAAAACCAAAAGTATTGGTTGTATAGAGACCAAAGCACCAATATTTATAAAACTGTATTAGTTAGGGGAAACAATGTACCATTTATAGCCTGTATTTGTAATATTTGTCTATATTAGAAAAAACTACAAAAAAAGTCTTCAATTAGATTAAATTGAGCAATTATGGAGGTGATCTAGTTAGTCCTAATGAGAAATTTGTAGTATTAGCTTTCATGAAACTTAAAATATACTCAGAAGAACAAAATTTTTCTTAAATGATGAAAGAGGAACACTTCATGAGAAAAATGTGGTTAGAACAGTGGGGAGGGCATTTAAGAAAGCAAGAATTAAATTATTAGTATAGAACTACTCTTAAAACCACAATGAGAATACCTAGAACACTGTATCTAAGAAAGAAATTTGTTAGGATTGATTGCAATGACAATGGTAAGATTAAAATGTTTGAAAATATATAACCTGATCAGCAATTTAAATAGATTATATCTGAACATTTTTCATGATAAGGAAATGTTTTGCAATAAAAATGAATATGCATTATACATGGAATAATTTTAGCTATTAAAAATAATGACAACGTCCATGTCATAAACTGTTGTTAAAACAAACCATAAGAAATGTCACAAATGAGGATTTTTAATTATTTACTTAATGTAATACAAAGTTATTATGTTTTGTAAAATGATTATAATTACCCCATAAATGATTGTGTTGTTGAATTTATGACTATACTTATAATTTAGAATTGCTACAGTAAATCAGTCAACTGTTTTTCATATAATCAAACCATTAGATTAGTGGATGAGAACATTCTATACAAATCTGAACTAAGTATTCTAAACAGATATTGAGTAGGGATTCATGTAATAGTAACAGCATCTTATTCAATTTCTCATTTAAAACCTACATTATTGAATTTAATCCTTTATTTCAAGAATATCTTGAAAATCTTTATGTGATTCGATACCCTATAAATATAAAAGAAGGACTGGTTTTAGAGCTCAATAGCTCAAAAAGTATTTCTTACATGAACCTGAAGAATCAACAATACTTATCAATTATGAATATTAATATGATATTAAGGTGACTTCATGGAGCTTAACAGATACATATCTCAAATGTATCATGAGAGTTTTTAGATTTACCTCATATGTGTATTATCAAACTTATTAGTATTTTAGCTAATGATTTATACACCCTAATATGGAGAAAGAGACTTAGAAAAAAAATCTGTCAAAAATCTATCTAAAACCTGCCAGTCAGATTCTTTGAAAACATCTAAAATCTGTATTATTTTTGGAAGGAAAAGGAAAAATTTCAGATATTCATCTCCATGCTTTCTAATAGGAAAACTAAGATTTTCACTTAAAAAATAAGTCTTAATTAATTTATGCTCCTATCATTCTACAAGAAATTCTTTCAGGATTAAATAGATTCCAAGTATATATACATGGATTAAAATAAAATAGACATCGAAGTTTGGAAACACAAGTTACAGTATATAATTAGATACAACGTAATTGCAAAATGAAAGTTGGACTTGGGAGCAGTTTCTCTCTGTTCGAGTTTCTTCTTAATAGTTGAAACTCTTTTGCAACCCTATTTCTTGCCTTATTTTAGAATGACATTCTATGAACAGAAAGAAACAGAATATTTGAAAAATGTAAATGAAATAGTTAAATGTTTCAGGCTTGGGTCTTAAAGCTTATCATTTCATGAATATTCACTTTCTAGATCTTAATCACAGGTTTACTTTCTCTGCTTTCTCTTCTGTTTTCTGCCTCTCCTTTTCTTATTGCTGAAGATTATTTAATAATTTAATACCTAGAATAGAAAGGCATGTTATTAATGAAATGAGCTTTTATTCCCATGATGGATTGGTAGTATTTCTCATATCTTTCCATGTCAGCTTATTGTCAGAGTCTGAATGATTGAAACTATATTCCTATCTGAAACTATACTTGTGTTCTAACCATATTTGTTATTTAATGGGTTTATCTTTATTTGTCTGAGTATCCAGGTTTAGTTGTACTTCTATAAGGATGATCAAGGTCATTTCACAGAAACACAGGAGTCAATTATTTGTGGAGACATAATAATCCTAAATGTCCACTTATCTAATTACAAACTTTACCTGAAATAGAGAGGTGGGTCCAAGATGGTGACATAGAAAGAGCCTGAACCCACCTCCTCCCATACACACACCAAATCTACACCTACACACAGAACACTTGATCCTGAGAAAGAACTGAGACCTGGGTTAACACCTGCTACACGATGAGGGAGAAAAAGACCACATAAAAAATGGCAGGAGAGATAGAGACATGATAATGAAAGGAGCCCCACCCCCAATGCAGCCCTGCAGTGTCACTGAGGGACTGGGGCACAGTGTCACCTGCTCTGAGGCACAGAAAAAAAATAAAAGCCAAAGTTTAAAGGGTTCATGGGGCAACTATATTATAAGTGAAGAACACTGATTTTCAGAAGCACCAACCATATGCCAGGGAACCGCTAGAACTTGCTCCGGAATCAGAGATGCTGGTGAGTGCCATCATTTAGATTCATCTCACAAATTGAAAGGAAGGAAGTAAGTAGGGTGAGCACCATTGTTTAATCTTCCCTCCTGCCTGCTGCATTCTGCTAGGACAGACAGGACAGGGGCAAGGAGAGCACCGTTGTTTATGCCTGCCCCTCCCCATAGGGATAGTGCACATGGGAGCAGGGAGAGCGCCATCATTTACCTTCTCACCTGCAGATAGATAGTGCAGACAGGAACAGGGGTGCAGCACACATACCAGCTCAAGACTTAACCAAGGGACCATGAGTTTGCCCAAACACACCTGTCACCAATCCAGCAGTTCCATCTACACAGCACTAGCATGGCAACCATGTAAATTAAGCCTGCCTGCGCCCTTTCCAAAATGCCCTGTTGGTGTGGCCCCAACTGATGACTACTTGGGAGAACTCCACATAACATCCCTCTACCCCCAACTGCCGCACTAGTGCAGCACCAGCCAGTGCCCAACTGGGAGATCTCTGGACTACACCCTCCACTTCCAGCTATCCTGGTAGTGTGACCCTGGTTGGCACCCACCCAGAAGAAACTTGGGCCATGCTCCTCCACCCCTAGTTGCCCAACCAGTGAGACCCTGGCCCATTGAGCACCAGCGGCCTCCCAGAGTGTGCCCCTTTCATACCATCTGTCCTTCCAGTATGGCCCCAGCTGGCACCCACCCAGGCACCCCCAGCCTACACCCAGGGAGCCCCAGCACTGGGACATCCAAGCCCACATTCACTCAGCCTTGTGTAGCCCTTTTGCTTAACCTACAGAAAAATAAAACATAGAAAGTCAAACAAAATGAGGAGACAGAGGAATGTGCTTGAGACAAAAGAAATTGAGAAAACATCAGAAAAAGAACTAAATAAAACAGAGTTAAGCATTCTATCCAATAGGGAATTTGAAGCAATGGTTATAAACATGATCACCAAACTTGAGAGAAGAGTGGGTGAGCTTAGTGAGAATTTCATAAAGAGACAGAAGATTTTAAAAATAATTAAACAGAGATAGAAACACAATAAATGAAATGAAAAGTACACTAGAGGGAATCGACAGTAGATTAGAGGATGCAGAGGAATGGGTCAGCAATTTGCAAGACTGATTCAAATGCTTCCCATTACTCTCACAGCAGAAAGAAAAAAGAATAAAAAGAAATGAGGAGATGTTAGGGAAGCTCTGGGACAACATCAAATGTCCTAACATTCACATTTATAGGAGTCTCAGAAGAAGAGAGAAGGAAAGGAGTGGAAAGCTTATTTAAATAAATAATAGCTGAAAACTTCCTTAAACTGGGTAAGGAAACATACATCCAGGTCAAGAAAACAAAGAGAGCCCCAAATCAAATGAACCCAAGGAACACCAAGACACATAATACTTAAAATGTCAAAGATCAAAGACAAAGAGAGATTCTTAAATGGAAAGTCATATCATGCTCATCATGGGCAGGAAGAATTAATAAAGTTAAAATGGCCAAACTGCCCAAAGCAATCTACAGATTCAGGGCAATCCTTATCAAAATGCAAAGGGCATTTTTCAGTGAACTAGAGCAAAGAATCCTAAAATTTGTATGGAACCACAAAAGATCCCAAATAACGAAGGCACTTCCCTGATTTCAAGCTATACTACAAAATTACACTGACTAATACGGTATGATGGCAGCACAAGAACAGATATATAGATCAATGGGGACTCGAAAGCCCAGAAACAAACCCATGCCTATATAGTCAATTAATCCAAAACAAAGGAGGCAAGAATATGCAATGGGAAAAAGACAGTCTCTTCAATAAATGGTGTTGGGATAACTGACAGCCCCATGCAAAAGAATGAAACTGGATCACTGTCTTACACCATACACAAAAATAATCTCAAATGAATTAAAAACCTAAACATAAGAACTGAACCCATACAACTCCTAAAAGAAAACTTAGGCAGTCCACTTTTCAACATCAGCATTAGTAATTTTTTTCTCGATATATCTGCCCAGGTAAGGAAAACAAGAACAAAAATTAAAAAATGGGATTACATCAAACTGAAAAGCTTCACAGCAAAGGAAACCATAAACAAAAAGGCAACTTAATGTATGGGAGAATATAATTGCAAGTGATATATCCAAGACAAGGCTAATATCCAAAGAATAAACAGAACTCATGCAACTCAAAACCAAAATCAAATAAGCCAACTGAAAAATGGGTAGAGGGCCTGAGTAGACATTCTTTCAAAGAACATAGACAGATGGTCAATAGACAATGAAAAGATGTTCAACATCACTAATCATCAGAGAAATGAAAATCAAAAGCACAGTGAGATATTACCTCACACCCGTCAAAATGGGTAATATCTACAAGACATAAAATAACAACTGTTGGTGAGGATGTGGATTAAAGGGAACCCTTGTATGTTGCTGGTGGGGTTCTAAATTGATACAGTTATTGTTGAAAGAAGTATGGAAGTTTCTCAGAATACTGAATACAGAAATACCATATGACCTAACAATTCAACTTTCGGAATTTATCCAAAGAAAACAAAATCACTAATTCAAAAAGATATATGCACTCCTATGTTTATGGCAGCATTATTTACAGTAGGTAAAATATGGAAGCAATCAAGATGTCCACCAATAGATGAGTGGATAAAAAGATGTGGTAATATGTATACATTGGAATATTACTCAGCAATAAAAGAATGAAATCTTGCCATTTTCAACATGGATATAACTAGAGAGTATTATGCTAAATGAAATAAGAGAAACATAAATACAGTATGATTTCACTTACATGTGGAGTCTAAAAAGAAAATAAGTGAATAAAGAAAATGAAAGTAGGCTCATAGATAATAGACTGGCTGTTGCTATAAGGGAGAGGGGTAGGGTATGGGTTAAATAGGTGAAGGGAGGAAACTGTTGAGAATGTTGATATTTTGATTTGGTTATGGTTACATGAGTGTATACACATGTCAAATTAATTGAAGTTGTACACTAAGATTTGTGCTTTTTATTGTGGATACCGGAATTTAAAAATAAAAAATAAAATAAAGTACATGAAGCAAAAGCTGATAAAACTGAAATAAGGAATAACCAAATCCATAAATATAGTTGAATATTTAACATTTTTCTCACAATAATTGACAGAACAAGTTAACAAAAAATTATTAAAGATTAGAAGATGCAACATTGGAAATCAGATACAATTGATATATATATGAAATATTCCATCTAATAAGAGAGGAAAACTCATTCATTTCAACACATAGAGGGATACTGATCAAAATACATTATGACCTAATACAATTTTAAAAAGATAGAAACCACAGTTAGCAACATCAGGAGTGAAAGAAAGGGTATAACAACAGATCCTACAGACATTAAAAGGATAACAAAGGAAATATTATGAGTGATTTTATGCAAAAAATTTTGACTACTTAGATGAAATCTGCAATTCTTGAAAGATGTAAACTACCAAAGATCACTCAAGAAGAATTAATTAACATGATTATGTACACTTTGGAATCAAAATTTTAATGAAAAACTTTCCAATAGGCCTAGCTTATTTTGCTAGTGAATTTTTAAAATATTTAAGGAAGAAACAATGCCAGTTCAATGTGAAATAGTCCACAAAGGAAAAGATGAGAGAACACTTCTTACTGCATTTTATTAGGCCAATATTCCCCCACATATGTACAAAAACTAGGTTAATTACAAGGAAGAGGAAAATAACTATAGACCCAATAGACCTCAGGAATTTAAATACAAAATTCTTAGGGAAATATTAGCAAACTCAATATAATATAATGTAAGAAGTATAATGTGTCATAGCCAGATGTCTTATATCTCAAGCATCCAAGGTTAGTTGAACATTTGAAAATCAATACTTGTATTTCACCATATTAACAGAATAAATAAATTTGTATAAAATATAGTCTCAAAATAAATGAAAAATACAAGACTTTTTATATCAATAAAAGCACTTGATAAAATTCACCACTCATTCAAGATTTTCTCACAACAATGGAACTTTCTCAAACTGTTTAAACATATCTATTAACAATGTACATCTGTACTTTGCAGTGTACTTTACACGTACATGTACAGGATTTACAATGTACTCTATCATAAAAGATTAAATGTTTCACTCCTAAGATCAGGAACCAAGGCCAAGATGTCTACTTTCATATCTACTGCACATTGTACTCCAGGTCCTAGTACCAGCAGTGCATATAAATATAGAGGCATATAGATAGCAAAGGAAAAAGGTAAAAACTGTTATATTTCTCAGACAACATAATCAACTACGTAAAAACTTCTAAGGAATCTGTGAAAATGTTACTAGAACTAAAAAATATAAAATCGAGGAGAAAATAGCTGCAAAACACATACACGGAAATGCACAAATAATCTTTTCAACTAAATAATAAGAAAACAAGCCAATAAAATGGAGAAAGACCTAGATGGATATCTTAACCAAGGAAGATATATAGACAGCAAATAATCACATGAAAAGATGCTGACCATCATTAGTAATCAGGGTAATGCAAATAAAACCACAGTGGGACACCACTAAATCCTCACCAGAAGGGCTGAAGCCAGAGAACTGGCCATACTGAGTATTGGTGAGAATGGAGAGCAACTAGAACAGTTGCTCTGAATATAAAACGATACAAGCACTTTGGAAATGACTTTGGCAGTTTCTTAAATAATCACTACCATAGGGACCAATCACCCCAGTCCTGTCTATTTATGCAGGAGAAACAGAAGCATATGTCCACACACAGTGTTGCACATGATTACTTATAGCATCTTTATTTGCAGTTGCTCCAATCCAAATAACCCAAGTGGTTAAGTGGATTAAACAAATACCATATACATACAACTAAAACTATTCTACATAATGAAATTATTGATACACAGCACAGCATGAGTAAATCTCAAAATCATTTTGGTGAGTATAGGAAACCAGGCAAGAGAGACTCTACTGTAATGATTCTACTTACACAAAATTCTAGCAAATATATACATTTTATTGTGACAAAAAGCTAATAAGTGACTCTCTAGGCACTGGGGTGTTTTAGGAAAGTATTATAAAGCAAAGGGAAACTTTTGGGATGATAAAAATGTTACCCAGATTTTTTGTTTCTTGAATATATTCATATGTCTAAGCACATCAAATATTATTATTTAACTGAGAGAAGTTAATTGTAAGTCATTTAACACTCCAGTGGAACTAAGCAAATGGATATTTAAAGATTTTAAAAAAACCTCTCAGATTTTGACAGATTGTGATCTTGAAAACTGAGGTGGGAACATTAGGTATATTCTAACAGAGCTGGGTACTTTGAACTCTTAACTGTGCCAAACCTCCTTTGCCAGGAGCAGCGTCTTTTCTTACCTGCCTGAGAGGTTTATTTCTTCTTGCCTGAACAAACTGTAGCATCTTTGTGATATTTGCCTTGCATGGAACTTGCAATCTTCCCCAGGACCTACCTCCGCCCCTTCTCAGTGCTTCTAGATCTATAACCAGATTCTAGGTCTTGCATACTCTGGTTGATAAAAGTGCGACATGTGGAGGTGCAGTGCACATCCCAAGATTGCAAGAATGGCTAAATTCTATTGAAGGAAACTTGAAGAGTATATATGGAAGTGGAACCTAAGGAAATTTTATTGTCCTCTGACAAATGCAGTGAGAGGCTGCAAATTTCCTTCACATCTTTATCCTTATCACACAAGTTGTGATACATGATATTATCAGTTCTAAATATTTCTAAATTATCCTTTAATTTACTAATTCTTAAGAAATATTTTGTTTCCTAACATTCAGATTTCATTTTTTGGAAAACTAATGTTCTACTCTTTCAATGTCCAGATTGCTGTTAAACACGGAGTTAATCATTGATCAATATCAGTATCAGTGTAGAAACTGAGAAATCTGCTTACACAGTGAATACTTAATAATAGTAATTTTTTAAAGAATTTATTAGTTCTGAAAAGAGGGACCATGTGCAACTGGGGCTAAAAAAAATGATAAACTGATTTTGTTATGGGTTATATTATTGCTTTCATAACTTTTTATTCTGTAAATTAGTTTTATCCTATAAATTAGTTGTATTTTATAACTATAAAGCTGTACATATGTATGTACATTTATAGTTTTGATGACTATAATGTATAGTTATATACAGTTTTATTACATAAATAGAAAGCCCTGCATATTACATAAAAGAGGTAAGTTAAAAAATGTTTTCAAAAATATTATCTCCAAAAATAAAGCTATAAAATGTCAAAAATGCATCTTGTATACTTTTTAAGTTCTCATTATTTGATTTCAACTGTTCTTCACTTTTGTGTAACTATGTTTAATGTCTTCCTGTTTTTAAGTTTTAGTTTTTATAATTAAAATTGACTAGAGCTGAAGTTTTAACTTTCTATCCATTAAAGAATTTAACACATTAATTCCACATGATTTGAACAAAATACAAATATAATTTAAAGGACTCCTTTAAAAAACATTCAATGAGGGAGCCAAGATGGTGGCGTGAGTAGAGCAGCGGAAATCTCCTCCCAAAACCATATATATTTTTGAAAATACAACAAAGACAACTCTTCCTAAAATAGAGACCAGAGGACACAGGACAACATCCAGACCACATCCACACCTGAGAGAACCCAGCACCTTGCAAAGGGGGTAAGATACAAGCCCCAGCCCGGCGGAACACAAGCGCCCCTCACCCCAGCTCTGGGCTGGAGGAGAGGAATTGGAGTGGGGAGGGAGAGGGAGCCCAGGATTGCTAAATAGCCAGCCCTAGCCAACTGCACCAGAGTGTAGATACAGTGCATGTGTGGGGTGCTGGAAACTGGGGAAACAGGACAGTAAGACCTGTGAGCAGGTACCTGCAGCCGGCACACCCAGGACAAAGAAAAGCGAGTGCTTTTTGGAAGTCTTAAAGGAAGAGGGACCCCACCACTGGATGGAAGCATCCTGGGACACAGTCCAGCAGCAGGGTATCTGGGAAAATCTGGGCACTCTAAACCCCTGGGCAGCAGGGAGCATGGAGGACCCTCATGGAGATAAATAGCCTCCCGGCCCTTCCCCCTCCAACACAGCTCCAGAATTTTGGAGCAGCAGCCTGAGCCAGGCAATGCCGACAGCTACAGCAGAGATAAACTCCATAGCAGCTGGGCAAGAATCAGAAACTCCATCTCTGCGTGCAGCTGCCCAGCACAAGCCACTAGAGGTCACTGTTCTTCCAGGAAAGGAAGGCCACAAACCAACAAGAAGGGAAGTTCTTCCAGCCATCACTCATGCCAGCTCTGCAAACTATCTCTATCACCATGAAAAGGCAAAATTACAGGCAGACAAAGACAACAGCGACAACACCAGAGAAGGATACAGACCTAACCAGACTTCCTGAAAAATAATTCAAAATAAAAATCATAAACATGCTGATGGAGATGCAGAGAAATATACAAGAGCTAAGGGAAGAAGTCCAGAGGGAGATTACAGATGCCAGGAAGGAGATTACAGAAGTGAAACAAACTCTGGGAGGATTTATAATCAGAATGGATAAGATGCAAGAGGCCACTGATGGAATAGAAACCAGAGAACAGGAACGCATAGAAGCTGACACAGAGAGAGATAAAAGGATCTCCAGGAATGAAAAAATAGTAAGAGAACTGTGTGACCAATCTGAAAGGAACAATATCCATATTATAGCGGTACCAGAAGAAGAGGAGAGAGAAAAAGGGATAGAAAATGTCTTTGAAGAAATAATTGCTGAAAACTTCCCCAAACTGGGGGAGGAAATAATCGAACAGACCACGGAAATACACAGAACTCCCAACAGAAAGGACCCAAGGAGGACAACACCAAGACATATAATAAAATGGCAAAGATCAAGGACAAGGAAAGAGTTTTAAAGGCAGCTAGAGAGGAAAAGGTCACCTATAAAGGAAAACCCATCAGGCTATCATCAGACTTCTCAACAGAAACTTTACAGGCCAGAAGAGAATGGCATGATATATTTAATGTAATGAAACAGAAGGGCCTTGAACCAAAGATACTGTATCCAGCATGATTATCATTTAAATATGATGGAGGGATTAAACAATTCCCAGACAAGCAAATGTTGAGGGAATTTGCTTCCCACAAACCACCTCCATAGGGCATTTTAGAGGGACTGTCCTAGACGGGAGTACTGCTAAGACTAAACAGATGTCACCAGAGAAAATAAAATCAGAGCAAAGAAAGCAGACCAACCAAATACTAACTAAAGGCAAAAAATAAAATCAACTACCCACTAAAAGCAGTTAAAGGAAACATGAAAGAGCACAGAATAAAACAACCAACAGATAAGAATGGAGGAGAAGGAATAAGAAGGGAGAGAAGAAAAGAATCTCCAGACAGTGTATATAACAGCTCAATAAGCGAGCTAAGTTAGGCAGGAAGATACTAAAGAAGCTAACCTTGAACCTTTGGTAACCACGAATCTAAAGCCTGCAATGGCAATAAGTACATATCTTTCAATAGTCACCCTAAATGTAAATGGACTGAATGCACCAATCAAAAGACACAGAGTAATAGAATGGATAAAAAAGCAAGACCCATCTATATGCTGCTTACAAGAAACTCACCTCAAACCCAAAGACATGCACAGACTAAAAGTCAAGAGATGGAAAAACATATTTCAGGCAAACAACAGCGAGAAGAAAGCAGGAGTTGCAGTACTAGTATCAGACAAAATAGACTTCAAAACAAAGAAAGTAACAAGAGATAAAGAAGGACATTACATAATGATAAAGGGCTCAGCCCAACAAGAGGATATAACCATTTAAATATATATGCACCCAACACAGGAGCACCAGCATATGTAAAACAAATACTAACAGAACTACAGGGGGAAATAGAATGCAATGCATTCACTTTAGGAGACTTCAACATGCCACTCACCCCAAAGGATAGATACACTGGGAAGAAAATATGTAAGGAAACTGAGGCACTGAACAACACACTAGAACAGATGGACCTAATAGACATCTATAGAACTCTACATCCAAAAGCAACAGGATATACATTCTTCTCAAGTGCATATGGA
The DNA here is from genome assembly GCF_040802235.1 of Manis javanica. NCBI lineage: Eukaryota > Metazoa > Chordata > Mammalia > Pholidota > Manidae > Manis > Manis javanica. The sequence goes on along the minus strand of NC_133156.1, from coordinate 215,111,186 downwards.
ACATTCTCCAGAATAGACCACATACTAGCTCACAAAAACAGCCTCAGTAAATTCCAAAATATTGAAATTCTACCAACCAACTTTACAGACCACAAAGGTATAAAACTAGAAATAAATTCTACAAAGAAAAAAAAAGGCTCACAAACACATGGAGGCTTAACAACATGCTTCTAAATAATCAATGGATCAATGAACAAATCAAAATAGAGTTCAAGGAATATACAGAAACAAATGACAACAACAACACAAAGCCCCAACTTCTGTGGGACGCAGCGAAAGCAGTCTTAAGAGGAAAGTATATAGCAATTCAGGCACACTTGAAGAAGGAAGAACAATCCCCAATGAATAGTCTAACATCACAATTATAGAAACTGGAAAAAGAAGAACAAATGAGGCCTAAAGTCAGCAGAAGGAGGGATATAATAAAGATCAGAGAAGAAATAAACAAAATTGAGAAGAATAAAACAATAGCAAAAATCAATGAAACCAAGAGCTGGTTCTTTGAGAAAATAAACAAAATAGATAAGCCTCTAGACAAACTTATTAAGAGAAAAAGAGAATCAACACAAATCAACATAATCAGAAAGGAGAATAGAAAAATCACGACAGACTCCACAGAAATACAAAGAATTATTAAAGACTACTATGAAAACCTATATGCCAACAAGCTGGAAAACCTAGAAGAAATGGACAACTTCCTAGAAAAATACAACCTCCCAAGACTGACCAAGGAAGAAACACAAAAGTTAAACAAACCAATTACGAGCAAAGAAATTGAAATGGTAATCAAAAAAGTACCAAAGAACAAAACCTCTGGGCTGGATGGATTTACCTCGGAATTTTATCAGACACACAGAGAAGACATAATACCCATTCTTCTTAAAGTTTTCCAAAAAATAGAAGAGGAGGGAATACTCCCAAACTCCTTCTATGAAGCCAACATCACCCTAATACCAAAACCAGGCAAAGACCCCACCAAAAAAAAAATTACAGACCAATATCCCTGATAAATGTAGATGCAAAAATACTCAAAAAAATATTAGCAAACAGAATTCAACAGTATATCAAAAGGATCATACACCATGACCAAGTGGGATTCATCCAAGGGATGCAAGGATGGTACAACATTCGAAAATCCATCAACATCATCCACCACATCAACAAAAAGAAAGACAAAAACCACATGATCATCTCTATAGATGCTGAAAAAGCATTTGACAAAATTCAACATCCATTCATGATAAAAACTCTCAGCAAAATGGGTATAGAGGGCAAGTACCTCAACACAATAAAGGCGATATATGATAAACCCACAGCCAACATCATACTGAACAGTGAGAAGCTGAAAGCTTTTCCTCTGAGATCGGGAACAAGACAGGGATGCCCCCTCTCCCCACTGTTATTTAACATAGTACTGAATGTCCTAGCCATGACAATTAGACAAAACAAAGAAATACAAGGAATCCAGATAGGTAAAGAAGAAGTTAAACTGTCACTATTTGCAGATGGTATGATTCTGTACATAAATAACCCTAAAGACTCCACTCCAAAATTACTAGAAATGACATCGGAATACAGTAAAGTTGCAGGAAACAAAATTAACACACAGAAATCAGTGGCTTTCATATACACTAACAATGAACCAATAGAAAGAGAAATCAGGAAAACAACTGCATTCAAAATTGCATTAAAATAAAAATACCGAGGAATAAACCTAACCAAAGAAGTGAAAGACCTATACCCTGAAAACTACAAGACACTCTTAAGAGAAATTAAAGGGGACACTAACAAATGGAAACTCATCCCATGCTCTTGGCTAGAAAGAATTAATATTGTCAAAATGGCCATCCTGCCCAAAGAATATACAGATTTGATGCAATTGCTATCAAATTACCAGCAACATTCTTCAACGAACTGGAACAAATAGTTCAAAAATTCATATGGAAACACCAAAGATTCTGAATAGCCAAAGCAATCCTGAGGAAGAAGAATAAAGTGGGGAGGATCTCACTCCCCAAGCTCTACTACAAAGCCATAGTAATCAAGACAATTTGGTACTGGCACAAGAACAAAGCAACAGACCAGTGGAACAGATTAGAGACTCCAGACATTAACCCAAACATATATGGTCAATTAATATATGATAAGGGGCCATGGACATACAATGGGGAAATGAAAGTTTCTTCAACAGATGGTGCTGGCAAAACTGGACAGCTACATGTAAGAGAATGAAACTGGACCACTGTCTAACCTCATACACAAAAGTAAATTTGAAATGGATCAAAGACCTGAATGTAAGTCATGAAACCATAAAACTCAGAAAAAAACATAGGCAAAAATCTCTTAGACATAAAGATGAGTGACCTCTTCTTGAACATATCTCCCTGGGCAAGGAAAACAACAGCAAGAATGAACAAGTGGGACTATATTAAGCTGAAAAGCTTCTGTACAGCAAAAAACACCATCAATAGAACAAAAAGGAACCCTACAGTATGGGAGTATATATTTGTAAATGACAGATCTGATAAAGGCTTGACATCCAAAATATATAAAGAGCTCACCCACCTCTACAAAAAACAAAAAACAAATAATCCAATTAAAAAATGGGCAGAGGAACTGAACAGTTCTCCAGAAAAGAAATACAGATGGCCAACAGACACATGAAAAGATGCTCCACATCGCTAATTATCAGAGAAATGCAAATTAAAACCACAATGAGATATCACCTCACATCAATAAGGATGGCTACCATCCAAAAGACCAACAACAACAAATGTTGGTGAGGTTGTGGAGAAAGGGGAACCCTCCTACACTGCTGGTGAGAATGTATACTAGTTCAACCACTGTGGAAAGAAGTACGGAGGTTCCTCAAAATGCACAAAATAGAAATACCATTTGACCCAGGAATTCCACTCCTGGAAATTTACTCTAAGAACGCAGCAATCAAGTTTGAGGAAGACAGATGCACCCCTATGTTTATTGCAGCACTATTTACAATAGCCAAGAATTGGAAGCAACCTAAGTGTCCATCAGTAGATGAATGGATAAAGAAGATGTGGTACATATACACAATGGAATATTATTCAGCCATAAGAAGAAAACAAATCTTGCCATTTGCAACAACATGAATGGAGCTAGAGGGTATTATGCTCAGTGAAATAAGCCAAGTGGAGAAAGAGAAATACCAAATGATTTCACTCATCTGTGGAGTATAAGAACAAAGGAAAAACTGAAGGAACAAAACAGCAGCAGAATCACAGAACCCAAAAAATGGACTAACAGGTACCAAAGGGAAAGGGACTGGGGCAGATGGGTGGGTAGGGAGGGATAAGGTGGGGAGGAAGAAAGGTGGTATTCTGATTAGCATGCATAATCTGGGGGGTGGGAGAAAGAGGAGGGCTGTACAACACAGAGAAGACAAGTAGTGATTCTACAACATTTTGCTATGCTGATGGACAGTGACTGTAATGGGGTTTGTGGGGGGGACTTGGTACAGGGGACAGCCTAGTAAACATAATATTCTTCATGTAGTTGTAGATTAATGATAACAAAAAAAAAGAGAAAGAAAAGGGGGATTACTCCCTGATAAGTTAAAACTAACTGCAAATCAACGATTAATGCATGCTTTACATATCCTTAATTTTGATCTTTTAAAGGGTATCAGATGATCAGCTATTGAAGTACATTTTTTGATAATATTCCTTTCTCTTAAAAAAAAAGCAGTCCCTGTGTGGTGATCTCCAGTACGTTCTTCACAATGGTATAAAGGGCATATCAAAGTGTGGGCAAAGGGTTTGTTTGTGTTTATACAGAGGATCAAAGCCTAATTTGGCTGCACAGAAAACGAATTAAGATATGATATGAAGAATAACTTCCAACATCAACATCCTCTGGAAGAGTCATTCCAGAAGATGAACATCAAAAATTTCAACAAAGATCCTGGCACTGCTGCAGTTGAAGCTGCATTCATCCCACTGGTTCCTGGACTTGCCATTGGAATGAAGAAGGAGATATCTAAGCTGGCCTGTGCATACAGTAAAACAGCAAATTTGACTGGATCTATACTCTCGGAACTCAACCAAGAATTAGGAGAAGTGCAAGTTGCAGTGCTCCAAAATCGTGCGACTATAGACTATCCACTGTTAAAAGAAGATGTGGGATGTGAACAGTTCCCAGGAATGTGTTGTTTTAAATTGTCTGAGTTTTCTCAAACTATTCAAATTCAGTTAGACAATATCCATCATATCATTGATAATTTTTCACAAATGCCTAGGGTACCTAACTGGTTTTCTTGGTTTCACTGGATATGGCTGGTAATTGTAGGTCTGCTTTGGTTATGTAGCTGTATTCCTATTCTGTTATGTGTGTGTGCAATTTAATTAGTAATTTAAAACCTATACATGCTTATGTTACTCTACAAGAAGATATGTCAAAGAAATAATCAATCTTCCCATGTTTTCTTCCATCTGCTACTTCCATAGCTTTTCTTTTTCCTTCCTAATTACAACCCTTAAGTAGAATTCATGCCTCATATAGAAAATTACCAAGTATCATAATTCTTCCAAGTGGTAAAGATACCTCAAGACGAATGCTGGGCATAGAAGCCACAGGGCATAAATCTGCAAAGAAGTAAAAAGTTAACCTCTTCAAACAATATTGCTTCTCTCTCACTGACCAACTTTACATTTCCCTGTATGGCCCCGGAAGATGACTGGTTAGCCAGAGACGGGTAAGATTCCTCAAGGGAGGAACAACCTAAGACAGGCACAGTCGCAGGGGGGCCATCAGGAGAGAAATTGGGGATCAACAGAGGGGAGGCTTAGAACCTCACCCCCCCCCCATTTTGAGAGAAATCTTCTGCATCCGTGGATGTTTTGTTGCCCTTGTCTAGCTTGGATTAATACTTAGTCTATAGGCATGTAGACTTGAAGATGAATAAAACTGAGAAAGCAGTGTTTTGTTCTAATGAAAAATTATACTTCACAGACAAATAGGGACTCTGTGGCATCTTATTACACTGATGGGCTGTAACTGCAGTGGGGTATGGGGTAGCACTCAATAATAAGGGTGAATGTAGTAACCACATTGTTTTTCTTGTGAAACCTTCGTAAGAGTCTATATCAATACCTTAATTTAAAAAAAAGAAAAAATTATACTTCACAAAGTGACAATTAAATACACTTAGCTTTGAAAACTTCTCTAATTAGTTCGTAAAATGGACCTGAGTCCCTTGAAATGCTGTAGTTTATTTTATGTCATTAGCAAAGTGCTCATCATCACTAATCATCAGGAAAATGCAAACAAAGGAAATCGAAAACAAAATGAGATCATCATTTCACATGTTAGGATGGCTATTATGGAACAAGGAGGGGGCAACAAGTGTGGGTGGGAATGTGGAGAAAAGGGAACCCTTGTACACTTCCAATGAGAGTGGTGCAGCCACTATGGAAAACAGTGTGAAAATTTCTCAAAAAATTAAAAATAGAATTGCCATTTGATCCAACAATTCCACTTCGGGATGTATATCCAAAAGAAATGAAATCAGGATCATGAAGAGATACATATGCTCTCCCATGTTCGCTGCAGCACCATTCACAACAGGCGAGATATAAAAGCAACCTAAAAGTCTGTTGATGGAAGAATGGATAAAGAAAATGTGGTGTATTCATACCATGGAATATTATTCAGACCTAAAAAAGAAGCAAACTTTCCATTTGCAGCCACATGAGTGAACTGGGAAGACATGATGCTAAGTGAAATATTTAGTCACTGAATGACAAATACTGCGTTATTTAACTCATATGAAGTAACTAAAAGAGTCAAATTCAGAAGCAGAAAGGAAAATGGAGGTTGCCAGTTGGTGATTTAATGTTCAAAAATAAGTGTTCAGTTTACATAAGCTAAGTAAGTTGTAGAGATCTGCTATACAATATAGTGCCCATAGTTATTAATCCTGTATTATCCCTTGAAAAAGTTTGTTACAAGGTGGATCTCATGTTAAGTTAATACATACACGTATGCACATGCACATACAGACACGCACACACAGAGAACACTGACATGCTGATTTTTTTCTTGACAAATTCACACCTTTGTTTTCATATGCCTATTGGACAGCATGGAGAATACTAGTCAGTGATTCAGTAACATCTTTCTATGTTGACAGTAACCTCACTAGAGGGGGTGAGGACTTAATAATATGGGTAACTGTTGAATCACTGTGTTGTATATTTGAAACCAATATAAGATTGTATATCAACGATACTTAAATTAAAAAAATTCACACCTTTGTTATTATAAAATGCTCCTGTCCATGTTCCTTTTTCGAAGTCTACTTTTTTTTGTATATGTAAATAGAGCAACTTCATTTGCTTATGATTAATTTTTGCACAGAACTTTTTCCAACTCTGCTGTTAAATTGTGCTTTTGCATGTAAAGTAGGGTTCTTATAGATAGCTATATTGAGTTTTACTTTTTATTCAGTCTATCTTGTTATTTAGAGTATTTAGAACAATTATACTTAACATTATTATTGATAAGTTTTTCATTAAATCTACCATCTTGGTATGTACCTTATATTTGTCTAGTATTTTTATTGTTCCTCTTTTCTCTCCTTTTCTGCTTTCTTTGGGATTGAGTAAAGATTTCTTTTTAATCATTCCATTTTATCCTATTGTTAGCTATACATCTCTGCTCTATTTTTAGGGCTTACTCTTAGGTTTATAACATATTTCTTCCCTCAAATGATACTCCATTACACCACTTATATTGGCATAATACTATAGTAACATATTTTGTCCCTTTGTATTCTTTGTATTACTGCCATCATATACTTAACCTCTACAAAAGTTTAACATACCATAATGTATTATTAGTTTGTTTTCAACAATTATCTTTTAAAGAAAAATTTTAAATATGGAAGTCTTATGTTTATTTAAAATATTTTTCTGCATCCTCCTTTTTTTAATATAACTACAAGTTCCCATCCATTTTTATTCCTATCTGCTTGAAGAATTTCCTTTAATGTTTCTAATAATGAATTTTCATAGCTTTCATTTGTCTGAATTAACTGCATCTTTTTCTACTAAATAAGACATTTTCATATAATATTGAATTCTAACTTAATTTTTTCTTTTAGTTTTTTAAAAATACTTTTCTCTAAATAAAAGCTTGCATATTTTTAATAATTCTGCATTTCTTCTTATAAATGTCATTTTCTCCTAGATACTTTTAAGATTTTTTTCTGTTTAACATTTATTTTCAGAGATTTGATTATTAGATATATTTATGTGATAGGATATTTAAACTGCCATTATTTCTATACTGTGAAATAATTTTTGAACTGAATTTCCAGTTCAAATATTGTACTTTCCAACTCTAGAAATTTGCTTCTTTTATATCTCACAATTCTCACCTATTTTCATTTTTCCCTCTTAATACTTAAATATAACTAAAAGAACTCTTCTAGCACCCTGTCTTCTGTGTTCTACTCTTTTTCAATTATGTATCAGTTCCTATCGACTGATTTTTCTTTTGACATAGGTCATCCTTTAATGATTTTTAGCATAAATAGTGATTTTAGATTGGATGCCATGAATTTACATTACTGAGTGTCTGAATTTTCTTACCTTTAATGAATTGTGACATGTTCTGGTGGAAAGTTGAATTACTTGTGGTTCTATCTGATTCATTCAGAGCTTGTGTTAAGGAGGAAATTTATTGCAGCATTTACACTATCTACATGATTCAGTCACAGCATTAAGGCACAGTCTTTCTGGAGTATGCAGTACATGCTCTAGTTGCCCAAGGATTATATATTTTGGCTGGGAGAACTCAAATGATTTCCAGCTATGGGGAAACCTTGGAATATGTTCGGTTTCACTATTCCCACATTGTACTTTGCACTACTCATAGTGTTTCATCCTAAATGTTCATCATTTACTAAGGATTCAAGAGAATCCTTATTTACTCATATTTTGAGCTCTTTTTCTGTGTCTTGGGAACTCCGTCTAGCATCCTGCATCCACCACAGACCCACTGACTCCAGTCCCTGAGTCCCTGACTTGGCAAGATCATCACGTTCTGCTTGCGATCATGCTCCCGCTCCACAGATGGAAACAGACCTTCAGCGAGAACGCCTTCAGCGAGAACGCCAGGGCTTTCACAGATTCTTGTTGGCTGCCCATCTCTTGGGACATAAACCCAGACCTAAATATTGCCCACAATTTAAAGACAGTTGTTTCATATATTTTGTACATTTTTTTTTCTGGTGGTTTAAAGTAGGAAGTCAAGCCCAGTTCCTGTTATTCCATTATGAAATCTTAGAATGGAGGATTAAAATGTAAATTTATTTTTCAATCAAAGCAATGTTTTTTCAACATAATTGATCCTTCTACCTTTTCTGATTTATAACCTATGCCTAATATATATTTTTTTGAGCTCTACTCCTTCCTAATATGCAGTGATTTAGGTGGTAGTCACAGATGTAGTGTGAATGTCTGTTTTACACATTCCTTTATAATTAAAGCATTCTGAAAGTTCAATAGTAGTGAGTTTTTAGTGAGGTGTTTCTACGTCCAGATGTTTGCATGAGTGCAGCTATGCCACTGTACATGTACCAGAATGATATATTCAAAGCATTTTATAAGTGTACTTAGGCAGTACAGAATACTTGTCACAAGATAAAACATGATTGTTTCCAAAATAATAGTAGTGGCTGTTATTTGCCTTACAATTTAATTGTACTAACCTAACTTATTCATTAAGCAGTTAAATCTAGTATCAGATATTTGAATACTATTTTCTATTTTTATCTTAGAAGTAGTATGAACTAATCACAGAAGTAATGGATATAAAAAATATTCTAATACAAATACTTCCTACAAAAGGTAATAATCACTAACATTTCAGTGCATATTGTGTTTTGCTTTTTCTTTCACCAAAATTGCCAATGTTTGGTAGCCTACACTTGTAGTTGAATCGATTATAAACATGTCCCATGACATTAGATATCCATACGTGAGGTATATTTTCATAGTGAACATAACTCAATTAAAGGGATTATTTTATTCCATTTAACCAAGTTGTTAGTACTTAGGTTTTCTCTGATAAGCAAGCCCATATCTCACTAATGAAGTATTAGTCTCTTTCAATCAAGGAAAGATGAATTTTACTCTTTTGTATACTACTTTTGCAAGGTACTGTGAGCCTTGTATAATATGAACTCAATAAATAATTGTTACTTTGCAAACAGAAATGTATGGAGGGAAAGTATCTATTATCTTCATTTGAAAGCTAAATAATTTCATGTACTTATAGTTTTATAATTTACTTTTAAATATATTTATATATACATATACACAGTGTTTTAGTTTTATTGCTTTATGTAGGATATATTTTCCTATATTCACTTGACTGAAAGCTGGCTATACATAATAGTAAGATTTCTGTAATAGTTCATATATATTCACTGCCTACTGTGTGCCACTGACTGTTTTATCATTAGGAATATAGAATAAAACAAAACATAGTCTCATCTATCAAAGACCTTATGCTTCAAGATCTACTGGTTAATAAAAAGAGAAAAATTACTCTTATTGCTCTGGCATGACTACTATAGGCTCAGAATTAAAGTAACATCTTGTCTATCAAAGAGTGAGAAGATTATAACTTTGCACTTTAATTAACTTCAGTAAACAGAAAATCAACCTCTTTTTTTTCCCAAGGGGGAACTGAGTTGCCTAATTTTTTAAAATGATAAACAACATTTCTTGAATGCTATGCAATTATTCAAGCATAACACTAAATTACGGCTGTCTTTCAAAACCCAGCTTGTAGTTACGAATTTTTAGTATCAAGTGGTATGATCTGCACATACTCTACCTGTGAACTGGTTAATTCATGAAAAATTTAAGAAGAACTACACAAATTGTATTAATATATATGTCCTTCAAAGCAGGGGGATAGAAATGAGGAGTCTTATTTTGCTAAGTTCTAGGAAATAATGTTACATTGGTGTTGGGATTAAACACAGAAAATGCTTGCATTTTAGTTAATGTTCCAGTAGCAAATGAGTGAAACAGAATGGTATTTAATAATTAATAGCTACATCTTTATGAAGTAAAATAAATTATATGAAGACTATATTCTACATACACTTTAAACTTATTATCCAATTCTTTAAGTATCTATATAGAAACTCATTTTCTAAAGTAGCTAACATTTGCTGAACACTTCCTACCTCACAGTCTTCCAAATGCATTGTAGCATTTAATCTCCAAACAATATGAGGAATGATTTTAATTTGTATTTTGAGGAGGAAACTGAGACTTAGACAGTTGTATCATAAACAGAATAAGCATTTTTACCTCTTTTCTGAGATTCCATGTAAATAATTGTTTTTTTTTTAAAGTTTAATCTTTCATCAAAAAGAAAATGGGAGATATTGGTAAACCTCAGATATTGCAAATTTTCTAGATTAGAGAATGCACATGGAGGAAGACTGATGGATAACCACGAGGAAGGGAGCCGCGGTTATGGCATGTACTTCCGTGGCGCGCACGGACAAGAACGCTGACCCACCTGGAGGACTTCCAGCAGCTCCCGTCTCAACTGAGAGCAAAACTGAGAGGAAAGCCCGACGAGATGAAGGGAAACTGATGTGTTTATAGTCACTGTCAGCCACTCTACTTTTTATGCTTAAATCATTACAGCAAGACTATTTCTCACCAAAGCTCATATCAAAACATTTTTTTCCTCCCTAGAAGAGAAGAAAACTATCTTCAAACAACTGTCTTGCAAAGATTAGTGTATATTATTTGCAGTGGGCTGAATGGTGGCCCCCAGAAGATATGTTTACTCAGAATCTGTGAATTTGCCCTTACTTGGAAAAAGGGCCTTTGTACAGTTTATTAAGTTAAGCATCTTGAGATGAGATCATCTGGATTTTTCTGGGTGGGCCCCAAGTCCAGTGAAAAATGTCCTTGTAAGAAAAGAAGACACAAATACAGAGGAGAAAGCCCTGTGCAGACAGGGGCACAGGACTGAGCTATGCAGCTCCAAGCCAAGGAATGCCAGGCATTGTGTGGAGGTACTAGAATCTGGAAGAGGTGAGGAATAATACTCCACAAGAGCCTTCAGAGGTAGCGCAGCTCTGCCAGTATCTTGGTTTCATACTTCTGAGCTCCAGAACTATGAGAGAATACATTTCTGTTGTTTTAAGCCATAACATTGAAACTGATCAATTGTTACATCAGAGAAAACCCCTCTAATTCTTGGCAATTTTAATTCTAAAAATAAACAACCAGCTCCTTGCTATAAACAAACTATAGTTACTCACAGAAATATGTCAGGTGCCTCTGCTTCAGTCTAAAATATGAGTCGACTTTTAACAATTAACCAGTTGTTTGAGGGAAGCCTATTGTTGCAGAGAAAGTCTAAAATAAAGCAGGGTGCAAAATTCTCCTGGCAAAAAAAAAGTATTTCAAGGAAAATAACTTAACTTCAGCAACAATAATAACAATCTAACTAGTACTTCAAGGGTATTTGGATTAATACTGGATATTGGATCTATAAACAAAAATGGAAGCTTTAAAACAGAGAATTCAGAAAAAAAATACTGTGTTAAAAAAACTGACTATATAGAGTGTAGGGTTAATAATACATGACTTGAGAGACTTCTCTAAAAATGCAGACAGGGCAACGTCATTGGTAGTATATAATAGTCAACATGTAATTAATACTTGTAGAAAAAAGGAACCAAGAACACAGAGGATATTATCAAACAAATAATACATGGATGGTCTACTGGATGCTGAAAGATACGAATTAGAAAAGACCAAACTTTAGGTCATAGTGAAATTCAATAATACTAATGATAAAAAGAAAACCTGAAACATTTTCAGAGACAAAGAAAAAAGCATAATAATGAGATAAAGTCTGATGTGTCTAAGTATTAGAAGATAAGAGAATAAAGCCTTCAAATTTTAGAGGATCAATATGATTAATAAACAGTAAGGAAATTCCCACCAAATTGAATCAATCATTGGGGCAGAATAAAAACTTTTTGCTACATGCTATGCCTTCTTAACTTTCTCCACAACACCCCTTTTAAAAGTACTTGAGAACAGATTTTGTTAAATGAGAAAGTGGACTAGAAAGAGGAATAAATAAATGGTATGCAAAAACATTTGGTGTAATCAAGGAAGCACTGAGGACCCAGATTTATCAGGGCTGCCGTCAAGAGAGAAGTCAGTCTAATCAAAATTGGGTAACAGAGGCTACAGGAGGGTGTTACTGAGATGAAATGGGTCTATGATAATGACATGTAACATAACGACAATTTCAAATTTATGTCTCTGCAAATAAGGTTAAAAATAAGGAAAAATTGCAAGTGAATGCAAATGCAAATAAAATATATGAGGGAACTGAGAAAAAGTTATACTTGTTTTTGATATTTTTTACAAGAATTACTGGATTTGACTGGCTACATTTTAATTTTGTTCTAACTTTTAAATTTTGAAATAATTTTAGACTCCCAGGAAGTTATAAAGATAGCATAGAATGATCCCATGCACCTTTCATCTTGTTTCTCCTGATGATTACATCTTATCTATCTATAGTACAATATCAAAATAGTTTATTCTAGTTTGCTTCCCATAAAATTAATAATTTGCCTTTTTATTACATATCTTTCTTTAATCTAATTCATGTTTAGCTAACACTTCAAAATAGTATTTTTATCTAAGTGATTTTTATATACCTGCATATGGGGATTTGCATTTATCTATTCACACGCTGTAGTATTTCTAGAAACGTGGAGTTACACAATCAAGCCATTAGTAAAAATACTTGAAATAGTTATTTTTAAAGTGTACTATATAGGAACCATTATAACTGAAATGCACATTACCTAAGTAACAGATAGAATAAGTTGAATATTTTTCCTGAAAGAAGCATATTTAAATATGCTTTATATAGAAGCATTGTTTCTTGCGAAAACATCCTTTATAGTGGTCTGAAAAATGCTGCAAACAGATGCACACCACACAAGGGAAGAACGATTACTTTAATGAAATTGGGTTATTATTGAGGTGGGTTAAGAAAAAGACCTTGGATGAAATTTGGCATCAACTTCCAAACCAAAAGGAAAGCTTTCAAAGCAAAAGCCAAACTGTCCAAAATAATATTTTCAGGAAAGTAGGAACTGCTTCAACTATCATTGTATACCTCATTACTGGAAAAAATATGACATTATTAATCTATCATCTCTAATATTAAAAATAGCTACTAGTAAAATACCAGAGCTTGTCTAATCCCAGGAAGATGAAATGAAGATGAATGAAAATCAGTTCACCAGGCCTGTCTCTAGGAGACAACGAATGACAGATAAGAGCTAAATGGCTTTTACAATGAACTAGAAGATCATAATCATAAGTAGGGCGGGAAGAGGAGTACTTTGCAGAGAAGCAGAGGCACGTGTTCAAGAAAGGTAAAATTAAATCTGACAGGGAGTGCTGTCACACGGCCATCTGTGAGGGAGCGACACATCTCACTTAATGAAAGGTGTTTCAGGGGTGACTGAAGGTAGTATTTGTATGCAGACATCACCTGTGTAGTTATAAGGAAAATATAATTTTTAAAAGCCTCCAATTAATGATCTTATAATATGAATTAATAACCTCTCATTTAGGTTGGTATCTTGATTTCTTAAAATAGTCATCTCTTTTTGTAAAGCAAAATAAACCAAAGCAGTACTATATAGGCTGAGAATCTAAAGGCATGAGCTTCAGACTGAATCTAACATTAATTTAACATATATTTATTTATCTTATTTAATATTTAATCTCTGTGGACTTTAATTTTTTCATCTGTAAAATGATGAATGTCTGAAGACCTTTTGATCTACTAGTCCATAACTGTAATATTCACTAATTAATGAATTACATATAATGTTCTTCACATATATGCAGAAAAATAGAAAAATTAATGACAAATTATAAAATTAGGAAACAAAATAGCTACGATTTACATTAACTGCATCTAGTGCTTTTAGCCATGTTATGCAAATTATTCAAAGAAATTTCTTATTTCTAAACCTATAATTGCACAAAGCAAAACCAAGCCAGGATGATGGATATATATTCTGTTAATAGTGCTAGTCTCTGGGGTCATTGGAGAACAACTGCACCTCAGGAGGATGAATATCCATGGTTCCAACAATGGATGACTAGAAGATAGCTAGTAGACAGTCATAGCAAAGTAATATTTAAGTGGGAAAGTAGAACAGAGGTGCAGAGCTCAAATAGCTATATGATTAGTATCTGGATTCACACTGAATGGTGTTGAAATCTTCATCAATGCAAAGACAGAAGCATGTTTGAAGACCCATCCACCAAAGGACGCAGACAATATGGTAAAGTCAGCACCAGTTAATTCAGTTGTAGGTTATCTTGAAATCAAAGAGAGAAATATTAGGCCCAGAAATTAGTCATACTGTTAAAAATTCAATTGCATGAGGCTCTTGGTGAGGTTGAAAAACAGAATCAACAGTAGGTTTCACTGAACCTCAAAGGCCTCTATGTATTTGACCTGGAGCCAACATTTGTCCAAGAGAATTATGTCTAGTTGCAACTCTCAATGATACTGAGGTGTGAATTCTTGTCATGGTTAAAGCAAATCGAGTAAGCGAATTCAGGAGAGCATCACAAATCTTTGGCTTCAAATTCAGTTTGTGTTCTGGGGACAAAATTTATGTTAAGAAAACTGTACTTCATTGAACCTACAAAATAAATTGAACCAAGGTGAAATTTATATCATATATTATACTACATTAGTATACCTCTACACACTGATACAGATCATTAAATGCTTTTCTATGTAAGACATAACTTGGGAGTTATGATGGTATAGTGGAGTGTCTCATGTTTACAGAATATTGAAGAATTAGTGGATGATATGTGGTATGGTCCAACCATGATTCCTAGAATCATTCTGTATCAGATGACATGAAAATGGCTGAAGAACTGGTCTTTTGATAAACTGTTGGACACACAAAAAGAAACAATTTTATAGTGAGAATACAATGAAGAGGTTAAAAAAATTAATTCACAGCAGCAAAATCTTTTATCCTTTTTAAGGGATAAAGCAATTATAACAAAAGTTAATGAAGATTTCACTATGATAGATGTTACTACCAGGTAGACATTTCCTATCATTTTGTATTTTGAATATTTCTTTGGATTAATTGTCTGTATAAATGAAAACAATATTTTGGAGATTTGATTACTTTAAAACTCACAATTACCATATTCTTGATAAGATTCCCTTCCATAACAAAAGCAATATTTCAATATTAGAAATAGATTAAACTAAACTGTTTTAAAATAATCCCTAAGGATTTCTGCTTCTAGGAAGATGGAGTAGATATAGTTTTTCCTATTCCTTTCATCAAGTAGAAATAAAAACTCTAGACATTGTAACTGAAACAACCATAAAATTCTGAAAGGGGGAGAGAAGAAGGTGCACTGGCTTCTGGCCTCAGGTTACAAGGAATGGCAATGGAACAAGGTGAGTTACCTGCGTTATCTCTGTGCCTCATCTATTCCAGAGTTGGAGCTGAAGAAACTGGCAATGGGGAAGCATCAACAGGCATTAGAGAAAGAACAAGTCCGAAGATAAGCCTACTTTTCTAGCCAAAGAATCAGGAAAGGGGCAAGAAAATTTTCCAGATAGAAAATTTTAGACAATAACCACTCTGATCCAGCCAAATACCACAGAAATTATTAGATCGGTTGCCATCCATACTAGCAAAGAGGAGGCAGGGAGCCTAGATTTCCTCACCAATTCATAACAAGATCTTCTACCCCGCAGGCAATGAGGTGTCAGAGAATGCTTAATAGGCAGCCAGGAGTATCATCCTTGCTGGGTGGTAATGAACCATCCTTCTGTGGGGAAAGTGGAAATTATATAGGGAGTTGGAGTCCCCACTAGCAGTAACAAGGAGCCCCATCTTAGATCTCACCAGAAGTTATGTGGAGAACCTGGAATTCTAATAGCACTTAACAGCAAAAGACGACCTCTTCTTCCTCTGCCAGACCAGTGTAAAAGGAAGTCACAAGGCTTAAATAAGATTTAGTGTCTTATAAGATAACACCCAAAACATCCAGGTTTTAGTAGAAAATCATTCATCATAACAGAACCAGGGAGAGCTCAAACAAAATAAAGAAAAAACAATATGGAGACCATAGAATTAGACAGAAAATTTGAAAGTAGCCATTTTAAAATTGCCTCAGTGAGCAATTGCAAATATGCTTGAAACAAATGAGAAATAGTCTTAGCAAAGAAATAGAAGATATAAAGAGCCTAATGGATATTTTAGAACTGAAATATATAATTACCAAACCAAAACCTCAGTGGATACGCTCAATAGCAGAATGGAGAAAACAGAAAAGCATCAGCAAACCAGATGATTGAGAAATAGAAACTACCCATTCTGAACAGCAGACAGAAAATTGACTATAAAAAGAAAATGAACATTCATTTCAGTGGAATCCCTCAAGGAAAGGAGAAAGATGATAGGGTTGTGCTTGAAGAAAAGATGAATGGAAACTTCCCAAATCTGGTGAAAGATATAATACTACACATTCAAAAAGCCGAGTAAAACCTTCAAGGAACTCTGAAGATATCCACACCAACACATCAGACTCAAACCTCTAAAGCTTAAAGAAAAATAAAAAATCTTGAAAGCAGAGAGAGAGAAACAATACTGAACAACAGGTGAGAATATTTTTGCATGACCATGAATTTCCATTCAGAAGCCATCAGGGCCGAAAGGAAGCAGTACAGCAGCAGTTTCAAATGCTGAAAGGAAAAAAACTCAACATGGAATCCTATATCCTCAAAAAATATCCTCAGGAAGCACAGGATATCAAAACGTTCTTAATTGAAAGTAAACAGTGAATTTGCCACCAGCAGACCTACCCTAAAAGAATGCCTAGAAATATCTCTCTAAAGACAAAGGAAATAATAAAAGAAGGAACATGAAACATCAGGGGAAGAAAGAACATGGTAAGCAAAAGCATGAGAAAGCTTTCTGTCTCCTTTTGAATTTTCTAACACATAATATGTTCATGGATTGGAAGACAATATTATAAAGATGCCAATTCTACCCCAGTTGATGCTTAGAGTTAACATGATCCCAAGCAAAATTTGATTTGTTATTTAATTTTTAGGAAATTGATAAGCTATTCTAAAATTTTTATGAAAAAATATTAGAGCTGTAATAGCCAGAACAATTTTGAAAATAATAGAGTTGGAATATTTGTACTAACTCTAGTTGTAGTAGAAGAGTGAGTAGTTAAGACAGTTTTGCATTGTGAAAATACATACATTCTCTTTATCAGTTTTCTTTTATGGTTCATGATTTTTATGTACTACCTAAGAAAATATTTGCTCTTTGAAAGAAACTCCTAAGAAATGAAAACATAGATTAGGAGAAAATACTTAAAAAATCCTTATATGATAAATAATTGTTACACCTCAAACAACTCAATAAAAATAGAAAAACTCAATTTTTTTAAAAAAGCAAAATATTTATGGATATTACCCTAAAGAAGAGACATGGATGGCAAATAACCACATGAAAAAAATGCTTGACATCATTAGTCATTAGAGAAATTAAAATCAAAGCCACAAGGAGATAGCATTAAATAGCAATTAGAATGACCTAGAGAAATGAAGAACAGTATTAACTGTTGGTGAAGATGCTAAGCAGCTGGACCTCTCATATAAGAGTGGTGGGAATGCAGACTGGTACAACCACTTAGGAAAATCATTTCTTATAGAGTTAACATACAATTAACATACTACCCAGCAATCCCACTCCTAGATAAATGAAGGCATATATCTACATAAAAAGCTTTATGTAATTGTTTACAGCAGCTGTATTCAAAATTACCAAAAACTGTAAATAGCTTAAATGTTCATCAACTGGTTAAAGCATGAACAGTGGTATAGCCACACAATAGACTACTACTCAACCATAAAAGGAATGGGCTACTGACACATGAAACAACATGGGTGAATCACCAAAACAAAGTGAAAAAAAACCAGACTCAAAAGACTGTATACTATATAACATTTCAGATATATGACATTCTGGGAAAGGTAAACTTGCAACAACAGAAAAGAGATCAACAATTGCCTGTGGTCAGAAGTAAGGAGAGGTGACTCAAAAGAAGTATAGGGCAATGTTTTGGAGTGATGGAAATATTCTATATTTGATTGATTGCCTTAGTGGTTATGCAACTGTATGTAATATATATATCAAACTGTATAACTAGATATGTATATATATATACACTATATGTTTATGTACAAGTATTTATATATAAATAAAACTGTAACTCTATGTGACTATATATATGTACACATATGCATATATGTATATATACACTGTATACAGTATATATATATTATAAGCAAGTATATACAATTTAAAATATATAAAATTTAACTGTATTATGTACACACACATTATATATAATTGTGAATGGCTTCACCTTTTTCTCAAATCCTCCTTTATCCCATACATATTCACCTTTCTTTTCTGGTTGGTTGTGCATTAAAGACTAATTTGACATATTTTAATTCATGACTCTGAAACATCATTAAAATTATTAATATTAATGGCCAACTTTTATTCTGGAATTAATTTTGTATCAACTGTTTAAGTTCTACCATTCTTTATTTTAAAAAGTTAGAGATTTAAAGAGTTTTCAGATCTTCAAATTATCACATAACTTAAAGAAAACAGATGTTTTAGTGTATAATATATCTACCTCATACAATATTTTATGACACATCTAAGTCCATGGATCACATATTAAGTTTTTGAATTAAGCAAGGATTTGGAAGAAAATGGTCATCCTTGCACATTATCAAATATAGTTACCTTGTACCTATTGATAAATCATGAAAAAATGGGCTGATGATCTTAATTCAAAGCTTGCTGTTTTTGCTGTTTGCAAGTTATGGTAGCTTCTGTGTTTAAATGAAGTCATCGGTTCTTTCCTCAGTTTGTAATATGATTTAATATGAGTTCTTGGGATTTATTATAAACTGAAGGAAAATTTCCAACAATTCATATCCATTTTCTGTTTTCATACAGATGAAAACTCTGTCTTTTTTTCTACTAAAATGCCTAATACAGAGTTTACTGAGTACCAGTGATTGATAGATATCCTAATGCTATGAACTCTTTTATTTTTAATTGATAATATATTTTTGTCTTCTTTAATTCTCTTGCTATATAGGAATGGTAAATAGAGGGATATTTCAATACTCCAATAACTTTAACTTGTAAACAATCATCTTTCAACATCAACAAGTTGATTTGATGATTTCTGTGAAGATAAGCATAGAATAATATATATTCTTCTATCCCCTCTAATGAAAAGGCCCTTCCTCTAAATAACTAATCAGTGGTAGAATCCACCTACTTCCATTTTTTCCATTTACTTAACCACAACTATTTCCAAAGTAAATTACTACTGCTGGATTGGCAGGTATGACCATCTTTCTATTATTATTCTTACAGAGTCTTCAGATCATTTTTTCACTTTAGAGTTCTTTTTTCTGGGAATAATTTTCACATTTAATGAATAATAGAACAAGTCATGTTTCCACCTAATTAGTTAGATAATAATTTCATTAATTTGAATAAATGAACAAGAATATAGCACTCTCAGTTAAAATGCAATTCTCTTACCTAACCCATCTTTGTACTCAGCAAAGAGGCAATATTTGCATTTGAACTTTCTGGATAAAGGATTGCTACATAATTATATTCTAATATATTCTGATTAATTTGGAGAAGCTTCAATATTGAAACTCAAGTAGAAGATTTGAAAGTTCTCAGAGGTGTGGAATTTCATTTTGACCCTAGTTCTATCTGTGATTGCAGATAACTCTATTCAAATCACATAATGAGACTGAATATTTTTCAAGCCTAAAATGATATTAATACTTATTCCAATAATTCAAGTAATAAATTCTTCCTTTTTGTCAACTAAGCCATCTAAATTCTTATTAAGTAAGTAACTTACACAGATCACCTTTGAAAGATATAGATAAATAATTTAAAGAGGCTTTAGTCCACCTTGTAGATAGATTCATAGATATAACATTCATGGATAGAGTGTTAACTATTAGACATAATCCCAATAAACTATTACCGACATACAATGGTATAAAACATGAGTTAGGTGCATAACACCAAGGCCAAAATCCTCTTGAATAAACTGTAGCATGCTAGTACTATGCAGGATAATTGAGAAAGTTCAGTCCAATCTATATTAGCTTAAGCCCCCCAAGCTAACAGTGCAGCTGCCCAGATCACTCATTAAAAAGACCATTAGCCAACTGGACTAATTGGTTTGACTGTGTTTTCCTTTCTTTGCTTGGCTACATATAAATGCTTGATTTCTTCTCACAACTGGTCCTTTTCATTGTGTTTCCCAGTCTAACACTTATTATCATCTTATTACCAGTGTAAATCAAGAGAATTGTATATATAACCCTCAAAATCTTCCTCTAAGCCAGAATTTATTAACCCTTTAAAGTATTCTTAAAACATATACACTAAAATTTGACAATCACTTCTGTCTTCAGCATAATGTTTTGCTTTACTAAACTGATGGCTGCTGTTTAAATTCCAGCTGGCCAATCAAAACAAAAGAAGAATAAACCTGAACAAAAGGAGTAATGTATCATTTTGATTTACAAACTGCTCCTAAAAAAGGAATGAAACCAGTGAATAGATGAATTAAAAATCAAAGTTGTGACACTGACATCTTTGGAATCTGGCAACCCCCAAATTTTTTTCAAACAGTGTATTTGTTGTAATTTATAGAAGAAATACTGCTTTGAACAATGGATTCAACTTATGGAACACATTCTAGCAAACTGTGTTATGGCAGGTTATATAACAGTTTCTGGAAACACTTAGACTGATTTATAAAAGGCATATCCCAAACATAAAGAGCTCATACAATGCAATACCAAAACAACAAATAATGTGATTTTTTAAATGGGCAGAGAAACTGAATAGACATTATTCCAAAGAAGACATACAGATGGTCAACAGGCAACATGAAAAGATTCTCCACATCACTTGTCATCAGGGAAATGAAATCAAAACTACAATGAGGCATCACCTCACACCAGTCAGAATGATGAATATCAAAAAGACCAGAAATAACAAGTATTTGTGAGGATGTAGAAAAAAGGACCCCCCTGCATGCACTGTTGATGGAAATGTAAAAAATGGTGCAGCTACTATAGAAAATAATACAGAGGTGCCTCAAAAAATTAAAAATTAGAAACACCATACAGTCCAGGAATTCCACTTCTGGGCATTTATCCAAAGAAGGCAAAAACACTAATTCAAAAAGATGCACCCCTATGTTTATTGCAGTAATATTGTACAATAGCCAAGATATGGAAGCAACCTAAGTGTCCACCAATAGATGAATGGATAAAGATGTAGTGCATATATTACAATGAAATATTACTCAGCCATAAAAAAAACAATTAAATTTTGCCATTCGTGACAACCTAGATGGACCTAGAGGGCATTATGCTAAGTGAGATAAGTCAGAGAAAGACAAATAACCTATGATGTCACTCATATGTGAACTCTAACAAACAGACACAGACTCATAAATATAGAGAACAAATTGGTGGTTGCCGTAAGGGAGGGGACTGGGGATGGGTAAAATAGGTGAAGGGAATAAAGAGGGACAAATTTCCAATTTTAAAATTAAAAAGTCACATGGATGAAAATTACAGCATGGTGATATAGTCAATAATACTGTAAAAATTTTGTATGATGACAAATGTTAACTACACTTATCATGGCAGACATTTCATAATTGTCAAACCACTACGTTGTATACCTGAAACTAATATGATATTGTATGTAAACTATACTTCAGTAAAACTACTAAAAAATGGAGAGCTATAAATATCTACTAAAGGAAAATGGAATATGCTGATGACTAAGGCCTCTATCTTGCCTTTCAGAACCCCTGTTAAAAAGTGAGTATTACACCAGATGGACAAGCTATATTATCTGTCAATTCCTATATCTCTGTGAATGGAATTATCACTCTCCTGTCCCAGGATTAACAATACAGTGGCTCTTAAGAATTTGTTCCAATGATCCCTCCTTGGATATTGAACTAATGCTCCTGTTTCTAATGGCTTCTTATCCCAGTCATACAAAATCCTACATTGTAAGTTCGTCAGATAATTGCTTTTGCCACCTGATTAACTTTATCATTGTGTATAATGAATAAAATGGTGAGGAGGAAAACATGTTAGTTTTGGGCAGTGCTTTATACCTTTATGATATTAGTGCAATAGGAAATGAAACTTGCAAATCTGGGGCATATCTTCACAATGAAATTAATAAATGGAAGCACATACATGAGAAGGCCCCATGAATATTGCAACACAAATTTGCCATAGTGTGTTAAAGGTTACCCTTTAATTCCAGCCTTGACTTACTAGAAAACAAACAATACATCATTGTATAGTGATAGACTTTAAAACCTCATTATTTTCTGGAGATTATACTTTGTTAGGTATTCTGGATATTAATATTGACGGCATACTCCTTGACCTCATGGTAGCTATAATCAGCTTGGTAAGGTTAAACAGGATAATTCAAAAACTAAGAAAGTGATTTTTACTTGTAAGTTAGATGATACAGTATATTCTTTCTCCAGTAGTTTTGTAGGAGAATGTAATCACTGATTGTAAGCACAGTAAGTAAAGCTTTAATGGATGAAGCCAGATCTAAGATGGGCTTAAAGAGGTGTTGTTACCAGGCAGAGCCTAACTTTGTGCTATGAACAATGGTATGGATAAAAAGTTAAATTGCACATAAATGGTGAAATAAGTACTCATGGTCCAGTTCTGGGCACGTTTGCCTTGGGTCTATCCTTACCTATGTTTGGCTCTGCTGTGGGGAGCAGTGAAAATGATGGGCTCTATGTACACTGGTTTCCATTCAAGTCAAGACAGTAGGAGGCACTGGAGGGAAGGAGGACCCCGGGAAGAGAGAAACCAGGGAGATTTTTTTCTGTCTCTTCTTGTGGTAGCTTCTCAGGTAATGACTGTTGGTCCCCAGGGCTCCTGATCCCACTAAACCACATCTTCCATCTGTCCTATTAGAGGAAAATGAAAGCTGCCTTTCTGCTAATCTATGGGTTGCCTCATTCTCCCTCTGATTTACCAACTTCTCTTTCATCTTTATGAAAAATCCTTGACTTATATTCCATCTGATTTTAGTACACAGAATGGTTTCTAAGATCATTATTTAACCAATCCTGGCAGACCCCAATAAAGGCAACTAAACTAGGGAGCCAGGATTTCCTTTTCAAATTCCCTCTATGATTGTAGAATGAAGATTGTTATAATTCCTCAATTAGCAAGAATTTTCTAAAATTGCTTTGTGGGATGGATTTTTAAAAAACAGATTAGTTAAGGTATAATTTATATACTATAAAATTTGCTCATTTTGGGTATACAATTCTATCATTTTTAGTTAATGTTCAGAGTCTGTAACCACAAATTTTAGACTATTTTTTAATCACCCCATTAAGAAACCTCATAACTATTTCTGCCACTCCCTCACTGTTCCTATCCCCTAGACAACCACCAATCTTTCTGTCTCTATGGTTGTGACTTTTTTGATCATGTCACATATTCATACAATAGGTCTTTTGTGTCTGTTCTCTTTCATTTACCACAATATATTCATGGTTAAACCATGCTGTGGCATGTGTCTATAATCTATTCCTTTTTATTGCTAAATAATATTCTATTGTTTTGATATACGGTTTTTTTATTCCATTCACACTTCTGGACATTTGGGTTATTCTCATATTTGGCTATTATGAGTACTCCTACCACGAATTGGCCACAAATCTTTGTGCAGACCCATATTTTTACTTCTCTTGGGCATATGTCTAGGTGTCAAATTGTAGGGTCCTGTGGTACATCTAATTCAACAATTTAAGTATGAAAACTACCCTAGGTACTTTGGCAAATAGCACATGTGTTGACATGGGTAATGTCCATGAATGTCTGGAATCTTGTGAGTTTAACAAGTTATGTGGTATACTAGGTCATACCTTCTGCAGTAAAGGTCTTGTTTCACAATGTTTTAACGTTAAGACAGAAGCAAAATGCTTGCTGGACCTCTTTGTACTGCATTGGAAATACAGTCCCCATTTCGGACGTATGTCCCTGACTCATTTTCCAAATGATCCAAAAGCCTCCCGGCTCCATGTGGGTGTGAGAGCGAGAGGAGGCTTCCTACAAGGCCCGGGCTCGCTGGGAAGGCGGGTCTACCAGTTGGCCCTCTACGGCCTAGTGGATTCGATGAGGCTGACATACTCTGCAGCAGATAAGGAGACTTCAGACACTACCTGACCTGTTAATCACAGGACAAGTTCTGAGAATTTTGTAGCAAATTGAGAATTTCTTTGGCAAGTTAACTACTCACTGTGTTATCAAAAACTGGTCCTTGTCACTGAAATCACATAATGACAAGGTTTTGAGGAAAGGAAAGGAATAGTTTATGAATTTGTCAGCAGATGAGGAAGTGGCAGGTTTGTGCCTTAAAGAGTCACTGTTCTCCTGAAGCACAAGCAGTTCAGGACTTTTAAAGCAGAAATCGTGAGAGAGAGTATGGTGTTCATGACCACAGACACATAAAGTAGCAAGTTACAAGGATCTGAGCAGGCATTTTTGTGCCCATTCAAATGCTTTTTGTTATTCTTATCGGTTCCTCCTCAGTACTCTGGGGCAGGATGCCTTGGGGTCTGCAAAATCAACTTTTTGTGTTATCTCTAACCCTGACACTCAGAAAACAGGAAGTATAAGAAGGATCTGCCACCTGTTAATGGTTACAAGGTTTGAGGAGAAACCTGAGTTCATTTTCAAACTAACGTTATTGCTAAATTTTAAACCCAGGGGTTTAATTCAGTTTTCCTCTGTTACAAATGCGATTATTTCTCTTTGCTTGCCAGTGAGTTTTGATAGATTCTATGACAAGTCCTAATAATAGACAAATCAAGAGGAGACTCCCAGGATTTACCTTGGTAAACAACTATTGTCACTTTTAGACACTACTCCTGGATTCCTAAAGAGCTTTGACGGAATCCGAGTTCTTGACAATAGATGGTAGGAAAACTGACTGAAGCAGCATATCATAATTTAGGGTCATATTGTTAGTCATGCCCTGCAATACTTTATCAATGAATAAAATTGACATTATGATAAAGTGGCTGGCATTCAAAGTGAACAGTTTTACTCTGTATTTCCATTCTTTGAAATGAGATTTATAAGGACTAATACATAGAGAAGAAAACAAAAGCCAGCTAATTTTCCATGAAACTTGGAAAAAACACTGACTTTGAAAATGCATAATCACATTCATTTTGTGTGAACATTAATAGGATTTGAGTGAATTTCTAGATGGTTATGTGCATTTTTGGTTCCTGCCTCAGTTTTCACTAAGTACTTAAAAATTAAAAATAGATTCATTTTTTAAAACCATTTGTGTCATTCACATCCATTAAGGTCTGCAAGGCATGAGTTTTTATTTGAATGATGCTTCATCATCTTCACATGCCAGATGTGTTACTGCTTTAAAGTGTTTCAAGAGAAATAAGTCATGAGTTTATAAATTATTTTATTCAGATGAAAACAGCTTCTGTTTACAATAATCTCCCCTCCCATCATTAAGTGAAAAGAAGTAACATTCTTTAAAACAGCAGGGGTTAGCCCGTTTATTAAAAAAGGGTATTTTCTTCTAAAGAATCTACCTCAATAATTGCCAGAAGAGTCATTTTAACATTTTTGAAGTAGAGAGGTTACTTCCTGAATGGCTTGACTTGAAGAACAACTCACACTAGAGAGTTCACAGCTGGAGCAATTCCAACAGCGAATGATAAACTTGCTTGATATAACACAGCAAGCAGCCAATAGAAAAAAGGCTATTGATTTTAAATACCATGGTAACTTCTTATTTAACTATTTTAATAATAATAATAATAATGCTTTGGATGTAGCTGGCTTCCCACGTTATCCAAATCGATTTTTAAAGTCTAATCTTATGCATTGGGGAATAAAATCGTATGTAGTAAATAGAAAGCATATAATAGGTTTTTCATTCAAAAAAAGGCAAGGTGAGTTCACATTGTTCTACAAGGTACCAAGACAACAAAATCTAATACAGAGACTAGTTTCAGGCTGTGGGTAAAATTGTAATATTTCCAGAATATCTCGCCTGGCATATTTGCATATTAGTAGGTGTTCAAAGGTGGAGAGAAGTATGACTTAAGGGCATTTGCATCATTCCTCAGGGGTGGAGAGAAGTTCATCTCCATATCAATGGGTGATTACCTGGGCAACCGAGAGCATGTCTGAACCTGAGAGGTTAAGGGGAGGCAGCTGGCTTGCTTACCAGTTTTGCTGCTGCTGGAGCAGGAGAGAGACATGGGCTGGACTGCAGTTTGTAAGCAATAAACGGCTTTTAAACTTTATTTCTCCCTTTGACGGATTTCGGTTTTTAGACTGAGTTAGGTATTTTGCCCTGGGATTTCCTCTCCCCAGACTTACACAGGCATATATACTTAATTAAGTCAGCCTCTTTAGGGCACTATAAATACCACTTGGATAATCTTACTATATCTTTTCTAAATTCATTAATTCCTGACATTGCATCCAGAATTATGTTCAAGATTTCGATAAACGTTCACATTTTAAAAGATAATCGATACAATAACATAATAAGAATGCCTTAGGCATTTATTTTTGGGATTAGCGTCATATTCATATGCAAAATGGGCTGTTGCTTGAAATCTTTTAAACAAAAGCAAATTAATAAGTTTGATATATACTTTGTAATATAAAACCACACCCACCTACTTTAAAAAAAAATAGGATCCAGAGGGAATGGCAGCCTATTCACAGTGATAGGAATAGCAATGATCAGGAATGGCTTTGAATGGTACCTGAGTTGCTAGAATACTGATGGCACAGGATACAACTTTCAAACTTTCTCCCTGGTTTTCCTAAAAGTTAGCACACTTAATACAGGCAGTTACAGAAACAAATAGATCTAAATTTTGGGTGTGGCATCTGTGTAAGTAAAGGAAGGAGAGGGATTCTTATCTCCCATCTAATCTCCCAAGACTATATACACTTAAACCCAAGTACTAGACTTTCAAAGGGATATGGTTGGTGATACCTGTGAAGGATGTTCTCTCCTAGAACCATAACAAGATTCCTTGCTCTAGGTGTCCTTTGTACAACTGTTTTGTTTTTTTCCCCCTGCAGGGGAAGTCATGAGGGTCTGAACGGGGTTTCAAAGTAACACTTAATCAACAAACCACGTATCTCAACTCCCTATTTCCTGATGTAACCTCAGTATATTTAGGACAGCCCCTGTGCCGCAGTTCCTCTCCACTGGGGCAGGATCTTGGCTTCATGGTTTTTTTCCCCTGCAGGACTTATGTAAGAGGGAAGCTTGTTTCTAACGGTCTTTCTATACACTGTTATAATGGCATAAAACCAAATGCGATGCATTCCCAGAGGAATTAACATTTAAACCAAAGGGTATTAGCAAGAAGCCTACATGTTAGAACGTGTACCAGGGAGTCTCTCCGGCTGGGAGAGGGACGGAGACTGAGAAAGAGCGAGCTGTGAATCACTTCAGAAAAATGCAGAAAAGTTTTGAACCAGCCAATAAAATTAAGACAAATGTAAAGAAAGCCTAATGTGGATATAACTTGCTTAGGTTCTTGGAAAGAATGTGAACCCTGAAGTATCAGCCAGTGAGGAACCAGGGAAGAGACTTGTGTGCTAAGGAATAAATTGCTTGTTGTAACCCCCTGAGAGTGTCTGCTCACCAGACACCCAATCTTGCAAGATCACCATTAAAAACTCATTCTGCTGTTCTCTTTGTCTCTGTGTCCACTTAAGTTTGGACCAGTGAGCGTCTTTCTCACATGCACTATCTAATGCATATTAAGTATCATAAACTCATTATATCTATTCAGATAATTGGAAATGGAATTACTGTCTCAATTGCCTTGCATTGCTTCTGAAGCAAGTTACAGTATCACCAAGAGATGGAAACAATATAATTCCAGTTTACTTGACTGGTACAAATTTGTCTCAGATTGTATTTTATATATTCTATTGCTTAAAAAAAACCTCACAATTGGTAAAGCTAAACATATTTAATACGATTCATAATTTTTTCCCCAAAGCAAAATTATTAAAACGCTTATTGCAAAAATGTCTCATATACAAGTTTACACTCCCTCTCTGTCCCACACATCCAGAATCAGGACACTACAAACAAAAATTAAAGGCATCTATTCTGTACTGAATAAATTAATGGTGCTTTATATCTCTTCTGGGACTTGAGTGAGTGGCTAAAGATCAATGAACAATTTAGTTGCTTTGTTAGCATTTTGGAAGGCTTTAAGGTGTCCAAATTTGAAAACCAGATTAAGGGAATGAAGAGGTTGCCACCTTTGAGCTTGGTCACATAGCAAATTTATTTCAAGAAACAGGAATGCTCCAGGTATTGGGAATTGGACCTAAGTTCCTCAGTATGTAGGGACTGTATCAGAAGTGGTAAATCTGGGATCATTTCATAAGCACTGAAGAAGTCCTCTCAGTTTCAAATAGCTCTGTCAAAATTCTGTCACGACACAAAAGCTGAGGTATATATTTAGGATTAATATACCAGTTTAATTTCTACCACGTGAATCAAATTCATAGATGTTGGAGGACAAACATGCATAAACAGCTGTCTTGAGGAAACAAGTTTTGATGGTGTAGAGAAGGGAGGAGTCATTATTAGATCGTGAATCTCTCTCTAGGGACACATCAGGTCTAACTGGGATGCTCAGCAGAAAAAGGCAATTATGTCTTGATCCCCTCTTACTCCAACAATTCAGCAGAAGCCCTATTGGGAGCCAAGAATCTCCTTTAAAATGAAGATCTCTTCCCAATTATTGATGCCAACTACAAATAAACAGAAGTGCTATTTAAAATTAAAGGAAAAGGAAATGCTAAGAAAGCAATATATATATATATATATATATATATATATATATATATATATACTATCATGTATATTGATGTGGTATTTTGTTAGAGGTGAGTCCGTGGACTCTAAGAAATTTTTTTTCTTGTTGAAGACGTTGTCACAGTACACATACTATGTGACACCCCAGAACTGTAGGAACATAATAGTAGGCTGACTGCATGACTGGCGAGTCACTCCAGTCATCTCAGCTGAGACCACACCAGATCAGCTGAGAACAGGAAAATGTTTGATCTGTTGATCGCAGAATAAAATGCTGACTGACACATAGGCTCTCTATTAATAAGCAGTGATCATTTTAAGCAAAAAAATTTTGGCATGGTTTATTATGCAGCACTCTGGTGGCACTGGATAAGTGATATAAGCATTAAGTACAAGAGAAGAGAAAGGATATAATTAGTAAAGCAAGATAAAAGCCCTTAAGGCATTGGTATTTCTTTTCAATCATGGACTGTTTTCATATACAGAATTCCATTAGTCTATTCCTATCATTCAAAAAGAATAATTAAAACACCTTTTATAATACAGCAGTTCTCAATAGAACAAACAATAAACTAAATATTTCAAAAATGAATAGAAGATTTTGGAGTAGCCCCATTCTTCCCTGGCCCTTCCTCCTTCTACTAAAACATATGAGACAACACACAAACATAAAAAGGTTCTGAAAGTTGCTATACTTGGTTGAATAGTGTCCCTTCAAAAGATGCCTAAGTTCTAGCCCCTGAAACATTCAAATTTGGCTTTATTTGGAAAAAAAATCATCTTTGCAGATGTGAATAAATTGGGGGTATTCAGATAAGAAGACAAGATCATCCTGGATTAGGGTGGGCCTTAAATCTAAGAGCCAGGATCCTTACAGGAGACACAGAGAGAAGAAAGCCATGTGAAGGTGCAGCAGAAACTGGTTACACTGTCGCAGTCCACGGAGCACCAGGACATGCTAGAAGCTGGAAGAAGCATGGAAGGATTCTCTCCCAGAACCTTTGGTGGGAGCATGATTTTAGACATCTAAACCAACACTCTGATTCGGGACATCTAAACTACAGACCTATGAGAGAACAAATTTCTGTGCTTTTAAGCCACCAAGCTTATGGCAGTTTGTTGTGACAGTCCTAGGAAACTAATAAAGGGGAAAGAAAAAGGATGACCACACAGAGGCCTTGGGGCTTGAAGGAAAACATGTTAGTGAGTTCTGGGTTTCCTCTTGCCTCCCAGACAGGAGCTGCAGAAGAGCCTCTAGTCTATAACTGAAAACAGGTAAGACAAAAACAAACAAACAAAAAACAAATTTCAAGGAAAGTCTGCTTCCCTAAGCAAAGGTCCTGTCAAGAGCAGCCTAATAGAACATGTGCTGACATGTGCCCTACTTCAGCCAAACAGCAATGCAAAATCTCCCTCCCCCTAGGCAGTTTCATAGGACCAAATGAAGAGCGCTTATACCCTCTGCCTGGTAGAAGCAAGTACAGTGCTCAGACTTCCCTACCAGGATGGGGTAGGGGCCAGGTAGGGAGCTGCATTTTAACTGCTGACAGGAGCAGAGAGGACTGCTCCCATTCCTCTGACCCAATTTCTTTGCGCAGGAAGTGTTAGTAGGAATCAGCAGAAGGCTGAGCTTCTATCACCATCCAGCAGCATCAAGAGTGAAGGAGGCGGACCAAAGTAGGGTTAGTTCTACTCCACCACACCCAGACCTTTACCCTTGTCATCAGAGCTCAGCCGGGAGGCAGCAATAACGTGAAATGAAGTGATAGGAGATGAGCACTCTCTTTCCACTTCCTGCTGTCAGCAAGGACCAGAAGGACGCTGAGCTTGCATCCCCACACTTGGCAGTGAAGTGGTGCTGACACTTTGCTGGGGAGGTGTCATGGGACTGGGGGTAGAGCTGCAGTTCAACTAGTCATCTTCAAGGAGGCGGTGTGAATCACCGCTCCACATTTATCAGGGCAGTTTTAGTGGGGCTTTACAGGAGCTGAACATCCACTTCCACCTGAACCTGCATTCAACACCTAAGCAGGGTGACTTATGTGCTAAAAATAAGATTAAATAGGAACCAACATCTCACCACAGAATGCCCAAAATGTCTAGTGAACAACCAACTTGAATTAGAAAAAATAATCAACAGATGCCAACAATGGCATGACACGGATGTTGGAATTGTCTGACAGGGATTTTAAGACAGACATCATAAAAATGCTTCAATATGCAATTATGACCATTCTTTAAAAATGGAAAAAACAGAAAATCTGAACAAAAAAAATGTGTTATAAAAAACTACCAAAAGAAAATTAAAGAAATGCAAAACCAAAATAAAAAAAGAATCAGTACAAGGCTCAAAAATAGGTTAGAGACAACAGAGGAAACAATCTGTGAATTCAGTGACATTATGTGGAAATAACTATTAGAAACACAGTAGTATTTACAATCATTTTTTTTAAAAAGTAAAATAAATACCTAGTTATGAATCCAAATAAAACACATACAGGATCAGTATGATAAAGTTACAAGACACTGATGAAAAAAATTAAAAAATATCTAAATAAATGTTTATTATTTATATGTGTTCAAATTCATGAACACATAACATGTTCATGGATTTGAAGATTAAATATAGTAAAGATGTCACTTCTTCCTAAAGTGATATGGTTGCTAACAACATCCCACCAAGATGTTTCAAAGTGAAAGACAAGTTTATGCTTAAATTTATATGAAGTAAAGGCAGTAAACTAATGTAAGGGCTAAGAACAAAAATAAAGTGGGAAGAATCATTGAATCTGATGTCAAGACTTAGTATATGTCTACGGTAATCCAATCAGTCTGGCTTTGGTCGAACAACTGACATATAAATCAATGGAACACAATGGAGATACATTGTGTCAGAAATACACTGACATAAATGTGCTTAACTGATGTTTGACAATTTTAAATGCAAAAGCAATAAAAATGGAGGATAGGCAGTCTTTTCAATAAATAGTGATGTAACAACTGGGCATAAATAGATACAAAAGGAAAAAAAAACACCTCAATCTGAACTACAACATATACAAAGAAATTCAAAACCAAACATGGATTTAAATATAAAACATACAGTAGTAAAACTTAGAGATGATAGCATAGGAGAACACCTTTAGAATCTAGCTAAATGAAGAGTTCTTAGGTATGAGAACTAAAACATAATCCACTAACAACAAGTTGGACTTCATCGCAATTAAAAACTTTTCTGCTGTGAAAGACCCACTTAAGAGAAGGAAATGACAACTACAGACTGGTAGAAAATATTTGCCAACCACATATCTGACAGGGGCTAGTATCTGAAATATATAAATAACTCATAAAACTCAAGAGTAAAAGCATAAAGTTCCATTATAAAATGGATACATACATAAACATATATTTCACCAAAGAGGAAATAAATATGGCAAATACACATTAAAACATATTCAGAATCATTAGCCAATAGGAAAATGAAATCAAAACCATAATATTATTGCACCTACATCAGGACAGCTGAAATAAAAAATAGTGATAATACCAAATACTGGTGAGGATGCAGAGAAACTGGATCTCTCATACATTGCTGCTGACAGTGTCAGTTGTTAGAGCCATGTTGGAAAACAGTTTGGCACTTTCTTATAAAACTAAACACGCCAAAAATTAAATTTTTTTAAGAAAACTGAATAGTAAAATAAACTTTTCTTGTCTATGGAAAAAAAAAAACCTAAACATGCACTCACCATATAACCCAGCAATTGCTCTCTTAAACATTTATCCACAGAAATGAATTTATATTGCATAAATATCTCCACATGAATGTTGGTAGCAACTTTATTTGTAATAGCAAAATACTGGATATTTCCCACAGGTTGTTCAACTGGTAAATGGTTGAAAAAAAATGTCTGCTATGCCCATATAGCTACTCAGCAATAAAGATGAACTGTTTGATACAGACTGGATGGACCTAAAGAGCGTTATGCTTTTTAAAATTCAATTTCCAAAGTTTATACATTGTAGGATTACATTTGTACAGCATTTTCAAAATAACAAAACTACAGAGATGGCAGGGATGAGAGTGTTGGAGGATATAAGTGACCACAAGAGGTAGCATGAGGGAGCTCTTTTATGGTGATGGAACCCTTATGTATCTTGATTTTGGTAGTAGTAACACAAATCTCTATTTTGGATAAAACTTCACAGAACTGTACACACACACACAAATGCAGCTTATAAAATTAAAAAAAAACCTAGTAAAATCTGTGGATGAGTTCAGTTATATACTAATGTCAATATCCTGGATTTGGTATTGTACTAAAGTATTAAAATCTGCCACTATTGGTTTCAGTTGGATAAAATATACATGAGACTGTGTACAATGTTTGTGCATGATTTTTCGAAGTAAAACGTCTTATAAAAGAACAGAACTTCTTTGAACTTTAGAGTATAAGTTGGCTCCTAAATGTGGACAATATTAAACATAACATAAAATTCTAGCAATATCCTAGTCATATTATTTTGATACTAACTCAGATTAAAGGAATTCTGAGTTTAATGCCCATTATCGGTATTGTTAACTTGGCAGTGTAATGCTATAGCGTGGAAAGTTTAAGTTCACATCAAAGAATAAATAGTTGTAAGACTGCTTGAAAGAGGCAATTATACCACATTTTAGCTAAACAAAAAAATATAAAAGAAGGTTTAGTATCAAAGTTATAAGTTTTACTTATAGGTTTTGTCATCTTCTCACGATCATAGTTAATGATCCTACTGACATGATCTATTTTTTAGTCAGAATTACTCCAAAACTAGGTACAGTCAACTTGATAGCAATGAACCTGTCCAAAAATATTCTGAATGGGAAATTTAAATATTTAATGAAGAAAAAGTAATATGACACTGGTTATAAGGAATGAGTACTAACTCATATCATACCCTGAGACCAAATAGAGACTGGGCATGTTTTAAGCTTTTGCAGGCGTACCTTTTCAAAGGGCATTATTAAGATTAACTTCTTTTCCTCCCCTACCTCTTTTCCCCCCTACAACTAGAGGGGCTGCAAATCCTGTTCCCTTTTCCCTCAAATTCATTTAGCTACGTCCTAATAGAAGGTGCAATCAACTCTCCCAGAATTATTGTCATGACCTTCTAAATGGTTTCCCTCCTTTGCCATTCCTCTGCTCAGAACCCTCCAAGGATTTATTTTCTCCCTTGAGTAAAAGCCAAGTTCTTACCGTGACCTACAGTGTATGACCTGGACATCTACTATCTGTCAGACAACCTTAATTTCTACAATTCTTTCTTGATCAAGAATATTCCTGATCTGGGACCTCTGCACTCGCTTGGTGTTCTTGGAACATATACCTCATACAAATGAATGCATGGCTTTCTCTTTCGTCTCCTTCAGGTGTCTGCCCAACAGTCAGCTCATTACTGAAGCCTTCCCTGATCATCCTATTTAAAACAGCTCTCTCTTACACTGTCACTTTTGAATGATCCACAACATCTAACACAATCCAATGTACCTTACTTGGTAATTTGTTTACTGAATGTCTCTCATATTCTAGAATATTAGGTTCATAGGGTTGTAAATTTCATCAGCTTTTTTTTTTAGGGTCATCCTGAGTTTATAAAAAAGTATCTGACACATTCTATGTCCCAATAATTTTCCATGAGTAAATGATCTACTGAGCTTTTACAGTGGCAATGTCTTACTTTAATACTAATAGACTCTGAACCAGTGCAATTCCTTGGATACAGGCTTCTAAAAGCATTTGCTCTTTCCCTAATGACCTATGGCATTTAACATGCCTGTGAAACACCTGGAGATCCTCCTAAAACGCAGGTTCAAATACAGCAGATCTGGTGTGGAAACAATATTCTATATTCACAAAAAGTTGCCGGTGAAAATATCATCATCCCCTAGACCACACTTTGAGTAACAAAAGCCTGCAACAATGTACAGAACTGGTGCAACATGGCCAAGTTTCCTGATCTAAGTGAGAGACTAAGGGCTTACACGAAAGGCTTTTTTAAAATTTCCTGAGTCAATTCCATAGAATTGCCATTTTAGGTTTGGTTATCAAACTTTAAAAGAAAAATTAAAAGGTTAAACTGATATGAATCCAGTAAAATATGGAGGAAAGAGTGCCCCTGAAGTTGCTTTCCTTTCTATATTCTCACTTGATTTTAAACAAACACCACAAATTAGTATCTTCCTAAATAGTCACATAACTTCCTGTAGCATTATGCCTCTTACATGGATCAAAATTACTTAGGAAGTCATAAGTCTCATTAAATAAGTCTAGAAAGGGGGTAGTCACCATGAAACCACCTCTTCCAAAAAAAGACCTCACCAAGAATGACTTCCCTATAAATTCTATGTCTTTCATCTCCCCTCCACTTACAGCCATTACAGACCACTGGAATAATACTGCAGACAAAAACTAAAACCAACTGTTTATTTATAAAGATTTTGAACATTGAGAAACCCTACATTTGACTTCAATCAGGATCCATTTGCAGAGATAGAGCCAATGTAAAATTCTCAGAAAAATTGCTCAGTTTGACAAAATGTGTTTAATAAAAGAAGTCTCTGTGTACTGGCAATAAGAAATTCATGTTTGTTTAGAGCTTTATTATATATCTGCTCTATATACTATGTTTTAGATGCATAGAAATCACAAAGACTTGAAAATACTGCCTTTTTAAAGATGAAGCATATGAAGCTCAGAAATGTTACAATCTGTAGTCATATAAGAATCACGGCTGAAATTTGAACCCCAAGTCTTTCTGTATCCAAAGTGCTTGCATTTTGCATTATTCTATGCTGCCCCTTAATAATAATTTTTGGAAATTGGAGTTAGTGGTGACAATTCCATAATGCATCATACTAAAAAGGGAAGTAAGTAATTTTATTATTGTTCATAACAGAAAAACTAGAAAAAGCAAATAAACATAAAGCTGTTCAGTCTCAATAATCAAAATAATTCAAATTTAATACACTGGATACATTTTTAATGATAATATTCTGTGTTGGCAAGAGTGCAGTAAAATATAGCCTCTTCTGCTGCCAGGAGGTATAAAAGTGCCTATCTCTTTAGAGGATATGTTGGCAATGTATATTAAGAGTATTTTAAATGTTAATATTTTTGACTAAGGAAATCAACTGTTGGGAATTTATCCTAAGGATAAGCACAGAGTTCTACATAAAACATATTCACCACTTTTAAAAAGTAAAACAAATATATTAGTGACATCTTCAAAGCAAATGGATGAAAAATTACCATCACAGAAATTCCATACATACTGAATTAAGTATATTCAACCTTAAAGTCATGATTTCAAAGAATTTTAATAAGATAATAAAAAGTTTTTGATATTAGGCAATAATAATAGGCTAGAAATTATACCATCTTATTTTTGTTGCTAACCTTGTCCCTTGCTATGTGTGACTGGAAGTCAAAAAGTTATTTTTATAATCTCTTTGTGTGGATGGTGTTTATCTCTGTTGTACCTAAGTGGTGATGACTTCACCCAGTAATGGGGTAATGGGGGGAGGGAGTGGAAATTGTTGATCCTCATCTCTGTCCCCACCAGAAGCCCCATAAGAAGGCTGAGAAGTAGTTATTGTTCCAGGATGATCAACCCTTCCAAAATAAATAACACAGGAACTATCCAAATTCTTCAGATCTCTGGTTGATCTCAAATCATCAGTAGAGTATGGAAGGAACAGAAGCTGTAACTTCACTAGAAAGCTTTAGGCTATTTTGTTTCACTCTATCTTAATGTCCCTTGCCCCCCTTCCATGGAGCCCTATCAACAGGAATTCTCACATCCTCTGTTTGAGATTAGACTGTGATGTAAGCCAACATGATCATATTGTAATTCTTGGTGTTATTCTTGATCATTATTTTGTTGTATCAGTCTAGTTTTTATTGTATCAGGGTCTAGTACCATTATTTTGTTATTCTTTTTGTTATTCTTGATCATTATTTTGTAATAGCACAGTCTATTTTTTTATATCAGAGTCCAGTCTCATTATTTTGTTACTTTTGTTATTCTTGATATTATTTTGTTGTATCAGTCTAATTTCAAATGAGAATATATATAAAATATTTTTGTAACATATATACAATCTATATAATATATAAATATTTTATATATAAGTCAATATCTTTTAACCGTTTCCCATGAGAATTAAAACAATAACTAGCATTATTGTGCTAAAAGCCTTTGACTCTTAACTGTGCTTTTAACAAAAGGTACTTAAATAGTTACAAGCGGCTATAATTTTGCCTTCCAATAGAGCCTGAGCCAGCTCTAGCTGGTTCCTCTTATACTCTGAAATTTATTAACAGTGTAATTGTGGTGATGAAAAATTAGTAACCTGCAGACATGTACTCGACAGCAATTCTGCTTGCCCCTCAACAATAGGTTTATTAGTGAATGATAAATTGCATTATGTGTATAATCTTTCATTATTTTCATATTTTTTAATTTTTTCTATGTAATAGTTTAGTGAATGTGCACTTCAATTTCTTTTGTAATCAGAAATACATTAACATTCACTGAAACCTTCATGAAATTTCAGCAGTAATGCTTGATACAATTACCTATAATTCATTTAATGTTAACATAGAATGTCTTCCCAGATACCTATTGGCTTTACTGACAGAGTGATGTAATAGCAGTAATGTGGGTGATATGCATTATAATCTTAGTCCCACTCTTTGAAATCTGTGCGATCTTAGACTGACCACTTGACCTCAGAGCATTTCAACACCTTAAAAACATTAATAATACTACCTTTTGGGATTTTGGTGAGATTTAAATAAAATAAGGAAATATAATGGATAATGTTTAGTTTATGTTAGATGTCTAGGAAGCAAAATTATAAACTTCAAAATCAATTTTTTTTGGTTTTGAAAAGTAGGTATTTCATCAGAGTTCTTCTGTGTGTATGTTTGGCGTAAAATACCAAATTCTTGCAGGCAGACTACTTGAATTTTAAAATCTCCTGCTCTGCCCCTGCCAACCTCCTATCATCTACTTGCTTCCAAAAATTGATTTTTTTGTGGCAGAGATGTAAATGAGCAGTTGTAAAGTATGTCTTAAATTCCCAGCAACCTGCAGGGCTCAGGCTGTTTGAGTATTTTAAAGCCAATATTTTTTATCATAAATTCCTTGAAAGATAATAAGACTGTGATTCCTGGTCTAACTGGTGAGCCAGGAAATTGAATCACTATTCTGAATATCATTGGGTAGTAACTTGCTTCTAAGGTACCTGTGGAAAACAGTTAGCTTAAAAGGCAAATTGAAATATTCTTCAAGAAGGGAGTGAGGGGGTGGAGGCTATCAATAGCAGAGAATCATTGAACATACTGTACCTAAATATGAAATAGTATGAAAGCTAGTTGAAATTCTGTCTCATTCAAATGACACTTCAGAAGTAGATTTGGCTCCTAAGTGATCTGGTCTTTCTTATTTGAGCAAATGCTGGGTTCCAAGTCTGGGGAAATATTGTGATACACAAATTGAGATAGAAGCCACATAATCCTGAAAAGTTGAAAGCACAGCTCCCATTCCTGGAAGAGGACAAACTAGTTAAGTAAGTCCCTGTCAACAAGACTAAAGAACATTTCAAGCAACTGACAAGTGACAGTAAGTTAGCACATGCACAAATACACACGCGCAACACAAAACTTTTCTTAACAAATTATTGCTAATATAAAGAGTCTCTCTGAACTAGTGGAGTTGCAACCAGGCTAGAAATAGATGAGATACCAAAGTTGCCTTGCTTTTTGGAAGCTGAGAAGAGCAGAACTGGCAATAAGAAATACAATGGCCCCAGCACAGTCATTAGGCTCTCTTGAAAGCTATTCAAACCTCTGGGACTTAATTTAGCTTTGTTTGATAAGACTCAGTATAATTTGTCCTACAGTGGAGAATCACTGTAGGATTTTTAACACGATTCTCCTGAAATGACTGTTCCTAAGTAAATCTGAATTCATAGAATTGGTTGATATGGAAAGATAAAAGGTTACAATATAAAGATATCTAATTAAAAGAGATAGTGAGATATTCAAAAGTTAGATTTGTAATTCTAGATTTGCAAGGTCCCATATTTGTAAAAGCTGTCTCTTGAAAATCACTTAGAGAAGAAATTTATAAAAATGAAAAGTTTAGTAATATTTGACAAATTGAAGCTCAAAGCAGTTTTGGAGAGGAAAAACAAATATAGTGGTTTAGGTTTTTACTACACAGATGAAGGAAGAATGTGATATGACAATAATTCAACTAAGTAGGCAGCTTTATCAAAACAACATGGAAGTGTTTATCCTATTATGTATTGTTGTGGTTGAATTTTTCTGTACTACTTTAGGGAGTTATTTTTAAACCCAGAAATACAAAAACAAACAAACAAACAAAAGAATTCTACCACCATTAACAGTTTGCCGAAATATATCAGAACATTCATTTGCATATTGGCGCAACTTGAAAAAACTCTGCATATAAATGTTCTTCTTTTATATATAACATAACATTATATCACAAACATTTTCCATGTCATTATAATTTTTATAATTTAGTGGCTACTCATATTTCACACTGCATGGATATGACAATTCATTTCTTCACTCTGAATTTTCACTACCATAATAAAATTTCAACAAGTATCTTTTAGGTAAACATTTGCTGGGAAGTTTAAAAAAAAAAGATTCCCAGCTTAAAAAGAAATCAGTCTCTAAGGTTTTGAGTACTTTTGAATTTTTAGATTTAAATTGCCAAACGCCCTATTAATAGTGTATAGATTTGCACTCCTGCCAGGAACACAAGAGTATGTCCTTGCTACCACATTCTAATTAATGTTGGATATTATATTTTTTAAAATTCTGTTCAATTTTTTCTTGTCATCACTGAATTTAGCAATTAGTGAGACTGAGTATTTACTTTTCATACGTTTAGTAAGCATGTACTATTAAGGCAAGTATTTAGTCCAAAGAAATCAAATGAATATTCAATTAACCACACAGGTCAGTGTCTGACAGGCTGGCATCACATTGCTGGCCATACCTGTATTGATAC
Organism: Manis javanica; assembly: GCF_040802235.1. Lineage (NCBI taxonomy): Eukaryota > Metazoa > Chordata > Mammalia > Pholidota > Manidae > Manis > Manis javanica. The sequence continues at coordinate 215,070,913 of NC_133156.1, read as the reverse complement.
AAATTTTGGAAGGGGTCCCTCTGATTGAGGTGAGATTTCCTCCCAATCACTAGGGAAGACTGAGCTTGCAAGGTGGGCATTCATGTCTTCCACTATGTGGAGATACGGGAGGCCGAATCTGGGGAAACAAGCAGACACTGGCAAATGGCCAAAAAATGTACTTATGTTTGCATTTATTCTAATCACTTGATCAGCTGACCAGTCCATAAGTATTTCTATACTTACATAAGCTATAAGCTTATCTGATAAATATTCCACATACTAGCATTTGAGCAGAGTAGAACATATATAAAATTATAGTTCATAGGAAATTATCCCCTTTATCCCCTTGAAAAAAGGGGACTTGTTTTCACATTAGTTTAGGAAATGTCACACAATGTATTTCCCTTTTGGAAATTTTTATTTTTTATTGAAGCATTAGGCATTCTGAGAAATCTTATAGGAAAGCACCTGTTTACTTTTAATCCAGTATTTACAAATCTATTGTAAATTTTATGGGGTAAAATAGTTATTTTGTAATATCTGTTTGCTTCCACTAAAACTGATATTCTTCACAAAACGATGAGAAAAAAAGCTTATTAAATAAGCAAAATATCAAACTTTGGAGCCATTTAGAAATAGGTTTATATCTTGATGTTGCCACCCATCAACTTTTTAACATATTTAATATCTCTTAGACAAATAGCCCAATTTTTCTGGTAATCCATTTCTTATCTGCAAAGTTGAAATTGAATAATAGTTGATTTGCAGGTCTCTTGCTAGATTAGCAATTATATATCTCTATAGTATGGGATATAGTAGAAATATAATAGAGTTTAGCTATTATTATTAATATAAGTGAGATTTTAAATCTTCTGGAAAATATAAAATCATAATTTTTCAGGGAACATACACTTAGTCTCATCCGTGGAAAGCTTGGTTGTTTGACACAAACAGCTAGTGCTAGGCAGAGTTGTTTACTTTTTGTTGCCTGCATGAATTAAAGGTATTGGCTAATAAGAAGATATGAACCACATCTAGAAACAAAAAAAAAAAGTTTTAACAGTATAGTAAATGAATTAAATAATCCAACTGGACATATACTTTCCACATACTAAAAAAAACTACAAATACCTCACAGTCCTTAAGACTTTGGTGATTCACCAAGATGCCTAGGTTTTCTCCTATGAAGTTGAAGAATATATGAATTCAAGACATATATTTACTACCTTGTGCTTCACTTTCTTTGTCTTTAAAAGACACAAATAAAAAGAGGACTTATAAATACATACCCTATTACAGATATGGCCTTCAGAATTTCTGGGCTTTTGTACATGAGAGTACTAATACCAACTCAGTCCTCAGTGCATATTTTTTTTTTGGAAAACAACCAAAGAGCTAGACTGAAAAAAAGAAAAACACATAGGCTACAGTCGATTATTTGTACCCACACAAATTCTGTATTGAATTACATGCAGTCATATTTCATTACTATGCAACATGTTAGAAATTCAAATTGGTCATGATGCCTTTCAGCTGTTTTTGGTGACAACAAAATTCCCTGGATATTTCTCTCCCTTGAGGCAAAAGAAGGTGAAACTTATTTGTATTAAAAAAAAAACTTTACCTCTAAGAGTTTATATCACTTTTCGCTCTCTTCAGCTCAGGGGTACTTAGTTATGAAATTATGCCTGCTTTATAACTGTTTGATTTCAGGCTATAATGAAAAATGATTAGAGTAGCCGAAGACTGATACAGTAAGTGGCTTTCAGAACTTATTGTTCTATAGAAATGTTATTAAATTTGTTACAGAATATACCAATGAAAATCCCTTCTTCCCCAGTACTGAATAACAGCTACCTTCAATGAGTATATTTAAATTTTTGCTTTTGCTTCAGTTGGTACTACAGACAATTGTGATCAATATTCAGCTGTGGTGAAAGAGATGAATTTGTGTTGCTCTGGGTTTACCTGATTAAAATAGAATATGTAGATAAAAATGCAAAATTTTATAAATTAAAAGCATCCATAAATATTCCTCACTTAGGATATGTAATAGGAAACACCTCACTCTAACAGACTGAGAGAAAAATCCCAGAAATATAACTCAGAACAAAATAATTAAATGTTTGATTTGGACAAGAAGATTGTTTCCTATGATACAAGATCAGAGTTTCTTAAATTGAGAAATCCCCTAAATGCTTTTCTCACCATTTTCCCTCCCTTCATTACTTGCCTCAAGGAAAATCTATTAAAATCCAGGATCTTTGTCAAAGGTTCCAAATTTACATTTTCACCTTTCCTAGGCATGTCCTGTCAAGCATGTTTCAAACTAGATTCCCTATTTTCTTCCCATTGAATCCTATTTATGTCTTCCTATTTCTGTCAATATTATTGTCTTCATCATTTTTTTAAATAGATATGTTATGAACAACCTGCAAAAGATCTACTTACAGAGATTATTTAAAAAGTAGAGCAATGAGCCCTATTTAAGACTATGGAATAAGATTTTCTGTACAGCAATTTTGGAAATCTACTTTCTAAGTAAATGCCTCAGTTATGCACAGAAAAGTCTGAAAATCATTATACCAGTTTGTAAACTACTAAACAAGATTGGCTACATATCAAAATCGAATATCAAAACATCAAAATGAAAATCATGAAAAAGAAGACAACTGTGTATATGTCTATGCATACAAATCTTTCTATATAGACAGATACAGAGATATATAGATACAGCTATATATCTATATCTATATATATCCAACCCTGAGCTGCATTCCCAAAGTATGCTTGGAAACCACTGTCTAGGCTATAAAATTACAAAATAACAGAAATTTTACTTTGCTAAATTAATGCTAATAGAAGTGAAACACTTCTACAAGGAATTCAGAATTGTTTTCCAAAATGTGACTCAAGTCTATGTAACTTTGTACAGAATGACTTGAAGCCCTTATATGGAAGTTGGAGAAAAATATTCCTTATCTGTGTATTATCTGCCAAAGGTGTTAACAGTACTTAAGAGAATTAATAAGATCTTTTATATTGTATGAGCTGTAGGATATTTAACACCCAATTTAATAATTTAGTCATTTAAAGTTCAGCCATTTATAACAAGATATGAACTACATGTCATTACTTTCCTTCTTCTCCTTAAAAAGAAGTTTGGTTGATAGCTAGCATTTTATATCCTATTGTTCAAAATTACTTGGACATGTATTTTCTTTACTATCTTGTATGAAGGATTGAAAAATGATCATTGACAGGCTTCTCTCAGCTAGCAGTATCAAAGAGATCATGAAAAGGATTCAGAAGCCTTCACCACTAGCTGTTCATGATCCGTAACCGCAATACACCCTGTGTTGATGGAAACATGCTTTCCATGGGAAGAAAGACTGTTCTGTTCTTTCCCTCTCTCCCCAGGCTTCTTGCTTTCTGAATATACCAATGCAGCTGAATAATAGGCAAAAACTTCCTTTGTACCAATCTCTAGAAAATATGGTTATTCTTAGCCACTTCTTTGACCTAAGCTATGAACCCTGCACCATTAAAAGCAATAAAATGTCATATCTGGAAGGCAGGACTATTTTGCTAAATAATTTAAGACCGAGATCATCTCTTAATGAAACTCAGTTGTCTGAACACCGTGATATGCTATTTATTTATTCTTGTTGATAAAGCAATGGATATTTAATGATTATGTCTTGTGTATCATGAATTGTATTGAAATAGTACATAATATAAAGTGAGGATTAAATGAGTCCTAAGGGTTCATCTCACTCAGCCCTTTTTATGTTACAACTGAAACATCATACCATAGGCAGTCTTGGTCTCAAAGCATGCTGGGACACTTCAGGATGCTGGGATAGGAGAAACTGGAGTTTGAATCAAAAAACCGCCAGTGAAACTTTAGGGCTTCTCTTGAGAAAATCAGGCAATTAGATTGACACTTGATAAGGGCACTCACTCTCTCGTTGATACAGGAAGATGCCTGTGGTAATGGCTAGGACAAGAAAGTAGACCTCAGGTCGTGGCAGAACAAGATGTTTGGCAGCATGTTGGTACCTTACAGTATGTGATCTCAGGGAGAAGGATCATGGTAAGGTGATGGAGGAACAAAAATAAAAATAGCAGAACTCCAGTAAAATTCCCTAAAGTAGTTGACATTTGAATCAAGAACATGGAGTAGACTTTAAATTACACAAAGTACACAAAAATAGCAGAGATGAGGAGGAAATGGGAGGTTTAGAAAGTACCTAGAATGCAAAATCTAATCCAGATCCCCAGTGGATATTGATTTTGTTAATTCCAATCTGTAATTATTGGTAGTAATAAACCCTTGATAACCTAGGGGTAGCTGAGATTGTAGGTCAAACGTATCAGGTCTCCAGTCGATGAAGAGGCCAAGACTCAGCAATCAAGTGAAACTCCTAAAGGGGAAGTTATTCCTCCAAGGCCATGAAGATAGTCAGTGACGGATACAGGGACAAATCCCAGATCCTTAAATTCCAGGCAGTAACTCTTAAACTATATCCTTGTTCTCTTAACAGAGCCTAAAGGAACCTTCAATTTACTTGTGAAGATAGAAAATAAACACAAATATTTAGATATGGAGGTAAACAGAACAAAGAATCAGGTCACGTTATCTGTGCCAAAATGTGGTACAGAAGGAAGATATTATATGGCCATTAAATGGGAAACTATTCCCGTGGCTGCCCTCTATCCCCTGCTTTATTTTACACTTGGGATAGATAATCTAGAATGCACTAATGTCAGATAGACTCATTCCATATATTGTTCTTTCAGTTAAAGTCAAAATTTTTGTTTTTCTCAGAAATCATTTTTTTTAAAGTATTTCTTTTGAAGCCTGCTGCCACTGAAAATTATGGTGGCTAATATCTTAGGAAGATTAAAACAATAGAATGTGCATTTATGTGAATATAAATAATATACTATGTGCAGCTTTATAAGCCAAGCTAAAATTACAAGGGTCATCAATCGTTGTGTTTCAAAGCATAAAATGATAACCAGCTGGAATTAGGAAAAAAATTTCCCCTGTGGTATAATATTGAACAATTGGACAGGTGCTTTATGAAAGGTAATTTTTTTTCTGGCCTTCTGCTGAAGCATCTAGTCTAGGTCTTTATAAAATGCCAGTCTAATGGGCCATTGATCTTTTCAGCTAATGCAATTTGTAGGATTCTTACTTTTCCAGAAGTAATCAATAAGAGCCTTAATCCTACACCAAAAAAAAAACAAACCATACAAGTGATTTACTAGAAGACATATTTTACAAAGAAATAGACTATACTGAAAAAGAAATGATACTATAGTCAACAAAAAAGCAATAAAAGAATGATCATGTTATATATGAATTACATTTACAGTGATAACACTGGAAACATTTATACCTTTATGTATAACATCATTCAGAGGAGAAATGAATGTACTTAGAGATACAGCTATAGAAATGTGCCTGTGAAAATTCCAGCATGTTTGGTCTAACTTGTAACTCTTAAAAATGAAAACAAAAGAGCCTGTAAGATTACTTTTCAGAATCATTCTGAGATCGTCTCATTTTATAGACTTATTTTGTTGTACTTGTGTAGATTGTAGCCTTTCCAGTTTCTGTATTTTACACCATGCTTGTAAGTTTTCCCTATGCAATTAAGTATAGTAGATGATAATAAATTTGGTTCATGCTGTATTTGTTATTTATTTTACTTTAGTTTTCTATGCAACGTGAAATACAGTAGGGAACCTTTTTTCCAAACCTTATAACGCTCTATCAGTCAGGGTCTTCACATGTTCTAATGCTTTGTTCAGTCTACTAGAGACATCAGTAGCAATATAGGGCTCACTGAAGGGATTGGCCACTACTGTCCTAGAACCCATGAACACTCACACTGAAAGAAACATTCTGACTTCCTCTAGTACCATGGAGAGCCTTGAAATACAGTGGGGCCATCTTATCCAGGTACCATACAGATGAGGGATGGGCAAGTCCTATCAGAAAGCTCCCACTGAGTGAGGGCTCAGGAAGTCTAGTCTCTAGTCAGCTCACAGGTGTTCAAGGTATTTCTCTGTATATGCACCTGCAGAATTGGAAATAAACTTGGTAACTACTTCTTTAGTTCTTTAGCCCTGTATTTTCTGAGCTAGATTCTGCTTCTCACTTAATTACCCCAAACAGCTGTTTTAACCTGGTGGGAGCAGGATCTGAATCCTGAGTGACAGGGAGAACTGTCTAGACCTAGGCTTGCTCTGCCATCTTCCACACTGCCCCTTTCAACGCAGACACCTGAGAGGCTGACCCTGCAGATTAAACACACATTTCCTAGGTATCCCTTAGATCTATGACAAAATGGGGCCAGTTCCCATTTTGCAGTTAGATTTTGCCCCTCTAACTTTGGTAGTTTTTGTGAATTCACCCATTTCCCCACCCCAGAATGTCATGTGTCTGGACCGAGATGTGTGTGGCAGTAGGTATGAAACAGAATTGTAGAGCAGACTTGGAAAAAGCTTCTGCTGTTTAGACAGCTAACTTATCTTAGTCTGAGAGGTAATTTAGTTTCTGCAATTGAGAGGGGATAGCTTTGATGTACAATAGGGAATCTGGATAATTTCAAATCCTCTTGTGTTTCAAACTTTTACATGATGTTTTTTCCCATTTGCTTATACACTGGTAATCACAAATCACTGATAGAATGCAAATATAAATTCACTAAAACCTTAAAAGGCAGAACAAAAATCCTATTGTTTAGAATTATCCACTGGCATTTGTATTCTACATTAGTATGAATGCTATGTAATTCATCATTTGAACATCATGTTCCCTCTGGGTATTGCTGACTGGTTGAGGTTATATCTTTTTATTGACGACATTATATTAGGAGTGTCTAAATATGGTGATGGTCAATGAATATGAATCTAGAAATAACAGGGACTATTCTGTTAGCTGAGATGCTGATTCATATCTGTAATAGCTTATGGGCCATTTCTCCTTGAATAAAATTGTTCTTATATTAAATTCCCCACCTCCAATAATGTATACATGATCTTTATCCCACACCAATTCTCCTCCTAGCAAACATTCCACATTTCTCTGAGTCACTTGACCTGAAGTCCATGCATTTATCTAAGATTCATAATTTCTCTATTTTGCCTGTTTTATTTTATATCCCCAGCACTACAATCCATGTTGTTAGGCCCATTCATTAAACAATGTGATATTCTCCTAATTGATCTAAAACTGTGTTGCTAAAATGATATTAACTAAAATATGATCTGCAATCCTCCTGAAAATGGAGAATGGACATATATTAACAACTTTCAGAATAGGTATTGAATGATAAATAACTGTATGCAGAAGAGTTAAGCCTCAAAATAATCAAATAAATGCAATTAAGAACAGAGATTTATATACTTCTCTCACTGTGGTATAAATTTAATAACAACCATAATGCTGTAGATTGGTAAGTGTGGAGAACAATTGAGTCACCTATCCTGCTGATGGATATTTGAGTGTGTGCCCATGTATGTGTGATGATAAATTTCTATAACCCTTCTGAGAAGCACCTTTTTTAAGATAGTTATGATTCCCAGCTATTATACTTGTAAGAATTTTGCATAAGAATAAAAAAAGCTGCACTTAAAAGAGTTTACTTTAGCATTCTAAAAATATTGAAAATCTAAAACTATCATATACCCATCAGTAGAAATTTGGTTAATTTTAAGATATATATGTATGCACTTGTAATAAAATTACATGCAGCCATTACTTTTTCCACAGGAAAAAAACACACAGATAAGTTAAGCAATTATAAGCCACATGAGGACTTGAGGAAGGAAGGCAAATGTTCCCATTAATGAAGCTTCACTGTTAAGAGATCTGGGTATAAAAATGTACAGGTATGTAATGAGTAAGAAAGAGAATTCTAAGTCCAAATGAATTGGAGGCCAGGAAAGAAAAAAAGGGGTGGGAAAGGAGAGTGGAAAACAGTTATGAGTGGAAAAGCTCAAGGAGCAAACCTAATGAGCAATAGTTACTTATACACAGCTTACATTAGTAAATCCAAGTGCTAAAAATGAAGCTATTTATAAAATATATTTAGAGATGTTTTCTTACAATTGAAGAACATGAAGATAAAAGGAATTTGAAACATTGCATTTGGAAAGGGAGCACTGAATCAAAATGATTCTTTATTAAGTCTGCCATTTTTACTAAGGTAAATTCTAATGTGACACCATTTAAAAATTGCATCTGACAGAGGTATTCTAAAGAGTAAGCAATGACTATCCACAATAAACTCAAAATAAAACAGGTTCAATAGACAGGGTTTTGCAATAAAACTCTATTTAAGAGTTTATGGAAAAAAACAGAATAAAATTGATGTAGTATAGTACGCTCTCTTATACGTGGGGGATACATTCCAAGAAACCCAGTGGATGCCTGAAACCACAGATAATACTGAACTCTAAATAGACTGTTTTTTCCAATACATACATACCTATGGTAAAGTTTTATTTATAAATAGGCACAGTAAGAGTTTAATAACACTAATAATATAACAATTATAACAATATACTGTAAAAAAGTTACATGAGTGTGGTCTTTGTTAAAATATATTACTGTACTGTACTCCCCTTCTTGTGATGATGTAACACTATAAAATGTCAACGTAATGAAGTAAGGTGAAAATGAGGTATGTATTGTGACATAGCATTAAGCTACTTTTGACCTTCTGACAATAGGTCAGAAGGTAGAGCATCTGCTTTCAGACCTTGGTTGACTGAATATAACCTTGGGAAGTGAAACTGCAGATATGGGGGACAACACTATTGAATTTTACATATTCTAAGGCAGTGTGAAGGTATTAATACATGGAAATCATCAACATTTGAAATGAAAATAATTGCTCAAGTTACTCATACTACCAGGGGAATACAAGCAAAATGAATTACCTTTAGTTGGCCATTACATCATCATCATTGGAATTATTTAGTATTAATAAAATATTTCACTTTGGAATGGTCATATAGTTATTACAGGGTTGCAGTAGTTATTACAGCGTATCATAAATAAAAATACCTGTTTCTTGAATTGGCTATAAAAATCTCTTAGCTCAGCAATTTAAAATAAGTTGACGTTGCTTTTTAGTAACATTTGCAATTTTCTGGGTGACTTTCTAACAACTTCAAAACAATATGCTTTGTCGGGGTTGTAGGAACTGAAGAACAGGCTTTTTCCCCTTTATTCTATTTTTTCCCTAAGTTTATTTAGATAGCTTGTTTCTAAAATAGGGCTCTTCCCTTTTGTTTATTATGGTTCATGTAAACACCTATAAAACATTCAAAATAATTTAAAAACATGCTAGATTTTGAAACCATTAAATTTTAAATATGACAAAAATAAAAAAGAAAATTTGATGTGCATTATCACAGGATTTCTTGATTTCTTCTCTTGCCTATTTAAAAAGGAATGCTAAGTGCTTTTTACACGTAGCTATATGTAACAGTTTCTTGGCATATGTATCCAAATTAGCATAGCTCTATGGGATCCAATGGCACCACAGGATCATATTCCCTGTCAACAATTATGAAGCTACGTTAAGTTCTATCTACACCAATTAAATACTGTAATAACAATGGCCCTTCAGTGTTTATAAGTACCTTAGCTGCATTACGTTTTTAATTCTCATCCAAACGTTGGAAACTCTTATTTCGAATCCTCTCACATATAAGGAAAAGAAGGAACAGGAACTAAAGCAACATTATACAACCAGTAAATAACAGAGAATAAATTTGAAATTATGCCTTTTAGAACAAAGTCTATCACTTTTCCACCAATTTCTGTACCTTAATACACCAATTAAGAATTATATATTCAAATAGCCAGCAGACATGTATACATTTTCCTGTTTACTATATGTAAAATGCATGACTTATCTACTTAGGCAACCAACAAAATATACAACTGCCTTACACAGTTTTAAAAGTACAGAATTTCTATCAAAATGGCTAAAATAACAAAACAAATAGTGACAAATATTGGTAAAGATGCAGAAAAACTGATCATTCTCATGCTTTTTCAGGGGGATATGAAGTTATATAATCACTCTGGAAAACTGTTTGACAATTTCTTATACAACAAACACTTCCATATGACCTAAGGATTGCACATGGGCATTTATCCCAGAAATGAAAATTTATATTTACACAAAAGCCTATGCATAAATATTTATAGCAGCTTTATTTATTATGGCCCCAAATGGACACAATCCAAATATCCTTGAAATGTGAATGGAACAAACAGTGATATACCCATGCCATGAAATACTACTCAACAATAAAAAGGAACACATTATTGATATGTACAACCTGAAAGTAATCTCAAGGGAGTTATGCAAAATTTTAAAAGACAATTCCAAAACATTAGGAAACAATGGGTGTGGTTATAAAGAAATAGTATGAAGTTTCCTTGTAGTAATGAAATAGTTTTATATATTGATTATGGTGCTACACAAATCTACACATGTGATAAACTTGCATAAAACCCACACACACTCAAATGAGTGCATCAAAAATTGGTGAAAACTAAATAAGCTTTAGATATACTAATGTCACGTTTCTGTTTTTGTTATTGTAAATCATTTTTTGAAGGCAAATCTGATAGTATCTCTAGGATTCAAAATGCCTATATCCTTTGACTTAGATACCAGTTCTAGAAAGTTCCCAAGAAACAAGTGCACACATAGGCCCACAAAGATGGTATATATCTATATATATCTATGAAAATTTTAATATTCATAATGACTGTATTTAATGTTTGTGATTTTAAAAACTTAATGAAATACTCTAAAGGTACAACAGTAAAGAAATTATTAAATAAATTAAGCCTCATCCATTCTATGAGGTGAACAAGGTGAACAAGTGAAATGTGGGAGTCTCTTTGAGGCCCATTTACACTTAAGTACAAACATCCAAAGATAACCATATGCTTAGGTGGAAAATAATACTGTAGTATAAGTATTGTCATCTAACAAAACTGTCACTAGGAATTATATTAGAGGTGGAGAATATAAATGGTTGTAGTTTTTCATATTTTAATGTATATACCATTGACTTACTGTATTTTTTACACTGAAAATGACTTTTTATTACTTGTATACAATTTTAAATAGAAAATATTATAAAATTCATTAGGGAAAACATTCTAGATTTAGATGGGAAAGATATTTGCCCTCAACTTTAACATGTACAATTACGCCAATGTGTTCTTCCCTCTTTGGATTTATATTCATGCCAGAATAATTTCTATCCCTAGTTAAGTCCTGCATAAAGTTTCAATTGAGAATTAGCAGAAGGAGTCCAACCAGCAGAAGTGAAGTCTTCATGAGTACCTGGTAAGCCACAGTTGCCACTTAGAAAATTAAAAAAACAATGAGTTTATCTATATAAAGGGTCTTATATAAAGGCACAGCTTCAAATTATTAAGAAAATAAAAGAGTTAAGGTGATGTACTTGGTCTTATTATTGGCAGTGAGATGGTCCATAAGTTCAGTTAAGTCATTTTTGGTTCATTTTAGCTAAAAGAAATAATGGCAAAAAAATGCACATAAATGCTGATAATATTGCTTTGAGTACTGAGGTCTAAAATGCTGATGATGAGGAAGAGGAGAACAATGGGAGGGGGAAAGGTTTTACATGTAGTTTCAAAAGAACTACTTACTGCAAGAAAAAAATTATATTTGCAATTTGTAGAATATCACAATTCTCCAAATCTATAGAACTATCGATATACATTAGTCCCAGAATCAATATTTCTGCCTAAAATTAAGATCTATGTTTCTTTTTGATTACCTTTGTAATCTTTTTTTCTTTAGCTCACATCATTTTTCCTATTGAATACAACCTAGAGAATGATGTTCTCATTTTCTCTTCACCAGTCCATTCCATGAATGCATAGAGAACCATATATCCAGGAGTTGGTTTATAGACCTACCTACTCATTTCTATATTTCTAAATCTGCCCAAGTACTGGAAGTACCAGGATTGGTTGTCTTTATAAGAATGTGGTTTTCTTCTTTAGTTTAACCCAGAGATTCTACTCTAAAACTACTTTAGTTTCTTAATAGCTACTCTGGTGCTACTTGCATCTGACTAATAATTAAGTAAAGTGCTTGGCACATTCTAAATCATCAATATAGTTATAGACTAAATGCTAAAATTTGAACAAGACTATACTGTCCAAAATGATAAACATTTTCATTTAAGAGATCAGGTCTAGGCTGCATGAATTTCTGATCATTAGAAGCATGAAACATCTCGTTAGGCCAAAAACCTTGTAGTCATCATTGATGTCTTTCATTTTCTTATACGTCACATCCAGCTTTTCAGCAAATTCTAAAGGCATGATCCTCAAAATATATTCAAAATCCACCTATCTGATCATAACTGCTACCAGTGGTGTCAAGTGTCACTGCCTGAATTATTAGCTAGCCTCCTAAATTCCTTTTTCTACTCTTGTCCTTGTATGGTCTCTTGTAACATAGCAACCTGAGAGGTTCTTTTGAAATATACAAGTGCTCACATCACTGTGCCTGCTCAAAGCTCTCCAAGGCTCACCTCTCACCAAAGGGCCAAGACTGTAAAATGCAGAACACGAAGTATCTGACTTGCCCTCCACCTTCTTCCCTTCTTTTATCTTTGTAATTCCCACCACTCTCCTGTCACTCAGACTGCTCCAGCCATACTACATCCCTTGTTTCTGAAACACACCAGGCATGATCCCACTTTAGAGCTTAAGCACCTGCTGTTCCATTTTCCTGGCTACCCGCTACTCCAGATATCAAAATGCCTAGTTTTCTCATGTCCTTAAATCTTTATTCAAATGTTGCCTTCTTTGGTAGGATTTCCCTGTCACCCTCTCTAAAATTTCTATATACATCTCCAACTTTTTAGACCCCTTTCTTGATTCATTTGTCTCCTTAATAGTTACTACTACCATACTAATGTGGGGAAGAGGGTAGTAGAATACAAGCAGTTTGTTTTGTTAATTGCCTCTTTCCATCACTAGAACATACACTTCATGAAGGCAGAAAATTTTGTCTCATTTGTTCACTGCCCATCCCCAATATCAGAATTGTTGGTTGCAATTAGACTTGCTCATTATGTATTTTTTTTTCATCTGTTATGTTTTTTTTTTGAGAGGGCATCTCTCATATTTATTGATCAAATGGTTGTTAACAACAATAAAATTCTGTATAGGGGAGTCAATGCTCAATGTACAATCATTAATCCACCCCAAGCCTAATTCTCATCAGTCTCCAATCTTCTGAAGCATAACGAACAAGTTCTTACATGGTGAACAGTACAAGGGCAGTCATCACAAAAACTGTCAGTTTTGATCACTCATTATGAACTATAAACATTCAGTTCAAATATGAATATTCGTTTGATCTTTATACTTGATTTATATGTGAATCCCACATTTCTCCCTTTATTATTATTATTATTTTTTAAATAAAATGCTGAAGTGGTAGGTAGATGCAAGATAAAGGTAGAAAACATAGTTTAGTGTTGTAAGAGAGCAAATGTAGATGATCAGGTGTGTGCCTGTAGACTATGTGTTAATTCAAGCTAGACAAGGGCAACAAAACATCCATGGATGCAGAAGATTTCTCTCAAAACAGAGGGGTGGGGTTCTAAGCCTCACCTCTATTAATCCCCAATTTCTCACCTGATGGCCCCCCTGCGACTGTGCCTGTCTTAGGGTGTTCCTCTCTTGAGGAATCTTACCCATCTCTGGCTAACCAGTCATCTTCCAGGGCCATACAGGGAGATGTAAAGTTGGTGAGAGAGAAGCCATATTGTTTGAAAAGGTTAGCTTTTTACTTCTTTGCAGATTTATGCCCTGTGGCTTCTATGCCCAGCATTTGTCTTGAGGTATCTTTACCACTTGGGGGAATTATGATACTTGGTGAATTCCATATGAGGCACGAATTCTATTTAAGGGTTGTAATTAGGAAGGAAGAGAAAAGCTATAGAGGTAGCAGACAGAAGAAAACATGGGAAGATTGATTATTTCTTTCACATGTCTTCTTGAAGAGTAACTTAAGCATGTATAGGTTTTAAACTACTAACTAAATTGCGCACACACATTAACATAATAGGAATACAGTTACACAACCAAAGCAGATCTATAATTACCAGCCATCTCCAGTGAAGCCAAGAAAATCAGTTAGGCACCCTAGGCATTTGTGAAAAATTGTCTATGATATAATGGATATTGTCTAACTGTACTTGAACAGTCTGAGAGAAATCAGACAAATTAAAACAACCCATTCCTGGGACCTGTTCACATCCCATATGTTCTTTTAACAGTAGACAGTCTGTAGTTGTAAGATTTTGGAGCGCTACAACTTGCACTTTTCCTAATTCTTGGTTGAGTTCCAACAGTACAGATCCAGTCAAATTTGCTGTTTTACTGTATGCACAGGCCAGCTTAGATATCTCCTTCTTCATTTCAATGGCACGTCCAGGAACCGGTGGGATGAATGCAGCCTCAACTGCAGCATCGCCTGGACCTTGTTGAGGTTTTTTTTGATGATCATCTTCTGGAATGACTCTTCCAGAGAGTGCTGATGTTGGAATGTTGGAAGTTCTTCTTCATATCGTATCTTAGTTCATTTTCTGGGTAGCCAAATTAGGCTTTGATCCTCTGTATAAACACAAACAGACCCTTTGCCCACACTTTGACATGCCCTTTATACCATTGTGTAGAACTCACTGGAGGTCAGCGCACAGGAACTGCTTTTTTTTTTTTTCTAAAGAGAAAGGAATATTATGAGAAAAGTGTACCTCCATAGCCGATCATCTGACACCCTTTAAGTGATCAAAATTAAGGATATTAAAGCATGCATTAATCGTTGATTTATAGTTAGTTTTATCCTATCAGGGAGTAATCCCCCTTGTCTTTCATTCTTTTTTTTTTTGTTATATTTAATCTACACTTACATGAAGAATGTTATGTTCATTGGCTCTCCTCTATACCAGGTCGCCCCCATAAAGCCCCCTACAGTCACTGTCCATCAGCACAGCAAAATGCCACAGAATCACTACTTGCCTTCTCTGTTTGTACAGCCCTCCCCTTTCTCCCAACCCCTCTATATATGCTAATCTTAATACCCCTCTTCTTCTTCCCCCCCCTTATCCCTCCCTACCCACCCATCCTCCCCACTCCCTTTCCCTTTGGTATCTGTTAGTCCATTCTTGGGTTCTGTGATTCCACTGTTGTTTTGTTCCTTCAGTTTTTCCTTTGTTCTTATACTCCACAGATGAGTGAAATCATTTGGTATTTCTCTTTCTCTGCTTGGCTTATTTCACTGAGCATAATACCCTCTAGCTCCATCCATGTTGCTGCAAATGGTAGGATTTGCCCTCTTCTTATGGCTGAGTAGTATGCCATTATGTATATGTAACACATCTTCTTTATCCTTTCATCTATCGATGGACATTTAGGTTGCTACCAATTCTTGGCTATTGTAAATAGTGCTGCGATAAACATAGGGGTGCATCTGTCTTTCTCAAACTTGATTGCTGCGTTCTTAGGGCAAATTCCTAGAAGTGGAATTCCTGGGTCAAATAGTATTTCTATTTTGAGCATTCTGAGGAACCTCCATACTGCTTTCCACAATGGTTGAACTAATTTTCATTCCCACTAGCATTGTAGGATGGTTCCCCTTTCTCCACAGCCTCACCAACAGTTGTTGTTTGTCTTTTGGATGGCAGCCATCCTTACTGGTGTGAGGTGATACCTCATTGTAATTTTAATTTGCATTTCTCTGATAATTAGCCATGTGGAGCATCTTTTCATGTGTCTGTTGGCCATCTGTATTTCTTTTTTGGAGAACTGTCTGTTCAGTTCCTCTGCCCATTTTTTAATTGGATTATTTGATTTTTGTTCATTGAGGTGTGTGAGCTCTTTATATATTTTGGACGTCAAGCCTTAATCAGATCTGTCATTTACAAATATATTCTCCCATACTGTAGGGTTCCTTTTTGTTCTATTGATGGTATCTTTTGATGTACAGAAGCTTTTCAGCTTAATATAGTCCCACTTGTTCATTTTTGCTGTTGTTTTCCTTGCCCGGGGAGATATGTTCAAGAAGAGGTCACTCATGTTTATGTCTAAGAGGTTTTTGCCTATGTTTTTTTCTAAGAGTCTTATGGTTTCATGCCTTACATTCAGGTATTTAACCATTTTGAGTTTACTTTTGTGCACAGGGTTAGACAGTAATCCATTTTCATTCTCTTACATGTAGCTGTCCAGTTTTGCCAACACCATCTGTTGAAGAGACTGTCATTTCCACATTGTATGTCCATGGCTCCTTTATCAAATATTAACTGACCATATATGTTTGGGTTATTGTCTAGAGTCTCTAGTCTGTTCCACTTGTCTGTGGCTCTGTTCTTGTGCCAGTGCCAAATTGTCTTGATTACTATGGCTTTATAGTAGAGATTGAAGTTGGGAAGTGAGATCCCCCCTACTTTATTCTTCTTTCTCAGGATTGCTTTGGCTACTCAGGGTCTTTGGTGTTTCCATATGAATTTTTGAATTATTTGTTCCAGTTCATTGAAGAATGTTGCTGGTAGTTTGATAGGGATTGCATCAAATCTGTATATTGCTTTGGGCAGGATGGCCATTTTGATGATATTGATTCTTCCTAGCCACGAGCATGGGATGAGTTTCCATTTGTTAGTGTCCCCTTTAATTTCTCTTAAGAGTGACTGGTAGTTTTCAGAGTATAGGTCATTTACTTCTTTGGTTAGGTTTATTCCTAGGTATTCTGTTCTTTTTGATGCAATGGGGAATGGAATTGTTTTCCTGATTTCTCTTTCTGTTGGTTCATTGTTGGTGTATAGGAAAACCACAGATTTCTGTGTGTTAATTTTGTATCCTGCAACTTTGCTGTATTCCGATATCAGTTCTAGTACTTTTGGGGTGGAGTCTTTAGGGTTTTTTATGTACAGTATCATATCATCTGCAAATAGTGACAGTTTAACTTCTTCTTTACCAATCTGGATTCCTTGTATTTCTTTGTTTTGTCTGATTGCCGGGGCTTGGACCTCCAGTACTATGTTAAATAGCAGTGGGGAGAGTTGGCAACCCTGTCTAGTTCCCGATCTCACAGGAAAAGCTTTCAGGTTCTCGCTGTTCACTATAATGTTGGCTGTGGGTTTATGATATATGGCTTTTATTATGTTGAGGTCCTTGACCTCTATTCCCATTTTGCTGAGAGTTTTTATCAGGAATGGATGTTGAATTTTGTCAATGCTTTTTCAGCATCTATGGAGATGATCATGTGGTTTTTGTCTTTCTTTTTGTTGATGTGGTGGATGATGTTGATGGATTTTCAAATGTTGTACCATCCTTGCATCCCTGGGATGAATCCCCCTTGGTCATGGTGTATGATCCTTTTGATATACTTTTGAATTCGGTTTGCTAATATTTTATTAAGTACTTTTGCATCTGCATTCATCAGGGATATTGGTGTGTAGTTTTCTTTTTTGGTGGGGTCTTTGCCTGGTTTTGGTATTAGGGTGATGTTGGCTTCATAGAATGAGTTTGGGAGTATTCCCTATTCTTCTATTTTTTTGGAAAACTTTAAGGAGAATGGGTGTTATGTCTTCTCTGTGTGTCTGATAAAATTCCGAGGTAAATCGGTCCGGCCCCGGGGTTTTGTTCTTGGGTAGTTTTTTGATTACCGTTTCAATTTCTTTGCTCGTAATTGGTTTGTTTAACTTTTGTGTTTCTTCCTTGGTC
Source organism: Manis javanica (assembly GCF_040802235.1). Classification (NCBI taxonomy): domain Eukaryota; kingdom Metazoa; phylum Chordata; class Mammalia; order Pholidota; family Manidae; genus Manis; species Manis javanica. Next base: position 215,053,107 of record NC_133156.1, on the reverse strand, counting down.
AGTCTTGGGAGGTTGTATTTTTCTAGGAAGTTGTCCATTTCTTCTAGGTTTTCCAGCTTATTGACATATAGGTTTTCATAGTAGTCTTTAATAATTCTTTGTATTTCTGTGGAGTCTGTCGTGATTTTTCCATTCTCATTTCTGATTATGTTGATTTGTGTTGATTCTCTTTTTCTCTTAATAAGTTTGGGTAGAGGCTTATCTAGCTTGTTTATTTTCTCAAAAAGCCAGCTCTTGGTTTCATTGATTTTTGCTATTGTTTTATTCTTCTCAATTTTGTTTATTTCTTCTCTGATCTTTATTATGTCCCTCCTTCTGCTGACTTTAGGCCTCATTTGTTCTTCTTTTTCCAATTTCAATAATTGTGATGTTAGACTATTCATTTGGGATTGTTCTTTCTTCTTCAAGTGTGCCTTGATTGCTATATACTTTCCTCTTAGGACTGCTTTCGCTGTGTCCCACAGAAGTTGGGGCTTTGTGTTGTTCTTGCCATTTGTTTCCATATATACCTTGATATCTATTTTAATTTGTTTGTTGATCCGTTGATTATTTAGGAGCATGTTGTTAAGCCTCCATGTGTTTGTGAGCCTTTGTGTTTTCTTTGTAGAATTTATTTCTACTTTTATACCTTTGTGGTCTGAAAAATTGGTTGGTAGAATTTCAATATTTTGGATTTTGCTCAGGCTCTTTTTGTGGGCTAGTATGTGGTCTATTCTGGAGAATGTCCCATGTGCACTTGAGAAGAATGTATATCCTGTTTCTTTTGGATGTAGAGTACTATAGATGTCTATTAGGTCCATCTGCTCTACTGTGTTGTTCAGTGTTTTCTGTCCTTACTTATTTTCTGCCCGGTGGATCTATCCTTTGGGGTCAGTGGTGTGTTGAAGTCTCCTAAAATGAATGCATTGCAGTCTATTTCCCCCTTTAGTTCTGTTAGTATTTGTTTCACATATGCTGGTGCTCCTGTGTTGGGTGCATATATATTTAGAATGGTTATATCCTCTTGTTGGACTGAGCCCTTTATCATTATGTAGTGTCCTTCTTTATCTCTTGTTACTTTCTTTGTTTTGAAGTCTATTTTGTCTGATATTAGTACTTCAACCCCTGCTTTCTTCTCACTGTTGTTTACCTGAAATATGTTTTTCCATCCCTTGGCTTTTAGTCTGTCCATGTTTTTGGGTTTGAGGTGAGTTTCTTGTAAGCAGCATATAGATAGGTCTTGCTTTTTTATCCATTCTATTACTCTGTGTCTTTTGATTGGTGCATTCAGTCCATTTATATTTAGGGTGACTATTGAGAGATATTTACTTATTGCCACTGCAGGCTTTAAATTCGAGGTCACCAAAGGTTCCAGGTTAGCCTCTTTATATCTTACCACCTAACTTAGCTCGCTTATTGAGCTGTTATATATAGTGTCTGGAGATTCTTTTCTTCTCTCCCTTCTTATTCCTCCTCCTCCATTCTTCATATGTTGTGTGTTTTGTTCTGTGCTCTTTCTAGGAGTGCTCCCATCTAGAGCAGTCCCTGTAAGATGCCCTGTAGTCGTGGTTTGTTGGATGCAAATTCCCTCAGCTTTTGCTTGTCTGGGAATTGTCTAATCCCGCCATCATATTTAAATGATATTCGTGCTGGATACAGTATCCTTGGTTCAAGGCCCTTCTGTTTCATTACATTAAATATATCATGCCATTCTCTTCTGGCCTGGAGGGTTTCTGTTGAGAAGTTTGATGATAGCCTGATGGGTTTTCCTTTATAGGTGACCTTTTCCTCTCTAGCTGCCTTTAAAACTCTTTCCTTGTCCTTGATCTTTGCCATTTTAATTAGTATGTGTCTTGGTGTTGTCCTCCTTGGATCCTTTCTGTTGGGTTTTCTGTGTATTTCCATGGTCTGTTTATTTCCTCCCCCAGTTTGGGGAAGATTTTAGCAATTATTTCTTCCAAGATACTTTCCGTCCCTTGTCCTCTCTCTTCTTCTTCTGGTACCCGTATAATATGGATATTGTTCCTTTTGGATTGGTCACACTGTTCTCTTAATATTGTTTCATTCCTGGAGATCCTTTTATCTCTCTCCATGTCAGCTTCTATGCATTCCTGTTCTCTGGTTTCAGTTCCATCTATGGCCACTTGCATCTTATCCATTCTGCTTATAAATCCTTTCAGAGTTTGTTTCATTTCTGTGATCTCCTTTCTGGCATCTGTGATCTCCCTCCAGACTTCATCCCATTTTTCTTGCATATTTCTCTGCATCTCTGTCAGCATGTTTATGATTTTTATTTTGAATTCTTTGTCAGGAAGACTAGTTAGGTCTGTCTCCTTCTCTGGTGTCTCTGTGATCTTGGTTTGCCTGTAATTTTGTCTTTTCATGGTGATAGGAATAGTTTGCAGAGCTGGGACTAGTGACAGCTGGAAGAACTTCGCTTCTTGTTGGTTTGTGGCCTTCCTCTCCTGGGACAGTAGCGACCTCTAGTGGCTTGTGCTGGGTAGCTGCGTGCAGACAGGGCTTCTGCTTCCTGCCCAGCTGCTATGGAGTTTATCTCCACTGTTGCTCTGGGCATGGCCTGGCTCAGGCTGCTCCTCCAAAGTAGTGGAGTTGCATTGGAGGGGGAGTGGCCGGGAGGGTATTTATCTCCATAAGTGGCCTCTATGCTCCCTGCAGCCCAGGGGATTAGAGTACCCAGAGATCCCCGGATTCCCTACGTCAGGACCAAGTGTCCCGCCCTGACTCTTTAATACTTCCAAAAAGCACCCACCAAAACAAAACAATGACCACAAAAAAAAAAAAAAAAAAAAGATGGCCGCTCGCTTTCTTTTGTCCTTCAGCACTGGCCTTCAGTACCCGCTCACCGTTCTCTAGTATACAGGGCCCCATGCTTGTGCTGTGTCTGCACTCTTGTCTGAATGGCTTGGTCTGGGTGTTCAGTAGTCCTAGGCTCCTTCTCCCTCCCGCTCAGACCTCTCTCCTCCCACCAGGAGCTGAGGGGAGGGCCGCTCGGTACCCGCCGGACCGGGGTTTGTTTCTTACCCCCTTTGTGAGGCACTGCGTTCTTGCAGGTGTTGATGTGGTCTGGATGTTGTCTTGTGTCCTCTGGTCTCTATTTTAGGAAGAGTTGTCTTTGTTATATTTTCATAGATATATGTGGTTTTGGGAGGAGATTTCCACTGCTCTACTCCTGCTGCTATCTTGGTTCCGCCCCCTCATTATGTATTTTATAAATGAGTTTGTTCAAAGAATACTCTACTACTGAAAAAAATAATTTCATTATTCTCAGGTGACTTTTGCTGAGAATGTTTGTCCTCTTTTATGGAAACAAGGTACAGGGAGAGCAGGGAAGACACCAAGCAGGTACAATTGCTGATAACTAAATCCATTCCTCCAAAATGGTCAAAAGGCAAGTTCCCTTCCTTAGCCCAGTACTCCTCCCACATAGCATTGACATCAGGTCCAAAAGTAGCCACAACATTGAGTTTATTTATACAAACCAGAAATAGATACAAACTTTGGCAAAACTCAAGAGATTCTTTATCTCACAGGCTGAGTACAGTCTCTTTTCTTACCAAAAGATACTATTCCACCCTCTTGTGATAGCATCTGTTCCTTGAAGATAGCACAGATCTATTTAAACTTTTTCTTCTGAATGCGTGTGGCTAATTGCTGTTTACTTTATTTGCATGTAGGGTTTTTTTTTTTTCATTATATTTAGCTAACTAGGGAAGGAAGACCTGTAACCACGGCAACCTGGAGAGTTGCCTGTATGTTTCAGTCTTGACTTCACCCTCTGTTCAATTTCCTTGAACTCTGAATGTATTCTTGGCTTTTATTTCTGAAGCTGCTAGGACATACATGCTCCTCAGTCTTAGCTTTCTCACTATACCAGTTCCTTTTAATACTCTCCCCCTTCAAATTAAGCGATTTAACACTCTACTTATTAAATTTAATACAGTTCTGTTCTTCAATACAGTTTATTCTATGCAACATTTTTGTCAGTATCCTAAGCCTCAGTTTCCTTATCTATAAAATCAGGTTTTGACAAGGATAATCTTTCAGAACCTTTCAATATCTGAAAATCTATGATATTTGTAATATATCAATCCCTAAGGTGCTACTCAAGCTGAAAGAATACTGCATGTCATTTTCCCATTTTCATGTGAAGATGGGGATAGTCGGCATATCCTCTGCACAGGAAGCACCTGACGAGTGAATCACACCTCCACTATATTGGACATACCATTTCTCCCATCATATTTCACGTCCACACTGACTATATCTATACAGAAATTATAGGTAACAAATTGCAGAAAAAATATAACATGGTTCATTTTAATATGGAAATATGAATAAAGTAGCTGTAGTTTTCCAAAGCCAAAATAAAGATTTTGTTTTTAAGCCCTGGTTTGAAATATTGATGAGTTGGAAATTGATAATTCCTTGTATAGATGACAGAGAAGCCAGCTAAAGTTTGTTCCTGGTTGCAGGTGATGTAGTAACAGGAATGGTGTACATCAGCAGTGACAGAGGTACTGGGGTGGTTGTCTGGTGATGGAAGTGGGGCCATGGTGAGGGTGGTGGTGGTGACAGTTAATATTTACTGAGAATGTAGTATAGGTCAGGCACACAGCTAAGGGCTCTACATGCAACATATTTCTTAGTACATGAAATAATCCCATAAAGCAGAGTTACTAATATTCCCGTTCCATAGAAAGGCATACTGAAAGTAAAAGTTTTAGTAACTTACTCAAGAGACAGCTGGTGAACAGGACTTCTGACTCAAAGATAAATCAGCCTGACACCAAAACCCAGGCTTACAACCACTGTAAACAAAAATGAAGAACCTAAAATAGATTCATTTTTTAGGGACCATTATGAAGTCTAGAAGCAAGTATAATTCTGCTAAATAATGGTGGTCTGCTTTGCTCTTCCCATTAAGAGAAGGAAAAGCCCTTTCAGATGATGTTATAGCTGTTGCTACTGAAACACCAGCCATTTTCTCCTATATTCATGAAGAAAAAGACATTGCAATAGCCATTTTGATCATTTCAACAACAGCATCATGTCATAATTATTTTATTGAATGGTAGAAAAATTACTAGTAGATAGCAGAAAATCAAAGAAATAGCAGAAAATAGTAGAAAAATTCAATATTCTTGTAAATTTCTTAACATAGGCTATGTACAATTACCAAAGAATCCTGCAGGTTTCTTAGTTGAATTGTAATATATATTCAATTCTAACATTATGTGTAATACAAAGCTCTTTGCTTAACACTTTACCACCCTGCCTTCAAAGCCCAATGCTTCATAATCTTACATTCAAAGAATACACACATATAGAGGCAGAGCCAATATGGCGGCATGAGTAGGACAGTGGGAATCTCTTCCCAAAAACAGATATATTTTTGAAAATACAACAAATACAACTAATCCTAAAAGAGAGACCAGAAGACACAGGACAACAGCCAGACTACATCCACACGTGCGAGAGCACAGCGCCTGGTGAAAGAGGTAAGAGACAAGCCCCGGCCAGGTGGGACATGAGCACCCCTCACCCCAGCTCCCGGCAGGAGGACAGGATTCGGAGGGGGGAGGGAGAGGGAGCCCAGGACTGCTAAACACCCAGCCCCAGCCATCCGCACAAGAGCGCAGACACAGTGCATGCGTGGAGGGCTGGAAACAGGGCAGGAAGACCTCTGAGCGGGTTCCGAAGCTGATGCCCCTGTGACAAAGAAAAGGGAGTGCTTTTTGAAAGTCTTAAAGGGACAGGGACGCAACAGCTGGATGGAAACAACATAGATCACAGCCCAGCAGCTGGAAATTACAGGGAAACCTGGGTGCACTAACCCCCTGGGCAACTGCTCTGAGACCACTCATGGAGGTAAACAGCCAAAGAGCCCCCCGTCCATTACCCCTCCAGGCGTGGCAAAAGCAGAGAAGCAGCCTAAGGCTGGCCACACCCTCAGCAAGGGAGCTTCCTCCATACCGGCTGGGCAAGACACAAAGACCCAATCTACATGCAATTACCCAACACAAGCCACTAGGGGTCGCAGTTGTCCCAGTAAAGAAAGGCAAGGAGCAAGTGAAAAGTTTGGCCCTACCAGCTGAGAGTCAGTAGCACCTATCAACATGAAAAGGCAAAAAAATATGATCCAGACAAGACTAACCCAGACAGCTTCGGCATCTGCTACATCTTCCCCTGAGAAGGAACCTGGGGAGATAGATTTAACTAGTCTTCCTGAAAAAGAATTCAAAACAAAAGTCATAGCCATCCTGACAGACTTGCAGAGAAATATGCAAGAACTAAGGAAGGAGAATAAAGAAATAAAACAAGCTCTGGAAGGATTTCAAAACAGAATGGATGAGATGCAAGAGACCATTAATGGACTAGAAAACAGAGAACAGGAACGCAGAGAAACTGATGCAGAGAGAGATAAAAGGATCTCCAGGAATGAAAGAATTCTAAGAGAGCTGAGTGACCAATTGAAATGGAACAATATCTGCATTATAGGGGTACCAGAAGAAGAAGAAGAGAGAAAAAGCGATAGAAAGCATCTTTGAAGAAATAATTGCTGAAAAATTCCCCAAACTAGGGAAGAATATGGCCTCTCAGACCACAGAAGTACACAGAACCCCGATGACAAGGGATCCAAGGAGGGCAACACCAAGACACATAACAATTAAAATGGCAAAGATCAAAGACAAGGACAAAGTATTAAAGGCAGCCAGAGAGAAAATAAAGGTTACCTACAAAGGAAAACCCATAAGGCTATCATCAGACTTCTCAAAAGAAACCCTACAGGCCAGAAGAGAATGGCATGATATACTTAATGCAATGAAACAGAAGGGCCTCAAACCAACACTACTGTATCCAGCACGATTATCATTTAAATATGAAGGAGGGATTAAACAATTCCCAGAAAGGCAAAAGTTGAGGGAATTTGCCTCCCACAAACCACCTCTACAGGGCATCTTACAGCGACTGCTCTAGATGGGAGCACTCCTAAAAAGAGCACAGAACAAAACACCCAATATATGAAGAACGGAGGAGGAGGAATAAGAAGGGAGAGAAATAAAGAATCATCAGACCATGTTTATAATAGCTCAACAAGTGAGTAAAGTTAGACAGTAAGATAGTAAAGATAACCTTGAACCTTTGGTAAACACAAACCTAAAGCCTGCAATGGCAATAAGTACATACCTTTCAATAATCACCCTAAATGTAAATGGACTGAATGCACCAATCAAAAGACACAGAGTAATAGAATGGATAAAAAAGCAAGATCCATCCATATGCTGCTTACAAGAGACTCACCTCAAACCCAAAGACATGCACAGACTTAAAGTCAAGGGATGGAAAAGGATATTTCATGCAAACAACAGAGAGAAAAAAGCAGGTGTTGCAATACTAGTATCAGATAAAACAGACTTCAAAATAAAGAAAGTAACAAAAGATAAAGAAGGACATTACATAATGATAAAGGGCTCAGTCCAACAAGAGGATATAACCATTATAAATACATATACACCCAATAAAGGAGCAGCAAAATATCTGAAACAAATATTAACAGAACTAAAGGAGGAAATCAAATGCAATGCATTTATTCTGGGAGACTTCAACATACCACTCACTCCAAAGGACAGATCCACCAGACAGAAAATAAGTAAGGACACAGAGGCACTGAAAAACACACTAGAACAAATGGACCTAATAGACATCTACAGAACTCTACATCCAAAAGCAACAGGATACACATTCTTCTCAAGTGCACATGGAACATTCTCCAGAATAGACCACATAGTAGGCCACAAAAAGAGCCTCAGTAAATTCCAAAAGATTGAAATCCTACCCATTAACTTTTCAGACCACAAAGGCATAAAACTAGAAATAAACTGTACAAAGACAGCAAAAAGGCTCACAAAAACATGGAGGCTTAACAACACGCTCCTAAATAATCAATGGATCAATGACCTAATCAAAACGGAGATCCATAAATATATGCTAACAGATGACAACAACAACACAAACCCCCAAATACTGTGGGATACAGCAAAATCAGTCTTAAGAGGAAAGTATATAGCAATCCAGACATTTTTAAAGAAGGAAGAACGATCCCAAATGAATGGTCTAATGTCACAATTATCGAAATTGGAAAAAGAAGAACAAATGAGGCCTAAGGTCAGCAGAAGGAGGGACATAATAAAGATCAGAGAAGAAATAAATAAAATTGAGAAGAATAAAACAATAGCAAAAATCAATGAAACCAAGAGCTGGTTCTTCGAGAAAATAAACAAAATAGATGAGCCTCTAGCCAGACTTATTAAGAGAAAAAGAAATCAACACACATCAACAGAATCAGAAACGAGAAAGGAAAAATCACAACGGACCCCACAGAAATATAAAGAATTATTAGAGAGTACTATAAAAACCTATATGCTAACAAGCTGGGAAACCTAGGAGAAATGGACAACTTCCTAGAAAAATACAACCTTCCAAGACTGACCCAGAAACAGAAAATCTAAACAGAACAATTACCAGCAATGAAATTGAAGCGGTAATCAAAAACCTACCAAAGAACAAAACCCCCGGGCCAGATGGATTCACCTCGGAATTTTATCAGACATAATACTCATTCACCTTAAACTTTTCCAAAAAATAGAAGAAGAGGTGATAGCCACAAACTCATTCTATGAAGGCAACATCACCCTAATACCAAAACCAGGCAAAGACCCCACCAAAAAAAAAACTACAGACCAATATCCCTGATGAATGTAGATGCAAAAATTCTCAACAAATTTATTAGCAAACTGAATGCAAAAATACATCAAAAGGATCGTACACCATGACTAAGTGGGATTCATCCCAGGGATGCAAGGATGGTACAAAATTTGAAAATCCATTAACATCATCCACCACATCAACAAAATGAAAGACAAATCCACATGATCATCTCCATAGATGCTGAAAAAGCATATGACAAAGTTCAACATCCATCCATGATAAAAACTCTCAGCAAAATGGGAATAGAGGGCAAGTACCTCAACGTAATAAAGGTCATATATGATAAAAGCACAGCCAATATCATACTGAACAGCGAGAAGCTGAAAGCATTTCCTCTGAGATCGGGAACTAGACAGGGATGCCCACTCTCCCCACTGCTATTTAACATAGTACTGGAGGTCCTAGCCACGGCAATCAGACAAAACAAAGAAATACAAGGAATCCAGATTGGTAAAGAAGAAGTTAAACTGTCACTATTTGCAGATGACATGATATTGTACATAAAAAACCCGAAAGACTCCACTCTGAAACTACTAGAGCTAATATCGGAATTCAGTGAAGTTTCAGGATACAAATTAACACACAGAAATCTGGCCTTCTTGTACACTAACAATGAACTAATAGAAAGAGAAATCAGGAAGACAATTCCATTCACAATAGCATCAAAAAGAATAAAATACCTGGGAATAAACCTAACCAAGAAAATGAAAGAACTATACCCTGAAAACTATAAGACACTCTTAAGAGAAATTAAAGAGGTCACTAACAAATGGAAACTCACCCCCATGCTCCTGGCTAGGAAGAATTAATACCGTCAAAATGGCCATCCTGCCCAAAGCAATATACAGATTCGATGCAATCCCTATCAAACTACCAACACCATTCTTCAATGAACTGGAATAAATAGTTCAAAAATTCCTACAGAAACACCAAAGACCCCGAATAGCTAAAGCAATACTGAGAAGGCAGAATAAAGTGGGGGGATCTCACTCCCCAACTTCAAGCTCTACTACAAAGCCACAGTAATCAAGACAATTTGGTACTGGCACAAGAACAGAGCCACAGACCAATGGAACAGAATAGAGACTCCAAACATTAACCCAAACATATATGGTCAACTAATATTCGATAAAGGGGCCATGGACATACAATGTAGAAATGACAGTCTCTTCAACAGATGGTGTTGGCAAAACTGGACAGTTACATGTAAGAGAATGAAACTGGATTACTGTCTAACCCTGTGCACAAAAGTAAACTCAAAATGGTTGAAATATCTGAATGTAAGGCATGAAACCATAAGACTCTTAGAAAAAACATAGGCAAAAACCTCTTAGACATAAACATGAGTGAACTCTTCTTGAACATATCTCCCAGGGCAAGGAAAACAACAGCAAAAATGAACAAGTGGGACTATATTAGGCTGAAAAGCTTCTGTACAGCAAAAGACATCACCAATAGAACAAAAAGGAACCCTACAGTATGGGAGAATATATTTGAAAATGACAGATCCAATAAAGGCTTGACGTCTAGAATATATAAAGAGCTCACATACCTCAACGAACAAAAAACAAATAATCCAATTAAAAAATGGGCAGAGGAACTGAACAGACAGTTCTCTAGAAAAGAAATAAAGATGGCCAACAGACACATGAAAAGATGCTCCACATGGCTAATTATCAGAGAAATGCAAATCAAAACTACACTGAGGTATCACCTCACACCAGTAAGGATGGCTGCCATCCAAAGGACAAACAATAATAAATGCTGGCAAGGCTGTGCAGAAAGGGGAACCCTCCTACACTGCTGGTGGGAATGTAAATTAGTTCAACCATTGTGGAAGGCAGTATGGAGGTTCATCAAAATGCTCAAAACAGACTTACCATTTGACCCAGGAATTCCACTCCTAGGAATTTACCCTAAGAACGCAGCAATCAAGTTTGAGAAAGACAGATGCACCCCTATGTTTATCACAGCACTATTTACAATAGCCAAAAATTGGAAGCAACCTAAGTGTCCATCAGTTGATGAATGCATAAAGAAGATGTGGTACATATACACAATGGAATACTACTCAGCCATAAGAAGAGGGTAAATCCTACCATTTGCAGCAACATGGATGGAGCTGGAGGATATTATGCTCAGCGAAATAAGCCAAGTGGAGAAAGAGAAATACCAAATGATTTCACTCATCTGTGGAGTATAAGAACAAAGGAAAAACTGAAGTAACAAAACAGCAGCAGAATCAGAGAGCTCAAGAATGGACTAACAGGTACCAAAGGGAAAGGGACTGGGGAGGATGGGTAGGTAAGTAGGAGTAAGCAGGGGGAAGAAGAAGAGGGGTATTAAGATTAGCGTCTATAATGGGAGGGTGGGAGAAAGGGGAGGGCTGTACAACACAGAGAAGACAAGTAGTGATTCTACAACATTTTGCTATGCTGATGGACAGTGACTGTAATGGGGTTTCTCGGGGGGACTTGGTACAGGGGACAGCCTAGTAAACATAATATTCTTCATGTAAGTGTAGATTAATGATAAGAAAAAAAAAAAGAAAGAAAGAAAAGGGGAATTACTCCCTGATAGGATAAATCTAACTGTAAATCAACGATTAATGCATGCTTTAAATATCCTTAATGTTGATCACTTAAAGGGTGTCAGAAGATGGGCTATGGAGGTATATTTTTCTCATAATATTCCTTTCTCTTTAGAAAAAAAAAAAAAGCAGTTCCTGTGTTGTGACCTCCAAGGAGTTCTACACAATGGTATAAAGGGCATATCAAAGTGTAGGCAAAGGGTCTGTTTGTCTTTATACAGAGGATCAAAGCCTAATTTGGCTACCCAGAAAATGAACTAAGATACGATATGAAGAAGAACTTCCAACATTCCAACATCAGCACTCTCTGGAAGAGTCATTCCAGAAGATGATCATCAAAAAACTTCAACAAAGATTCAGGTGCTGCTACAGTTGTAGCTGCATTCATCCCACTGGTTCCTGGAATTGCCATTGAAATCAAGAAGGAGATATCTAATCTGGCCTGTGCATACCGTAAAAGAACAAATTTGACTGTATCTATACTGTTGGAACTCAACCAAGAATTTGGAGAAGTGCAAGTTGTAGCGCTCCAAAAATCTTACAACTACAGACTATCTACTGTTAAAAGAACATATGGGATGTAAACAGTTCCCAGGAATGGGTTGTTTTAATTTGTCTGATTTCTCTCAGACTGTTCAAGTACAGTTGGACAATATCCATCACATCATAGATAAATTTTCACAAATGCCTATGGTGCCTAACTGGTTTTCTTGGTTTCATTGGAGATGGCTGGTAATTATAGATCTGCTTTGGTTATGTAACTGTATTCCTATTATGTTAATGTGTGTGCACAATTTAATTAGTAGTTTAAAACCTATACATGCTTATATTACTCTACAAGAAGATATGTCAAAGAAATAATCACTCTTACCATGTTTACTTCCATCTGCTACCTCTATAGCTTTTCTTTTCCTTCCTAATTACAACCCTTAAATAGAATTCGTGCCTCATATAGAATTCACCAAGTATCATAATTCCCCCAAGTGGTAAAGATACCTCAAGACAAATGCTGGGCATAGAAGCCACAGGGCATAAATCTGCAAAGAAGTAAAAAGCTAACCTTTTCAAACAATATGGCTTCTCTCTCTCTCTCTCATTTACCAACTTTACATTTCCCTGTATGGCCCCGGAAGATGACTGGTTAGCCAGAGATGGGTAAGATTCCTCAAGAGAGGAACAACCTAAGACGGGCACAGTCACAGGGGGGCCATCAGGTGAGAAATTGCGGATCAACAGAGGTGAGGCTTAGAACCTCACGCCCCCCCCCCCCTGTTCTGAGAGAAATCTTCTGCATCCGTGGATGTTTTATTGCCCTTGTCTAGCTTGGATTAACATATAGTCTACAGGCACACACCTGATCATCTACATTTGCTCTCTTACAACACTAAACTATGTTTTCTACCTTTATCTTGCATCTACCTACCACTTCAGCATTTTATTAAAAATAATAACAATAATAATAATAATAATAATAATGTTAAAGGGAGAAATGTGGTATCCTCATATAAATCAAGTATAAAAATCAAACAAATATTCATATTTGAAGTGATTGTTTATAGTTCATAATGCGTGATCAAATCCGAAAGTTTCTGTGATGACTGCCCTTGCACTGTTCACCATGTAAGAACTTATTCACTGTGTAAGAATTTGTTCACCATGTAAGAACTTGTTCGTTATGCTTCAGAAGATTGGAGACTGATGAAAATTAGGCTTGGTGTGGATTAATGATTGTGCATTGAGCATTGACTCCCTTACACAGAATTTTATTGTTGTTAACAACCATTTGATCAATAAATATGAGAGATGCCCTCTCAAAAAAAAAATCCTTAGCTAAACTCAAGAATTTGTCTTGTGCCCACATAAACAACATTGAAAGACAGATGTAATAAACAATTGGCATATTTAAAAAAACAAAAATAGACACATATATATGATATAATGTATGTATACAACTGTGTGTGTGTATGTGTGTGTGTGTGTGATACACTTTAGCAATGCTGTATCTCAGACATGCTCTACAGTATAGTTCATGGAATCCCCTTTACTTGGACTGACCTTTCTATTCACCTAGATTTTATGTCTGCCTCTGCCATAGGACTGAAACACAAACAACTAACAATAATATAATGTAAAATCCCTCATGTTATATTGCATTTGAGGTAAGACATCATGAATCTATGCATCCTTATAAACACAGGCTCTATATAAGTACCTTGTAGGTGGAGAAGGTACTCAATAAATGAATAAATTTAAAAAAAATTCTGGAAAAAGATAATTTGGGTGTATCAGGAACACAGACACATTTTCCTCTACTGAAAGGAAATAATTTAACTCTTAATTCAATAATATAGGAATATACAAAATATGTAAAGGAAGTTTAAAGAGTATGATGCTCATGAATAGATGAAAAGGTGTTTGCCCAATTCTTTATTGTGAATATTGTGTTCAAAGTTGCTTCATTCCAAATAAAATGAATTGGAAAATCTGAGTCATTCCTTTTATATGGTGAGGCAATTTACATGGGAATACACTATTAAAAATCTTAAATTATGTTCAGTGAGCACATACTGTATTCCAGATCCAATTCTGGGTATGAAGATTCAACAATAAATAAAACAGGTAAAATTTTTGCTATGAAGCCTAAATGTTGTAGCACAAACCTAATTATAATACAAATTGGATTTTAGAAAAGACTAATGGGATCTCAATGGTAAAGCTGTTGTGATGGTGGTTGTAGTGTGTGTGTGTGTGTGTGTGTGTGTGCAGGTGTGTACATATGTGTGCTTTAAGTGGCAGTGTTTCTTTTCCTTGTGCTATAAAAGCAAAGCGTGAATAGCTAATATGTGCAATTCACTAATCAGACATACTGTTTGGGAAGCCATTTGCACATAAGACCACAATATTACAATATTGAAGGTAAGAAGACCCTTTTAAATTACATTTTTCAAAGTTATTTGTTAGAATTCCAGGGGCAACATAGAATAGCCATTCACCAGCTTTCCTTCAATGCTAACTAGTGAAATTACAAATGGAAATATCTTTACAACTTCTAAGAATTACAATGTAGAAACTTCAAAATGGATAGTATATATATACAAACACATACATATATAGTTAGAGAGGATAAATAATATAGAGTTCTAAAGATACAGAATAGTTGGATTGCATTTTGTATCATGCATTTTCAATTTTCATATTAAGCAAAATATCCATATTTATTTTTTTAATACTAATTATTGTGATAATTCCCTATTCTTTATACATGCTTTGAAATTACTGCTTTTCATGAGACTCACATATGAGACTCACATTTTTAATAATTTCCTCATTGTTGGAAATTTTAGTTGTTTTGAAATTTTAGTATTATATATAACAAAGTGATAAGTATGAAGTTAATACTGATAGAATAATAGGTTCCCATTTTTCACCTATCAAGTGGTCAAATTTTTCTAGAAAAACAAAGTAACATGTAATGCTGCTGAAACTTAGAGCAAACACTCAAACTAGATTCATGGTGTGCAAACTGAAAATAATTTGATGGGAGAGGTATTAGAAACAGAAATGTTAATAACCACAAAATAAATTGCAAGTTACAAAATTATTGAAAGGTAGCCCCATGACCTAGATGATTTTCTTACAAATAATTTAAAAATGTAAGGTATGTGAACAAATGTAGTGCAAATTTTTACTAAAAATGTGATATTACTTTATGCCCCAAAGCTTCATAAATAAAATTAAACATGAAAAATAGTTAGGAATTACTAGATGTTGACTTGATAGATGAGTGCCTGAATGCCAGATTGAACGTACAACAGCATCTATAGCAGAATGTTACTTTCCTTGCCCTTACAACCACTTTCATCCCCATCATTTTGTTTTACATTCGAATTCTGCCACTTGTTACCATCAGAAAATCTTAAATCCTGTATGGCTAACTGCAAAGAGGTGAAGCCATTCTGGCTAGTTTAAGTTGTAAAGGGGTTTATTAGTTTATCAGGTCATTCAACAAATTATTGGGACAGTTGGAGAAACAGGATTAAGTTTCAGGAGAGGTCCAATGAGATGACTGCTCCCTCCAGGGCCATGGTCATTCCTGAGTCAGAAGTTTGACCATGAGTCCTTGCTGCCCATCACGGATAAATGTCTCTGCCTCCGCAAAGGCCAGTAAAATGAAAGCTCTGCACAGTCGCCTTCCTTAGGTATCTCACTTCAGATAGAAGCATCTTGTAGTGTGCAGCTGGTTGGAAGGCCAAGACATAAATTAATGGGCATTTCCCTAAATATAGTTGGACTGTTAAAGTAAATTATGGGTGGTCATGGAAAAGACCAATATTAATGAAGAGGCCTTAATTTTCTAACCTGAAAAGTAAAGATAACAGTATATACCCTTTCCTGAAAGGGTTGTTAAAATTGTCAATTGAAATAATTAATGTAAAAGTAATTTGACAAGGTTAAATGCTTTACAAAATTGAAATGTTAGGTTACTCTACCAGATAGAATATTTTCATAAGAAAGGAAGGGATGGAGAGAGAGAGAAGGAATAACAGTAATTTTTGGTGCATTAGTATCTTCCAAAAACTTCTAGTGATAATGATTATGTAGTTTGGAGAAAACAATTTCCAGAAATCTGAAGACTTATTTAGGTTCAAGCTTAACTACTGACTAGCACTGTGACCTTGATGATACTATTTTAATTCTCTGAACTTTAACAGCTTTTTATATAAAATGAAAGTATATAATCATATTTATATTTAAGAGAACTTTTAGCTCTAATTATATGAGAGCAGGCCACCCTGCTCAACAGTATCTAAACCTTTCCCTTTTATCAATTTAGTTAACAGGGCACACTCCCCAGGATGATTCATCGTACTATTCTAGATGCAAGGGTTCAGGCACCTATAAACAATACATCCCACTTGACAATAGTTTAGGGGGCTTTGGTTAACTAGTTCATATTGCCCTCCTCTTCAGATCATTGACTTCAATTCATCATGAAAAATGGTTCTGCTGCCAAGAGTACATGATTTTTCAAGTACCATATTATTTTAGCAAAGAAAATCTCTTTCTTTACATATCTTACCAGAAAAGCAACTCCACACTCAAATATAAGCTGAATTTTAAAACATAATTTTCGGTTACTATTCTATAACTTAGGGAAAGACATAATTCCTTTTAAGCTTGTTTCCATATTAACCTAGCTTATGCAAACATACAAATATTTTTATAGAAATAAATATAATAGTTTCTCCCTTTTCCATGTACAATGTAAAAGGAATTATCTAGAAGGAAAAAAAAATCCTTGAAAATGAATTAGATCTGTATATGCATAGCATATAGAAAAACAAAACATGTAAATGCACTTTTAAGTGAGAAAATGTATAAGAACCCCTTTAAAAGTGTTTGCCAGTCTTGGGACTATAATAAAATAATTTGCAAGCATGTAAATATGTTGGCTATGACTTTTTAATGCATTATTTTCATAGTTTGGATGAAAGATAGTAAAGCACATTTTACATTTACTCAGATATTTGAAGCCATGCTATTTTCCTCTCCTTTGTTTTAGCTCTCCTTGTCTTTGAAGATTCATGCTCATAGAAAAGGGAGCCCTATGCACTGCTAGTAAGAATGTAAACTGGTGCAGTCACTATGGAAAACAGTGTAGTTTCCCAAAAAATTAAAAATGAGAAATGCCATGTGATCTAGTAATTTCACATCTGGGTATTTTCCTGAAAAAAAGAAAATCATGAATTTGAAGATACATGCATCTCTATGTTTATCACAGCATTATTTATAATAGCTGGAATATGGAAGCAACCTAAGTGTCCACTTAGATAGAGGAATGGATAAAGAAGATATGGTACATAGGCACAATGGAATATTACTCAACCAGAAAAAAATAATGAAATCTTGCCATTTGCAACAACATGAATGGACCCAGTGGGTATTTTGCTAAGTGAATTAAGCCAGAGAAGAACAAATACCACATGATTTAATTTACATGTTGAACCTAAAAAAATAAAACAAATGAACAAACAGAAATAGATTCAAATAGGGAAAACAAACATGGTTGCCATGGTGGGGGTTGGAATGGCTAATATAGGTGAAGGTGATAAAGAAAGACCAATTTCTAATTACAAAATAAATAAGTCATGGGGATGAAAAGTAGAGCATAGAAAAGTACTCAGTAATACTATAATATTTCTACAAAAATATTTATGTGTTTGCATAACCTAGGTTAAAATGGAAACAAGCTTAAAAGGACTTATGTCTTTCCCTAAGTTATAGAAGAGTAACCAAAAATTATGTTTTAAAATTTAGCTTTTATTTTATTGTGGAGTTCCTTTTCTGGTAAGACATATATTGTATGGTGATAGCTGATGACCACAGTCATCATGGCAAGCATTTCACAATGTGTATAATTTTTGAATCAGTATGCTGTACACCTAAAATCAATATAATATTGTATATTTATATTTCAATAAAAAATAAAATTCATCCTCATAAATGTCCTTGATAATCAGTAAAATACATTAAAGCCAAGTAAACTATATATTATCAAGATTCAAAGCTGGACTATGTGATCATACAAATTCTAAATTAGTGCTTTCTAAAGTAAATTAGAATACTGTAACAAGTATAATAATGTTACTAAAAGTGAGAAAAGATGCAAATTAAAAAAGGAAGGTGATTTAGAGAAAATATGAACAAATTGTAGCTAAATTTCTTCTTGACTCACTGTGTCTAAGGAAAGTGGTTTAAATATCCATCCAAAAGTAAAGAATGAGCTCTAATAGACAATTGTATGAAATGAAATGAATCAAACTTACCACCTGTCACTATGATGAAATAATTGGTACCAAAATAGACCTCCCACCTGAATAAGAAAACTGGACAAAGTATGTGTAATAACTTTTTAAAAATATTAGACAAGAGGAAATACTTTATTTTATGAGAAAAGGAAGTACATGAGGTGAGCGCTAAGCTCTCTATGGCTTTCCAGCTGAAGGAAATTTACCAGACTGGAGCATAACAGATGGCTAAACTCATCTGATAAGTCAGAGGTAGGAGCCCAGAAAAGATGAGGCAGAAGCAATAGGAGTAAAGTAGAAGAAAAGCTCCAGCAATCTTCCCAGGTGCCCCTTGAGTTTTAATTGAATATAGCATATGGTTCAGATGAAACTTCATGAAGCTGGACAAAAATAATGAGAAAGTTACAACACCAAGAGCTCACACAAGGTTAAAAAACACTTAAGTTCTCAACAGAAGGAGTAAAAGAGCCTTGTGAAATACCTGGATCATTAAAAATAGATATCAAAAAGCAAACTATCACCGAAACAACAAAGAAAACAAAACAACACAAATCCTTAAGAGTAAGGCTACTCTAAACTTTGTTAGAAGTTTAGAAACAAGCCTCAAAGGAACCAGGCCAATTTTCAAGTAAACTGAAGATGCCAGGGAAAATTTCAAGATGCAAAACTATTAAAACAGAGATGTCAAACCTAGATGCACAACAATGTAACATCATAAAGTTCAGAATGCAATAAAAAACATCTAGACATGAAAAACCCAAAAGTAGGAGATATATTTCTCAATATAAATGTACCCATAAATAACATAATAAAATTAGCACTCTTTAAAAGAGCTATTAAAAGTATATTCTAGAGGGCGGAGCCAGGATGACGGCATGAGTAGAGCAGTGGAAATCTTCTCCCAAAAACACATAGAGCTATGAAAATATAACAAAGAAAATTCTTCCTAAAATAGAGACCAGAGGACACAGGACAACATCCAGAACACATCCACACCTGCAAGAACTCAGCGCCTTGTGAAGGCGGTAAGATACAAGCCCCGGCCCGGTGGGACCTGAGCACCCCTCCCCCATCTCCCGGTGGGTGGAAAGAAACCGGAGCAATTTTTTTTTGGCGAGTGCTTTTTGGAAGCCTTAAAGGGACAGGGACCCCGTTGCTAGGGAGGCAGGGCGGTGGGAGCGGTGAGCAGGTGCCTGGGACCGGCACCTGAGGACAAAGATTATCGCGCGTTTTTCCCTACGGGACCGGTGGGCGGGTGCCTGAGACCGGCACCTGAAGAAGGAGGAAATCACGCGTTTTTCCCCTTTTTTTTCTCTTTTTGGTGAGTGCTTTTTGGAAGCCTTAAAGGGATAGGGACCCCGGTGCTAGGGAGGCAGAGCAGCAGGACCGGTGAGCGGGTGCCTGGGACTGGTGCCTGAGGACAAAGAATATCGTGCATTTTTCCCTGCGGGACTGGTGGGTCGGTTCCTGAGACTGGTGCCTGAGGACGGAGGAAATCGCGCGTGTTTCCCCTTTTTTTTTCTCTTTTTGGCAAGTGCTTTTTGGAAGCCTTAAAGGGATAGGGAACCCAGTGCTAGGGAGGCAGAGCAGCAGGACCGGTGAGCGGGTGCCTGGGACCGGCGCCTGAAGACAAAGAATATCACGCATTTTTCCCTGCGGGACCAGTGGGCAGATGCTTTTTGGAAGCCTTGAAGGGACAGGGACCCCAGTGCTAGGGAGGCAGGGCAGCAGGACCAGTGAGTGGGTGCCACGGACCGGCGCCTGAGGAAAAAAAAAAGAAAATCGCATGTTTTTTCCTTTTTTTTTTTTTTTCTGTTCCCTCTCTCATTGTTGCTGTTGTTGTTTTGGTTTGGAGAGTGCTTTTTGGAAGTCTTAAAGGGGCAGGACAGGACACTTAGACCAGAGGCAGGGAATCTGGGGATCTCTGGGCACTCTAACCCCCTGGGCAACAGGGAGCACAGAGGCCCCTTACGGAGATAAATAGCCTCCCGGCCGCTCCCCCTCCAACGGGGCTCCACCACTTTGGAGCAGCAGCGCGAGTCAGGCCACGCCCACAGCAACAGCAGAGATAAACTCCATAGCAAATGGGCAGGTAGCAGAAGCCCTGTCTGCGCACAGCTGACAAGCATAAGCCACTAGAGGTCGCTATTCTCCTAGGAGAGGAAGGCCACAAACCGACAAGAAGGGAAGCTCTTCCAGCGGTCACTCGTACCAGGTCTGCAAACTATCTCTATCACCATGAAAAGGCAAAACTACAGGCAGACAAAGATCACAGAGACAACACCTGAGAAGGAGACAGACCTAACCAGTCCTCCTGAAAAATAATTCAAAATAAAAATCATGAACATGCTGACAGAGATGCAGAGAAAAATGCAAGAGCAATGGATGAAGTCCGGAGGGAGATCACAGATATCAGGAAGGAGATCACTGAAGTGAAACAATCCCTGGAAGGATTTATAAGCAGAATGGATAAGATGCAAGAGGCCATTGAAGGAATAGAAGCCAGAGAACAGGAACGTATAGAAGCTGACATAGAGAGACATAAAAGGATCTCCAGGAATGAAACAACACTAAGAGAACTATGTGACCAAGCCAAAAGGAATAATATTCATATTATAGGAGTACCAGAAGAAGAAGAAAGAGGAAAAGGGATAGAAAGTCTCTTTGAAGAAATAATTGCTGAAAACTTCCCCAAACTGGGGGAGGAAATAATCGAACAGACCATGGAATTACACAGAACCCCCAACAGAAAGATCCAAGGAGGACAACATCAAGACAGATAGAAATTAAAATGGCAAGGATCAAGGACAAGGAAAGAGTTTTAAAGGCAGCGAGAGAGAAAAAGGTCACCTATAAAGGAAAACCCATCAGGCTAACATCAGACTTCTTGAGAGAAACCCTACAGGCCAGAAGAGAATGGCATGATATACTTAATGCAATGAAACAGAAGGGCCTTGAACCAAGGATACTGTATCCAGCACGACTATCATTTAAATATGATGGTGGGATTAAACAATTCCCAGACAAGCAAAAGCTGAGGGATTTTGCTTCCCACAAACCACCCCTACAGGGCATCCCACAGGGACTGCTCTAGATGGGAGCACCCCTAAAAAGAGCACAGAACAAAACACACAACATATGAAGAATGGAGGAGGAGGAATAAGAAGGGAGAGAAGAAAAGAATCTCCAGACAGTGTATATAACAGCTCAATAAGCGAGCTAAGTTAGGCAGTAAGATACTAAAGAAGCTAACCTTGAACCTTTGGTAACCACGAATCTAAAGCCTGCAATGGCAATAAGTACATATCTCTCAATAGTCACCCTAAATGTAAATGGACTGAATGCACCAATCAAAAGACATAGAGTAATAGAATGGATAAAAAAGCAAGACCCATCTATATGCTGCTTACAAGAAACTCACCTCAAACCCAAAGACATGGACAGACTAAAAGTCAAGGGATGGAAAAACATATTTCAGACAAACAACAGTGAGAAGAAAGCAGGGGTTGAAGTACTAATATCAGACAAAATAGACTTCAAAACAAAGAAAGTAACAAGAGATAAAGAAGGACACTACATAATGATAAAGGGCTCAGTCCAAAAAGAGGATATAACCATTCTAAATATATATGCACCCAACACAGGAGCACCAGCATATGTGAAACAAATACTAACAGAACTAAAGGGGGAAATAGACTGCAATGCATTCATTTTAGGAGACTTCAACACACCACTGACCCCAAAGGATAGATCCAACAGGCAGAAAATAAGTAAGGACACAAAGCACTGAACAACACAGTAGAGCAGATGGACCTAATAGACTTCTATAGAACTCTACATCCAAAAGCAACAGGATATACATTCTTCTCAAGTACACATGGGACATTCTCCAGAATAGACCACATATTAGCCCACAAAAAGAGCCCCAGATAAATCCAAAATATTGAAATTCTACCAACCAATTTTTCAGACCACAAAGGTATAAAAGTAGAAATAAATTCTACAAAGAAAACACAAAGGCTCACAAACAAATGGAGGCTTAACAACATTCTCCTAAATAATCAATGGATCAATGAACAAATTAAAATCGAGACCAAGGTATATATGGAAACAAATGGCAGCAATAACACAAAGCCCCAACCTCTGTGGGACACAGCGAAAGCAGTCTTAAGAGGAAAGTATATAGCGATCCAGGCACACTTGAAGAAGGAAGAACAATCCCAAATGAATAGTCTAACATCACAATTATAGAAACTGGAAAAAGAAGAACAAATGAGGCCTAAAGTCAGCAGAAGGAGGGATATAATAAAGATCAGAGAAGAAATAAACAAAATTGAGAAGAATAAAACAATAGCAAAAATCAATGAAACCAAGAGCTGGTTCTTTGAGAAAATAAACAAAATAGATAAGCCTCTAGCCAAACTTATTAAGAGAAAAAGAGAATCAACACAAATCAACAGAATCAGAAATGAGAACGGAAAAATCACGACAGACTCCACAGAAATACAAAGAATTATTAAAGACTACTATGAAAACCTATATGCCAATAAGCTGGAAAACCTGGAAGAAATGGACAACTTCCTAGAAAAATACAACCTCCCAAGACTGACCAAGGAAGAAACACAAAAGTTAAACAAACCAATTACGAGCAAAGAAATTGAAACGGTAATCAAAAAACTACCCAAAAACAAAACCCCGGGGCCGGACGGATTTACCTCGGAATTTTATCAGACACACAGAGAAGACATAACACCCATTCTCCTTAAAGTGTTCCAAAAAATAGAAGAAGAGGGAATACTCCCAAACTCATTCTATGAAGCCAACATCACCCTAATACCAAAACCAGGCAAAGATCCCACCAAAAAAGAAAACTACAGACCAATATCCCTGATGAATGTAGATGCAAAAATACTCAATAAAATATTAGCAAACAGAATTCAACAGTATATCAAAAGGATCATACACCATGACCAAGTGGGATTCATCCCAGGGATGCAAGGATGGTACAACATTCGAAAATCCATCAACATCATCCACCACATCAACAAAATGAAAGACAAAAACCACATGATCATCTCCATAGATGCTGAAAAAGCATTTGACAAAATTCAACATACATTCATGATAAAAACTCTCAACAAAATGGGTATAGAGGGCAAGTACCTCAACACAATAAAGGCCATATATGATAAACCCGCAGCCATCATTATACTGAACAGCGAGAAGCTGAAAGCATTTCTTCTGAGATCGGGAATCAGACAGGGATGCCCACTCTCCCCACTGTTATTTAACATAGTACTGGAGGTCCTAGCCCCGGCAGTCAGACAAAACAAAGTAATACAAGGAATACAGTTTGGTAAAGAAGAAGTTAAACTGTCACTATTTGCAGATGATATGATACTGTACATAAAAAACCCTAAAGACTCCACTCCAAAACTACTAGAACTGATATCGGAATACAGCAAAGTTGCAGGATACAAAATTAACAGACAGAAATCTGTAGCTTTCCTGTACACTAACAATGAATCAATAGAAAGAGAAATCAGGAAAACAATTCCATTCACCATTGCATCAAAAAGAATAAAATACCTAGGTATAAACCTAACCAAAGAAGTGAAAGACTTATACTCTGAAAACTACAAGTCACTCTTAAGAGAAATTAAAGGGGACACTAATAAATGGAAACTCATCCCAACATTCTTCAGTGAATTGGAACAAATAAGTCAAAAATTCATATGGAAACACCAAAGACCCCGAATAGCCAAAGCAATCCTGAAAAAGAAGAATAAAGTATGGGGGATCTCACTCCCCAACTTCAAGCTCTACTATAAAGCCATAGTAATCAAGACAATTTGGTACTGGCACAAGAACAGAGCCACAGACCAGTGGAACAGATTAGAGACTCCAGAAATTAACCCAAACAAATATGGTCAGTTAATATTTGATAAAGGAGCCATGAACATACAATGGCAAAATGACAGTCTCTTCAACAGATGGTGCTGGCAAAACTGGACAGCTACATGTAGGAGAATGAAACTGGACCTTTGTCTAACCCCATATACAAAGGTAAACTCAAAATGGATCAAAGACCTGAATGTAAGTCATGAAACCATTAAACTCTTGGAAAAGAACATAGGCAAAAACCTGTTAGACATAAACATGAGTGACCTCTTCTTGAACATAACTCCCTGGGCAAGGAAAACAACAGCAAAAATGAGCAAGTGGGACTACATTAAGCTGAAAAGCTTCTGTACAGTGAAAGACACCATCCATAGAACAAAAAGGAACCCTACAGTATGGGAGAATATATTTGAAAATGACAGATCTGATAAAGGCTTGACGTCCAGAATATATAAAGAGCTCACATGCCTCAACAAACAAAAAACAAATAACCCAATTAAAAAATGGTCAGAGGAACTGAACATACAGTTCTCTAAAAAAGAAATACAGATGGCCAACAGACACATGAAAAGATGCTCCACATCGCTAATTATCAGAGAAATGCAAATTAAAACTACAATGAGGTATCACCTCACACTAGTAAGGATGGCTGCCATCCAAAAGACAACAAACAACAAATATTGGCAAGGCTGTGGAGAAAGGGGAACCCTCCTACACTGCTGGTGGGAATGTAAATTAGTTCAACCATTGTGGAAAGCAGTATGGAGGTTCATCAAAATGCTCAAAACAGACCTACCATTTGACCCAGGAATTCCACTCCTAGGAATTTACCCTAAGAACGCAGCAATCAAGTTTGAGAAAGACAGATGCACCCCTATGTTTATCACAGCAATATTTACAATAGCCAAAAATTGGAAGCAACCTGAATGTCCATCGGTAGATGAATGGATAAAGAAGATGTGGTACATATACACAATGGAATACTACTCAGCCATAAGAAGTGGAAAAATCCAACCATTTGCAGCAACAGGGATGGAGCTGGAGAGTATTATGCTCAGTGAAATAAGCCAAGCGGAGAAAGAGAAATACCAAATGATTTCACTCATCTGAGGAGTATAAGAACAAAGGAAAAACTGATGGAACAAAACAGCAGCGGAATTACAGAAGCCAAAAATGGACTAACAGGTACCAAAGGGAAAGGAACTGGGGAGGATGGGTGGGCAGGGAGGGATAAGGGCGGGGAAGAAGAAGGGGTGTATTAAGATTAGCATGCATGGGGGGAGGGAGAAAGGGGAGGGTGGGCTGCACAACACAGAGAGGACAAGTAGGGATTCTACAACATTTTGCTAAGCTGATGGACAGTAACCGTAATGTGGTTGTTAGGGGGGACCTGATACAGGGGAGAGCATAGTAAACAAAGTACTCTTCATGTAAGTGTAGATTAAAGATTAAAAAAAAAAGAAAGAAAGAAAAGGGGGATTACTCCTTGATAGGATAAAACTACTGGTAAATCAAAGATCAACACATGCTGTAAATATCCTTAATGTTGATCACTTAAAGGGTGTCAGATGATCAGCTATGGAGGTACTCTTTTCTGATAATTTTCCTTTCTCTTAAAAAAAAAAAATGCATTCCCTGTGTGCTGACCTCCAATGAGTTCTGCACAATGGTATAGAGGGCATGTCAAAGTGTGGGCAAAGGGTCTGTCTGTCTCTATGCAGAAGATCAAGGCCTAGCTTGGATACCCAGAAAATGAACTAAGATACGATATGAGGAGGAGCTTCTGGCATCAGCACTCTCTGGAGGACTCGTGCCGGGGATGATCATCAAAAAGCCTCCACAGGGATCTGGGCGATGCTTCGGTTGTGGCTGCGTCCACCCCATCATTTCCTGGATTTCCAGGACTTGCCATTGGAATGAGGAGGGAGATGTCTAGGCTGGCATGTGCATACAGTGAGACAACGAATTTGACCGGATCTGTACTGTTGGAACTCAACCAGGAGTTGGGAGGGGTGCAAGGTGTAGCACTCCAAAATCTTATGACTATAGACTATCTACGGTTAAAAGAACATATGGGAGGTGAACAGATCCCAGAAACGGACTGCTTTAATTTGTCTGATTTTTCTCAGACTGTTCAAGTACAGTTGGACAATATCCATCATATCATAGACTAATTTTCACAAATGCCTAGGGTGCCTAAATGGTTTTCTTGGCTTCACTGGAGATGGATGGTAATTATAGATTTGCTATGTTTATGTCACCATATTCCTATTATGTGAATATGTGTGTTGAAATTAGTTAGTAGTTTAAAACCCATACATGCTTAAGGTACTCTACAAGAAGATATGTCAAAGAAATAATCAATCCTCCCATGTTTCCTTTTATATGCTACATCTGTAGCTTTTCTTCTTTCTTCCTAATTACAACCCTTAAATAGAATTCGTGCCTCATATCGAATTTACCAAGTATCATAATTCCTCCAGGTGGTAAAGATACCTCGAGACAAGTGCTGGGCATAGAAGCCACAGGGCATAAATCTGCAAAGAAGTAAAAAGCTAACCTTTCAAAACAATATGGCTTCTCTCTCACTTACCAACTTTACATTTCCCTGTATGGCCCCGGAAGATGACTGGTTAGCCTGAGACGGGTAAGATTCCTCAAGGGAGGAACAACCCAAGACAGGCACAGTCGCAGGGGGGCCATCAGGTGAGAAATTGGGGATCAACAGAGGTGAGGCTCAGAACCTCACCCCCCCTGCTGTGAGAGAAATCTTCTGCATCCGTGGATGTTTTGCTGCCCTTGTCTAGCTTGAATTAATACTTAGTCCATAGGCACACACCTGATCATCTACATTTGCCCTCTTACAGCACTAAACTATGTTTTCTACCTTTATCTTGCATCTACCTACCACTTCAGCATTTTATTAAAAATAAAAATAAAAATAATAATAAAGGGAGAAATGTGGGATCCACATATAAATCAAGTATAAAAATCAAACGAATATTCATATTTGACCTGATTGTTTATAGTTCATAATGCGTGATCAAAACCAAAAGTTTCTGTGATGACTGCCCTTGTACTGTTTACCATGTAAGAATTCATTCACTATGTAAGAATTCGTTCACCATGTAAGAACTTGTTAGTTATGTTTCAGAAGATTGGAGACTGACGAGAATTAGGCTTGAGATGGATTAATGATTGTACATTGAGCATTGACCCCCCTATACTGAATTTTATTGTTGTTAACAACCATTTGATCAATAAATATGAGAGATGCCCTCTCAAAAAAAAAAAAGTATATTCTAATGTTAAAAGAAATATGAACATACAAAAGTAGAATTGAAAGCTATAGGAAAGAAACAAATGGAATTTGAGAGAAAACAGTATCACATGTGAAAAAATTCACAGGAGGAATTTAATATAAATTCAGATATTAAAAAAGAAGACATTGATGAAATTAAGCATATGGCAAGGACTCTACCCAAACAAAAGTAGTAAAAGAGATAAGGAAAATAAGCAGATTTAAGAATCTATGAGACAAACTAAAGTAGTCTAACAAACATTATTGGAGTCTCAGAGGAGAGAGAGAAGGCAGAAAAATACTTGAAGAAATATTGACTATTTTTTTCAAACTTAATAAGAACCATAAAGCTACAAACTAAAAAAGTTCAATGAACTTTAGATAAACAAACATACTACACCAAATATCTTAGATTTCTGAAAACCTGTTGTAAAGAGAAATTTTAAAAGTAACTAGAATAAAAAAATTTACCTTACATACAAAGGTACAAAAAACACCACTGACTTCTCACCAAAAGTAATTCAAGATGCAGTCAATGTACACATACATAAAGTAGAAAAGAAAAAAAGTTCAACACAGATATGTAGCAAAATATCTTCCAAAAATATTCTCAAGAAAAAAAAACCCTGAAAGAATTCATTACCAGTACATTTGCAGGTCAAAAATTATTGAAAAAATAATTTCTTTATGGTCATAGAAAATTATTCCAGATGGAAAATTTGAGCTATAGAAATGTATGAATAGTAATGGAAGTAGTTTGCATCATGGTTTAATATAAAATATATTTTTATTATTAAATGTTAATAATTTGATTAAAGCAAAAATACTACATATATTATGGGGTTTATAATATCTATAGAAGTAAAATGTATGGCAAAAATAGTACAAAGGATGGAGGATGGTAAAAATGGAAATATTTTTATAAGTTTCTTCTTTTATGTGTAAAATGCTATAATATTGTTTGAAGGTAGAATGTCATAAATTAATGAGATATAGTAAACTCTAGATTAACTCCTTAAAAAAATAAGATTATAGCTATTCAGACAACAGAGAAAATAAAATACTAATAAATGATTAATCCACAGTCAAAATGGAAAAACAAAACAAAACAAATATGACATGGAATAATTTAAAATAATAAAAGAATATTAAGATGGTAGGCTAAATACAAATATATCAATAACCATGTTAAATGTAAATGGCTTAAACACTGAACTAAAAGACAGAGAAATGAGAAGCTATGTTTATATCAAACAAATTAGAGTTTGGGCAAAGGAATACGTAGAATTAAAATTTCTCTTATTGAAGTAGTAGAAGTCTTCTATGTATCTCATTCCCTTCTGTCTACCCGGGCAGTTCAAAACATTTTAGATTTGCCTGTGTGTATATATACATACAAATATACCCACCACCACTACTACACCATCATAAACACATGTTTTATAAGGAATTTCTTTTACTTTAGAAAATACTCTAAAGTTAGAGTTTATGTCCACTTATATCAGCTGGGGCTTCTTTTTTTCTAAATAAGAATAACCACTGACATTGATTGCTGATTCATTGGTTCTCAAATTTAGAATTACCTGATGAGTTTTGAAAAACACTTATGTCTGGATTTACTAGATGTACCAAATTTTGAGAAACCCTGAGGTAAAATGATTGATGAATAATATGAAGTAATAAATCTTACAAGAATCTTTCAAATCTTTATCCCACTTAAGGATTGAAAATTCTGAAAATAAAAGTTTAACTTAGAATTCCTGAATAATGCTTGAATACTCCAACATGTATTCAGAGGTATAAGAGCAATCAGGTTATTAGACTATATAATCTCTAAGAACTGCATGCATTGATGTAAAGAGAGTAATTCATTTGTGCAAGAACACATTGATAATTAATGGCAGACCTGGGCAAGGAACCCACACCTCCTGGATGTTAAGACCAATGATTTTTTCACCATATCTGTTATTCTCTCAGTTGATTGGATATACTTGACATTGAAACTCATTTGTGCAAAGCTGCTTATGCTTGGCATTGTCATATAAATTTCACACTTCAGAATTTTTATTACTTAACAGTACATTTATTTCAAGTTATCAATCATTGTCCCTTTACTGTGAATGCAACATAGTGAAACACTTCTCCACAATCCAATATAATGCCATTCAAATTTTTCAATTGCTTTCAGGCAACTATGTAAATTATGACAATACATTGAAACAGGTAAACTAATTTCTTTATTCAATATAAAGTATTTATCAAAGATCATTATACATAGCTCTACTTGCAAGATAGGTCTAAAAAACGAGGCATTGTCACATTGTGTCTTACAAAGTATGCTCTTTGGAACATTAATTCTTAAAAATGTTTTACAAAGGAATGTTCCATGTTGCAGTATATTTAGCAAACAATGCATATTCTATTTTCCTTCTTGAGATTCATGAAAAATATTAAAGTCTCTGAGAAGCCACGCAGTAAAGGATCCCACTCTTATATACAGAATTTCCCAAACTTAGTTAATCCCAGAACCTGTTTTTTAATGCAGAACCTATTATATTGAAGGCAAACAATGTTCTATGGAAAACAATTGCATTGCATCTTTCTAGATTTGCTGTAGAAATCTAGCAATTATGAAGGTTCTAAGTTACCACACGTCCAGGTAATGTCCCATCTGTCAAAATCACATTAGCATCTCATTTCCCTCTGCTACCAGACAGGGTCTATTCCTGAGACTTCTCTTCAATGTCACTGTCAGTCCCATTTATACTACACAGAGAATGAATATCTGTGTCACCTATGAACTTGACAAAAACTTGCTTCCTGCCACTGCTCACCTCCACTGTCCATCTCCATCAAGTGCTCCAGTGATGCACTATCATTGCTTGTACATAAAATTACTTACATTTCTACTCTACTGTACTGTAATTTCTGTAAGAGCAGGGGTCATTTCTCTCTAGTTGTCAGCATGTTCTCAGAACCTTCTATTATTTCTATCATGTATTTTGTAATTACTGTTTAAGGTATCCTTGGAGAAAGAAGACTTATAGGTAGGAATTGGGTCTCTCATTTTGCAGTCCCACTAGCCTTAACACAATATCTACATAACAGTTTCTTCAAAACTATTATTTTTATAACTATTGTTATCCATATATATATTACTGAAAGTATAAATGCTGTCCTAAATTAAAAGGTAATAAATCAATTTTTAAGTAGAAAAAATCACATTAAAGGATAGGTATATGACAGAAATACTATGCACTGACTTTAGGCCCTCCTTAAGAAACATTAGTAAACACAACTTTTAAACTTGCTCAAGGTCCATTCCATTCTTTGACATCCCTGTAAGTCACGTTCTTTGGGGACCCTTATTCTGTAGCCTCTACTCCACCCAAATCAAATGTTCAGCACCTCATGGTTTACTGCACTCTAACCTATGTTAGAATTGACCATTCTCTCCCCCAGTGATTATATAGATGGTCCCCAATTTACAATGGTTTATGATTTTTGACTTTATAATCGTGTGAAAGCAATACATATTCAGTACAACTGTACTTCGAATTTTGAATTTTGACCTTTCCTAAGCTAGCAATATGTGGTATGACACTCTGGTGCTGTTGGACAGTGACAGTAACCATAGCAACCAGTCAGCCACGCGATCGTGAGCACCAATATATTATAATCATTCTCTACCCATTCTGTGGTTTACTATCAGTAACAGTATTCAATAAATTACATGAGATAACATTTTATTATAAAATAGGCTTTGTGTTAGATGATTTTGCCAAACTGTAAGCTAAAGTGCTCTGAGCACATTTAAGTTAGCTTAGGCTAAGCTATGATGTTTGGTAGGGTAGGTGTATCAAATGCATTTTCAACTTACAGTATTTTCAACTTATGATGCATTTATTGGAACACCACACCATCGTGAGTCAAGGAAGATCTGTACTAGTAAATTTAATTTATGCTAAAGTGTTAATGGAATATACTCCGTTACTCCTGCCAAACATTAACAATTCAACATAAACCTTTATATGAAAAGTCAGGATTGAGTATGGAATCTCAGAAACAACAATCGGGGTCTGCAATTCAGCTCTTAGGTTTAAAGATTTCATGTGAATGAATTGCTTCCTTGAACTGATTGAATATACTTGAAAAAAAAAGAACTCTTTGCTCTTAACAATTGTGAATTATATTCAGGTCGATCCTCAGTGTGTTTCTAATGATCACATCCTTCAATGTGCAACTTTTATACACATAATACAGCAAAGCCCAAAATTCATCATCAGTCAGTAAGAGAAGCCAAAGCTCCTGACAACATGGTAATTCTCCTCCTATACCAAATGTAGGACAATAAGTGCTATTTCAGTGCTCCAGCCAGTATTATTAGAGCCCCTACTATATTAAAAGCAGTGTATTAGGTTATATAGGAGGTAGAGTGATAACAAAAAAATAATCCTTAACTTCAGGAAAATATACTTAGCACTGCCAATGTCTGCCAAACAAGCAAAATACCATTTTAGATACAATGTGTTAGCTCTATCCAAACCAACATCTTATATGCTGCAATTTCCAAATTGGGAATGTATACATTATTTAAACCTTTCTAACATTAGACCCTCATAAAATGTCCCTGCATACATTACCCCAGATTCTCAATGATATATGATGCACTATATTGAAAAAATTGAATACTTTGTATTTTTTAAATGCAAATATTTTTGGAAGTATTAAATTACAATTGTTATGCATTTTTAAGATGTTAGTGTAAAAACATTTTAAAAACTTAGACAATGCTGAAAGCTATGTATTACAGATTTTTTTCCTCTTTGACTTCTCTTGGATTTATTGAATGCTTTATTGTTCATTTTTTCTCCATTTCCTTTTTTCTATTAGCTTATAATGTAAACAATACATTTTAATTAATTGAATTATTTCAGTGTTAATACGTGACTTATAAGATTTAAAGTTACATTTTTTGAGGATGATTGAAATAAAAAGTAAGGAACTAAGGATGATGAAACATTGATTACCAAAAGGTGGCATTCTCCAAATTATAGTGTATACATTTTTATCTCATTTGATTCAATCCTTACAATTAGTCATCAGTTTTATTATCTTAAAAGTCAATGGTAATTTAGATTTATCACACATGGATTAGTAATTTGTTAACAATAAATTATCTCACTTCATTCTGGATGATTATCCTTCCTTATAAATGGCATCCATTATTGTTTCTTTGTTCTGAAAATGTCTTCACTTTGCTCTTGTTCCTCAGTGATAATTGAAGGTGTGAAGAATTTGGGGATGGGAATGATTTTCTTTTAATACTTTATGCTTGTTTCAGTACTTTGTTGGTAAGAAGCCCACTGTCATCTTAACTATCATGGTAATTTCTTCTTTTCTCTTATCACTTTAAAGATCATTCCTTCTCTTTGGCGCTCTGCACTCTCTGCTACATTCTGGATACTTTCCTCAGATTTATTTTCCATATTGTTAGTTACGTCTTCAGCTGTGTACAATCCAATTTTTAACTCATCTGCTATTTTTAATTTCACTGATTTTTATTTTCATTTCTAGAAATTCATTTTAGTTTCTTAAAAATATTTCTGTTCCTCTTTTCATATTGTGATTCTTTTTATAGATTTTACTTTTTATTGTAAATCTCTATCTACAGAAGTCCTGCATGATCTGGTTTGTGCACTTTTCTTCAGAGAGTAGGTTTACATGAGCTTCTAATAATCACCCAGTGTTTTCACTAGTGTCATTGTTTCATTTCTCAGTTGGAATTGTTCAGTAACTAGGGGAGAGTAAATTTGGATGCCACATGCATGACAGGCAAGGGTTTAGAGCTTCGATTTCTCAGAAGGCATTTTATCCTCCAGGTGTAAAAGCCTAAGAAGACACCATCTTTCTTGCCGTATTCATGGCATAGGGAAAAGCTTTTCCAGCCATTTACACGGACAGGGCAACTCTTCCAGAGCCCAATTTTCCTGACAAGCTGTCTTTTCAATTGTTTGGCTAAATTATTTAATATATCTTACATTCTCCAACTGATTATAGGAAATAATAATTCTAATTTATTTTATGAAGTTCATTGATCAGTATTATATAAGGTTAATTTTTTATAATGTGAAAAGCACTTTGTAAACTTTAGAGCACTATATTTAAGTATTTTGTTAAGCCTTGTGAAACAAAACATTTAAGAAAACTACTGATGTCCTCTCTTTTTTTTTAATTAATTTTATTTTGGCATCATTAATCTACAATTACATGAAGGACATTATGTTTACTAGGCTCCCCCCATCACCAAGTCCCCCCCACATACCCACTCACAGTCACTGTCCATCAACATAGTAAGATGCTGTAAAATCACTACTTGTCTTCTCTGTGTTGCACAGCCCTCCCCGTGCCCCCACACACACTATACATGTCAATCATAATGCCCCCTTTCTTTTTTCCCACCCTTATCCCTCCCTTCCCACCCATCCTCCCCAGTCCTTTCCCTTTGGTCACTGTTGGTCCATTCTTGGGTTCTGTGCTTCTGCTGCTGTTTTGTCCCTTCAGTTTTGTTTTGTTCTTATACTCCACATGTGAGTGAAATCATTTGATACTTGTCTTTCTCTGCCTGGTTTATTAGAGCATAATACCCTCTAGCTCCATCCATATTGTTCTGAATGGTAGGATCTATTTTTTTCTTATGGCTGAGTAATATTCCATTGTGTATATGTACCACATATACACATTCATCTGCTTTATCCATTCATCTGCTGATGGACATTTAGGTTGCTTCCATATCTTAGGTATTGTAAATAGTGCAGCGATAAACATAGGGGTGCATCTGTCTTTTTCAAACTGGAGTGCTGCATTCTTAGGGCAAATTCCTAGAAGTGGAATTCCTGGGTCAAATGGTATTTCTATTTTGAGCATTCTGAGGAACCTCCATACTGCTTTCCACAATGGTTGAACTAATTTACATTCCCACCAGCAGTGTAGGAGGGTTCCCTTTTCTCCACAACATCGCCAACATTTGTTGTTGTTTGTCTTTTCAATGATGGTGATGCTTACTGGTATGAAGTGATATCTCATTGTAGTTTTAATTTGCACTTCTCTGATGATTACTGATGTGGAGCACCTTTTCATTTGCCTGTTGGCCATTTGGATTTCTTCTCTAGAGAACTGTCTATTCAGCTCTTCTGCCCATTTTTTAATTGGATTATTTGTTTTTTGTTTGTTGAGGTGTGTGAGCACTTTATATATTTTGGATTTCAATCCTTTATCAGATCTGTCATTTATGAATATATTCTCCCATACTGTAGGATACCTTTTTGTTCTGTTGGTGGTGTCCTTTGCATGCCAGAAGATTTTCAGCTTGATATAGTCCCATTTCTTCATTTTTGTTTTTGTTTCCCTTGCCTGGGGAGATATGTTCAAGAAGAGGTCACTCACGTTTATGTCTAAGAGATTTTTGCCTATGTTTTTTTCTAACAGTGTTATGGTTTCATGCCTTACATTCAGGTATTTCAAACATTTTGAGTTTACTTTTGTGCACAGGGTTAGACAGTAATCCAGTTTCATTCTCTTACATGTAGCTGTCCAGTTTTGCCAACACCATCTGTTGAAGAGACTGTCATTTCCACATTGTATGTCCATGGCCTCTTTATCGAATATTAGTTGACCATATATGTTTGGGTTAATGTTTGGAGTATCTATTCTGTTCCATTGGTCTGTGGCTCTGTTCTTGTGCCAGTACCAAATTGTCTTGATTACTGTGGCTTTGTAGTAGAGCTTGAAGTTGGGGAGTGAGATCCCCCCACTTTATTCTGCCTTCTCAGGATTGCTTTAGCTTTAACTATTTATTCCAGTTCATTGAAGAATGGTGTTGGTAGTTTGATAGGGATTGCATCGAATCTATATATTGCTTTGGGTAGGATGGCCATTTTGATGATATTAATTCTTCCTAGCCAGGAGCATCGGGTGAGTTTCCATTTGTTAGTGACCTCTTTAATTTCTCTTAAGAGTGTCTTAAGTTTTCAGGGTATAGGTCTTTCACTTTCTTGGTTAGGTTTATTCCTAGGTATTTTATTCTTTTTGATGCTATTGTGAATGGAATTGTCTTCCTGATTTCTCTTTCTATTAGTTCATTGTTAGTGTACAAGAAGGCCACAGATTTCCGTGTGTTAATTTTGTATCCTGCAACTTCACTGAATTCCGATATTAGCTCTAGTAGTTTCGGAGTGGAGTCTTTAGGGTTTTTTATGTACAATATCATGTCATCTGCAAATAGTGACAGTTTAACTTCTTCTTTACCAATCTGGATTCCTTGTATTTCTTTGTTTTGTCTGATTGCCATGGCTAGGACTGACAGTACTATGTTAAATAACAGTGGGGAGAGGGGGCATCCGTGTCTTGTTCCTGATCGCAGAGGAAAAGCTTTCAGCTTCTCGCTGTTCAGTATGATATTGGCTGTGCTTTTATCATAGATGGCCTTTATTATGTTGAGGTACTTGCCCTCTATACCCATTTTGTTGAGAGTTTTTATCATGAATGGATGTTGAATTTTGTCAAATGCTTTTTCAGCATCTATGGAGATGATCATGTGGTTTTTGTCTTTCTTTTTGTTGATGTGGTGGATGATGTTGATGGATTTTCGAATGTTGTACCATCCTTGCATCCCTGGGATGAATCCCACTTGGTCATGGTGTATGATCCTTTTGATATACTGTTGAATTCTGTTTGCTAATATTTTATTGAGTATTTTTGCATGTACATTCATCAGGGATATTGGTCTGTAGTTTTCTTTTTTGGTGGGGTCTTTGCCTGGTTTTGGTATTAGGGTGATTTTGGCTTCATAGAATGAGTTTGGGAGTATTCCCTCTTCTTCTCTTTTTTGGAAAACTTTAAGGAGAATGGGTATTTTGTCTTCTCTGTATGTCTGATAAAATTCTGAGGTGAATCCATCTGGACCGGGGGTTTTGTTCTTTGGTAGGTTTTTGATTACCGCTTCAATTTCATTGCTGGTAATTGTTCTGTTTAGATTTTCTGTTTCTGGGTCAGTCTTGGAAGGTTGTATTTTTCTAGGAAGTTGTCCATTTTCTCCTAGGTTTCCCAGCTTGTTAGCATATAGGTTTTCATAGCAGTCTCTAATAATTCTTTATACTTCTGTGGGGTCCATTGTGATTTTTCCTTTCTCATTTCTGATTCTGTTGATGTGTGTTGATTCTCTTTTTCTCTTAATAAGTCTGGCTAGAGGCTTATCTATTTTGTTTATTTTCTCAAAGAACCAGCTCTTGGTTTCATGGATTTTTGCTATTGTTTTATTCTTCTCAATTTTATTTATTTCTTCTCTGATCTTTATTATGTCCCTCCTTTTGCTGACCTTAGGCCTCATTTGTTCGTCTTTTTCCAATTTCGATAATTGTGACATTAGACCATTCATTTGGGATTGTTCTTCCTTCTTTAAATATGTCTGGATTGCTATATATTTTCCTCTTAAAACTGCTTTTGCTGTGTCTCACAGTAGTTGGAGCTTTTTGTTGTTGTTGTCATTTGTTTCCATATATTGCTGGACCTCCATTTTGATTAGGTCATTGATCCATTGATTTTTTAGGAGCATGTTGTTAAGCCTCCATATATTTGTTTGCCTTTTTGCTTTCTTTGTACAATTTATTTCTAGTTTTATGCCTTTGTGGTCTGAAAAGTTGGTTGGTAGGATTTCAATCTTTTGGAATTTACTGAGGCTCTTTTTGTGGCCTAGTATGTGGTCTATTCTGGAGAATATTCCATGTGCACTTGAGAAGAATGTGTATCTTGTTCCTTTTGGATGTAGAGTTCTGTAGATGTTTATTAGGTCCATCTCTTCTAGTGTGTTGTTCAGTGCCTCTGTGTGTTCTTACTTATTTTCTGTCTGGTGGATCTGTCCTTTGGAGTGAGTGGTGTGTTGAAGTCTCCCAAAATGAATGCATTGCATTCTATTTCCTCCTTTAATTCGTTAGTATTTGTTTCACATATGTTGCTGCTCGTGTATTCGGTGCATATATATTTATAATGGTTATATCCTCTTGTTGGACTGAGCCCTTTATCATTATGTAATGTCCTTCTTTATCTTTTGTTACTTTCTTAATTTTGAACTCTGTTTTTTTTCTGATACTAGTATTGCAACACCTGCTTTTTTCTCTCTGTTGTTTGCATGAAATATCTTTTTCCATCCCTTGACTTTAAGTCTGTGCATGTCTTTGGGTTTGAGGTGAGTCTCTTGTAAGCAGCGTATGGATGCGTCTTGCTTTTTTATCCATTCTATTACACTGTGTCTTTTGATTGGTGCATTCATTCCATTTAGGGTGATTATTGAAAGGTATGTGCTGATTGCCATTGCAGGCTTTAAGTTTCTGGTTAACAAAGGTTCAAGTTTAGCTTCTTTACTATCTTACTGTCTAACTTAACTCACTTATTAAGCTATTATAAACAGAGTCTGATGATTCTTTATTTCTCTCCCTTCTTATTCCTCCTCCTCCCTTCTTCATATTTTGGGTGTTTTTTTCCTTGCTCTTTCTAGGAGTGCTCCCATCTAGAGCAGTCGCTGTAAGATGCCCTGTAGAGGTTTTTTGTGGGAGGCAAATTCCCTCAACTTTTGCTTGTCTGGGAATTGTTTATTCCTTTCTTCATATTTAAATGATAATTGTGCTGGATACAGTATTCTTTGTTCGAGGCCCTTCTGTTTCATTGCATTAAGTATATCATGACTTTCTCTTCTGGCCTGTAAGGTTTCTGTTGAGAAGTCTGATGATAGCCTGATGGGTTTTCCTTTGTAAGTGACTTTTTTTTCTCTCTGGCTGCCTTTAATACTTGTCCTTGTCTTTGATCTTTGCCATTTTAATTATTATGTGTCTTGGTGTTGCCCTCCTTGGTTCCCTTGTCATGGAAGTTCTGTGTACCTCTGTAGTCTGAGAGGCCATATCCTCCCCTAGTTTGGGGAAGTTTTCAGCAATTACCTCCTCAAAGACACTTTCTATCCCTTTTTCTCTCTCTTCTTCTTCTGATATCCCTATAATGCAGATATTGTTCCATCTCAATTGGTCACTTAGCTCTCTTAGAATGCTTTCATTCATGGAGATCCTTTTATCTCTCTCTGCATCAGCTTCTCTGCGTTTCTGTTCTCTGTTTTCTAGTCCATTAATGGTCTCTTGCATCTCGTCCATTCTCCTTTGAAGTCCTTCCAGAGATTGTTTTATTTCTGTATTCTTCCTCCTTAGTTCTTGCATATTTCTCTGCAAGTCCACCCGCATGTTTATGACTTTTGTTTTGAATTCTTTTTCAGGAAGATTGGTCAAATCTATCTCCCCAGGTTCCTTCTCAGGGGAAGATGTAGAAGATGTCGAAGCTGTCTGGGTTACTCTTGTCTGGATCAAATTTTTTTGCCTTTTCATGTTGATAGGTGCGGTGGTATGCTATTGACTCGTCTGTCAGCTGGGAGAGTCAAGACTCTTTCCACTTGCTCCTGGCCTTTCTTTACTGGTACAACTGTGACCTCTAGTGGGTTGTGTTGGGCAATTGAGTGTACATTGGGTCTCTGTATCTTGCCTGGCCGGTATGGAGGACACTCCATTGCTGTGGGCGTGACCAGTCTCAGGCTGCTGCTCTGCTATGGCGGGGTCCGGAGGGGTAATGGACAGGGTGCTGTTTAGCTGTTTACCTCCATGAGGGGTCTCAGAGCTGTTGCCCAGGGGGTTAGTGCACCCGGAGTTCCCTGGAATTTCCAGCTCCTGGACTGTGACCTGGGATGCTTCCGTCCAGCTGTGGGGTACCTGTCCCTTTAAGACTTTCAAGAAGCACTCGCTTTTCTTTGTCCCAGGGGCACCGGCTGTGGGACCTGCTCACAGGTCTTACTGTCCTGCTTCCCTAGTTTCCAGCACCCCATGCATGCACTGCATGTCTGTGCTCTGGTGCAGATGGCTGGGGCTGGGTGTTTAGCAGCCCTGGGCTCCCTCTCCCTCCCCGCTCCAACTCCTCTCCTCCTGCCGGGATCTGGGGTGAGGAGCCTCGGGTCCTGCCGGGCTGCGGCTTGTATCTTACCCCTTTCACCAGGCGCTGGGTTCTTGCAGGTGTTGATGTAGTCTGGCTGTTGTCCTGTGTCTTCTGGTCTCTCTTTTATGGATAGTTGTATTTGCTGTATTTTCAAAAATATATGTGTTTTTGGGAGGAGATTCCCACTGTCCCATTCACACTGCCATCTTGCCTCCACCCTCCTGATGTCCTTTCTGCTCTGTTAAACTACTTAGATGTTTAAAACTTGTTACATTATTGGTATTCTATTATTAATGCTGATTATATTATAGAAGCAGTATTTGAAAAGAAATTCCCAGAGAATCAGTTCATTTTATAAAGTGGTCTATGTAAAAAACACTTGAGTAACAGGTAACTTAGTTTTGTCATTACTGTCATAAGATGGAAGAAATGTTTTTTTAAAAATCCAGTGGTTTCTTTTAATATTCTTTATTCTACTTTTCCTATTTTAATGTAATGATTATGCATTTTGTGAATTTTTTATTTAGTTATGTCTTTTGTGTGTTTCGTAGAAGGCACTATTTTTCAATAAAACTTCAAGAAAAGTTCACAGTAAGGAGTTAGGGGAAATATTGTATGCATAGACATCATGACATTAGAAACCTGATTTTAAGTACCCATTCACTAACTATTAACTGTGACTATGGTGTAAATTACTGCAGCACCTTCATTTTCCTCTTTAACAGTAGAAGAGATCTAATTATTACTGAGTACTTAAGAAGTGCTGGCTGTGTGACAAGTGCTTTCAATACATGGACTTAATTAAATGTCACAATATCACTATTGAGTTTTATCCATATTGTGACAGAGTTGAGAAACTAAGTTGGTTTTATATCAAATTCATATGTGCATTGCTCAGTAACACACTGACCGAAAAGACAGTATGAATTCCCATATCTCAATAGGTAACTTGGGTAGAGAATTTCTGGTTTCCTAGGCTATCATTTTCAATGTCAAAAATAAACAATTAAAAACAATGGAGTTCTATTTTTGACAAGACACCTAAGATATAATGTTTAAAAAGATCCTCTTCATAAAAAAATTCAATAGCATAATATATACAATGAGAACAAATTTCACTACTAAATTTTGGCAAACTTTAAAAGTGAAGTTTATTAAGTCCTAATCTAAAGCAAAATTTAGATGTTTTGTATTTATATGAGAGTCATAAGAAATACATATAGTGTTTAAATCATTGTCATGACCAAGATGCTGAGTAGTTCCTATATGCGTGTCCCCCAAACCTCTCCAACATCCTTCAATCCCTGTCACTGATCCAAGCCCCTTGGCAACCACTGAGCTCTCTTCAGTCTGGAATATTTTGGCTTTTCCAGAATATCACAAAAGTGGAATCACACAGTATATATTAATTAGTATACAGTATGAGTATGGCTTCATTTGCTTAGCATAATGCATTTGTGATTCATTCATGTCATTGCGTATATAAGCAGCTGCTCTCCATTTTCTTGTTGGTTACTATTCTGTTCTTTGATATACTGCAGTTTATTTATACTTTCACCAATTGAAGAATATTTCAGTTGTTTTCAGTTTTGGGAGATCGTGATTAAATCTGCTATAAATAGATGTACACAAGATTTGTATGAATACCAATTTTCATTGCTTTCAGGCAAAAGCTTAGGAGTGAAGTTGCTAGGTTGCATGGTGATTTTGACTTTATAAAAAACTGCTAATCCAGAGTGCCTGAGGGTATCACATTCCCATGAGCAAATATGAATATTCTATTTTGCAATATGGATACACCAGGAGTTATTAATTTCCACTTATGGTTTTTTGTTTTTTAATTTTAACCATTCAAATATATGTGTAATAGTGACTCGTTGTAGTTTTAATTTGCATTTTCCTAATGAACAACACTGTTCAACTGATCTCGTGTGCTTGTCATGTACATATTCTCTCCAGTAAGGTGTCTGCTCAGATCTTTTTCAAATTTATATTACTTTTTTAATAATAGAATATGTCTTTTACCAGATGTTTTACCTGTTCTATTATAATACACACTTAATCTTTTCATATTCTTAATACTGCCTTTTGAAGGGCACATTTTAAAAAATTTT
Source organism: Manis javanica (assembly GCF_040802235.1). Classification (NCBI taxonomy): domain Eukaryota; kingdom Metazoa; phylum Chordata; class Mammalia; order Pholidota; family Manidae; genus Manis; species Manis javanica. The sequence goes on along the minus strand of NC_133156.1, from coordinate 215,011,602 downwards.
TTTATCATGGTAAGAAAACACCACTAGATTTTTGCTCTTGACAATATTTTAAGAGTATAATAAAATAGAGTTAATGATAGGCACATGTTATATAGACTGCTAGAACTCATTCATCTTAACAAGTAACTGAAGCTACACAACGAAGTTGCTGAAGGTGAACAGCAACTCCTCATCTCCCCCTCCACTCACTCTCCTGGCAACTACTATTCCACAATATGTTTCTATGAGTTTGATTATTTTAGATACCTTGCACAAATAGAGTCATGAATCATTTACTCTTTTTTGACTGGCTTATTTCACGTGGCATAATATCCTATAGGTCCATCAATGTTGTAACACATTGCAGAACTTTCTTCTTTTTTAAGGTTGAAAAATAGTCCATAGTAGGTTTATACCACATTTTCTTTATTCTCTTATCTGTCAATGGAAATTTAGGTATTGTGAATAATGCTATAATGAACATGGGTATGTGGACGTCCTTTGAGATACTTAATTATCTGAATATTTACCCAGAAGTGGAATTGCTGGATCATATGGTAACTCTAATTTTTTCAGGGACCTCTATATTTTTTTCCTTAGTGGCTACACCATTTTACATTCCCACCAAGGTGTACAAGGATTCTAGTTTCTCCACATGCTTATCAACATTTATCTTATTTTATGTACATAATAGCCATCCTAATAGGTTGAGGTGATATCTTACTATGGTTTTGATTTGCATTTCCCTGAATGATTAAAAATATAGAACACCTTCTCATACCAGTTGACCATTGTATATCTTTGGAGAAATGTCATTCAAGACCGTTGCCAATTTTTTAATTAGTTTATTTGGGCCTTTTTCCCTATTGAGCTGTATGAATTCTTTATATATTTTAGATATTAACCCCTTATCAGATATTAGTATTGCAAACATATTCTACCAAAGATTATCTCTGCACATTGTTGTTTCCTTTGTTTTGCAGCTTGTTAGTTTGATATATTTCCACTTGTTTATTTTTGCTTATGTTGCTTATGTTGCTTATGCTTTGGCTGTCATATCTAAGGAATTAATACTGTGCCCAAAGTCATGAAGATTTTCCCCTGTGTTTTCCTAGCAATTTTATAGTTTCAAGTTTTATGTTGAAGTCTTTAATCCATTTTGTGTTGATTTTTGTGCATGGTATAAGGTAACAGTGTAATTTTGTTTCTTCTTTGCATGTGATATCTAGTTTTACCTACACCATTTGTTGAAGAGATTGTCCCTTCCTCATTGTGTATTCTTGGCATCCTTGTTGAAGATCAGTTGGCCATATATGTGTATGTTTATTTCTAGGCTCTTTGTTCTATTTGATGGCTCTATATGTCAATTTTTATGCCAGTACCATATGGTTTTAATTACTGTAAATTTTTAATTTATTTTAAAATTAAGAAGTGTAATAGCTACAGTTTTGCAGTTCTTTCTCAAGTTTGCTTTGTCTATTTGGCATCTTTTTGGAAATACATATGAATTTTAGGATTGTTTTATCCATTTCTATAAACAATGCCATTGGGATTTTGACAGAGGTTACCTTGAAGCTGTAGATCATTTTGGATAGTATGAACATTTTAGCAATTAAAATCTTCCAACCTATGAACATGGGGTTCCTTTGCATTTATTTGTGTCTTCTTTAATTTATTCATGAATATTTTATAGTTTTTGGTGTACAAGTCTCTAAACTCCTTGGTTAAGTTTACCCCCAAGTATTTTATTTTTTCTGATGGATTTTTTAAAATTTCCTTTTATAACAGTTTGTTGTTAGTGTATAGAAACAAAATGGATTTTGTATGACTTTATATCCTGCAACTTTACTGAATTATTAGTTCTAACAGGTTTTTCTGTGGAGTCTTCAGGGTTTTTTAAATGTAAAATCATGTCATCTGCAAACAAAGACTGTTTTTTAGCATTGTTTACATATATATTTTTTGCTTTTTAAAAAAAATTTTATTAAGGTATTATTGATATACACTCTTATGAAGGTTTCACATGAAAAAAAAATGTGGTTACTACATTTCCCCGTATTATCAAGTCCCCAACCATACCCGAATGCAGTCACTGTTCATCAGTGTAGAAAGATATCACAGATTCACTATTTGCCTCCTCTGTGCTACACTGTTTTCCCCGTGATCCCCCACACCAAGTGTACTAAACATAATGCCCCTCAATCCCCTTCTCCCTCAATCCCATCCACCCTCCCATACCACTCCCGTTTGGGAACCACTAGTCCCTTCTTGGATTCTCCGAGTCTGCTGCTATTTTGTTCCTTCAGTTTTGCTCTGTTGTTATACTCCGTAAATGAGGGTAATCATTTGGCACTTGTTTTTCTCCATCTGGCTTATTTCACTGAGCATAATATCCTCCAGCTCCATCCATGTTGTTGCAAATGGTAGGATTTGTTTCTTTCTTGTGGCTGAATAGTATTCCATTGTGTATACGTACCACCTCTTCTTTATCCATTCATCTACTGATGGACACTTAACTTGCTTCCATATCTTGGCTATTGTAAATAGTGCTGCAATAAACATAGGGGTGCATATGTCTTTTGGAATCTGAGAAGTTGTATTCTTTGGATAAATTCCAAGGAGTGGGATTTCTATTTTTGGTTTTTTAAGGAACTTCCATATTGCTTTCCACAATGGTTGAACTAGCTTACATTCCCAACAGCAGTGTAGGAGGGTTCCCCTTTCTCCACATCCTTGCCAGCATTTGTTGTTCTTAGTCTTTTAGATGCTGGCCATCATTACTGGTGTGAGGTGATATTTCATTGTGGTTTTAATTTGCATTTCCCTGATGATTAGTGATGTGGAGCATCTTTTCACGTGCCTGTTGCCCATCTGAATTTCTTCTTTGGAGAACCATCTCTTCATATCCTCTGCCCATTTGTTAATCAGGTTATTTGCTTTTTAGGTGTTGGTGCATGTGAGTTCCTTATATATTTTGGATGTTAACTCCTTGTCAGATATGTCATTTATAAATATATCCTCCCATACTCTAGGACACCTTCTTGTTCTATTGATGGTGTCCTTTGCCATACAGAAACTTTTTAGTTTCATGTAGTACCAGATGTTTATTTTTGCTTTTGTTTCCCTTGCTTGAGGAGAAGCATTCAGGAGGAAGTTGCTCATGCTTATATTCAGGAGATATTTGCCAACGTTGTCTTCTAAGAGTTTTATGCTTTCATGACTTACATTCAGGTCTTTGATCCATTTTGAGTTTACTTTTGTGTATCGGGTTAAACAATAATCCAGTTTCATTCTCTTGCATGAGGCTGTCCAGTTTTGCCAACACCAGCTGTTGAAGAGGCTGTCATTTCCCCATTGTATGTCCATGGCTCCTTTATCATATATTAATTGACCATATATGATTGGTTTTACATCAGGGCTCTCTAGTCTGTTCCATTAGTCTATAGGTCTGTTCTTGTGCCAGTACCAAATTGTCTTGACTGCTGTGGCTTTGTAGTAGAGCTTGAAAGTGGGGAGCATAATCCACCCAGCTTTATTCTTCCTTCTCAGGATTGCTTTGGCTATTCAGGATCTTTTGTGGTTCCATATGAATTTTACAATGATTTTCTCTAGTTCGTTGAAGAATGGTTTTAGTATTTTGATAGGAATTGCATTGAACCTGTAGATTGCTTTAGGCAGGATGGCCATTTTAACAATATTAATTCTTCCTATCCAAGAGCAGGGGATGTGTTTCCATTTATTGGTATCTTCTTTAATTTCTCTCATGAGTGTCTTGTAGTTTTCTGAGTATAGGTCTTTCACTTCCTTGGTTAGGATTATTTCTAGGTATTTTATTCTTTTTGATGCAATTGTGAATGGAATTTTTTTCCTGATTTCTCTTTCTGCTAGTTCATTGTTAGTTTATAGGAATGTCACAGATTTCTGTGTGTTAATTTTGTATCATGCAACTTTGCTGAATTCAGATATTAGATTTGGTAGTTTTGGAGTGGATTCCTTAGGGTATCTTATGTACAATACCATGTCATCTGCAAACAGGGACAGTTTAACTTCTTCCTTGCCAATCTGGATGCCTTTTATTTCTTTGTGTTGTCTGATGGCCATGGTTAGGACCTCCAGTACTATGTTGAATAAAAGTGGGGAGAGTGGGCATCCTTGTCTTGTTCCTGATCTTAAAGGAAAAGCTTTCAGCTTGTTGCTGTTAAGTATGTTGTTGGCTGTGGGTTTGTCATATATGGGCTTTATTATGTTGAGGTACTTGCCCTCTATACCCATTTTTTGAGAGTTTCTGTCATGCATGGTTGTTGAATTTTGTCAAATGCTTTTTCAGCATCTATGGAGATGATCATGTGTTTTTTGTCCTTCTTTTTGTTGATGTGGTGGATGATGTTGATGGATTTTCAAATATTGTACAATCCTTGCATCCCTGGGATGAATCCGACTTGATCATGATGGATGATCTTTTTGTTGTATTTTTGAATTTGGTTTGCTAATATGTTATTGAGTATTTTTGCATATATGTTCTTCAAGAATATTGGTCTGTAATTTTCTTTTTTTGGTTTGTCTTTGCCTGGTTTTGGTACTAGAGTGATGCTGGCCTCATAGAATGAGTTTAGAAGTATTCCCTCTTCTTCTACTATTTGGAAAACTTTAAGGAGGATGGATATTAGGTCTTCACTAAATGTTTGATAAAATTCAGCAGTGAAGCCATCTGGTCCAGGCGTTTTGTTCTTAGGTAGATTTTTGACTACCAGTTCAATTTCATTGCTGGTAACTGTTCTGTTCAGATTTTCTTTCTTTCTTTCTGGGTCAGCCTTGGAAGGTTGTACTTTTCTAGAACATTGTCCATTCCTTCTAGGTTATCCAGTTTGTTGGCATATAATTTTCCATAGTATTCTCTAATAATTCTTTGTATTTCTGTGTTGTTTGTAGTGATTTTTTCCTTTCTCCTTTCTGATTATGTTTATGTGTGTAGACTCTTTTTTTTCTTGATAAGTCTGGCTAGGGGTTTATCTATTTTGTTTATTTTCTCAAATAACTAGGTCTTGCTTTCATCTATTATTACTATTGTTTTATTCTTCTCAATCTTATTTATTTTTGCTCTAATCTTTATTACATCCCTCCTTCTATTGACTTTGGGCCTCATTTGTTCTTCTGTTTCTAGTTTCATTAATTGTGAGTTTAGATTGCTCATATGGATTGTTCTTCTTTCCTGAGGTAGGCCTGTATTGCAGTATACTTTCCTTTTAGCATGGCCTTTGCTGCATCCCACAGAGTTTGTGGTGTTGAATTATTGTTGTCATTTGTCTCCATATATTGCTTGATCTCTGTTTTTATTTGGTCATTAATTTATTGGTTATTTAGGAGCATGTTTTTAAGCCACCATGTGTTTGTGGGGTTTTTCATTTTCTTTGCATAATTTATTTCTAGTTTCATACCTTTGTGGCCTGAGAAACTGGTTGGTACAATTTCCATCTTTTTTAATTTACCAAGGCTCTTTTTGTGGTCTACTATATGATCTATTCTTGAAAATGTTTCATGTGCATTTGAGAAGAATGTGTATTCTGCTGCTTTTGGGTGTAGAGTTCTGTAGATGTCTGTTAGGTCCATCCATTCTAATGTGTTATTCAGTGCCTCTGTCTCCTTATTTATTTTCTGTCTGGTTGATCTTTCCTTTGGAGTGAGTGGACTGTTAAAATCTCCTAGAATGAATGCATTGCATTCTATTTCCCCTTTTAATTCTGTTAGTATTTGTTTCACATATGTAGGTGCTTCTTTGTTTTGGGTGCATAGATATTTATAATGGTTGTATCTTCTTGTTGGATTGACCCCTGTTTCATTATGTATTGTCTTTCTTTGTCTCTTGTGACTTTCTTTGTTTTGAAATCTATTTTGTCTGATACAAGTACTGCAACTCCTGCTTTTTTCTCCCTATTAGTTGCATGAAATATCTTTTTTCCATCCCTTTACTTTTAGTCTGTGTATGTCTTTGGGTTTAAAGTGAGTCTCTTGTAGCAGCATATAGATGGGTCTTGGTTTTTTATCCATTCAGTGACTCTATGTCTTTTGATTGGTACATTCAGACCATTTACATTTAGGGTGATTATCAATAGGTATGCACTTATTGCCATTGCAGGCTTTAGATTCGTGGTTACCAAAGGTTCAAGGTTAACTTCCTTACTATCTAAGAGGCTAACTTAACTCAATTAATATGCTATTACAAACATCACCTAAAGGTTCTTTTTTTCCCCTCCTTTTTCTTCCTCCTCCATTCTTTATATGTTAGGTATCATATTCTGTACTCTTTGTCTTTCTCATGATTGACTTGGGTATAGTTGATTTAAATTTGCATTTGCTCTGTAATTAGCTGTTCTACTTTCTTTATTGTGGTTTTATTTCCTCTAGTGACAGCTATTAAACTTTAGAAAAACTTCCATTTATAGCAGTCCCTCCAAAATACACCGTAGAGGTTGTTTGTGGGAGGTAAATTTTCTCAGCTTTTGCTTATCTTGAAATTGTTTAATCCTTCAAATTTAAGTGATAATCGTGCCAGATAAAGTATTCTTGATTCAAGGCCCTTCTGCTTCGTTGCATTAAATACATCATGCCTCTCCCTACTGGCTTGTTAGGTTTCTGCTACGAAGTCTGATTATAGCCTGATGGGCTTTTCTTTGTATATGATCTTATTTCTCTCTCTGGCAGTTTTTAATAGTCTTCCCTTATCCTTGATCTTTGCCATTTTAATTACTATATGTCTTGGTGTTGTCTTCCTTGGGTCCCTTGTGTTGAGAGATCTGTCCACCTCCATGGCCTGAAAGACTATCTCCTTCCCCAGATTGGGGAAGTTTTCAGCAATTACCTCCTCAAAGACACTTTCTATCCCTTTTTCTCTCTCTTCTTCTTCTGGTACCCCTATAATGGGAATATTATTCCATTTGGATTGGTCACACAGTTCTCTCAATATTCTTTCATTCTTAGAGATCCTTTTTTCTATCTGTGCCTCAGCTTCTTTGTATTCCTCTTCTCCAGTTTCTATTTCATTTATCGTCTCCTCCATCATATCTAATCTGCTTTAAAAACTTTCCATTGTATGTTTCATTTCTAAGACTGTGTTCTGTAATGATTGGATCTATGACTGAAATTCATTCGTGAGTTCTTGAATATTTTTCTGTACTTCTGTGAGCATGTTAATGATTATTATTTTGAAATCTCTTTCAGGAAGATTCATGAGGTCAATGTCATTTGAATCTTTCTCTGGAGTTGTATTCTTAATTTTACTTTGAACCATTTCTTTGGCATTTTATATTTGTATATGGTGCCCTCTAGTTCCCAGAAGCTCTACTCTCTGAAATTGCTCAGCCCCTGTGGCAATGTCGGGGGTCACAGGGGAGTGGCATTGGTGCCTGTGGGGTGGAAAGGGCTGTTTCCTGCTTCCCAGCTGCTATGCATGTCTCCATTGCCAGAACCAGTGAGCCAAGCACACAGGTATAATCTTCTATGCTTTGCATTTGTTGTTGCTGTAGATGCATCTTCCCTCTGGCTGGCCTAACGCCAGGGTATGGTTTGCTGGTTTGTGAGCCAGGTGGGGCTGGCTGGGGGAAGAGCAAAGCAATACTCTATGCAGCACAGTAGGCTGCATATCACGGAGGGGATCCTTGGAGCTGTGTAGCCAGCCAGGGAGCTGGAGCACCTGAAGTTCATGAATGTTTCCAACCTGCTGGGCAGAGTGCACCTGGACAATTTTTTCTACCTGTCCTTTGCATTGAGAGTGGAGTATTTTACTTTCATGTAATTAAGATTTATAACATACCTTTATAAAATATTTTCTTAGATATGTGATCAACAGTTTTGAGACTTCTGATGAAATATTTTGGAGATTCTAGTTCCATTTAACCTGAGGGAAAGATACTTCACCTGTCTTCCTCACACTGAAAATGAAGTGATAGATATTAACTAAACATATATGGTAAAGATTTTACAACATATATCGAATTGTTATGCTGTACAACTTAAACTTACACAAGTTTACACATTAATTATATCTCGATAAAGTGAGCCCATTTTTAAGATTTACTGCTCCACTGTGACTGGCTTACTATAGCGGTTAGAAAACTCCTGGTATTTCTAAATTTCTTCTATCTGAGCATAGTTCTCCATAATATATTCAGTATTTTTCCCACCACTAAATGAAAAATTCTTGAGGAGTCAGATTTTAAGAAACAGTGTATTCATTCAAAATACCATACTACTTAAAAACTCTAGCCAAGACCCTCGTAAGTGCTGTGGAGAATAGAAAGAAGAAAAATTTTGTCATGATATTGGGCAAAGTTATAATCTTGTAGAAATGGTAGGTAGCTAGTAAGGGATTTTCTCTAATGTGGTACCCAATAAAGGTAGAGAGTTATGGGAAGGTTGTAGAGAAATCAAGCACAGGATTGAGAAAGGATTGATGCAGAAAGCACATTTGAGTTAAAGGAAAAGGGTAATTGGGCAGGAAGAGAAAAAGGGCATGGGATTTCAAAAGAAATTCAGTGAGGTGAAATGTGAAGGTAGAAAATTATAGTTTCTCTTGATAACACTATGAACTACTTATTTAAAATGTGTTACTTACTTAACAATATACATGACAAACCACTGTTAACATTCCAAAAACATTTACCTATAGCAGCATTGTGAAGCAGATATTAGTGAAGATTTAGCTTCTCTTTACAGTAGGAGAAACTGAATATTTAATTAAGTTATCTCAGGTCACATAACAAGAAAGTGGCAGAGCTGAAATTTGATCTCAGACAGTTGGTTTCACACTCTGGTTATTGGTTATAATGAAATTATATGGTTTAGGAGTGACCATATAATTTATTTTTCAAACTGGGACATTTTAGAGAACAAATCAATACTCTACCAATGCTAAGGAAAATGCAATAGATGTAAATAAGGGCTGTTCAGATAAATAAGGCTATAAGGTCATTCCAACTCTAAAACCAGTAGAACAGATAATACAAAGAAGGCTTTTTTTCTCTCACCATATCTCTGATGGAAATGCCACACATTAACAGCCAAGTGCAAAAGTGAATCAATCCTTCTTAGTCTTTCTTGGGTCAAATGTGTATCTGATAATTTAATGAAGTCCCTTATCAGAAAATGAACATGTGTATATGCATGCATAAGATTTCTTGATTTCCAGGACTCCTCAAGTTCACTGTTCCTCAGAGGGGCCACAGATATCACATAGAGATTATAAATCTCTGATTTAGACAGAGAAAGTAATATAGATTTGACCATTTTATCTATTGTTAATAAACAATATCTCATTAGTTGTTAAACATGAGATTACTGAACTGACTAAAAATATCTGACTTGCAGTTTGCACACTTGTAGTATTAAATATTTTAGATTGAGATTTTTCTTGAAGAACTGTAGGTAGTGAAAATATGTAATAGATTTTCTTTAAAATATGTATCATTTTGAATATCTGAAATTCATGTACAAGATTTTTTAAAAAAGGGATTCAAGTTTCTATAATCATTATCTCAATATTTATTCTTAAAAAATCAATGCCTTTTAGAGCCCCTAAATAATCTTCACTCTCCAGTGTGAAAATTTTTATTTTTGGATATTTTAAGAGATTCATAAGTATTGCCAAAAACACAAATGGGTAGTTCAAGGAAAAATGACTGCCTACTAAGCCAATTGTTTTGGAGTACATCACCAACTCAAGATATATTATCATACATTAGTGACATATTTATTAGTTTCCTCTGTATACAGCCACTTTTAAAGGAACATAAATTGGCTGATACTACCTTTGAGACCTAAGTAGTGATAAAAAATTACTAACACTGAAATTGAAAATGATCTTTTAAATTTGATGGATATCAATGTCTATATAGAAAATGTCTATGAGGAAAATGAATTAAGACCATTGGACTAAACTCAGATTCAGAATAACTAAGTTAAAATTAGAGACTATGATTAAATGAACTTTCCATAATTCTAGAAAGCTGAAGGTAGGGCTGTTGCTCAGGAGCACCAATTCTTCTTTCTTCTCTGGATGATGTGGCTTTCCTGATGCCGAGTTTAGCTTCAGAGGGTCATGGATGCCCGTTAACATTTCCTATTAATGGAACAGGTGCATAGGTTGTGACAGTTCTTCATGAATATGAGTTACTTAGCCCTGTGTTTTGAAGGGCAATGGCACAGTTAGGACGTATCTGGCATTTATCCTTTCATGGGCAACTGCCACCCTCCTTAGCATCGTCATTGAGAAATGCTCCACTGAGCGATGCTGCCTCTGCTTCTGATGTGTGTGGCTATTTCACTTCCAGTAGAAGTCCGTATTATAGCCTTAAAGGAGGGGTTAATTTTATATAGATAGTTGCTTATGATCTCTTCCTGTCATATTACAGTTGGAAAGTGTAGTAGCTCCAAACACTGCAAACATTTAAAAAATCCTTTATTTCTTTAAAAATATTACTGATAAAATAATTTTGAAATATACATATCCTTTAAAGATAGTTTTCATTATAAGATAAAAAAGTGATTTTAATTAGCCATAATGCTATTAAAGTTCTAAAATAATTTCTTTTATGTATGCTAAAAATGTCCCTTAAAATCTTATATGCTTGAGTGCATTTTAAGGCTTTTATTTTTTAAAAGTACAACAGTAAACATATACTCAATCTAGATGAAATCTCAGCAATTCCAATTTAGGAGAATTGAATTTCTGGCTTTTAAGATACAAACTATTTCTATATTGCTATAAATGTTTTAAAGTTATAATTTATAATTTCCTATTTATAGTATTAGTCATCACTATAAAATAATGAAACTACTTTAAAATATATTGAAACTTGAACATTACCAAAAGTACTGGTCCATCTGAAACAGCTACCTCAGGACCCTGCTATCATGGCACAAAACACCTTTATAAATGCTCTTGGGGATTGCTGTTTCCTTTTATGCCTGTAATGATAGCAAGACTTTACCACCTCAGGATAAATTTACATTTTTAAAATAGTCAAAAATCATTTAGAGCTCATTATGTTCAATGACAATTGTGATCAACCAAAGTAAAATTGCAGTATTATTTGAAGAGCAGTTTTAAAGATAGCACATCATGAGCCAGCATGGTTTAATGATGAAAATACCAATCAATTAGACCCCAAACAAGACCAGGACTAAAAGCACAAAATAGGATGAAAACCAACTGATCTCCACTCCAGCTGCACTGAAGAATTAGGTGAATAGTACCTAAAATATATAGCTACTGGGACCATTCTTTATTTTTAAAATTTAATCTTAAGTGTCAGTATATTTTTGAAAACTCTTATTACTCTGCATAAAAAGGGTTACATTTGGGAAAAGTTTTGTGAGGCTAAGTAATCTCAACATTGAATGTGAAATTCTAGGAGTTAAATCTGCTGCAATGAGATATCTGAGCAGACTGGTCAATTACAGCACTGTTCAGTTTCAGGTACAAAGAAGGCCCTGATGCCACCATTTCATTCCACCCACTTTCCCATTTTCTAGAGAATGCCTAAACAATCATTAACATTTACTCACTTAACTCACTCTTTAAGATTTTGATCCTGTTTAAGAAACAGTACATCATTGAGGATAGGACATGCCACTTTCACCTATTATTAGGATACACATGCATACATACACAAGCACATGTATAAACAAGTTGTATGAATGGAGCAACTGAGAAGCACTTCTGCGGAATGAGCATATATTGAGATAAAGAGCAAATTAAAATGAAAATCTCATGAGAAGAAATTGATAGTAGGAAAATTTGGCACCAAAGGGAAGAAAGAATTATAGGAGGCTGTGGACTTCTACAACAAATATGCTTTAAAATTCTTCCCTACTTTTGACTGTGTATATAACATTACTTTTTAAAAATGTGTACTTAAAAAGATTTTGGAATATGATCAAATAGTAGAAAAAAAGAGATCAAAGTCTAATAAATTCTTCTATCTTTAAGATGACAGATCAGAGTACATACATGTTTTACTTGTCAAAATTTAGTCAATTTGTGCTCCATGTGTCCTTTTAAATGTTTTTCCATCCATGTTTATTACCTAAGCTTCACCTTGCAAAATGAAAATTCACTTTTACCTGAATATTTAATATCTCTAATATTTTATTTTCATAATTAAGATGTTTTAAAAGTTATAAGCCTGACAATATCTAGTCATTTAATTTCCACATACATTATTAAAAATCTATAGGTCTAATTATGAATTTTTGTGACATTGCATTTTATTAATTTCTATCTTAGATGATAATAAAAAATATCCCCCTTTATTCCTTCTGTGCCATCCCTGTCTCATATATAGAGGAATTATCTTATGTCTACTTGGAATCACAAGAATTAAATATTTCATTTCACTTCCTCTTCTATCCATAACTGAGTAGCAGGTGTCAAACTTGCCCTTACCATAAGCGATCAAATATCTGGACAAAAATTTGCATGGTAATTGTTCTTAATTATAAAATAACAGGTATCAAAGACTATGATAATATACTGGGTATGTGTAGTCTGTTTATCTTGATGTTTTAAAAACTCTTATTCCATTTCAGCAAAACTTAAGTTTTCTCTTCTTTCAAACTTATGTATGTTATAGAACTTTAGACTGACCTTTTGTTTGGACTATGTCCTCCTTACTAGTTCCATCTTATGGTCTGAAGAGCATGGGCATCAGTATGGTTTTGGTTGTTATCACCTCTGTAAACATGTAATACTTCCCACTGTTTGCAAATAATATAAACTGCCTTTCTAATTACAAAATTAGAACATTGTATGTCCAGAATCTTTAGTGATTTAGTTTATTTGTTCCTCTTACATCTGGAGTTAAATATACATTGGCTTTCATACAGGTTTTACTCTTTAACAAAATATTTATATAAAAATGAAATGTATACCATGGTTTTCACTTTCATGGAAAGCCCATTTAGTATTTATCTCATTGTAACATGTTTTTCACATTAAAATAATACATGAACAGTTTGTTAATATTAAAAGACAGTTTCTCTTCACCATTATTAGGTCCATTCAAAATGAAAAACAAATATGAAAATGATGTGTCTAGGTCTCCCCTCTATAAGCCTTTGAGTGTCTACAGTGAAGAACATTTTTAAGGCAAAATAAAAATGCCAAAGGATATTACTTTTAGAAAACTAAAACAGTCTTAATTGTCCTGTGTTTATATTACTCGATACACCTTAAGTCTGGCATATATAATGTAGGTTAATCCTGAGCATTCTAGAAGGTGGAGTTATTACCCAATATCTCTGTATTTAAGACAGGAGTAACTTTTATATGAAAATACAGTTAATCTGAAGCACTGATGTTTTGATGTTTTCAGTTACCCCAGAAAAATGTTTTCAGTATATTTTTAGAATGAATTGTATTTTATTTAGTGTGAAACCTTTGAAAATATTTAATTATCTCTCAAATAACTGGACACCCTGATTAAGTACCTAACATTATTAATGCTTATTAACAGAGTATATTAGATAATTCTCAACACTCTAGTAATTGCCAGTATCATTTAGAGCTTCACTTATTCAGGGGTATTATAATTTATAACTAATGATCATATATATATACATATGCATATACATATATATTTTTGCTCGATTTAACTCATTTAAACATTTCTCTTCAGATACACATATATGTATATATGTATGCATATGCATGTGTATATAAGCATATGTGCCTGTGTGTACATAAAATACACAACGATGAAACATACATGTTATTTTCAGTATGCCTTTAGAATCATGTGCATTTTATCAAAATATGCATTTTAGTATAGTTCATATACATAAAAACACAATTCACTATCAAGAAACCTTTTACAAACCCTAAGAATGAACTATAATACTTTGATTTTTATAGAACTCTAAACTTTACAGAACCCTTCCACATAGATGTGCCATTTAATTTCTTGGTATTTTACAAAACAAAGAAGATGTAATGTGCATTTCCAGTCACCGATGCAGTTATTTGCATGTTTTAGCATTCTTTTGGAAAGAAAAGCGGCACCCTAGGAAGCCACATCACATACGTCAGGTAACAGAGATCATTTAGTAATTCGAAGCATTTGTTTTTCAGTCTGTGTCATCATCTATCCCACGAACCAAGAAACAATATAATTGAAACAAAATTAACCATCTTTTATTCTACTAATTTCCACATCCATGTCAATCATGTGATGATCTAGATTACTTACAAACACATCTTACAGGAGTACACCAATTGCAACAGGATTCTTCATGTCTCTATAATTGGTACTTCTCTCACCAACTATCAATCCTAATCCAGTATTCTACTGGTAATTCTAATACATTATTTAAGAACAGTATGAAGTAATTAGCACCATTTGCATTCCTAAAAAATTGGACTAGCAATCCATCATGATGATTTGGGGATACATTTGAAAATATGATGGAAGCGATATCGGCCTTCAAGAAATATTACAAACTATAATTTGTATGAACTACAAAGAGTTTAAAGATCCCCTGATGCCCCTGTAATAATGACAGAGGGTGAAGGGGTTGTCCTGTCCGCTGAGCTTTCAAGATGAGTGGTGTATTTACGCTGAGCTATATTTATCCAGTCAAGTAATATTTCAGAAATATGTTCCTCCCAGAAAATTTAGCCTTCTCTTAAGCCAAAATTAAACTGAATCTTTTGACGGCTTTCTACTTCCTTTTCCTACACACGTTTGGATTAAATGGAAGCTGTACAAGAAGCAGATGGTCACACACCAGTGTTTTAGGAGAATTAAAACTCACTCCCTAAATTACTGGAGACAAAATAATGAAAACAAAACAGAGAAAACCTGGTGAAATTATCTGGTGAGAACTGAAAGTTTAACTTCTAGGGAAGAATGTTATCTGTGGGATAGCCATTTTTACACTAACTTCAAAGGTAGATTGGGTAACAGACCCCAGCAGAGAAAAGGTGATAGAGATGTCATTTAAAGTACACTTCCTGGAAAGAGATTGGTAACTATTTCTTTTGCTTGTGGGATTTATGTTTTCCTGAGGAATGTATAATACAGAAAAGAGGATAAAACACGTAGATGTTGAAGAATGATTATGAAGTAAAAAACCTTGTAGGTGTCCCTCAATTAAGATATCGATTATTGCTGGTATTAGAGTTGTCCACAGAACGGAACCATGAAAGAATATTACCGATATTGTCTATATATTCTATATTGGTACAGAGAGAGATTGACATTTATTAGAATGAATTGCCTTACTGATTATGGAGGCTGACAAGTATCAAATTCTGCAGTCAGCAAGCTGGGTATTTAGGAGAGCTGATGGTGGAATTTCAGTGTGAAAACTGGCTGGCTTGAAATCCAGAAGAGCCAGTGTTTCAGTTTGAGACTGAAGGCAGGAAAACACCCATGATCCAGATCAAAGGTGTCAAGGCCGGAGGTCAGTCAGTCTTGCTCTCATCAGGGCTACACACAGTAGAGGAAAGCTGCTTTGCTCAGTCCACCGGTTCAAATGTTACTCTCCTCCAAAAAAGCACCCTCACAGATACACCCAGAATAACGTTTAATGCAATAACGGGGCACCCCATGGCCTCAGGCTGACACATAAAATTGACCACTACATGCTCAGTAACTTCACGTATTCTGACGTGTTCCTTTGTGACTGTATTTCTCTACCTAACACTGACAGAAAACTAGTCTAAGATTTTTAAAAATAATCTCGCCTATTTATTAACTTTATAATATATATATATATTCTGTAAATTCATTTTTCCCAATATTTGTAAGTTTCATACATATTGATTCTTGAAACTGTAGTTAATTTTCATTGCTGCATATTATTGTATTGCATTAATGTATCACTTTTTACTAAGAATTCTGCTGCTGATATACACTGGAAAATTTTCCAGATCAGCGTTATTATGAATAAATCTGCCATCACTGTCCTTGTACCTGTTTTCTGATGTACCTGTTTTCTGATGCACATGTAATTGTAAGGTTGTAACTAGGAGATGACTTAACTAGGTCATAGGCTATACAAAAAATCATACAAACATGATAGCCATGTGTGTGTGTAGGTCTTTTTCTGGATTATTCTGTTAAAATTATCATCTGTTATCAATACTGCACTTGTTTAACCTTCATATATAGTTGAAATATTAGTATTAACAGCTGAAAGTATGAATATTTCAACTTTGTTAATCTCATTAAGGATTATTTCAGCTATTATTTATTATTTTCATATACCCTTTAGAATAGTGTTCAAAATGTTGTTGGAAATTTGCTGTTTCATTGACTCTATAGATTATCTGGATACAATTGTTATTTATAGTACTAATGAATCCAATCCATAAGCACAATAACATCTGTTCTTTTCTTATGCTTGTCAAATTTTCTTGTGCAAATACTTTCTTAGGTTTATTTCTTGGTACCTCATTATTTTGGTGATTTTATTCATTTTACTTTCATCTTTGAGATGCTTAATAATATTCAGAAATCAATCATTTCTGTATACTTTTTTATGGGATAAATTTGACAAGCTTGATTATTCTAATGATTTATCTGTTGATTCTTAAGATTTCCAATGTTCTACAATATTATTTTCCTTCCTGAATCTTTAAATATTTTATTTTCACTGCCTTATTTCACTGACTAGTTCTCCAGATATAATACTGAAGAGATATGAGAGTAATAGATTTGCCATATTAAAAATTTCAAAAGAAAATTTCTCAACACTGTATATTAAGTAGGTTGTTTGGTAAAGACATTATGAAGTATTTTTAATAGCCATTTTGGAAAGTGGCCTTTCTGATGCAATAATTGGTAAGGTCTCAGGTGCGTACATTTTTAACTTCAAAACTGCATGCCTGTAGTGTATAACTCACATAACCACAGATTAACATTACACCATCAATGCTGAACATGTGCCTTTGGGTTTTTCAATCAAATGTCCCTATTTTAGAGCTAAGAGATTTACAAAGAACATTCTCAGTGGCATGTCAAAACTGGGCAAAGACTGAATTTCTGGTGCCAAAGTTTCAGGAGTGCTACACTGGCATATAGTGTCTAATTCTACCTCTGTTGATAATGTTTAGTGTCATTTGGAAAGCACAACACCTTGCCTGGGCCAATTATGCTATGCTAGTTTATTTATTTATTTTTCTGCCTGCTTAGCCATAAATCCAGTTCTCCATGACTCCAATAATATTTTGAGTTAATTGATATGATTTTGTTAAATTTCTTTATGCCTGTACTAGTTTGTTTCTGTGATTTGTAACCAAGGTACCCTGAACTGATATACCTTAGCACTTCCAAACACTCTAAACTATCTGGATTCCTATCTCTGTATATTGTAGTAGTCACTCTCCTTCCTCCTGAAACCCTTCTGGTTTTTTCTGAATCCATACCACCTACAGGTTGGCTCTTGCCAACAGACTCTTTGCTATAATCATCTATTTTATCTCCCTATTGCACAAGCATTACCTCATCAGATCAAAATCATGTTTTCATTAAAAAAAAAACTAAATTATGCCACCATATCCCTAACCAGCTACTTTACTATTTCTTTTTGCCCTCATAACAAAGGCCTTCAAACTTTTTCTGTACTTGCTATATTCACTTATTTATCTCCCAGTTGCTCTTCAACCAACTTGACTCAAACTTTCATATACAGTTTGAGACCTCTCTCCAAGGTCACCAATGATTACCCTATGGTGAAGCCAATGAAAAATTCCCTGGTCTCTTCTTAGGGAATATATCAGCAGCATTTGATTTGAGTAACCACTCCCTTCGTGAGATATTTTATAATAAATAAATTTTGGTAATAAATTTTCCTACCTCAATGTTCATTTTTCTTATCTTTTTTTGTTACTCATTCTCTTTTAAGTGATTTCTAATTTTTGTAGTTTTGTCTGGTACAGGTTTTGCTACATAGCTGTGTATTTCTATATGCCTTTTTTTCATTATCGGTTTCTAATATCATGGGTTATGCATCAATGTGATTATTAGTGATAATTAGAATATCATTTTCAACAATATTTTCCAATTTTATTTTCTTCATATAACTTAACAGTATCAGAAATTTTATTTTCTTCATATAACTTAACAGTATCAGAAATATTTTTAATTGTTAAACTTACATGAGGGTATATTTAATCATTGTCTCCTATTTCTAGAAGTTAATGTCTTAAAGAGCAGAGGTTTTGATAGCTTTATCATTTGTATTTGTAGGGACTGTTAAACTGCTGGCACACAAAAGCCAAACTATGTATGTCAATATCAAAAAAATCAAATTCTGTGTCAGCTGTTTGTGATTAATTCATCTTATGCCCATTTGAGCACATGTAAAACTAAAAATAAAACTGAGTGAAAACTCAGCTATTACATTTTTAGAACTAATATTTCATCCAACCAATTTTTTTTCCTGAACATGAAGCAGTAATACTCATATCTGACATATATTCCTCTAAACATTTAGTTTACATGACCAAATAATTTTGGAAATGCTGCATAACATATACTCCTTTTAGAAAATTCCAATCCAAATAAATATATTACAATATCTACAGATAAATGAATTAAAGAATCTTATTTAATTATCTTCTTTTAGATTACTTTAAAACTTTATATAGTATTCTATTTTAATTAATTTCTTGGCTTTTGGGTCATATATCTTTGTATTTCTTGTAGTGGTTTTAGGTATTACAAAATATATATGTATCTTTTCAGACTACTTAATTTATAACACATTAAGTGAAGAAGCCTTAAAATCATTTATTTCCTTTTATTTTCCCTCATTTATGTTGTAATTTTCATATGTACACCACCTATAATCATTGAAGTTCCACCACAAGTGTTATATATTGTGCATTCAACAATGCGTATTTTTTTTAAAGTTAAGAGAAAATTCTAAACATACCCAGATATTTACCGTTTTCTCTCTTTGGCCTTCATTCTTGATGTTCCAATGTTCCTTCTGGTATCATTTCATTCCTGCCTGAAGAACTTGCTTTAGCATATCTCTTACAGCATGTTTGCTACTGAAAAATTATAGTTTTCCTTCATTTGGAATGACTTTCTTTTGTCTCATTCAGAGCATGCTTAACAGCTACAGAAAGCAGGGCTGACAGTTTTCTTTCAGCACTTTTTAGATGGTCCACTGCCCTCTGCCTTCAAGGTTGCTGGTTTGCAAACCCGTCTGTGTACACGGAGGGCAAGGAGAGACTGAAGGAAGGCAGGCCCCTACAGGCAAGCTAGTGAGCAAGGGAACTTACTTAGGAGCACCTGCCTGCAGAATCGTAAGGTTACCTAGGGGCCTTAACTGGATTCAGCCACAGGTACCATCCAGGTGGTCTCAACACACATTAATCTCTTGAGGCTCTGCCCTTGAAAGTGGCTCAAGCTGTGGGAATGGAGGGCAGAAACCCCTTAATTCCAATTAAGGGAAGGAGAGAAGCCTCTGATTACACTTCATCAATCAGAGTCCATGTCCGTCCTCTTGAGGATGTCTTCCAATAATGGTTACTGATGAGAATCCATAGTTATTTACATTTTTGTTTTGTTGTAAGTAATGTGCCATTTTTCTCTGGCTACTTTTAAGAATTTTCTTTATTTTGGTTTTCAGTTTTCAGTGCTTTGTTAGTATTATCTGAGCATGATTTTCTTGAGTTTTTCCTGTGGAGTTTGTTGAGCTTCTTGACACTTAAATTTGTCTTTCACCAAATTTTGGAGATTTTGGCCAGTATTTCTTCAAATACATTATCTGAAGCATTTTTCATCTCCTTTCCTTCCGGGACTCTGTTGACATGAATGGATATAGACCTCTCAACATTGTCCCACAAGGTTCATGACTCTTGGTTTATTTATTATTTTTTTTCAAACTTTATTTTCTCTGTGCTTCAGATGAGATAATTTCTATGCTAAAGTCACTCTCTCTCCTGTCTTCTCCTTTGTGCTCTTGAAGCCATACAGTGACATTTTTATTTCAGATATTATATTTTTCATGTCAAAACTATCATTCAATGTTTATAGTTTCTATTCCTTCCTGAGAACTTCTATATCTTCATCGATTTCAAGAGCCTAACATTAACTTATGGAGCACAGTTATAACTGCTTTATAGTTTTTGATGTTTCCAACATCTTAGGGATCTCAGGGTTGGCACCTCTTGATTGCTTTTCCTTAGAAAAATGGTTTATTTTCATTTTTCTCTCACATTGCTCTGATTCTTTGCAAGCCAAGAGACTTTTTTTAAAAGACTATTATTTTACAGTAGTTTTAGGCTCATAGCAAAATTGAGAGGAAGGTACAGAGATTTCCCATATACCCTCTAGCCCCATACATGCCTAGCCTTCCCCATTACCAACATCTCCCACCAGAGGGGTACATTTTTTACACTTGATAAATCTATGTTGACACACGAGGAAATACTCACCTAAAGATCGTAGTTTACATTAGGGTTCACTCTTGGTATTGTGTATTCTGTGGATTTCGACAAATGTATAATACTATGTTTCCATCATACAGAGTATTTTCACTGTCTAAAAATGTTCTGTACTCCACTTATTCACCCCTCCCTGTAGCCAAATTTGGCAACCACTGAATTTTTTACTGTGTTCACAGTTCCCATATTTGAAATCATACAATATATAGCCATTTCAGATTGGCTTCTTTCCCTTGGTAATATGCATTGAAGGGTTCCTCCATGTTTTTTCATGGCTTGGTAGCTCTTTCTTTTTAGCTTTAAATTACATTTCTTGGACATACCACAATTTATCCATTCACCTACTGAAAGACACCTTAATTGCTTCCAAGTTGTGGCAATTATGAACAAAGCAGCTATAAACATCCATGTGTAGGTTTTTGTGTGGACATAAGTTATCAACTCCTTTGGGTAAGTACCAAGGAGCCAGCTGCTGGATGGTATAGTAAGAGCATGTTTAGTTAAGAAATCATTAAACTATCTTCCAAGGTGGTTATACCCCTTTGCATCCCCACCAGCAATGAATGAAATTTCCTGTTGCTCCACATCCTCACCGGTACTGCATGTTGTCAGTGTTCACTAAGTTCATTCAC
Source organism: Manis javanica (assembly GCF_040802235.1). Taxonomy (NCBI): domain Eukaryota; kingdom Metazoa; phylum Chordata; class Mammalia; order Pholidota; family Manidae; genus Manis; species Manis javanica. The sequence continues at coordinate 214,990,536 of NC_133156.1, read as the reverse complement.
TTTGCTTTGTAATAACCATTTCACAATCATTTTGTAGATAACCTACAATTAGATTAGTTGCCTTGATTCTTAATAATCAGTAAGGGACAGAGTGGGATGAAAATACCTATTTTTTTGTTTTACTTGATGAATACTCATGTGAAAAATCATGCTTTGCTTCCTTCTAAAATCAAGGGCATGTGCTGTAACAGCTAGTATAGCTACCTACAAGAGTAATGAAAGGCTATGGGGTAATAAGCGATGAAAAATTTCCTCACTGTCAAGAAATGCAAAAGTTTCTCCACAATCCTGACATAGGCCATTAAGATTTACATATTTATGTATTTATACACTTATTCATTCATTCACTATGTCATTCATTAAAAAAATGCAAGCATTTTCATACTACACTTGGTAGTATAACAAAATGTATGGTTGTTATTAACATGGGTTAGTAGGACAGAAGGACCACAAAAAGATGTATTAACTGGAGATAAGAGATAAGGGAGGAAAGCTGGAAATCAGTGATGTATAGTCATCCCCCCTTATCCACAAGCAAGGGATACATTGCAAGACCCCCAGTGCATGCCTGAAACAGAAAATTTTACTGAACCCTACATAGACTGTCTTTTCCCATACATATGTACCTACGATAAAGTTCAATTTATAAATTAGGCACAGTAAGAGATTAACAATAACTAAAAATAGAACAGTTATAATAATGTGCTACAATTAAAATTATGTGAACGTGGTCTACTTCTCTCTCTGTCATCTTATTTTACTGTACTTACCCTTCTTGTGATGATTTGAGATGACAAAAATGCCTCTGATGAGATGAAGTGAGGTGAATGATGTAAGCACTATGGCATAGCATCAGGATAATTTTTCCAGACTGCAGTTGACTGCAGGTAACTGAAACCAGAGAAAGTGAAACTATGGTAAAGGGTGGGTTGGGGGGTTGGGACAAGGCTACTGTAGCTGCAAAAGAGATGTTGCCTGGGTCTAGGGCTTAAATTGGAGCTGGTGAAGTTGGGAGGTAGCCTTTGGAATTAGAAACCACCAATATAGTCTGGAGTTAATTACCTTTCTGAGAGTCAATTGAGAGGGAGTCTTTTTTTCCACAAGTTTTTTTTTTTCTTGGTCCCATTAAATGTGAAACAGAGAAAATAATATTGCTTATTCAGGGTTGTTCTGAATATTAAATGATCTTATAGTGACTAACATATAGTAAGTTCTCAATAAATGGCATTTATGATAGTTCTTAAACTTTTTGTGTAAACACTTGTACTGAAATGTGGATATTAGTGCAAATTTTAAGTGTACATTGAACATCTGTGAAACAAGCCTGCAAATGTCAATATGAAGCTTATAGACACCAAAGACTTCAGATTGGGGCTTTTTAGGACTCTGTTGGGGTACTATTTTAAGATTAGACTTCAAATAATATGGGAAAATAGTTAGCCACCTATTATATGGCATGGATATTCAAATAAGTATAGACTTACATTTTGTTTGGTCTTGGTTGTATGGAAACATCACAAATGGCAGCCTGCTCACTAGATCTATGGTTGTTGTTCCACAAAGTGTTAGTCCAGATAGTATTTTTTTTGCTTTTGCTTTTACATAAAGTCAAGTTAATTTCAATACATACAATTGGGTACCTTTGTGCAAATCTATTTCCATATCCTGAAAAATCTGAAGATCTGGTAAGTATGAAACTGCATTCTTAGATGACTCTGATTTGAACGGGCTGTGTCAGAGGCCTCCTTGAAGTGAAGCTTGAAAACTCCAAATTTCCTATTAATTAGCAGTCGACCCTCTGTTATTTCCGCTACACTGAACAAGAGTGTAGGTTTCCTATTATCATCAACTTTTCAATAATTTATTTTGTCCATATGTGACCTTAAGATAATGAAATTTGCACAATATGCACATGTGTGCACATGCGCGCGCACACACACACACACACACACACACACTGGCACTAAGGCTTTCAATTGTGAAGTTAGGAAAAAGAAAAAAAAATCTGTTATATTTCTTTTCCTTCTACTCTATTTGGTCAGAAGATCTCTCTATAAGCATCCAAGTCTAATGCTGAATAATAGGCCATTGTTTCTCAAAGTTCAATGGGCATGTGAACATCCCAAGGACCTTATTAAAATGCAAATTTTCATTCCCTATGTCTGGAGAGGGCCTGAGACTCTGCATTTCCAATCAATTCTAAGATGATGCTTATGTATCCCAGGAAGCCTTCAGGGTCTTCCTCAAACAGTAGTGGTGTTGTTCAAAATAAACCAAATGAAAAAGCTCTCTACCCTATGAGAGACTTTAAGAGGACTTAAATAAAAGCAATTTTTTTAAAGGATCATTTTGGATACAAATAAGATACTTTCTTAACTATTTGTATAAATATGATTATTTCTAGCAGATCTTGATGGATGTACATTGACTGACAACTACATGGGGATCTAGAAAATAAAGAATACACAGTAATGAATCATGAAGGACTTAGAATTTACTATATCAATTTATGATTTTCCAATTACTACATCTGTCACAACTGAGGACTTCTACCCTAGATACTGGTTAAAGTAGGAGACAAGTGAGAAAGCTCAATCTTTGAAGCTAGTGGATTCTGAAATTTTCTTTTTGTTTTCAGTTACTAGGTCTAATTTCCCAATCACATGGTAGCTAGATGAGCCCTACCATGAGCATAAACACTAGTTTCCAGCCTTGGTAGTAACCTCGATTACGTGGGCCTGGTCTATATGACTTAGGGCCTGTCTTTGTTTACTTCATCACCTATTCTTTCAAATATTTGACAGGGACTGCTGTGTTCCAGGTACTGAGAATATAAAGCAGAGTATGACATAGCATTTTTCCTTTGACAACTTCCAGCCTGGTTTCCAAGTGCAAGCTGAGCTCTGCTAACCACCTGCCTGGAGTTGGTAATGCTGCCTCTGTCTCACCAGGCCCTTTCTCTAGGATCTAGTCTTTTGTATTTGATCTTCTTGGAATTCCATTTCACCTAATATGGACCATTTTGAACATTAAAACTCTTACCTTGAATATTTTCACCACCTGGGTAGAGACATCTGTTGCCATTTACTATCTCTATATAAAATCTTTTGGAATAGAAATCCTGACCCCAATCAGATAAACATTTTAATAACAAAATCTGCTTTGAATTTCTATTTGGGGCCAATGGCACCCTTCTCAGGCATAGCTTTAGAGTCCAGTTAAGCTTGGCCTTTACTATTCCTGACTAACTCTTTCTTCTTACCCCTCTCTACCATAGCTAACCCATGCAATACAAAGCGAGTGTGAAAAACTAACCTTTTTAATGTTATCCCATCTCTGGACAGTTTATCATCATATTGGATAGGAGTCATAATGGTTCTCTCTCTCCCTTTTCCTTCCCTGTTTTATCTCATGATAAATGAAAAAATCTTGCTTCCTCAACTGTACATAGAATCCTGAAATGAAACACACTATGCTGATTAATAGCCATGATTATATCTAGATTGCAAAATATGCACATACATGAAGCAAAAATAATATGGGTAAAAGGGATGGGGTAGATTGTTTTTATCATAATTAGGTTAAGCTCTTCCTACCTGAGCCACTTGACTACTGTTACATATGCACCATTTTCTCTATCCTGGTCCCAAAAGTTATATGAATATATTTTAAACCTGGTTGCATTTTAATACCATTAGTCAAGTGCTACAGAGTGAAACAGGAGCACTTGGGAAGTTTTGGAATAGGATGAATCTGGTGCTTGTTCAGCATATTGAAAGCAACATTCCTAAAACACCGAAAGAAATAAATGAAGTATTCAGACAGCAAAGTAAAGACCTTAAAGTTGGTAAGAAGAAGAATATTTGAGCTATGTATAAAGCATAACTTACACATACGTGCTCTTGAGTTTTGAGGGAATGAATCGTTATATACAACATTTCCTTACCCAGAGTTTACTTTCCCCTTGAGCCAAAAATAAGAATGAAAATGAGTGTTCATCATTTTCTTTCTTTAATTTTTTCCCTATCAATTCTTTATATTATTTTCTAATACTGTTCTGGGCTTTCTAGACAATAATCAAGATTTTGATGTGAATAGGTCATTTTAATGTCAGCTCCTTACCAAACCATTATTACATTTTTTTTTTTCACTGTTGTCTCCTTCCTCAAGTAAACCGACAGGAAGCATTTCCACAAGAGCCTATTCCTAGAGAAATTAAGGTCAGTGAAGGGCCAAATCAAGTGGTAGCAAATTTGGAAGGAAGGATGAATGATGCATTTCTCAACTACAACAGGGGAAGCAAGTTGCACTAAATTTTTTGTTTTTTTACAGAATTTTAAAAAGTATAGTGCTTACATATAACAGGATGCAAAATAATCTTTAATATGCAGTTTGTTTTAATAACATATGTATTTATGTTGAAACTGGTTAATTTTTCTGAGAAACATAGATGGCAAACAGGGAATTTGAAAGAACCACAATTGAGTAATTGAATTATTAACTTATTGGAAAATAAAATTCAAACAAAATCAAAATTCGATGATGGAGAAAAGTGACAACCATATAAACAAGGAGCCATATTATCTTATAAGAATGGTCCTCCTTCTACCAATGACATCATCATCTTATAGTCACTCAGGTGTGAAACCTAGTTGACTCACCTAACTTCTCTACAATCCACCTAGTCCAGTTGATAAAGCCCCAAAGCTTCTGTCGTAAATGTTCTTCCTTGCTCGAAATCCTTCAGTATTTCCAAACAATGATAGCAGAGATTCTTCATCTTTATACTACATAAATATCACCTAGTTACTTGATTTAAATGCAGATACCAGACACCGTAGACATTTTTTTTGAGAAGGATTGGAATCAGGGTCAATATTGTGTTTTAAGTAGTACTATCTGGTAATTCTAATGCAGGTGGTCCAAAGTTTACACTATGGCTAGTGTTTTTCTACAGTATACAGTTCAAGCACAGCCTTCCCCAATTCAAGGTAGAAAGGCCATCTCTAACCATATCTCTGAACCGAGCATAAGCAAGGTGTTTTTTTAAAAAATAATGTTGGGATTTTCAAATATACAACTAGTGGCTCACCAGTTACCCATATTATTAAATTCTCACTCCCTATAGTGTGGTCACTATCTATCAACATAGTAAGATGTTACAGAATCATTAACTGTATTCTCCATGTTGTACTACCATCCCTGTGATCAACATATATTGTGATTGTGAATTACAGTGCCCTTTTATCCCCTCCACCCCCACCCACCACAACCATGCCCCCTTGGTAACTACTAGTCCCTTCTCAGTGTCTATGAGTCTAGTGTTATTCTGTTCCTTAATTTCCATTTCACTTACAGCTTCTTCAACCTGTGATGATCTGCTATTAAATCCCTCCATTGTATGTTTCATTTCAGATACTGTATTCTTCAGCTCCAAGTGACTCTTTTGCAAGTCTTCTATCTTTTTGTTGAAGTCTTCCCTGAGATCTTGAATATTTTTCTGTGGATCTATGAGCATGTTTATGACTTTTAGTTTAAAATATCCATCAAGAAGCTTGGTGATTTGTTTCATTCAACCCTCTTTCTGGTATTTTGTCTGTTGTTTGGTTTGAAACATATTCCTCTGCCTCATTTTGTCAGGGTTGCTGTGTGTCATTCCTTTGGAGTAATAGCTTTATGAAGGAGGTGCCCTCTAGTGCCCAGAAGCTCAAAACTCTTTACTTTCCAATGCAGGAGCCCCAGTTGTTGGCGTGGAGTGGGCAGGGCTGCCTTTCTGTCTGGCCTGTAGTGGTCTGATTCAAGGCAAGCAGTTTTCTTTGGCTTCATCTTTGTGATCAGTGCAGAAGTCTCTGCTGGTGTTGCTGTGAGAGGGGCCATCCTCTGCCTGGCCTGCAGCAATAGTGGTGACTGCAGTGTTAATGGTGTAGGCGTGCTGATGTGTGGCTCTGCCCAGGCCCATTGCACAGGACCTGGAACCCACAGGGAGGAATGACCTCTTGGGGTTAGCTCCTGCAGGTATCTCCTGTGTTGGGCTGAAACAGAGCTCAGAAAGCTGGGACATTCTCCCTTTGCCTACCTGGCAGGAAAGTAAGACACTACTTCCAGGCTAAGTGGTTTGTCTGCTGGCCATGCATGCAGGGAGAAGCCTGGGGCTGCATTGCCAGTGAGGGGGATGGAGCGTCGGGGGCTTCTGAGAGTTCCTGATATGTTGGGCTGAGGGCATGCTGGGGAGGTATAATCCACCTGCCCTTTCTCCTGAGAAGAGAGCTCTGTCCAACACTTGCCCTTCGGGCACCCCTCCGACCGCTGGGAAGTCTTTCAAACTGTCCACTTTGCTTTCATCTCAGTGCCACAGGTGGAGCATGCCTGGTCTCCACAAGTGGCTGGAATCTCAGCCTCCCTGAGTCTTCCACCTGTCTTTGTTGTCTGTTCCCACTAATCAACAGAGCACCATGTAATGTGGGCTTGTGATCCCTGAGCAGCTCTCCAGGGCCAAGTGTTCAGTGATCCTGTGCTCCCACCACCACCCTGATCCATTTTTCTTTCTCCCACCTGTGGGCTGGAGTGGGGGAAGGTCTTGGGTCCCACTCAGTTGGCTTTTCTACTTTACCCTTTTCTGTGAGGTCTGTAAGCAAGTTCTTTAGCTAAATAATTCTTTTCACTCTGCCCAAAACACTATAGCTTTGATTCCAAAAATCTTTGCTGTGTTCAGCTATAGTTAGAGTACCATGTCCTCAATTATTTGCCTGCCAAATTCCTGGTCACCTTTATGGGTACAGATCAATTCCTATAATCCCCCATAGATGTTTTTATTGACATTAGATCCTATGATGTTTATTTCCATTATATATGTTTTATATATTTTAATGTTTTATAGCTTTTAATATATTTTGCATCAGTAGTTTTCATGGTAGTACATGCATCATAATCAGGTAAATCAAGTTTCTAAAGAGTACACAGCAGGAGAGATTTTATGGAGTCATTGCTTGTATCCCTAATATACTTAATTGTTTTATATATTGTATATTGTTTTGCAAATTAATCTTATTGAGAACATCATTGTGTTTTATATTTGTACTGGTTCTTCTCCTACTCTCTTTTTAATAATTGTCTTCCCTTGCTTTAAGAATTAAAGTATGACTCTCACTCATCAAGAATCTTCCTATAGGCCAATGAGGGGCAAACAAAATATAAGACTAACTATTGTTGTCCAAGAAGCCTGCTTTAGGGAAGGCACCATCCCTCTGGGAAGGCCTCATGACTTTCTCTGGCTCTTGCACGTATCTATTCAGGGTGGGGCATGGTACATAGACTGGGATATGTAAAATGTAGTTAGAGTGTTTTCAATTAAATTCAGTTATACAGTACTGGAAAGTGGGATAGTGGGAACATTCACAATTCTATTTTCATGACATTAACAATGCATCTACTAGCAATTGTAGAAGAGTGGCTCATTTATGAGATAGCCTCAAAGTTACTATAAGATTATTCCTCTTCATTTTTTAAAAATCAAAAAGTTTTATTAAAGGCATTCCCTGTTTTATGCTGCTAACAACTACAAAATAATTTAAGTTGTACTCCTAAAAGCAGAATAGCAAACCAAGTCACTTAGAAAAACTCCTAAAACACTCCTATTTTTATGGGATTGTTTTAAATGTCTATTTTGGCTAATTTCAACTCCATAGACAATTCATCTCTAAGAGACAGAGTACTGGATGTGATTCTAAGATATTAGTTTCAATAAAGCATATATATATATATGTATATATATATATGACATTGCCACATCGGGTGGCCTGCCATGTTTATCTACTTGTTTATATATAGAAGGCTTTCCAGCACTTCAAATATGTGCCAAAAATATAAAAAAGAAATTAAATTGATGGTGAGCTATTCTCATTCTAGCAGTAAATCATATTCCTATATTGATATTGAAAAGCTACAAAAACATTTTTAGTCTCTAACAGAATTATTTCTAGTATTTTCTTTTTACATCTACTAATGAACAAAATTTTTAATAGCTGTGCTTTTGATCAGTTCTATTTTAAAAACCATTGTATCAATAATAAAATCCAAAATTTTTACCTTGGAATATCATTGTCATAGCAGACAAAAGGTTAAATATTATATATGCATAAACATAAAAGCTTAAACTATTTATAGTTAATAAAAAATTAGGTAATTGAAAATGTGTAATGCATCATTATCAAAAGTCCTCTTTTTGGAGTATAGAGCAAAAACACTATGAGCACTGCTTTATATATTTTTTTAAATATTTATTCATACACATGTCTCTATTATTTTAAGTTACTCATATCCATTTTTCTCTCTTATGTTCTATTGCAGTAAGGGAATTGCAAGCTATTGATGGGTATGGATTTTCTTTCATATTTTAGGCTTTTTCACTGATAATGAAAAATGTATATTCAATAAATTATTGTTAAATTGTAACAAATATTGACCTTATTTCTAAGAGCAAATACAACTCATCTTTACCCATATTGAAGACATAAAATATTGAAAACAGACCTAAGCTAAAAAAAAAATGAATAATGCTCAGAGAAAAAGCAAACTTTCCTTCCAGTGGCAGCTAAATTTTGAAACAAAGTTCCAGTCAAGCAAGTATTTACTTCTTTCTAGCAAATCTTACATCTAAAACTACAAAGAGACTTTCAGAATCAAGAACACTATGAAATAGAAAACATGAGTTTAAGTCCTAGCTCTACCACTTATGTGGTGTGACCTTAAAAAAGTCAATCTTCTGTTTCTTGAATCAAAACAAGTGAACTGTTATATGTAACTAATTAAACATATTTTAGGTTAAAATGCAAAGAAATGTTTTCACTGTGAGGAGTTATCATTATAGTGTAGAGCAGAGCACACTGAACTCTACCGAAGGCAAGTCAATTTCCTGGGCATCGTTTGAAATACATCTTTTTTAGGTAGGAAAAAATGGAAAACAAATGGGCTTTAAATTAATCTACAAAATTCAGAGTTGGGAAGGGAACATTATCTATTCTTTTAAGCCTTAAGAAATGAGTGCATTAGAGATCCGATTGTATATAGTGCAAAATAACATAATTATGGATATTTTAACATTTGATGTGTGACACATCTGGTATGACCACTAAATTTACACTGAGCCTGAAGATTCATAAATGAGCAGATCTGCTATGCTTCTGTCTATTCTGGAACCTTCTATGAAAGTTTGGACTCAACACAGTACAAACTCTTTGTAACTATGCCAAAATGTAGTAAAAAAACATGTGAACTTTAATCTGTTCTCATAGATATTTGTAATCTTTCTGGTTAACTGCCATTGGAAATGACATCCCATTTTCATTTCCCCTCCTGCCACATTATCAAGTAAGCTTGTTCAACCTCAAATTCATCACATCATGGCAGCAGAAAGATTTGTTCCCACGTTTTCAACCATCATTTCCTGACTTCTCAGTGAGAAATTAATATATTTGCCTATACATTTTTGGCAATATCATTTTTCAGAAGTCATGCAATTACATAATTCTTTTGGCAATGTTAGCAGAGAAAAATACTTAGCAACTCAGATGTAATTCAAATTCAGTTTGGGGGCTTTTACCCTCTTGACTGATAGCTTGGTAGGATTCTTCTAACAAAAGCCAAAACTAAAGTGTCATTGGAATATATTTGAGCTTGGTTCATTATACTATAAGGTTTTGAATAATATTAACATTGTGATATTTATCATTATGTTTAACATTTTACATTTATAAGAGTGCCATGAAACCTCATGCTTAAAAGAGGAGACAAATCATGTTATCTATAAGGTTAAAAAAGGGAAATCACTCATTATCTAATATGTTTATAGTTGTTAATTATACATTCTTTTTCTAAAGACCAATCATGGAGAGAACCTCTGAATATTAAGGATAGGAATTTTCAAGACTCTATTGGAATTCAATGAACTCTACTAGAAGTCACAAATTTGTAGTAGCAGAGGGCAATCTTCTCTAGCAGTGTGTGTGTATGTGTGTGTGTGTGTGTGTGTGTGTATATATGTTGTACATATATACAATATATATATGGCAAAAACACTGGCCATAGTAGTAGTTCCTTCTCTGATAATATTTTTTTGTCACATTTCTCTGAATTTTCTGTATACATGGATGGATTTTGAGCATATAGATTACCTTCTGCAGTAATCTTTTATGTTTGAAATATTATTATTATTACTATTTTAACTGAGCTGTTCCACAGTAAACCAGAAGGGGCAGGATGAACAGATCTGTTATCAAATCATTCTAAGGGTAGTGCCCCATATAATGAAGGTTCAGTGTCTTGGAGACAGAATATCCATCAACTAGACTAAAAAAACACTAATAAAGATATGGTAGCACCAGGATGTTCTATATTCCATTCATATACTTACTTAAATTGGGATGAAAGCTCATCCATTATAACCAGAAGACAACTGACAGTCTAATAAACTTAAGAACAAATCCAGTAAGTAATCACCTGCTACTAATGGTAAGCGTCTGTCTTTAGCACAACTTGACCCTAATTTTTAAAAGTCAAAATGATGGATGCATCAAAAGTGAAAATTATATGGCAAGAAAAAAGAAATACACCCAGGAGAATGCTTGGGAATTCAGGCTGAACCTGTTGATCATGGGAGGAAGATTTCAGAATGTAACCTGAGCTGAACTCAAATTCTCTTTGGCAGAGTTTTCAGCAAATAAGAGTGAATTTGCTTCAATACAGCTCCATTTACTAAAACATGTGGAAGCTACTACTTTTAATGACTTGATTAGAATTTTATCTAAGGTCCTAAAAATGTGAGAACACTCTCTTTCTAACCATTAATGCGCCCATAGCTTAGACAGCTTTTTTATGTCAAGTATCAAAATATTTTAATTTTTATTTATTCTTACTTCCCTCCCATGTTTTAAATTTCGTATGAGGGAACTGAAAATTTGATTTTCTATTCACTACTAGTGAGGCAATAAAACCCAACAGCCAGAGCAAGCCTAATTTGGAAGGAGGCAGGAGAGAAATTGAGAGCACATGGCTTCTTAAAGCTGCAGAAGGATATTAGGATTGAGGATCAGTCATATTTCTGCCAGACACATTCATGGATTGCCTCTTGGTATTTCTCAGTGTGGCTCAGCCCAGCATTGAAAGTAGTAGAAACCCATGGCAAATAGCTATAGTTGTTTCTTCGCATCCCTGAAGCTAGCCTCCCATTTCAGAAAAAGGCATGTATTCAGACACTCCATAGAGATTTGTTAAGGAATCTCTGAGGATAAAGGCAGCAGGGAACTTCTTAGGATCAGGCAGCAGGGAAGACGAACCTCATATTCTGCATGTCTCTGGAGAGAGCATTTAGAACCCCTCTCAACGCAAAGGGAGGACTGGACTCTCTTTAGTGAATCTGATAGTGACAGGCAGTTCTGTGAAATAAGGAAATTTAGAATTAGAGGGAAGAAGCCAAATTAGGATTTTCATTTATTACATTTTATAGAGGCAAAATACTTTAATTATAAAACTAATTTTGTGTAAATATATTGCATGCTGTTTGTGACGTAGTAAACTGAAGAAATTTTTCTGTACTATATACTATTATGTCATGTAAATATATATATATATACACAAATGTATAACATATGTTATTCTCTAATATATATTGTTTATTAGCATGTATGGTTCCCTCTCTTGGAGTACTTCAGCATTCTGAGGTAACAAAGAAGACAGAGCCTATTCTATCTCACTGCATCTTAGAAAGTTTTCTTGGTCTTTTATTGCTACAACTATTATGGGAGCAGAGGCAGCAATTTCTCAAGGCTAGTTCCAAAAGGATTAAATGTGACCAAAATTTATTTAAGTCAAAATTTCCATATTCTGTTATAACCATATAACAGCATCTTCTCAAGCGTACCTCCCATCACTCGAACAGAAACTAGTGGGGCTATTACTACAGAAAGACCTACAAGGAGGCATGCTTGCCTTGCTATTTTGACTGCAAAACTGGAAAAGAATTTCGATAGGGAAGGTCTCACATAGCAATTGATTGTTTTGTGGGTGCTTGGTATACTTTCTTTACAAAATAACCAGAACATTACCTGAAATACTCAGTTACTCTCCCGCTTTCAGCCGCAAGGGTGAAATTTGAGTTTTTTTCTGTGGCCTGTATCAGGAGAGCGAATGAATCTCAATCTTAAATTTAAAATAAGGAAAAATGTTAAAGGAAATTTATGACAAGAGAATGAAATTTCTCTGATGTAGAATCTATCACTGTTATCCTTGCCCTGTCCCTCCACTGTATTTTGGGAACAGATATCTTGATTCTTGTGTTTCACAGGTCCACAAATTATGCCCAGGGTAGATAAGACCCCAAATCTCACTCATACCTGATATACTTGATCTAGGGGATTTAGATGATAGGAAGTGGGACTGTTGAGATGATGACAATTAAATGAAAGTTTGGATTGATGCTGTAAATGGATTGAGAGTTGAGAAACCTCTTGATGGGATGAATAAATATATATACACAGAAATGCATAGTGTATGTTATTCTCTAATATCTATTATTTATTAGCATGTATGGTTCCCTGTCTTGCAGTACTTCAGCATTCTGAGGTAACAAAGAAGACAGAGAATGTTCTGCTCACTGTATCTTAGAAAGATTTAAGTATACATCTTAGAATGTATTTTTCATTCTGGATGGACACGAATGGCTGGGATCCAGAAGGCAGGTTGTGGTAGGCAGAACAAAGGCTCCAAATAACATTCATATGCTAATTATCAGATTTTAGGAATGTGTTACTTATTTGGCAAAGAGACTTTGAATGTGTGATTAAATGAAGGAACTTGAGTAGAGGAGATTACCCTGGATTTTTTGGGTGGGCTCAATAGGTCCTTAAATATTTAAAAAAAAAAAAAATTCTGGCCAGAGTTGGAGGAAGATGTGATTGTGCAAGAATGGTCAGAGATGCGATGTCGCTGGCTTTGAAGATGGAAGGAGACCATAAGCCAAGGATTGTGGAGGACCTCTTAGAAGCTGGAAAAGACAAGAAATGGATTCTGCCCTAGAGCTTCTAGAAAGGAACATAGTCCTACACATTAGTTTTAACTTGGTAAGACCCATGTCAGACTTCTAACACACAGAACTTTCAGAGTAAATCTGAATACTTTTATGCCACTAAATTTGTGTTAAATTGTTACAACACAAATTGAAAACTACTACAAATAATAATAATAGAAACGAGTCATAGAGATTATATATATATATATATACAGTATATGCAGAGACATGCCATATATAATCATTTTTAGTTGACATTCCCCAACTTATCCAATATACCTTTATCATATTTTTTCCTAATTCCATCAGGAATATATGATTTTACCCTTCCCTGTACTCCATCTACTTTGTTTATAATAAACTTTGAATAGCCTTTAACTTCCCTGTTGAATTATATACTTGCTAATGGCAGAGTTGAAGCTTATTCATCTTTGCTGCTATTTTAAATTCTGGTATATACTCTTATTCACTCAATAACTATACAGAAGAAATATATTTTACACTCTATGCAATCTATACAATCTTTTTCTACTTTTTTCTTTTTTTTATTAAAGTTCCATTGATATACAGTCTTATGAAGGTTTCACATGAACAACACTGTGGTTTCAAAATTCACCGATATAATCAAGTCCTCACCCCCCATTGCAGTCACTATCCATCAGCAAAGTAAGATGATACAAAGTCATTACTTGTCTTCTCCATGTTATACTGTCTTCCCCGTGACCTACCTATATTGTGATTGCTAATTATAGTACCTCTTAAACCCCCTTCTCCCTCCCTACCCATCCACCCATCCCAATCCCTTCCCTTTTGTAGCCACTAGTCCCTTCTTGGAGTCTGTGAGCCAGTCGCTGTTTTGTTCCTTCAGTTTTGCTTTTTTATACTCCACAAATGAGTCAAATCATTTGGTACTTAGCTATCTCTGCCTAGCTTATTTCAGTGAGCATAAATCTTCTAGATCCATCCATATGGTTGCAACTGGGAGGACTTGTTTTCTTTTTGTGGCTCAATAATATTCCAGTGTGCATATGTATGTACCACTTCTTTATCCATTCACCTATTGATAGACACTTACGTTGCTTCCATATCTTGCCTATAATAAATAGTGTGATGATAAACATAGGGGTGAATGTCTTTTCAAATCAGAGATCTTGTTTTCTTTGGGTAAATTCCTAGGAGTGTAATTACTGGGTCAAATGGTATTTCTATTTTTAGTTTTTTGAGGAATCTCCGTATTGATTTCCACAATGGTGGAATTAATTTACATTCCCAGCAGCAGTATAGGATAGTTCTCCTTTCTCCACATCCTCGCCAGCATTTGTTCTTCCTTGTCTTTTGGATGTTGGTAATCCTAACTGGTGTGAGGTGAAACCTCATTGTGGTTTTAATTTGCATTTCCCTGATGATTAGTGATGTGGAGCATCTTTCCATGTGCATGTTGGCCATTTGAATTTTTTCTTTAGAGAAGTGTCTGTTCAGACGCTCTGTCCATTTTTTAATCCAGTTATTTGTTTTTTGAGTATTGAGGTGTATGAGTTCTTTATATACTTTGGATGTTAACCCCTTGTCAGATATGTCATTTATAAATATATTCTCCCATACTGTAGGATGCCTTTTTGTTCTGCTGATGGTGACCTTGGCTGTACATAAGCTTTTTAGTTTGATGTAGTCTCACAAGTTCATTTTTGAATTTGCATTCACTGACCAAGGACATGTGTTCAGGAAAAAGTTGCTCATGTTTATATTCAAGAGAGTTTTGCCTATGTTTTCTTCTGAGTTTTATGATTTCATGACTTACATGCAGGTCTGTGATCCATTTTGAGTTTACTTTTTTGTATAGAGTTAGACAATAATCCAATTTCATTTGCTTACATACATGTAATTGTCCAGTTTTCCCAGCACCAGCTGTTGAAGAGTCTGTCATTTTCTCATTATATATTCATGGCTACTTTATCATATGTTAATCAACCATATATGTGTGGGTTTATATCTAGGTTCTCTATTCTATTTCATTAATCTACACATCTGTTCTTTTGCCAGTACAAATTGTTCTGATTACTGTAGCTTTGTAGTAGAGCTTGAAGTTAAGGAACATAATACACCCAGCTTTGTTTCTTCTATCTCAGGATTATTTGGCTATTTGGGGTCTTTTGTGGTTCCATGTGATTTTATAACTATTTGTTCTAGTTCATTGAAGAATGATGTTAGTATTTTGATAAGAATTGCATTGAATCTGTAGATTGCTTTAGGCAGGATGGCCATTTTGACAACATTAAGTCTTCTTATCCATCAGAATGGGATGTATTACCATTTATTGGTATCTTCTTTAATTTCTCTCATGAGTGACTTGTAGTTTTCAGGGTAGGTCAAGTAGGTCTTTCACCTACTTGGGATTTTATTCTTTCTGATGCAATTGTAAATGGAATTGCTTTCGTGATTTCTCTTTCTTATAGTTCGTTGTTAGTGTATAGGAATGCAGCAGATTTCTGTGTATTAATTTTGTATCCTGCAACTTTGCTGAACTGAGTTATTAGTTGTAATAGTTTTTTGGTGGAGTCTTTAAGGTTTTCTATGTACAATATGATGTCATCTGCAAACAGATGGTTTAACTTGTTCCTTACCAATCTGTATGCCTTTATTTCTTTGTGTTGTCTGATTGCTGTGGCTAGGACCTGCAGTACTATGTTAAGCAAAAGTGCTGAGAATGCCAATCCTTGTCTTGTTCTCAATCTTAGAGGACAAGCTTTTAGCTTTTTGCTGTTAAGTATGATGTTCATTGTGGGTTTGTCATATATGGCCTTTATTATGTTGAGGTACTTGCCCTCTATACCCATTTTGTTGAGAGTTATATCATGAATGAATGAATTTTGTCAAATGCTTTTTCAGTATCTATTGAGTTGATCATATTATTTTTGTCTGTCTTTTTGTTGATGTGTTGTATGATGTTGATTAATTTTTGAATATCGTACAGTCCTTGCAATGCTGGAATAAATCCCACTTATCAAGATGGATGATATTTTTAATATATTTATGAATTCAGTTTGAGTTTGGTAGTATTCCCTCCTCTTCTACTATTTGGAATACTTTAAGGAGGATGAGTATTATTTCTTCTCTAAATGTTTGATACAATTCAGTTGTGAGGCCATTTGGTCCAGGAGTTTTGTTCTTGGGTAGTTTTTTTATTACCAACTCAATTTCATTGCTGGTAATTGGTCTGTTCAGATTTTCTGTTTCTTCCTGGGTCAGTCTTGGAAGGCTGCATTTTTCTAGAAAGTTGTCATTTCTTCTAGGTTGTCCAATTTGTTGGCATTTAATTTTTCATAGTATTTTCTATAATTCTTTGTATTTTCATGGTGTCCACTGAAATTTTTCTTTTCTCATTTCTGATTCTGTTTATGTGTATTATAGACTCTCTTTTTTTCTTGATAAGTCTGGCTAGGGGTTTCTCTATTATGTTTATTTTCTCAAAGAACAAGCTCCTGGTTTCACTCATTCTTTCTTTTTAATTCTTCTCAATTTTAGTTATTTCTGCTCTGATCTTTATTATGTCCCTTCTTCTACTGACTTTGGGCCTCATTTTTTCTTCTTTTTCTAGTTTCATTGTGAGTTTGGACTGTTCATTTGGGATTTTTCTATTTTTTTTGAGGTAAGCCTATACTGCTATATACTTTCCTCTTAGGACTGCTTTCACTGCATCCCACAGGTTTTGGGTTGCTGAGTTGTTGTCATTTGTCTCCATATATTGCTTGATCTCTGTTTTTATTTGGTCAAGGATCCATTGATTATGTAGGAGTATTTTGTTAAGCCTGCATGTTTTTGTGTGCTTTTTGTTTTCCTTGTATGATTTATTTCTAGTTTCATACCTTTGTGGTCTGAGAAGCAGGCTGGCACAATTTCAATCTTTTTGAATTTGTTGATGCTCTTTTTGTGGCCTAGTTTGTGATTTATTCTGGAAAATGTTCCATGTGTACTTGAGATGAATGTGTATCCTGATGATTTTGGGTGGAGTGTTTTGTAAATATCTATTAGGTCCATCTACTTTAATGCATTGTTCAGTACCTCTGTCTCCTTAGTTATTTTCTCTCCGTTGGATCTGTCTTTTGGTGTGAGTAGTGTGTTGAAATAAGAAGAATGTGCTGCATTCTCTTTCCCTCTTTAATTCTGTATTTGTTTCACATATTTAGGTGCTCCTATATTGGGTGCATAGATATTTATAATGGTTATATCCTCTTGTTGAACTGATCCCTGTTCCATTATGTAATGTCGTTCTTCATTTCTTCCTACTTTCTTTGTTTTGAAATCTATTTTGTCTGATACAAATACTGTTACTCCAGTTACATTTAGGGTGATTATCAATAGATATGTACTTAATGCTTTGGTAGGGCTAGATTTGTGGTTACCAAAGTTTCATGGATGCTTCCTTACCATCTAACAGTCTATCTTAAATTGTTTATTACTCTTTTTCAAACACAATCTAAAGGTTCTTTTTTTTCTCCCCTTCTTTTTCCTCTTCTACTTTGTATATATTAAGTGTCATATTCTATATTCTTTTTGTATCCCTTGACTAACTTTGTGAGTAGTTGATTTAACTTTATATTTGATTAGTGATTAATTCATCTTCTACCTTTACAGTGAGTTTCTCTGGTGACAGCTACTTTGCCCTAAGAGTGTTTCCAACTAGAGCAGTCCCTTTAAAATTTCTTGTAAAGCTGGTTTGGTGGTGTGAATTCTCTCAATGTTTGCTTATCTAGAAATTGTTTAATCCCTACTTCAAATTTAAGTGATCATCTTGCTAAGTAGAGCATTGTTGGTTGGAGGCCATTCTGTTTCATTACACTAAATATATCACACCACACCCTTCTGGTCTGTAAGGTTTTTGCTGAAAAGTCTGTTGATAGCCTGATGGGGTGTCCTTCATAAGTGATCTTTTTCCTCTCTCTGGCTGCTTTCAATACTCTCTCCTTGTCCTTGATCTTTGTGATTTCAATTATTATATGTCTTGGTGTTGTCTTTCTAGGTTTCCCTGTGTTGGGAGATCTGTTCACTTCCATGACATGAGTGACTATTTCCATCTCCCAGTTAGGGAATTTTTCAACATTTACTTACTCAAAGAGATTTTCCATCCCTTTCTCTCTCTCTTCTTCTTCTGGTACCCCTATAATGTTAATATTCTCCCATTTGGATTGGTCACAAAGCTCTCTTCATATCCTTTCATTCCTAGAGATCCTT
Organism: Manis javanica; assembly: GCF_040802235.1. Taxonomy (NCBI): domain Eukaryota; kingdom Metazoa; phylum Chordata; class Mammalia; order Pholidota; family Manidae; genus Manis; species Manis javanica. The sequence goes on along the minus strand of NC_133156.1, from coordinate 214,972,247 downwards.
TTTTCTCTGGGCCTCAGCTTGTTTTTCTGTTCTTTAATTGCTAGTCTATTTACCATCTCCTCTACCTTATTTAATCTACTTTTAAATCTCTCCATTGTACATTTCATTTCATACACTGTATTTTACAAAGTTTCTATCTCTTTGTTGAAATTCTCCCTGAGACCTTGAATATTTTTCTGTAGTTAATGGAGCATGTTATGACTTTTATTCTGAAATCTGTATCAAGAAGATTGGTTATTTTAGTTTCACGAAGCCCTCTTTCTGTTTTCTTCTTGTAATTTTGTTTGGACCAAATTCCTATGCCACTTCATTTTTTTTGTTTCTTTTTTTGTATTGCCCTTTTCTGTGAGTTCTTCTCTTTTCCCCCAGGGGTAGGCTGTCTATTCTGCAGTCTTCAGGTCACTTTTTCAGGATTAGTTGTATTTGCTATATTTTCATGTTTTATGTTATTTTTGGGAGGAGGTTTCTCCCTCACTTCTCATGCCGCCATCTTTTCTCCACCCACAATCTATACAGTCTTTACTTAAATAGTCAATAAGTTAGACTCTGTCACTCTGCACCCATTCATTCTTCATCTTAAACCTATAGTTTCCTTTTGAACAAGTGTTCTCAGATGGAAAACTGATTAAAATTTTACTTCCATATATTCTCATATCACTGCTGGTTACTTTTATTAGTGCCTCTTTGTTTTAGAATTAGGAAATATTAGTGCTTTTAAGCTCACCCTGCTTTAATTTTATGTATTTGCTTTTAAGAATAATGGCATTATTTTTCCTGGAAAAATATGAACATTTAAAAACATTTAACAATATAAAAAGCATAAAAAACAAAATTAAAAACTCTGTACCCATAATGAAGAGTATTCATCATTCATCATTACCATTTGGTGAACACCAGTTTGGATGTCCTAAAACAGAGAGAAATCAAGAAAAAAATAGATAAAATGATTTTATAATGAGACCATAGTTTGCATTTTATTTGTAAAAATGTTAATATTGTAAGTATTATTTTATATCATATATTTTTATAATTCAAAGTGTGTGCTAAACATTATATAAAACCAAGTATAATTGAGAGGATTATTGATATTCTTGGCTTTGCTTTTGGTTCTTTAATAATTTTACCTTTCCTGAATATATGTGAATTTGAAGTTTTCCAAGGGTGACTCTCTGAGATCTTTCCAGACTTCATGCTTATCTTGCTCCACTCCTTTTCTGTCAAGTAAACGTGTAAAACAACTCCTTAGAGGTAATCTACTTTTTATCTCCTCACCCTGCATTTCGTTATCAGAAACTTTACTTGTGTAGGCAGAAAAAATCAACACTGCTGGCATGAGTACACTTGAGATTTTGCTACTGTAAACAACCTACTGCTTTTATTTCAGTGGCTGCTGCTTAATGCTCAAAGGCTGAAATGCTGACTAAGGACAGATGACTTCACATTGACACTAAGAACACTAGAAAATATGAACCACTATGATGCACAACACTCTGAAGTTTTTATCCTCAGGTGAATAACTTTTCTCTTGCTTATCTGTATAAGCCAGTGAGACAGAAAAATATGTCCACCCTCATCAGATCCATGCTTGAGAGAAAAAGTATTCCTTAAAGTTTCATGTAATTAGACCTGCTTCCTTAAAAGAATATAATTCCATTTTCATCCATTCAGTCATTTTGTCAACAAAAATAAAAAACAAAAATAAATCCTGAGCACCTAAAATTTGTCTCTATTATAGATTCTTGTCATATAGGAGAAAAACAAAAATACTTAAAGCACTTGTCTTCATCGAGCTTACAAATGTAATGAACAGGCAAAATAAATAAATTATCATCTATGTTAGACTGTAATAAATAATAAAACACCAGTGAAACAAAAAAATGAAAATGAAACAAGAAAAGGAGATTGCTTAGAAGGTGTTGTGTTGTTTATAATGAAGTGGCTAAGGATTAAACTATTTAGCAGACCCTGTAAATATGGTTTGCACTAGTCTAATTAATTAATCCTAACACTAGCTCAATCATTAAATGGTTTTTCTACAGAGAAAAATTTCCAACATTTTTCTAGGATTTTAAGTAAACTCAATACCAGACCATATTTATTTATTTCCTGGAATAAAAAATCCCAGATAAAACTTAATGAAGTTTCCTCCTACATTTAACCTGAATATATACAATTATGTGTGGTATGTGTACACACACACACACACACACACATGCATATGTAATACATACAATGTTTATATTTCTTATATAAACATATGTCTAGTAGAGCATATATATTTTTAAATAGTATATGTATAATATACAAAAATATAATACATGTATATATTAGAGAGACAGAGAGTGAATGCCTACAGTTTCTGTACTGATTTTATCTGCTTATCAAATCAATCAATTCAGGCCATCAGACTACAAGTGCTATTGAGTGGCAAGTTAGCAAGCCTGGGTTTGAATGCCTTTCCTATGCTAACTGCAATAAATTGAGTTACTTATTTAATCTCAATGGCTTTCAGATTCTTCATTTTTAAAATGCGTAAAATATCACTTCACACAACTGTGATGGAAATGAAATATCACGTAAAAGCATTTGGCTCATAGGAGGTAGATCCTAATGTTTGTTGAATCTGAAACTACAGTTAGCAAACACTTTATAGACTGCTGAGTAGCAACAGGAGCACTATTCTTAGACAATACTTCCAGGTTTTCTGGGGTAGAGACATGAGTATAAAATTTGTAATGTATTTAATAAGAAGAGTTTAAAGTACAACTTATTAGGTTATCTTAATTGGTGAATTCTTTCCTTTCTCAAAACAAGTTGGAAAAGACTTTTTAAAAGTTGGTTTGGCTGCTGATCTCTGGTCAATTGTCTTTTTTTTTTAGAACTCCACCTGTCAACATTTACAAGGGAGTTACTGCTAGGAGAAATATAAAGGCAAGAGTAGACTCATCCATTATACTTGGAGAAATTCACAACTGAATGTGAAAGATCAACATTAAGAAAACATTTTTAAATGATAATATAAGGTGAATAAAATAAAGCCAACTCAGACATACTGGGCCTCACAGAAAAATCAAAATCCTATTAGACATCTTGTTATAACAGATCATATGTATGAATTATCTTTTTGTGAAAACTATGTGCCAATCATAATTTTATAGTAGCTAAAATTTGCAAATCTCTATTTTCACGTCATGAGTGATATATTTTAAGAATTGGCAGGGCTTTTTTCATGTTAGTCTAGACTGTTATTTTGCTTGGTTAATCTGTTTTGCTAAGTGGATTTTATCATACTTATTAGTCGGCAGTTGAGATTTTGATTTTGTGTGTACACAATATTGTGCTACAATACTGTAATAACCATCTGAATTGAGAACTTAAAACATGGTTAGGCTTTTGATACTTATAATGGGCTCAGGAATTTCCCAAAATGCCAAGGACAGGATATTAGAAGGAGAGTCTATGGAGGATACTCTAGAAACCCCTATGGAAAAATAAAAGTACATTCTGGAGTAGAAATAAACAAATGCTGCCCCAGTTTACACTGAAGTTTAGCACCCACCAAGCTTAAAGCAGTTTTTACTGGAAATGGGTAACTGGAGTGTTAAAGAGAATTTGAAATAATCAGTTTGGGCAAATAAAAAGCTTATGTTTATTACCCTGGATGATACAGCAAATGATATATGTGTTTAGTTTCATTTTCTAAATGTTCATTGCTATTGCATGGAAATTGCAATTGATTTTTTTCTATTGATTTTGTATCCTGCAACTTTGTTAAATTCACATAATTTAGTAAGTTTTTAAAAACCATTTCTTAGAACTTCCTACATGTACAAGCATGTCACAAATAAAACGGTTGTATTCCTTTCAATCTGTATGCATTTTATTTTCTTATTCTTGCCTATTGCACTGGCTAGGACTTCAGGTATTTAAGTCATATGAGCAAACATTCTTATCTTTTCCTAAATCTTATTAACAAAACTTTCCTTGTTTCACTATTGAGTAGTATGTAAGCTGTAGATTCCCCTTATGAAATTGAGTAAGTTTTCTTTTACCCTAGGTTGCTAAGAAATTTTCTCTAAATTAATGACTGTTGAAATGTTAGTTTTTTTTGCATCTATTAACATAGTCATAAGGTCATAATTCACATTTCCCTGGTGACTAATGATGTTGTGTTATATTTCATGTGCTTATTGACCATTTATGTATCTTATTTTTTAAGTGTTTGTTCAAGTTGTTTGCCCTTTTTTAGTAGTCTGATTTGATATTATTGTGTTGTAACTGTTTTTTTCTATATTCTAGAGTTGAGTCTTTTGCAAGAAGTATATTTTAAAACTAATTGCTCCTAATTGTGGCTGTCTTTCCAGTTTATTAACTGTGTGTTTTGAAAAGAATGTGTTTTTAATTTTGGTGAAATTTATGTTTGTAATAGTTTGTTCTTTCTGTGCTCCTATTAAAAACCTTTGTTTATCCCAATTACAAAAATATTTCTCCCATATTTTCACATAAAGTTTAATAACTTTAGTTATGTGTAGATCTATGATTTTGTTTTTCTATACACAGTTTTATGTAAGGGTTGGGGCTTATTCTCTACTCCCACCTTCCCCTTCCCCTAGGCTATTCAATTGTCTCAGAATAATTTATTGACAAACCTTTTTTTCTCTATTGAATTTTGCTGGTAATTTTGTAAAAAATCAATTGACCATGTAAGTGTAGGTCTATTGATGGACTGTTTTCTCCCATTTTTCTATTATATCAATGCTTCATCTTGATTACCTTTTCTTGATTACTGTACTTTTGAAATATCTTCTAAATTGTTCTTTTAGAAAATTGTTTTAACTTTTCTAGATCATTTGCATATATATACATTTATTATTTTTTCACAGTGTAGAGGTTTTTATTTTTAAATGTTTATATAAAGATGACATTCAATAAATACAATTCCAAAAGCATGATCCTTTAGATATTTCCCCACATTGTAGTAATGGTGCCAGATATGTGCTGTCCAATATGGTAGCCATTAGCCACAGGTAGTTATATAAGCATATGAAATATGATTAGTCCAAATTGAAAAATGCTGTAAAATACACATTGGAATTCTAAGACTGAGTACAATAAAAAATGTAAGATCTCTCGCTAATAATTTTGTTTAATATTAATTACATGTTGAAATGATAATATTTTGCATATATTGGGTCAAATAAAATAGATTTTTAAAATTAAGTTCACCTGTTTCTTTTTACCTTGTATAATATAGCTACTAAAATAAAAATTACCTATGTGCCTTGTGTTTGTAGTTTGCATTATATTTCTATGGGACAGTACTGTGTTGATTGAATGTTATTTTGCTTACTGATCTATACTTTTTGATTTATCCTTTATGATCTAACATCTCAATTGTATTCTAATATGATCTTTATAATATGAACTTGTTTTCAAAATATTGGTGGTTTTAGATTTTTATAAATTTTTAGCCTTTTTAAAAGAATTTACCTTGATTTACTATTTTCTTCTTGCTATGAAGATCTAACTTCAAACAAAATGCAATTAGTGTTAGTATGCATTAAATTCAACACCTATTAGTAAGTTTGACTTTTAAACTGCATACACATAATCAAATGGAATAGGATCATATGATTGTTCCCTGTTATGTATACATTTTTAAATAAGCTTGTTAATTTCTTCCAAAAAGGCTGCTTAGAATTTTAAATGGGCTTTAATTCCATCTACAAATCAATTTGGAATATCTATTTTTAGTGATATCAAATCTTTCAAACCCTAAATATAATAAATCCCTTGATTTACTTTTGTCCCATAAATTTCTCTTTACAGTGTTTTGTAATTATCCATAAATAGATCTTATACATTTTTGGCTACATTTATTCCTAAATATATTATTTTGCTGCTATTAAAAATTAAGCTTTCATTTCATTTTCTACATTTTTATCATGATATAATTTTAAATTGTGTTTTGAATGCTTATTTTGTATCCTGAAATTTATCTACATTTATATATTAGATCTGGCAGTTTTTTTTTCTTTTTTTGTAGATTCTTTACATTTTTCTATGTACTTATGTTAGCAGCAAATAAAACAGTTTTACTTCTTTTGTTTCCATCTGTAAGACCTTCCTTTTTTACCTTGCCTTATTGCACTGATCAAGAACTATAGTTAAAGGTGAATACAGATGCAAAGAGAAAACACCCATGCAATTTTTTCACCTTTCAGCATTCATTTTCTAATCATTAGGGATAATTATACACTTTTTTCTTTTATTTTTGTAGATGCCATATATCTGTTGAGTAAGTTTTGAATTATGTCAAATTCTTCTTTGGCATCTATTCAGATGATCACTTTGTTAATATGGCTAAACACAGTGATTAATACTCTAATGCTAATAGAATGTTTTTGAATGTTTGAGATAAACCGCATTGGTAAAGCTGCATTATGCTTTTAATGTAATTACTGAAATTGATTTGTTAAGATTTTATTAAGGATTTAAAAATCTGTTTCTTAGGACTTTGTTCTCTTTTCTTCTAATGTCTTTGATTTTGGCATCTTAGTAATGGTAGTCTAACAAAATAAGTTGGGAAATGTTTCCTTCATGTTTATTTTCTAAAGACTTTTTGAGACTGGCATTATTTATTCCTTAAGTGTTTGACAGGATTTACCAGCGAAACTACTCTGGGCCTGGAGTTTTGGGTTTTTTTGCACTTGTTTTAAGAAAAGATTTTTTATTTTATTTTCAATTTATTTAAGTAGACCTATTCAGATTTCTATTTTGTATCTCTTCCTGAATCAGTTTTGGTAGTGTGTATCTTTCAAGAATTTCTTTTTGTCTGTTACCAAATTTGTTCATGAATTATACATAATATTCCCATATTATCCTCTAGCATTTGTCATGATCCCGTAATTCAGGATCTAACCTGTAGGATCTGTTATAATATTCTCTTCCATTCCTGATATTGGCAATTTATACCTTAGCTATTTTTTTATCAGTGTAGTTAGAGGTTAGTTCATTTTATTGATATTTGTAAAGAATCATTTCCTGATTTCATTGATTATTTTCTAAGTTCTGTTTCATTTATTACTGCTACACTTTCCTTTCCTCTACTTACTTTGTGTTTAATTTTTTTCTTGTGTTCTGAGGTGTGAACTTGTATCATAAGATGATTAATTTTTAGATTTTTCTTCTTTTCTAGTATATATTCATAACATTATAAATTTCCTTTTAAGCATAGAATTTTTGTATTTTTATCATTATAAAAATATTTCTTTTTGTGATTTCCTCTTTGACCCATGGAATATCTAGAGCTATGCTATTAGTTTTCAAGGAATTGGGGTTTTCCTACTTGCCTTTTTGCTATTGATTTCTAATTTAATTCTGTTTTGTTCAGAGAACACACTCTACATGACTAATCTTTTTAAGTTTATTATTTTTTATGGGCCACAATATGATCTATCCTGGTAAACATCCCATGTACATCCCCCCTAAATTTTTTGTTGTAGGTATTTGATGTACTGTTCTATAAATATGAATTAAGTCAAGGTGGTCATTATTATATCTCAGACCTTTCATGCCTTTGCTGATTCTTTTCTCTAGTTGCTCTATCATTTGTTTAGAAAGGATGTTGAATTAGTTTTCTATAGCTGCTGAAAAAAAATCATCACAAATTGGGGCTTAAAACAACACTCATTATCTCACAATCTCACAGTTCTGTAGGTCCTAAATCCAGGCATAGCATGGCTCAGGGGTTTCTCTGCTCTGGGTTTCACAAGGCCAGATGAAGATATCTGCAGGGCTGTGCTTCTTTCTAGATGCTCTGGGATGAACCTACTATCAAGCTCATGTAGGTTGCTGGAAGAATTAATTTCCATGCTGCCTTAGGACTGAGGTCCCCCATTTCCTTCCTGGCTGTCATTCAGAGGTTGTTTTTAGCCATTCTTTGGTTCCTCCATCTTGAAAGCCAGCAATGACATTTAAAGCCCTTCTGGTGCGTCAGATCTCTTTGTTCTCTCTAGTCTCTTCTCATTTCTGTCTTCCTTTTCTGACGTCTCTTTCTGATTGACTTTTCTGTCTGCCTCTTCTGCTGTAAGATCTCATATGATTGCATTGGGCCCACCTGGATAATTTAGGGTAGTTCCTTATTTTAAGGTTAGCTGATTAGTAAACTAAATTACATCTGCAAAATCCTGTGATAGCAGGATTAGTGTTTGATTGGTTAACCACCAGAAATTTTGGGGTATTTCTAGAATTCTATCTTCAGTGCTAACATCTCCAATCATCATATAGGTTTTTTGATTTCTTCCTTTAATTCTGTCATTTTTGCTGCATTGCCCTGAAGCAACTCTATTAGACCATACACATTTATTTCTTCCTTATGAATTAATACTTTCATTGAAATGAAATTCTGGCTTTGTCTTTAGTAAGACATTTTGTCTTGAAATCTAATTTATGTGATTTATATCCCTTCCTGCTTTTTTATTTATTTTTGCTGTTTGCATAGCCTAACTTTTTTTCCATTCATTTACTTCCAGCACCACTATGCTTTACATTTAAAATGTTTCTTTTATAGAGAGTATATAGTTGGACTGCCACTTTTTAAACCTAATCTCACAAATAGTGAGGCATCTTGTGGAAAAGTTGGCAGATGGTTCTCTTAAGGTTTTTAAAACCAATGTGCCAGCTTGTACTTGGCCTTTAAACATTTGTGAAAAATCCATTTTTCAAAAATCCTCATCAGTAGCAGCTCCTAACTTTTCCTAATGCTCCTAAAAAGGATAAAAGCAATCTTGGGCCTCTTCTCTACTAGGAGGGGCTGAAGTCTTTCTTGTTTGAATCCCTTTAGGTTTCTATGTATTAACTTTCTGATGTTTTTTTTTAAAAATTAGAAAATTATGATGTGACTTATGTTTCTAGCAAAAATGGACTAAAGGGATCAGGTTTACCCTCTTACTTCAACAGTTTTCAAGACATTGGACATCTGGCAATGGAAGACAATGATCCCTGAGAGACAGGAAACAGATGAGCCCTACAATTTCACAAGCTAAATTGCTGAAAACAGTGTCCAGATAGCAGTAGAGGTGGAAGGAATCTAGGAGAAGCCCTGTAATATACATCAGTTAAGGACTAAATTATGGTAAAAAATTAAAATATAACAAAAGAATAATAAAAATGACACATATGAAAACTGTGGAACACAGAAAATGTAATATTTTGATAAATATGTTTAGTCTTGTGCACTTATAATATAGGATTATTAATAAACTTAGAAAACTGTATAACTTAGAAAAATAACAGAACAAATTTAAAGGGGGAGAAGGAAAAATGTTGAAAAGATAATAATACAAATTAATAAATAGAACATATAGACATAATACAAAAGTTTAGTAAAAACAGAGTTCAGTATTTGAAAGGATACTAATAAGGGAACATCTGGAAAATTTGCTCACCAATATTGAGAAGATTCCTCAAATAAGGAATATTAATGTACAAATGTGAACAATAAATGATATATATACATACACACACATATATAAATTAAACTATACTGTGGATAGCTCTTGTAATAATAAAGGCTAATTTTAACTGTTTGGGGTTTTCTAGATGAAGAAGAAAATAACTCTATACATGCTTTGAGTAGAAAACCAAATTCATCAGACCATTCCAAAGTATTTTAGGAAGAAAGGAAAGATCCCTTTTATGGCATGCATCCTTATAAAAGCTGTACTGTATAAGAGTATTTGTGTTAGGAAGGGTTGGTGAAAGAGACTAAGATATTAAAATGTCCCTATGAGGTCATTTCCAGGCTACAATAACTGGATGGTCTTTTGTGTGGATCCAGTATAGCATGGAATCTTTTGAATACTCCAATATTGAAATCTCTTAGGAGGAATCCCAAGAGAGTTTGACTCATAATTAACCCTTCCCTCCAGTGAAGAGGATTGTAGGAGCATCCATCCCACTATAATTGCCCTGTAGGGTTAATCTTATTTTCATAAAGCTCTCATCCTGACAATCTTTGACCATTTTCTACCACTTAAAAACCAATTAAAGGTGCTTGCATATTTTCTCCTGCAAGTCATTTACAAATGACACTATCTGGGAGGGTATTCTACAAAGATTGGCAGTAGATTGTCTTTTATTAAAAAGCATAAATTCTCTGAAAGACCCAATTTACCCTTAGGAAAAAGCTGATGCTGAAACACTATAACTTCCTGCAGTTGACTAGAAATGACATTTAAACTAAAGGCCCAGAGAGATTTGACCATGCTCTCCTGAAAGCACTATTACAGGAACTCCTTTAGTTTTATGAATTTTATATGAACAGTATTTTTTCTCCCTGACACTGACAGTTGGAGATAGATTCTGTTATTACTGAAAAGTATAGACATGTCCTTTTTAGTTCAAAATGAAAACAGTCATTAATGCTAGATAAATGTTTCTTTTCCCTTTACTTCATCTTTTTAGAGTTACTAACCCTCAGGGTAAATATTCCTAGAATGTAAACAAGTTTTTTTTTCTATACCAAATGTTACTTATAAGAGGATGGTATGTCAGACATTCACCTAATTCACTGTCAAGAACTTGACCTATTCTGCAGATCAGTTAACACAAAGCTACCTTAGCTTATAATGATACAAACTAGAACTGTCCTGAACACACTGTATTTTTCATGTACTTCCCTAGGTGGTAACCTCTCATATATATGCCTTATAGTTCACGAAGATGTCACTTGCCAAGCACAGAAAAGAAAAAAATTAACAAAATATGTTATAATTAGAATATCTATACTAGGGATCTAAATATCCAGAAGAAATATTTTTTAGTGATAAGGATTTTTTTCCATTAAAAATAACTGGAAAACTTTCTATTAAGTAATGATAGTAGACAAAGTGGCATCGCTTTGTCTGAAATTTGCATGAATACATTCCTTAGTTACTTTTTATCATGCAAATAACTAAGGTAAAAATGAACACTCAAATAATAAAATAATAGGAATTGTCCCCTGTGGGTAGAATTGCAATATTTCCAGAATCTGTTGCCTGGATTTAGTGCATCTCCATAGCAACAGGTGTTTCCAAGGGGTGGAGAGAAGTAGTCCATCTCCTTATCAATGGGTAATTACTTGGGCAAGTGAGGGCTTATCTGGACCTGAGAGGTTGGGGAAGATTCGCTAGCTTCTGCCACAGCAAGAGAGAGAGAGAGACACAGAACAACTACTTGTAAGCAATAAACAGGTTTTAAACTTTATTTCTCCCTTTGACTGATTTCAGTTTCAAGTTTTTTGCCCCAGGAATTCCCCTCCCTGGATTAACATCTGAAGGTAGTCAGCAGGACCTCTGAACCTGAAATCTGTCTACATGGGTGTGACCCTTGGGCGGGCTGCCCCTAGAGATGGTGGGGAGATACCTGAAACCCCCACTGTGGGGAGTAGGGAGGCCCCAGTGGCTGCAGCAGCTTTACCCAGGAGCCCCCTACCTGTGGGGCTTCCAACTGGAGAGCCCCAAGTGGGGAACTGGTCTAGGGTAAAGCACCTCCTAGAGGGGTGGGGCCTTCCCCAGAACTGGGGAAGGGTGGAGACACGGGAAGCTGCAGAATTAGCCTTCGGTGAGACAGAAGACTGCTTAGAGGCCCTGAGTGGCTGTGTAGATGCTGGTATTATAGGGTCTGTTTTCCTCGAGATAGTGGAAAATATTATCGAGGAGAGAGAGAGGGCTATTGAGGAGAAAGTGAGGGTTATCAAGAGGGTTATCGAGGAGAGAGAGGGACGTTGGCAGGAGAAACACTTCAGCATCGCTTGGAGGAGTGGGGTGATAACCTATGGGATGCCCTTACGGAAGAGAGACAGTTACAAAAAACGGGTCACACTCCTGGAAGACTCCTTAGCAGCGGCAAGGGGGAGGTGGCAGGAGAAGCTGTGTTGAAGGAGGCTGTGGGGGAGGGGGAGGAAAGAGTGGTACCTTCAGCCCTGGAGATGGCAGAGGAACCAGGCAGAGAAGATGAGGAGGTGGGGCTGAGAGCCCATCTGCTGCCAAGGCTACCGCCAGAGGCACAACCTCTCCTGTATCAAAGGCCTGCCCAGATGTAATTAAAAAAATAAATGAAACAACCGCGGGCTCCTCAGGGGGAGGAGCAGCGCACCCCTTCCCTAGATGTGGAGCACTCCATACTCCGCCCTTGCACCCAGGATAAGCTGGGGGACAGAGCATCTGGTATAGGTAGATGTCATCAGAATCTGCCTACATGGCTTTTACATCCCTGGGATATGGGGGTGGAAAACACCCCCATATCCTGAAACGAGTAGATTAGCTTCTTGAGGATTCACCTGAAGAAAAAGGTCTTGAAATGAGTACTCACCCTTCCCTCTGGCAGCAGTTGCAAAGTGCCTGTCACTTCTGAAGTGACTGACAGCTGCCATCAGGGCAGTTTGGCCTAATCTGGGTGATTTACCATATTTACCCACTATCTGGAAAACATATGTAGATCTCTAACAGGTATTGCAGGAATTGGGCATGAAAAATATCATCTATAATATGAACCCTCAGGGTCCTGATGAGTTGTTCACCATAGAAATGAGAAATCTGGTGCTGCATACAGTTCCCACATCTCTCTTTGGGCCCCTAGTGACCACTCTTGCCCCCCACATAGGGCAACCCGTAAGTGAGGCTACTCGTACTTTCGCAGATCTGAGGGAGGTTAAAACATTAATGGCAGGAAGGAAGTACAGGCTACAACTGAAAGGGGAGGTGCAAAAGGCTCTGTGAAGGTCTCAAGGACCCAGATGAAGGTTGATTTGATAGAGGCCAGGGTAGTGAAAGAAAAACTTGATGAGCAGCCCAATAGGATATTGTTAGAACTGTGGCACCAATTAAAGCCAGAGCAGCAGTTCCAGCCGCTGAGGTCCAGGACACGGAAACCCGAGTCAAAGCCTCATGCCCAGCCTGTGTCCCTGAAAAACTTCCTGGGGGACAGTCTTCAGGGTTTTCCTGGGCCTTCACCCCCACAGGAGGATGACTGGGCATTGCAGTTTGACTGAGGGGGGGTCATGGTCCCCACCTTGAAGGATGTGGTGGGGACTGGAGGCCACATGTAGAATTAGCAATTCATTGCTCCCCTGTGAACGTACAATGTGTCTTGGCAGTGGTGGACACAGGAACTGAGTGTTCCCTAATTTATGGCAACCCTGAGAGTTTTCCTGGAACCCCTGCTATATAGAGATGGCTATGTGGGTAAGGCAATTAGAGTGGAGACAGCCCAAATTCCATTGGGGATAGAGAATTTACTCCCAAAGGAGTATACTGTATACATTTCTCCCATCCCTGAATATATTTTGAGAGTCAATATCCTGCAGGGCTTGTGATTACAGACCACTGCAGGTGAGTTCAGATTGATGATACATGTGGTAAAGGCATTTCTGAGGGGACATGCTAAGCACCCACCTGTAGCTCTGCCTGTACCTCGGCGGGTGACAAATACTAAGCAGTATAAATTGCCTGGGAGACAAGGAAATTGGAGAAACTGTACAGGAGTTGAAGAAGGTGGGCATCATAAAGCCCATTCATAGTCCTTTTAATTCCTGGGTGTGGCAAGTGAAAAAGCCAGATGGCTCCTGGTATATGACCATGAATTATAGGGAACTGAATAAAGTCACATCCACTTTGCATGCTGTTGTCCCCTCTATAGAAGCCCTTATGAACACCCTCAGTCATGAGCTAGGGACATATCCTTATGTTGTAGACCTTGCTAATGATTTCTTCTCTATCAACATAGCACAGGAAAGTTAGGAACTGTTTGTCTTCACATGGGAAGGCTGGCAGTGGACATTCACTGTCCTTCCACAGGGATACCTCCACAGTCCCACCATTGGTAATGGACTTGTAGCCTAGGACTTGGACACATGGAAGAAACCACAAACGGTGTGGCTGTATCACCAAATACATGATGTTATGGTCATGTCTGATCCTCTTTCAGATTTAGAAGGGACAGTTCCTAGACTGCTGCGACATCTACAGGAGAAAGGATGGGTTGTGAACAGCACCAAGGTTCAAGGACCTGGTTTGTTTGTAAAATTCTTGGGGGTTGTCTGGTCGGGTAAAACTAAAGTTATTCCTGAAGCAGTCATAGACAAGGTCCAGGCTTTCCCCACCCCTACCACTGTGGCAGTATTACAAGAGATTTTGTGTCTTTGGGGCTACTGGGGAGTGTTCATCTTGCACTTGACATGAATTCTGAAGCCCTTATACCAATTGGTACAAAAGGGCATCAAGTGGGACTGGAATGAGACATGTGCACTTGCTTTTACTGCTGCCAAGTGAGTAGTCAAGGCCATCCAGGCCTTGAATGTAATGGACTCATCAAGGCCCTGTGAACTAGATGTTCATGTTACTAAAGATGATTAAAGATGGCGTTTTTGGCAGTGGCTTGAATGGACATGCCAACCTATTGGATTCTGGTCACAACTATGTAAAAGAGCAGAGGTCCAGTATACCTTGATAGAGATACAACTGGCTGCTATGTACCATGCCTTGCTGGCTATGGAGCACATCACCAGAAAAACTCCAACCAAGATAATAACCACATATCCCATCACTGGGTAGGTGCAAGACTGGACCCAAAGGCCATGGAATGGCATGGCACAGATGTCTACACTCACCAAATGGGGCGCATATTTACAGCAACATAGTGCCCTCTCTACGAGCCCCTTAAGTGGAGAACTCCAATGCTTACTGGAGCCAGTGACCTATACCAGTGAAAAGCAGAAAAGCTTGCTTTTGAATTCATTGGTAGCCAAGAGTCCTTATCAGGAGGGAAAATCCCCTATACCTGAAGATGCTTGGTATACAAATGGCTCCAGTCATGGGCAGCTCCCAAAGTGGAGGGCTGTGGCTTTCCATCCTAAAACTGAGACAATATGGATGGAAGATAGAGAGGGGAAGAGCAGCCAATGGGCCGAGTTGAGAGCAAGAAGACTTGTGATTACCCAGGAGCCCTCCCCCATAGTTGTCTGCACTGACAGCTGGGCCATCTATTGGGGCTTGATCCTGTGGCTATCGACATGGTATCATGCCAACTGGATGGTTGGTCACTGGGCCCCTTTGGGGGCAAGAGCTGTGGCCAGACCTATAGGCCTCTGGTCAGACTACAACTGTTACTGTATATCATGTAACTGGCCATTTGCCTTTGACATCCCCCAGGAATGATGAAGCAGACACACTGGCCCAGGTGCCTTGGCTGGAAGGAAAGCCTGCCTCTGATGCAGCCCAATGGTTACATCAGTGCTTGTTGCACACAGGGCAAAGACAAGGTGGGCTGTAGCCCATTGGTGGGGCTTGCTGTTGACCTTTGTAGATGTCAGCAGAGCCCAGAAGGAGTGCCTTGTGTGCTCTAAGAAGGACTTACACTGAGTCCCACAGCAACATGGGACAATAGTAAAGGGGCTGATACCCCTTCTCTGGTGCCAGACAGACTATATTGGGCTTCTGCCCATATCAGAAGGATATTGGTATGCCATGACTTGTGTGGACATGGCTAATGGACTATTGGTTGCTTTTCCTGCACATTGTGCAGATCAGCAAACCACCAAGACAGGCCTAGAACATCTCTTTGCAGCCTATGGCTGGCTGCATATGATTTAGAGCAATCAAGCTACCCAATTTACTGGAAATGCATTATAAGAATGGATGCAGCAATTAGGAATAAAGTGGAAGTTTCATGTACCATATAACCCTATCGAGGCAGGCATGATAGAGAGGTACAACAGTTTGTTGAAATCTATCCTGAAGTTGGACACCAATAGTCCATGGGGCTGGTCAGTTTGCTTGTGGACAGTGCTACGGTGTTTGAATGAAAAGCTTTGAAAAGGAGCCTTGAGCCCTGTGGATGTGCTCACACACATTGCTGCCTCTCCTATACAACTGTGTGTGCAAACCAAAGAGGTGTTATTAAAGCCAAGATATAGCCAGCAGAGCAACATCCTCCTGCCAGCCACTACTGAATTAAACCCTGGAGACACTGTTGAGTGGAAGTGGCCCTGGAAATTTTGACACATGGACCAGCAATGGCTGGCTCTTCTGGCACCTGGGAAAAAAGCCCGGAAGCTTGCCTTGTGTGTATTCCTGGAGTAACAGCAGAGTGGCCCACAAAGATCATAGCAGTGTACCCAAAATGTCTGAGAGGTAAGAGCATCTTACAGGGAAGTTTTGTTTTATGTTTATGGCCAGTGTATGTACCTCCTGTAGCCCTGTATATTGACCCATCTGTAACTCTCACAGGGAGAGGGGTGAAGGTCTGATACACTAGACCAGGACGAGATCCCATTCCTGCCACTGTCCTATTACAGGACCACTCTTTTGCATGCATCTTACCTGATGGACAAGATTTGCCTATGCGGGTGGTATTGAAATGCGTATCTTATTGCCCTTAAGGTTATTTTCTACTGTCCTTGTGGCCTGGATGCACCTCCTGGCTGCAGCTGCTGCATGATGATTGCTCTGAACTCTATCTCTTCAGCTACTGCCTGCCTGTGGAATGGGGGAGCTATGGACTTAATCTGCCTAGGACTTTGAACCTAGCTGAATCTTCCACGTTGTGAATTACCAGGATTTTATTGCTGTTGCTATTGTATGTCATTAGTCTGGTTACAATGCTGCAGTTTTCTCTCCCAGGAACCACTGCGGAGGATGGGAAATGAGTATATTGTTAAGGAGAGATTTCTGGAGGGCTGGCCTGTGGGTAAAACTGCAATATTTCCAGAATTTCTCACCTGGCTTTAGTGTATCTCCCTATCAACAGGTGTTTCCAAGGGGTGGAGAGAAGTAGTCCATCTCCATATCAAATGTGGGTGAACAAGGGCTTATCTGGTACTGAGAGGTTGGGGGGAATCTTCACTCACCTCTGCCGCAGCTGGAGAGAGAGATGCAGAACAACTGCTTGTAAACAATAAACGGGTTTTAAACTTTATTTCTCCCTTTGACTGATTTCAGTTTCAATGTAGTTTACTCTGGGATTTCCCCTCCCCGGAATAATATCCCCATTTTGTGAATGCCTGTGCAATGTTTGAGTTCTCAGTATTCTGTATTTAAGTTCTTATGGTTTACATGAGCGTTAGGCAGACAGAAAAAATATGAGTGTGTGGAGGGAGAATAAGGCCAGTGGAGCCCACTGAAAGGAACTCAAAGAGTTAATAAGATAAAATCAGAGGGCAAGAAAGGACTCACAGAGTTAATGAGTTAATTAGTTGTAGTTCCAAAGGCCTGGAACAACTTGGAATGTCTGATATTCTCCAGGTAAAGAAAAGTATCTGAGCACAGCCCATGTCTTCACTGTACCAATTAGATCATGCCATTGTAAAATTTATTTAGCCTGCAAAAAAAAAAGAAGGCCCAGCTTTTCTTTAACTTAACCTATATGCCATTTTTCCTCTTTTTCTAGTCCCTTAATCAAATAACTATAACCCGGGTAGGAGACAGATCTCCAAAGTGTAAATAAACCTATGTGGATAAAGAATGCTAGAATCTGGACCAACACAGTCACCTAAATTAACCCTATTCTTAAGACAAAACTTAAAAGGAATTATGAATCATCTGTATACATCATGCCTTACACTGACCCTTACCCAAAAAGCCCTATAAAATCCCAGAACCTACACCCTTAAGCACTTCACTTCTCTGAGGTTGTCTGAACTCCCCTATCTTCAAGTGCGTCACTCTCTGTTCTACTCCAGATAAGTAGAAAGGGCTACTGAGAGCTCTGATTTGGGCTTGCAAGTTCCCCTCACCTGGATGATCCAGACAAGACTGCAGCTGTATGATCATGCTCCTTAGTAGCCTGCCTGAAAATCTCCTTTCTTTGTCTTTGAGAAGTTCTCAGAATATAGTCTCATTCCATCCAGTGTTCTGTGGATGATACAAATCCTGGGGTGGTAAGGGCTTAGTTTGCACACCATGCAGATTCAAGTGGACACGAGATGCCAAGTGACCTTGGCTTTAGGAGTTGGCAAGGGATTTGTCCAATGCTGAGCAGGAGTTCAGTGGGTTTCCCCTTCCTCTCTGCTTTATTCAAGTACACGTGCCTTTGTCTACCTTGACTCTGGACCACTTCTCTCTTGGAGTACATTCAAGTAAAACTCACTCTCCTTCACTATTGTGTAAAGTATTACATTTTTTTTTTGCAGCAAGGACAAGAACCAAGGAGAGTAAACTTAACCCCTAACCTGAACATTAGTTCTTCATTTTTATAAATGGAAGTAATTGTTTCTTTTCATGCCTTCCATTTTATAGTTTCAAAGCTGACTCTGCATTTTCTTATGGAGTATATGAAACCAATTTTTCTTTCTTGTTAGTAAAACTGTTGAGACATGATGAATTTCAGTGTGTGCAATATTGAATATTAATTCTAGATATTATTTTCAAGAGAACATAGGAATGGAGAAGAGGTTGAATAATTTTACTTTCAATGGATATGAAACTTTATTTTAAAGATTTTTAGTAAAGATAGTTACTCATTTGTCAATAATATTAGGAAATGGCTTTGATGATTTTAAAATGTGTTTACTTATTAATAAATTATAGACATAACTGAAATATTGATAATAACTAACAAATGTTATAGTTATTAAGGTAGCATATTCTTGAAAGCACTCAGCTACCAAATTCCACTTAGTTTTCAATTAAGAAAAAAGGCAGATGAACCTAAAATTTTCTAATGGCACTCTATTTTCATTTGATATGAGACAAATGGAAATAATCAGTAATGTAATTAATTGTGCTTATATTTTCAGAAATTAAAAGTAGAAATACAGCCATAGAAGAGATCTTGAAGAACAAAAGTTCGGGCTCCAGCCTGGTTGTTTACACACTGTTGTATTAAACTTTTGTAGAATGCAGCTAAGTTTATATACAAAATAATGTCATTCCATCATTTAACAAACAACTCTTACTTACAAAAGGGAAAATTTATGATTGAGAATATTTTAATTTAATTTGGAAAGCAATAAAATAAACATAAAGCCTAAGGCCATAATAAGGTTAGCCATACTGTGTTTACTTTAATTCTTATTATTTCTCTCTTACCATACTCTTTAAAAAATTGATTTCTTCCCATCATTAACTCCTCAAAAATGAACTCTGGGGCCTCATCATTTTCTGGGCCATAATTCGACCTGGAAAATAAATTAAGAAAAAGAAAGTTTGGCTATTAAAGATATTTTATGAAACTCAAATGAGGCATAGCCCACGAATACTGGCTGCACTGCTTAATATGTAGCAAGGAATATCAAGTGGGAGGAAATCATTATCTTCAAGGCAGGTAAAATCTATTTATGTTTGTGAGTGTGTGAAGATTGAAATAATTAAAAACCTCTGCAGGGTCAAAGTTCCTGAACTCCTGG
Organism: Manis javanica; assembly: GCF_040802235.1. Taxonomy (NCBI): domain Eukaryota; kingdom Metazoa; phylum Chordata; class Mammalia; order Pholidota; family Manidae; genus Manis; species Manis javanica. The sequence continues at coordinate 214,952,860 of NC_133156.1, read as the reverse complement.
ATGAATAATCATTCTAAGTTCAAAAGATCTAAATGAGCTCTCTTTTCCTCTCTTACTCTGTCTCTTTAGCTAGCTACATACATACATCAGGTCTCTCCTTCCTAGAAAAGTAACTTTTTACACAATTCTGCTCCTAACCTTGCTGTGATTCTCTGCTCTCCTTTGGTTGTTTTGAACAAAGTTTGATACAGAGAGATTTCTCAGGTCACCAGTTGATTGGGGAAGTAGTCTGCTGTAGTGAGAGGAGCCTTAGATAGATTATCTTTGAATAAAAACTGTTTGGATTAGTGAGTAAAGAGTTTTGGAAAAAACAGGGATGAAATGGGCAGAGAATTCAGGAGTCAATATCAAATGATGAAATTACACCCAAGAGGAGGAATAAGTTACAGGTACTTAAGACTATATCGGGTCATAAAGTGGGACCCTAATCTGATAGGACTGGTGTCCTTATAGGAATAAAAGGAGACATGAGAGATCTCTTTCTCTGCACAAGCATACAATGGAAAGACCATGCAAGGACACAGCAAGAAGGCTGCTGTCTCCAAACCAAGGAGATGGGTCTCACCAGAAATCAGGCCTACTGATGCCTTGATTCTGGACTTCCGGCCTCTAGAAAAAAGATTTCCATTGTCTAAGCTACCCAGTCTATTGTACTTTGTTATGGAATCCCAAGCAGATCAATACACCATAGGACTTATATATATATATATATATATGTGTATATATATATATATATATATATATATATACTTTTTGGGTAAGGGTCAGTGTAAGGCATGATGTATACAGATGATTCATAATTCTTTTTAAGTTTTGTTTTAAGAATAGGGTTATTTAGGTGACTATGTTGGTCCAGATTCTGGCATTCTTTATCCACATAGGTTTAAGTATATAAGACTTTCTATATATGCCAATGGCCCAGAGTTCCTATTCTGGAATTGGTTTTAAAATTGGTTTCTGATGTTCCTAACAGAAAAAAATTATGTTGATGAGGAAGAACTAGACCATGGGATGGATGAATAGGGAAACCAGTACAGAGGTGTAGGCATAGAATCAGATCCCTCTCCTTTCTATGACTTGAGGACAAAAGTCACAGCATATCTTTCTGTCCTCCTTTACATCATTAAATTTTCCCTCTACCCTTGTCATTCTCATCAAGAGACATGCTACTATTTCTCTCACTAAAACTAAATATATAATATTATAAACAAGTTTTACTGAACCTACTTGCTTCTCCAACTCCCTAATTCTCCCTTCCCTTTATAGGACAAAAATCCTTTAAAAGTTTCCTATATTTACTGTATATAGTCTAATACCTTTTCTGCCAATCTCTCTTAAACCTGACATGCTCAGGCATTCTTTCCCATCACTCTACTATTCAAGGACACTAATAACCTCCAAATTATCAAAACCATTATTTATTTCTCAATTATAATTTTACTTAACTACGAAACAGCATTTACCAAGGTCAATCTATTCGACTTCTAGGATGCCGCTCTAGTTTTTCCTCTTACCTCTTTAATGCTTCTTAGTCTACTTTTCTCAATTTTCCTATTTTTGTAGACCATCTAAATTTGAGGTGCTCAAACGTTGAATTCTTAGATCTCTTCTCTTCTCTAACTACACTCACTCGTTTGTAATCTCATCCATTCTTAGATCTTTATGTCATTTGTATGCCTATGATTTCAAAATTCATATCTCCAGTGTGGACCACTCTCCTAAAGCCCAGATGAATAGGCCAAACCTACTAGACAATATCATGACCTCAATATCTAACTTGCATCTCAAACTAAACAAGCTCCAAATTGTTGTTCCCCTGAAAGCAGCTCACCCACAGACTTGCACATCTCAATCAATAACAAGCATCTTTTACAATTTGCTCAAGCAAGACTATATAGCATCTTTGATTTCCTTTTTCCTCCCTCACTCCTTTCATCTAATCCATCAGGAAATATGTTGGATTTATTTTCAAAATACAACCAGGTTTTATCACTGCCAATGTTGTTAATCAAATCTATTCTGGATTATTTAATTAGCCATATATCCAACCCCTTACATTCATTCTTGCTTACCTAAAATTTCAAATTTAAAATTATGCTTCTGAATATATTTGGTGAATACATATATGCATTCACTATATGAACATATATGCATTTATCTCTAGTATGTACCTAGGAATGGTAGATTCAACTTTAAGACATAGTGCCAGTCTTCTAAAATGGTTGTCCATATATTCTCGCTAGCAATGTACTAGATCTTCATCCTTGTCAACATTTAGTGTTATCAGTTTTTTCAATTTAGCCCTTCCTAATGGGGTATTGCATTGTTCTTTTAGCTTTCATTCCCTGATTATTAATAAATTTGAAATAAATATTTCTATAAATATTACCTATTTATATATTCCCTTTTTCTTAGTTTTGGTTCATCTTCTGCCTAATATTACTATGTTACATGCCTTTTTCTTTTTGATATGTAGTTCTATATTCTGGATATAAGTTCTTTTTAGGATTTTTTTCTTTGCAAATATCTTCTCCCATTCTGCAGCTTGCCTTCGCATTCCAATAGTATTTGTTTATGAATACACAGATTTATATATTAATTATATACTAATTATTAATAAATGAAATTACTAATTTCAATGTAGTGCAATTTATTTTTATTTCCTTCATAGTTGGCTGTATTTGTATTCTGTTTAAGAAGTCTTCACATACCACAAGGCCATGATGATATATTCATTTGTGTGATAGTCTAGAAGTTTATTATTTCACCTTTCATGGTTTGTTTAAAAAATAAATGTAATTTGTTGATTGGAATCAACAAACATAAGCCACTCTTTCAGAAGCTTTTTTCCTCCTTCTTTCCTGAAAAATGAAGCAGAGAAATGAGAAATGCTTGCTTGCTTGATTGACTGATTTTCCGTACATCAGAACCTGTTATCAAGTTATAGAAAGATATAGGAGGAAGAGAGAAATTAATGACAGAAGTAAATAAGATGCATGCAAGATTGAAGTCCTTGTGAAAATGAGGAATGAGTAGTTGAGACCTATTACCCAAGCACAGGGATTTTCCACTGACAGGAAAAAGGGTGCTTTCTTGCCTTGTAAAAGTAGTGTAAAACAGAATATATGCATGGCTATAGTGGAAAGAGAAGAAAACTTCTAAGCACTTTTATTTTTTCAATCAAGTATGAAGCAGTGTCATTACCTGAGAGATGTTGGTAAGAGCAGGATTTTAACAGAGAAAATAGATTAAATAGTTATTATAGAAAATGGGATTGTGAATTATTGCCCTCACCCACTGTTCAGAGACGCCATATTTTATGCTTCCCCTGGGGATGTGTGAGGTTGTATGTATATGTGTGTGTGTAGACTAAATCTGATAAACTTAAAAGAATTTACCATTGTTTTGATAAGTGATTTATTATCCACTGTCTAAAGCCTCACACATATATTTTCAGGATAAAGAGCACTTTCTTTTCTCAAGAGAAGATTTCTCAAAGTAAAAATAATGGGTCAAAACTTGTATGAACTTGAAGTGAAGGATGATGGTGCTTTTGACCCAGAACCATGCTGAAATTCATTGAGAACTAGTTATGAATTGCCACTACAGTGTAAATCCTCAAACCATGACCTGTGGGCCTGCCAAGTGGCAGCCGATGAACCGTGGCAGCAAGGTGATTTCCTACCAGAGTGTAAGTCCCATATTAAAAAGGATTGGGACATGCTCTGTACAACTGTACTGTAGCAAATTTGAAAGTTCTGCAGCAGATGGAAAACATTAAGAAACATAAAAAGTTTAAAACAGAATCTCCTAAGGAAATCTTACACATAAAAATTGTAAATTGCAATTCAAATGTCTCCAGGGCTTTAATATTTTGCTTGTTCTTGGAATACATCATATAGAATTGCTTCAGAATTTGTTTCAGTCTGATTTTCCTCTTTATCATTCACCATCAGACTTAAAAATTATCCTAAAATCACACAACAGAAGAGAATTTAAAAGCCTACTAAACTTTATACAAGGGAAGGCAAGAAAGATACATATTTTCCCTTTGATATAAAATTGAGTCCAGAAATTATTTTCTTTCTTTATTTGTTTACTTTGTTGGAAGTTTTCTTGACTTATCTCTCTTTCTCAGTTCTTTTCATTTACCTCCTTCCTTCTTTTTTCCTTGAATTCTTATTAGATCCTTTAAGTATAAATCTGTAGGTTAAGTTTTCAAATAGGCAGTGAAACTTGAAAATTGAAAAATCAATTTCTCTTATCACACTTTTTTCTCTTTCATCTCCTTGATTCTTCAATTTATTTACTACGGACAAAATTAATTGCATAATTATCTCTCAGACCATCTAACTAAAGGGTAAAACTGGCAGATATATTACTATAAATAATGGACCTAACACTTTATTATTTTTCAAACTCATTAATTTATTTGTCATAATAAATACTTACTGAGGGGTAATTACATGATAGAAACAATAATTGTACAGGTTTTCCCACATCTATAGCTGAGGATCATTCAGTGGTTTGGGGCAGTAGAAAATGCTAGTGATAACCATGAGATCTTGAGCTAGATTGCCTGAGTTGAATTTTGGCTTTCAACTTTATTATTTGTATGACAGTACACAAGTTACTAAAATCCCCTGAGACTGTTTCCTCATCTGTAAGTGGCTAAAACACTAGCACTTTCATTATAAAATTATGTTGGGATTTAATCAAATGATACACGAAAGGACTTATACTGATGACTGATAATGGAACAAAGGTTGAATAATGGTACCTAATGTTATTATCAAAATGAAAATATAATTACTTCTCTAAAGATTTCCATAAATTAGTAGCACCATTTTCCAATCTTTTTAAATTGGCTATGTAGTATGTAATCAATAACAGCATTTCTACATATATCATGTGATTTTATATACATATATATATTTTTAATCAACTATCTCTACATCTGTGTTGCTGTTCATGTAGCCTTCCTTATACTTTAAAGCATAAATAATGACCGTATATTACTCTGTCTGTGAAAGACTGTAAAATGCTAAGAATTTCTAACATTATAAGGAATATTATGTTACAATATGAATTAAATATAATATTCAATTACATTAAAGCATATTTTTATGTTTATAAAATTCGGGGGAAATACTATAATAAAATTACTGATATTTGTACCAATCATCTCCAACTGGATGAGAATATAAAAGTTTTGTTTCCTCTTAGTTTTAATAGTGTTTTACATTTTAGAGCAGTTTGAAGTTTACAGAAAAAGTCTGAAGTACAGAGTTCCCATATACTTCCTTTCTCCCTGTGTCTTCACAACTTCTACTGTTAACATCTTGCAGAAGTGTGGTGAATTTGCTACAATTCATGAATCAGTTTTGATAATTATTATTTACTAATTTCCATAGTTTACATTGGAGTTTACTTCCTTTTTGAACAATTATATAGATTTTGCCAAGCAGCTATCATGAATCCACCATTACAGTATCATGCAGAATAGCTTCACTGCCCTAAGGCCCCTGAGCTTCAGTATATATTGTAAAAATGAAATGGTTCTCATAGTGAAGTGAACACATCCATCACCTCACAGTTACTTTTTTTTGTAGGGCTGGGTGGGGTTAGACCTCTTAAGATCTACTCTCTCAGAAAATTCAAGTTCAAGTATACATAATATAATTAAGTATAGACACCGGCTGTCCATTAGATTCTCAGAGCTTATTCATCTCAGACTTGAAATTTGACTAACCTCTCCTCATTCCCCTACCTCCACATCCTTTGTCAATCACCATTCTATTCTCTACTTTTATGGTTCAATTTTTTTTCCTTATTTTTTTAAAGATTCCACATGTAAGTGATACCATACAATACTATACATATTTGCCTTTATCTATAGGTATCTCACCATGATAATTATTTCATATCTGGATACCCAGGAGTGGGATTGATGGATCATACAGTACTTCTATTTCTAATTTTGAGTACCTCCATATTGTTTCCATAATGGCTGTATCAATTTACATTCCCAGCAATATTATATAAGGGTTTCCTTTTCTCCACATCTTGCCAACATTTATTATCTCTTGTTTTTGGTAATAGACATTCTAACTGTGTGAAGTGACATATTTTGTGGTTTTGATTTGCATTTCCCTGATGACTAGTGTGTCAAGATAGCATCAAAAAAAAAAAAAACATACTGAAGTATCAAAATACATGAGACAAAAACTAATAGAAAAGAAAGAAGAAAGAAACAGAAAAATCCACAATTATTGTTGGGAATTTCAACATTCCTGTCTTAATAATTGATAGGTCATGCAGACTTAAAATAAATAAGAATATAGATGTTTTGAGCAGTACTATCTATCAGCTTGACCTTACTGACATTTATAGAACACTTCAAATAACAGTGAATACGCATTCTTCTCAGGCTCACACACAACATTCACCAAGATGGATCATGTTCTGGGCCATAAAACATACCTTAACAAATTTCAGGAATATAAATCACATAAAGTATGTTTAAGACCATAGCAGAGTTAAACTTGAAATCAATAACAGAAAGATAGCTGAAAAATTCTCAAGTATTTGGACACTAAACAACATACTGTGAATAATTCATAGGCAAAAGTAAGGTGACCCAAGGAAAAAAATTAGAACTAAATGAAATTGAAATATAACACCAAAATTTTTGGAATGCTGCTTTATCAGTGCTTAGCTAATATTATATAATTAAACATACATATTAGGAAAGGAGAAAGATATAAAATCAATAACCTAAGCTTCTACTTTAGGACAAAGAAGAAAGATCAGTGGATTAAAGTAAATAAAAGGAAAGTAATAAAAATTAATGCAGAAATCAATGAAATTGAAAACAGCAAAAAACAGAGAAAATTAGCAAGACAAAAATCTTGTTCTTTGAAAATAAAAATAAAGATCAATAAACCTCTAGCCAAGGAAATCCAGAAAAAAAGAGAGATGCCACAAATTATTAATATCAGAAACAAAATATCAGTCATCACAACTAATCCCATAAAAATTAATAAGATAATAAAAGCATACTATGAATAAATTTATATTCATAAATTGATAACTTAGACTTTATGGACCAATTTACCAAAACTCGTCCAATGAAGAGTAGATAAACTGATTACCATAGTAACTATTAAAGACTAGATTAATAATTAAATACATCCCAAAAATAAAACAGCAATAATGAGAAGGCACTAGGCCCAGATAGTTTTGCTAGTGAAATTCACCAAATAGTTGATGAAGAAGTCATACCACGTCTCTATTATTTCTTTCAACAACAACAACAAAAAAAACAGAAGTTATGGGAACACTTCTCAACTCATTTTATGAGGCCAGAATTATTTCAATACCAAAACCAGATAAAGACATTACAAAGAATCTACAGACCAATATCTTTTACATATATATTAGGAAAGGAGAAAGATATAAAATCAATAACCTAAGCTTCTACTTTAGGACAAAGAAGAAAGATCAGTGGATTAAAGTAAATAGAAGGAAAGTAATAAAAATTAATGCAGAAATCAATGAAATTGAAAACAGCAAAAAACAGAAAATTAGCAAGACAAAAACCACATGCTTTGAATATAGACACAAATCTCTTTAATAAAATATCAGCAAATAAATCCTGCAATATATAAAAAGTATAATAATCCATAAAGTGTGACTCATACAATTAAATTAAGGTTTATTTAACCATTCATAAATCAGTGGGTATAATATATCATTACAAGGAAAATATCTAGAGTTTCTGGAAGACTCATAAAGATTAGGGGACAAAAAGTAAAGATAAGTTTGCTGAAGAAGTTTTCTAATAAAAATGAAGAATCTCATTTGGAATTCCTTTTAAAAGGAGTATGTTCTAAGAGGAATTGTAAACTTGAAATAGACCAGATCACTCGGCCCCATCAATTAATCTTTGACTGTGTGAATATGAATTCCCATACTCCAGCTGCCTAGTAGAACAAAGTCAATACCAAAGAAAGACAATATTGTCCAAAGGCTCAAATTATCAAAATGATCACTTCAGTTTCTCATGCACTAAGTCTGGTAGATTCATATTCAAACCAAAATACTGCTCAAAAAAAAAAAAGTACTAAGGAGAGACAGTAGGTATCAGAGTGTAGAATCACTAGACAACATTGTTCACAGCCTGCTTAGTGAAGAAATTGGGACTTAAAGTAATTCTTACTGCACAGCCCATCTTTTTGTTTTCTTTACCATGTTGCTCTCCAAAGATCTCCCCAGAATGGGAGACTGACAAATAAACAAATATAATGCATGATTGTGATTATAATGACAAACACATGTGTAATGGAAAAGAGAGACTCATTCTGTTTTAGAATCAGGGAAGAATTTCAGTGAATGGAGAGTTTGCTTTATTTGATTCTGCAATTTCCCTGAAAGCTGGCTTTCTAGTAGATTCCTGTGTCATAGACTATTATAGGTTGAGTTTTAATTTTGTCCCCCCCCCAAAACAAATGTTGGAGCCCTAACGTTAGGTACCTATGAATATGTGACCTTGTTTGGAAATAGTCTTTATTGATATAATCAAATTAAGGTAAGGTCATTAGGGTGGGTCTTAATCTGATACGACTGGGGTCTCTACAAGAAAAAAAAAACACCATGTAATGACTGAGGCTGAGATCAAAATGCTGCAGCTGCAAATCAAGGAATGCCAAGGATTGATAAGCACCACCAGAAACTAGGAAGAAGCAAGAAAGGTCTTTGTCCAGAGACTCTGAGGGAGCACGGCCCTGCTGACCCTGTGACTTCAGACTTCTATCCCCCAGAAAATTAAAAGAATGAGTTTCTGTTGTTTTAAGCTCTTAGCTTGTGGTAATTTGTTATTGAAGTCCTGGGAAATGAATACATAGACTGACCAGGAACTCTAAGCCTCTGAGGCAATTTTATAAGGTTGCAGAGGAGCAGAATATCAGTAATAACCAGAATTCTGAGTGAATGGATCCAACCAGCTAGGTCAGTATAGTAGCCTGGCTACTAAACATCCTGATAGAAATCAAGCTTAATTCATGGAGAAGGTCATTAGTTCTCGAGGCAGTATGATTGCCTTAAGGAAGAGGAGACAGCAGGCTCCTGGACACAAATCACCTACTCAGCAGGCAGGTATACCTGGGAGATGGGGTTGCCATGGAGGGGTCTGTCTAAGGTAATAAGAGTGTTTCCAGCAACATAGAACTCCCAGGAGGTAATCAACTCACAGAAGACATCCAGGAAGACAAGCTCCTTTTCAGTATTCAGGAGATAAGCAAATATTGCCATTATTCCTTGAGTTACATAAAAGATTCATTTCACTTTTCAAAGGGGGTAAAAGCTATGTCTCCCTCATCCTACCTTTCGGTCATATACGGAAAAAATGAAACTGATAAGTTTGTCCCAGCAACCTAAGGATGCACAGTGACAGTCATCACAAATATTTGCTTTTCTCCTTTCCATCACAAACCCAGGGTAGTGTCTTCAGTGTCTAGCACAGTGCCTGACACTTCACATCTGCTTGATGAATGTTCACTGACATGATGGGGACTTCTGCCAACTCTAGCACTCAGCTACTCTTCACACACAACAGATATCTAGGACAACAACCTATTGATTTATCTACCCATTCTTTGCCATTTTAAATTAAACCCAGTGCATTCACAGAGAAACTGCACTGACTGTAGCTATCTGGTATTTGATTCAGATTGATTGCTGCTGCAGTCATTCATGAGTTTTGGCACTATTCGTATTTTGGTAAGCAAAACTAGGGGAATTTATTTTTGGCCATCTACATCAATCTTTATTTGGACAACTAAATGAACCACTATAAAACACCACTGTTAAAAAGGGTCGATGTGATTTGATAACACACTGAGTCAGTGATTACCTGGTCTTACAGTTCCTTTGGGTTTTCTGCTATTGCGACTATCACCTGCATCTTTTGATTGCAAGTAAGGGGTATTGAGCCAGTTCCCATTTCACTACAGAAAGCTGATCTGAGCATGCAGAAATCATACCAATCAGCACTTTCTAGAAAATGAAACAATTTGCAAGGTCCTAAATGATAGATGGCAATGATAAATTGCATCGTACTGTGTTTTTGAAGTAAAATTTCAGAGTAACTTTGCTTAGAAGTATGAGGAATGTACATACCTATGCACCCTAGAAGGTCATAGTACACTAGTTGCCTTGTGGTTAAGTATTATAGCATTCATTTTTGCTTCCCAAATTATTCCTGTTTGATTGTAAATTATATGGTCACACTTATATGTAACACCTTCCTTAGGATTTCATAAGTGGATATATTCTAGCAGCCTGGAAGAAATAACATGCAAATATTTACAGCCTTCTGGAAGAGGCAAGAAAGAAGAGAGATAGCATATATAACACAAATTTAGCTAAGGGACTGAAGAGTCAAGAATTGTGGGTGAGTTGATAGAAGGACAAACAAATATATCCAGGCAGACAACTGAAAGGAGAGATCATAAATTGGGAAAGAATAAAAAAGTATCATGGGACCAGAAGGGCTAATGAAGTTCAAAAATACAAAGTCAGGAAAATTTTGGAGCAACAATTCTATAAACTGTTGTTTATTGAACATGTACTATGTTTCAGAACCTAGACTTAATGCTTTATGCACACACAAAAAATGTATTATATCCCCATATCAACCCAGGAAACAGGTATTTGTGCCCATGTTTTATAGATAAAAATGGAGACTTGGAGAGTTTAAGTAATCCACTGAATGACTTAATATGGTTGGACCAGTTTAGGAAACTGGATCCACCTGTCCTTTATGACCCTTCTCCAGACTCTGATTGATGACTTCTGATTCCAAGGCTTTATACTTTGTGTTGCGTGAAGCCTGGCAAAATCTCACAGGATTTTGTGAGAGCGCAAAGAGAAAAACTAAGAAATGGTAGGTAAATTATTTTCCCAAGGCCTCAGTGGGACAAGGCTAGGATCAGCTAAAAGAGGTTTTAATCTAGTAATAATATTTCTAAATAGTGACAGCTCAGCAAAAAAAGATAAAGGAAATGAATATTCAAAATATATTTATTTAAGTCACAGTTTCAGAATTACACTGAAATTTATACATAGCAGTGGAGTCCTTGTCAACAATTTATTTAAGGTTCTACTGGGGAACTGCTATTTATTTGTCAGCTTTATGAAAGAACTAAAAAATTATGTCTCTAATATTTTTTGACATGCAGAATAAAAATGTAAATATTTTCAATGATCACTTATTTCTTGATTCTCCTAATGATCTTTAAGTCTGGGTGCAAACTGTCTTTGAAGTTGTCCCCAGTTTCCCCAGGACTCATCTGGAATCTGCCTTCACTTAGTTTCCGGTTCTTTTAGTGACTTCTCTTACTCTGTTAAATCCGTAGGAGCCTTCTCAGCACCTCAGAAATCACCTACCGCCAGTACCTCTACTTCAATATTCCCTGAAAATAAACAGAATTTTGTCATAGGAAGGAAGATTGTGGTAGAAATGCATGGCTCTAGAACACTTTTGAGGATGAAAGCAGTTCCCACTGGGGATAATGACACCTCTAGTTATCAGGCAAGTGCACTTATGAATTTGTCCCATCTGCAGAGCATGGACAAGTGATCACTGAATTTACTAGGAGGAAACTCCCTTTCCTCTAAGGATTTACACCACACATTATCTAAAATTCTCAGCCATTCGGAGGTACCACTGACTAGTTCAGCAATGTCTCTCGTCTGTGTGTGCAGCAGAATGCTTCGTATTTTTCCCTTCTTCACGTTGTTCCAATGTATTCAGCAAATCTTCTGAGTCTTTCTCACACAACACCATCAACCCTGCTTGCCGAAAGCATTGAAGCAGTCTCTTCATGAGTCTGCCTGCTTTTATTTTCTCTTCTCTTAAGTCAGCAAAGTTTTTCTATAAGGGGTCAAATAGTAAACATTTTCAGTTTCGCAGGCCATCTGCTCTCTATCACAGCTACTGAGCTCTGCTGTAGTAGCATGAAAGCGGTCATAGTCAATATGTAAATCAATAGGTATGGCTGTGTTCCACTAAAACTTCATTCACAAAAACAGGAACAACCAGGGAGTCCAGTCCTCATTTGATGACTACAGATTACATTAAATCATAGCTCTTCTTAGGAAAAAAAAAAGCAAGCAGATAATATTTCAAGGCTTAGAACAAAGTCTCATTGATCTGGTGCATATTATTCTGTGCAGCCCTTTGAGGCTATTTCTAACCTACCTTTCGGGCTCCATCTTCTGATACTCCCACCCAGGGAAACCAGTTACTCTTCATTTCTAATTATTACCCAAATATCTTTTTAAAAGAACTTGCATATATTGCTCCTTCTGCTGGCATGACTGTGCTTTTTCACATATTTGTCTTACTCATTGATCGAGTCTCAGTATAAATTGTTCTTTGTCTCAGTATAAATTGTTCAATTTTCCCCGGCTTAATAGGCATTTCCTCACTGAATGCTGAAAGCACTGCGTGAACATCTCCTTCATTAGCTGTCATTCCACATTCCAGTTATTTCTTTGGATCTAGAATCCTAATCTAAATGAGCTTCACAAATCAGGAAATTATCTTTGACTTCACAATAGCATAATATCTGGCATGTAACAAGTACTTCATAACAGCATTAGTTCATAAGTCAGTCATTCTGCAAAAGTACACTAAGCTTCTACCATGTATAGGCATTGTTCAAGGCTTTGGAAATAAAACACTGGACAAAACAAAATTTCTGTTCTCAGGGAGCATGTATTCTAGTTAAAAACGAAACAGGTAACGAGCAAAAAAATAAATATAGACTATGTCAGATAGTGCTAAAAATAATAAAGAATAAGGGAACAAAGAGTGAAGAAAAATGTTCTTTCATATCAAAAGATCAAGAAAGTTTTCATGTATAAGTTGACATATGAGCATACTTGAATGAAGTAGGAAATTAATTCAACACTACTACAGTAAGTGCTGAGTGAATGATTGAATTACAAAGACAGGTGTATTTAAGTGTTCCTTGGTCTTCTGCATTCATTTGACTCTTTTTTTCTCCCAGATTTTGCTTTCTCCATACTGAGATAATAAGCCAAGCATAGTTAATTATTTGGAGATGACCTTCAATATACCTGAGTGATATGACTCACTCCATAAGTGGTTACAGCAACTCAGTGTGATGATGAGGTGTTACTATCATGAGCAGTACAGTATTCCTCCTCCACCCAGAAGAGATGTATCAGAATATTTGGAGTCATACATAAAGTTTAACCCTTCCCTCCTCAAGTGATCCCAGTGTTTTACTGATTAGATCTTGATCTCCCTGAAACAACGAATTAGTTCTTCAACTCAGCTCTAAGAGCATTTTTATAATCTGCTATTATAACGTTTAGCACATTGTTTTAAAGTTAATTGCCTATACATATATCTCCTCCCTAAGAGTGGGAGCTCTTCCAAAGCACAAACTCCATCTTATTCATTTAGAAATTTATCAGGATGCCTGGCACAGAGTCTCCATTAAATAAGTGTTTGTCAAATTAAATTAATGATTTTCCAGTTCCAAATTTTCTTTGCACCTGCCAGAACATTGAACACACAAGTAAATCCAGTGGAGAAAGTTCTTTCAGTTTTCATTCAAGGACCTCTTGAAATATAACACTTAACTGAGGAATCTTTTTACATTTTCCCTTTTATGTTTTTTCTAAACCAAAAGTCTTAACAATGAAATGAATCTTACATCTAATTGGCACACAGTAATTTACAAGTTTATTTTGAGACTTGGAAATTTGAAACATTTTAATATTGCCAGACTTTAGTCAATGAAAAAGAATCTACATATTCTGAGATATTTAAAAAAGATTACACTGCCCTGTCATTTCCTTCTAGTGTACTAATAGGTTCTTAATCAAAGAGATCCTTTGAGAATATCCTTTATCCTATTTAATTCTACATGTAATATATTTGACCAATTGCTGATGGGAATAAAGGGTAACTATTAAAGAGAAATATCTTGACTGAATTATGTTTTTCTTTGCCGTTATATGACTTCTGGAAATATATCTCAGATGTATAAGACTCAGATTCCGGATGGCATATAGGAAGTTCTTTACCAATAGATACACACACAGAATTTCTAACAAATATTTTCTTACATTTTACTAACAAATCACTCAGTTTGTGTGTGCCTTTCTGATAATACATTTTGCCTGAATCCATACCATCCAAGTCAATGGTGAATAAAATACATTTTGAGAAATGTATTAATATCTCTATGAAACAGTAAAATCCTGAGCAATTGTGTTGTGTTTTCCCATTCTTTGTAAGATGTAATGGACACCTTCTTAGAATTGAAATGACAATGAAAGAAGCATTAAATTCCTATATTAAAAGCAATATGTAAAAGATATATATATAATAGATATACATATATAATATACATAATATATATATATATATAAGAGAAAATAATATATATAAAAGATATCTATCTTTTCTCTTGGTGTCAAGAGAAAGACAAATGTTGAAGGCTCAACACTACAACCATTCACCCAGGAAAGTTTTGGTGATGTGTTCCTAGAAAAGATATTCTGTGTAACAGATTAAAATTTTAAAGGATGGACTCATGACAAAGATGTCAGACTGACTGAACAGAATGGAAAATGCTTTCCTGCTCCAAATCATAGAAAATGCTGAATGGTATATATTCAAAATATTAAATATGTAGCTCCGTAAAGAAATGTCTAGGAGCCCTAAAAACAAAACAAAACAACCAAAAAGCACCTCATAACCATTTTTTTAGCCAGGAATCAAAACTGAGCAACCCATAAAGTACTACAGCCAGATATGCAGCTTCTAAGTCTAAGATCAAATGGTGACAAAAGGAGAGTAAAGGACGGTGCGCACTAAGCGGTGAGAACAGGGACCCCACTCTGAAGCCGACTGCAGGGAAGAATGGTCCCCTATGCTGATGCTGGCTAGAGTTGTATTCTGGGGGAAGTAAGGAGAAATGAAATCATGAATAACGAAGCTCTGAGAGTAAAATACAGTTCCAAGGATCAACTTGGTACAGAAACCCTAGCTCTAAAATGCCCACAGACCATCTATTTCAGAATTGGTGAACCCAGTAGTAACGAGGCAGAGGTAACCAAGAGATGTTTTCTGGGAGAGAACTGCATATGCCACCCACGTGACTCCTCGTATGAAACTTCACAGAATTGGAACTCTCTGACCACACGTGCTACAATGGACATAAATGAGAGAGTTGAATGGTAAGGCAGACAACTAACTGGGAAGTTTTATGACTAGGAATCAGAGTAACCTGAAAAGGGACTTTAAAATAAATATTTGATACGTGTAAAAAAAAAAAGGATTACAAATATCCTTGGAAGAAAAAGGGGAAAATTGGGGAGCAAGATCAGACAATTTTGTAAATCAACAAAGCAGAAATCTTAAAAGGATTATTCACTACCTATGAGACCTTAGACAAGTTACTTAACCATCCCCCCTTCAATTCTCTCACTCCCAGTCAGTAAAATAGGATAACTCAAGGTGCTGACGTGGAATTCAATACAGTTAAAGCACTTAGTGCCGGGTGCAATGAAATCAGTCATTACAAATCACCACTTACTACTATTAGAAATGATAGCATAACTATAAAATATCAGGAGGCTGAAAATTAGCATTTAAAAAGTTACTTTCTAGAGTAACATGTTTTAATAGAAAAGTTGAAAATCAGAGAAGAGACGAGGTTGAAGACCAATATAATAATACTAAATACAAATTGGAGAAATTTCAGAGGCTTTAAAACAAATAGGTTTAGAGTTGGAGAACATAAGAGAAAGCTTAAAATATGAAGGGTTAGTTTCAGCAATGCCAGTATATTACTAACATAAATATGAAACAGAAACAAAGAATGAGGAGAATTTATCAAAGAAATTTTTCTGATTTTAAAAATCACACTCAGTTCCAATGATTAATGAAATAAATCCACAATAGACCATAGATGATCAAAATACAAAATTGCATGGAAGTAAAAAGAGAACACTTACAAAGGGGCAGAAATTAAATTTTTCATCAGTTATAATACATTAGAGACAATGAGATAAGGTCTTCAAATTGCTGAAGTAAAAATAATCATTATATTTTTAAAAACAGAATGGATATAAATTATATCAGTTCTAGGCTTGAAGCAATCTAAGCGATGCCTCAGCAGCATGGAAGTTTGCCTAGTCTCCTCTGGGAGCGGCTTGGCCCTGCATTGCGTATCTGACCAAGCGTTGAAGTTACAAGGTTTTGATAATGGTTGTCATTGACAAGCGGATCAGAATATGCGCAGAAACTGAACCTTCTTGGACATCAGTGTTTGATGATCTCCATTTTTCTGAAAGTTTAGTTTAATGGTCAGAGACAGTGCACCATATTCGTATCACTGAGTATAAAATAACAACTATACTAAATACACTGGAAGGAAAAGATGAATTGGTATTAACATATAGGACAGAAAACCTACTGTAATCTGGGAGTCAAAGGTCAGAGACTAAAAGAATGTGTAGCGGTTAACTACGTGGCATTAAAATGTGAAAGAGACGTAGAGTTCCATATAATAAAATGAATTCTATCATTTATCTAAATGTTGTAATAAAAATACATAATGAATAAATGTCAAAATTAACCTAATCCACTTGTGATACAAGCTATTTCCACATTGACACTTTCATCTTTATAAGAATATAACAATGGCCTTACATACTTGAAATAGTTACTTTTTCCTATTACTATTATTAGTAGTATTTAGACAAGAATGAAAATTCCTTCCTTCCTAAGAACATAGGTAAAAAAGATTTTATGAAAATCCTCTTTGATTGAGCATTATATGCTAGCTCATCCTTGGTCCCTAATGTCTCATCTCAGACAGGCTGTCAAAACATCTAAGGAAATTTGATATCAATCTCTCCTTCTCAATGACTTCTGCATCTTAGTCTTGATATTACTTGAATAAAGCTGTCCCTAGGTTTTCAGTATCCCATCGGCAATGGGAAGATAGGTGACTTCCCTTTTAAGGAAGAAAGTTTCTTCCATAGAGTGATAACCAAAAATCCTTGATAAAAATTAATGGAGAAGAAAGACTATATAATTGTTTCATCACTATTCTATTCTGATGTGAGCTTTCTATCTTATAATTCAAGTAATCTAATATGTATAACAATAGCCATATGAACAAAGGTTTGCTGGGATTAAGCATAAGGTTTACAGTATAAAGCATAAAGATAAAAACATTTTTCTTTAGGGGTTCTTTAGGTATTTTGATGGATTGAAAAGTTATTTTTGGTAGATTTTTTTTTTGATGTTAGAGATTTTTTTCAATCAAAATCAAGACAAGAATACACACCAAAAATGGAATATAGTTGGGGGAGGAACTTGCTAATTGTACCTTTAGTGTTACAGTAATGCTGGACTTCATTCTCTACAGATTGCATTAAAACTACACAATAGCTAGTCTGTGAGCATTCAGAATGAAGTATCTTTGTGTTCCAAGGTCAAGGCAGGGCTGAGCATGGTGGGTGTGGCCAGGACTATCAAACTTTACCTTGGAACGTCTCTTACCTTCAAATGTCCACCCAATTGTCATAATATATTTAAATAGACAATGAAATATTAGCTAGTTCTGAATGTATGCAAAAGGGGATTGTCATAATTCCTGTCTCAAGTTAGAAACAAATTTCAACAAAATGTCATCATAGATGACCCAAAAAATGCCTAAGGATAAGAAAAAGTGAGGGAGTAAATAATGGCATGTTTTGACGACACACTATCTTGGGAACTACTGAGACAATTTCCTTTCTTATTATTGTTTTGTTTTCTTTATACAGTTTGTACATAGTGTGTAGAGTGGGTATAACTATACAGCACAAATTACAAGAGGTACTTCTTTCCTTTGATGGAAAATTCTGTGCACTCATATGATTGTTTACCATGTTTCTTCAACATCTGGGAGGACAATCTAGCCCAGGATTTCTAATACCAGCTGGAGCTATCCCAAGAGACACCCTGTTCTTTTTTCCAAGGCATCCACTCACATATTCTATAAGTAAATATGGAAGAATGAGTTGACATGTTGGAAGCTGGAGACTGACCTCAGGTGGCACAATGCTTAACTGAGTCCATGTAATTTCGGTTATATAAGGTTGGCAGGAGATAGTGGAGGAAATCAGAGAATAATTCCCACCTAGTCAATCTCTCATGCATGTGAACAGATGGAGTCACAAGAAGGTGAATCTGATAATTTTTTGCGGAGCAACTTTAAAGAATTTTTAAAGGTGATAAAATTTTGTCTACACACTTCTGGAGCTATCAATTTTACCTACCAATTTCAGGGCACAATATCTTAAACAGCCAGTACCTAGGTAATATTAAATTTGCTGCCAGAAAACTGAGAATCAGTTTTATTTCCCACCACTGGTGAATTTATAGGAATTTACAATATATATATTTAGTGCTTTAACCTCATGTCCATCTCCATTATAAATTGCTACCTCTATTTAATTACTTTACATGAATGTGCAATTTGCATTTATGTAACATGCCTTCAGTCCTTTTTGAAAGTTATTTCAAGACATAATATGACATATGTCCTTAAAAATTCCCACTATGAAATTATTTGATGTTCTCTGCATTCCATATGAGTTATTTAAAATGATTTAAGGCATGGACTGTGTTTTCTTCACCAAAGTATACTGAATCCCAACAAATGCCTGGGACATAGTGCATGTTCAATTAATACATTCTTTTTACTCAATTTGGTTATTGACTTGTAACTAGGCATAATATGCTATGCTAAGAATATTTCGATTTAATAAAAAAATACCCTATATAGATAATAATACTCTCAGTATGGTGGGAATGATTAAGAAAGGCCCAAGGAATATCTGAGTAAAAAGTCCATTTGTTTCTTTCTTTTGTCTTACTCAGTTTTCAGGTTTTTGTGTTTCAATATGGTTGAAATACTAACCGTTTTCCTATCAACCTTGTCTCAAAAACAGGTTCTAATTTAAATGAAGTCTATTTGAATGTATATATGTTTTCCTTTTTAGGACCAGTTCTTTTGAATTATTTAGCAGAGTATTCTTAAGGCAATTAAAGGGTCTGTTCAGCAAGATTTAAGCCAGCAAATCAGTCAGCAGTTTTTGGTCACCTCATAAAGCAGTTAAGCATTACATCCAGTCCATGTATTTGATATTTCACATGCCTCCATAACAGAGCTATCAATTTTCTGATTTGCAAGCCAGCTGACAGAGTTAATACCCCAAAGGGCTATTGCAGTGTTAAGCTCCTAAAATTGTTTTAGACTCACCCATAAATTAGACTATAGCCCAATAATGTACAATTTTATTCTTGAGCTCCTTGAAAAAGCATGAGCTCAGTGTTCTAAAAATAACACTCTTCTGAAGAATAGCCTATTGGATCTATTTATCTTATTTTTTTAACTTTTGATGTTAAATATCAGAATCACCATAAAGGGCCATAAGTTACACCATAACAAAAGGACACTGCCTGACATCTTATTTTTGAAGTTGGTGCTTTAAATATTAGCAGACCCTTACACACAGCTCAGGACCCATATGCTGTATTCAAAATTATATAATTAGGAGGGTGAATAACGATCTGTCTATGGTCCTTTGCACTGGTCTCTCCAATAGACAGGCCTAAATCTCGGCACTGTAAATAAACCACATAAAGATTTTGACAAAAGTTATCCCTCCTAAGGAAGGAAAAGCCCTGAAAAAATATAAAATATTACAGAGCATGGTTTTTAATTTTCATGTTTCACTCATAAAACTGTCCTATGTTTATTTTTGTAGTTTGTTAAAAATCAGCTCTAAGTCTGACAAGAAATTTGTTCCTGAATTAGCATGTATGGTTAAGGTTACTAACATCAGTGGTATAAAAAAAAATAAAGGAACACTTATAAATTTTATATCACTATTTAGTACATTACAAAAATATTCTAGCCCAGAGTAATTTTAACAGAACTCCTGAGGCAATCTTTCTCTGATTTAAGGGATTTAAACATAAAGAAAAATATGAAAATATGCATAATCTGTATGTCTATACACACGTGCACAAAGCTACGTAGAAAGAATGACACAGCCTTGTTCAGCCCACTTCCCCTTTCCTTCCCACCTCCCTGTCCAATTGAAATAGCTGATGCCAAGCGATTGATCAACTGGATCTTAATTACCAAATTTTAAATATGGATTTTATCTTTATTCTACTTGACAGCTCTTCAGTGCTTGGTTTTATTGGCTGATCCCCACTCCCACCAACCCACTTTCTTTTCGAGGAGCTTCCTCTTGATGCATTCCTGGGATACTATGATTTTGCAACACTTATCTCTGTCTTTTGCACCAAGCATTCCCTTCTCAAGATGCTATGTCCTAACTCTGTATCAGTTTGCTTTATAATTAGATCTTCCTCTTCTCTTTCTTCAACTTAACTCCTTTGTCATCACCACTTTTCCATCTCCTCTTCTCTCCAAGCTACTTCCTCTGGAAGTTTTCTTCCAATAGCTTCGACTACTACCTACATGAGGATTAAATCTTAGATGGAGCAGTGAATGACACCCTTCTCCAGCTGAATTCTGATCACATGGAGAGATGAGACAGAGACTTTGGTGGATGGGAATAAAAACATCATACTTACATTATTGAAAAAGCCAATGCCTTTGAATGTAGCCTATATATTTGGAAATGTGGAATTCTGAAAAACTGAACCCAGTATTAACAAGGAGCTACCTACTCCTTCATCAGCAGCAGTATACCTGCGGTCTGCTCTGTAGAAACATGATTTTTTTTTCCAAAGCACAAAATACAACAAAGAACATTCAACAGCACATACTTTCTGTAGAGAAGATGGCACCAAAGTTAAGTGAGAATGAAAGATGCTTGGTTTCACATACCCAGTTTTTCCTTTCAAATAATCATCTGAAAGAAACTGAGAAGACGGATTGAGGGGAAGGTGTTCCAGAAGTGATCTCCCTCCACTGAGAGAAAAAACCTTTTACCCCCTCAATTTAATGATAACTCTAAAATCTACATGCCTAGTTTCACTTTCCAATCTGAGATGTAGTGCCATGTATTCTATAGACTGAAGATGTATTTACTCAACTCTCTACCAAACCTTTAAATTCAACATGTTCAGAACTGAACCTGCCATAGTCTACCATCAGTCTGTTCTTGTGTCCGCATCTCAAAGAGTAATATAATATGCAATCAGTTTTCCAAATATGAAAACTAATCATACTTTCCTTCATTTCTCATATCTACCTGGTCAATAAAATGTATCAGGTCTACTTAACCATCATTTAATCTGAACCTGCTTTTTCAATGCCTTCTTTTCAATTAAGCCATTGACTTCATTGAAGTTGTCTCAACTTATTATTTGTGTACACTTAAAAACGGTCATCTATTTCTGTCTAGCTATTCTACAAAGCTTTCTGTGAAAGGTACCTAATGTGGTACTTCCAGAACAAAAGTATAAATGTAATACTTATTATTATGGTGATACTGATAATGATGGCTTCCATTTACTCTGTATTTACTATGCATTAGGCACAATCCAACATAGGTTATCTTATTGATTACACACATACATAAACACACATGTGAAGTGATATAGGTAATAGTATTATTCTTACTCTCCTACTTTCATTAAAGATGAAAAAGTTGTCACTTGCCCAAGTTCATGCTCTATGTAGTGGAAGTAGAAATCTGACTGAGAGATTCAACCTACCATTCTGTGCTGCTTGATTTCGAAAGACCAACTGAGCAATCACTTCGTTGAACAGTGTTTCAAAGTGGTTCCCCCTTTGCCTTTAAAATAACGACAGAATATTCTTGACCCAAAAACTTTGTGATTTCACTCAAATCATCTATCACTGTTATCCTCTTTACTATCTAAATACCTCATAACTAAATTTCTTTGTCACTGTGTTAAATACTACTTTCATGATTTTGCTTGTGTTATTCTCTCTACTTCAAAAATCTTTGCATGGCTTCTCTGCTTGATAATATAGGGGATTCTTGAAAGTATCTGTATAAATAACCCTACCTTCCTTCCGTCTAATCAGTGACTAATGATTTATCTTATTTTTAGATTCTATGATATAAATGGGCCACATTTCCTAGTAAGTCGGGTCATGTTCAGCACTATACTCCCACTTACCCCAATTCACACAGGCACATACACTTATTCTCTCTTTGATATTCTCTTTATTTTTGTTCTCCCTATACTTTGTGTCTGACAAAGTAGGATATTATCAGCAATTTAACACACCTACCAGAGACCCTTCATTTTATTCTCTATTCTTCCCTCTTTGCTTCCTACCTCTTATCCATCAACCCACAATGAATTAGTAACTTCACTTCCATTTGAGCAGGACTGACCAAGAAATTCTTTCTTTCTGTCTTCTAAATTTGGGTCTCATGTGTTTCCATCAGTAGTCTCTAAAAGTAGCAAAAGAATTATCCTGAATTCAGAGGGCCAGAATTTGAATCACAGTTAGCAATTTATTAATCATATATATGTGAGTCATCTAGCTTCCACACCTCCAGTTTTTTTTTAATTGTAGAATGTTTGCAGAAATAGTTCTACCCTATATAACTATTTTGAAAATTAACTGAGATAGTGTATTTAAAAGCAATCAATTCATTGCCTGGCCTATGAAAAGATCACAATATATACAAATTGTAACTGAGTATATAATACACATACATAAGTATGTAGTATTATGCACAAAATTATTCAGCGAATTATGGAAACAATTAAGTAATTTATAAGTCAAGTTCAATTTTGGGATATAGTCCATCATGTTTGTTTTCAAAATACTGAAAATCTAATTGCAATAAATGTCCTTTATGTGATGGAATAATACTCTAAATTACTTTGACTAGAACAGTGATACTTCATAAATGTGGACATAATTCTTAATAATCTTTCTCAAAAATGGTTTGCAATTTTATCATTAGGTTTCTGAAGGCAGTAACATTTTCAAGAGAAGAGAAAAAGAAAGAAATGAGAATTTGTATTTAGATCAGCCTTTCTCAAACATGACACTCCTGACATGTGAGGCCAGACATTTTGTTGTTGTGGGGTTAACCTGCACATTGCAGGGTATTTAGCAGTGTCCCAGGGCTCTACTTTGAGATACTAGCAGCAGTCAATTCCTCCATTTGCAGTGTGACAACCAAAAATGTCTCCAGACACTACCAAAAGCCCAGTTGACAACCACTGATTTAGATCAATCCAAAATTACTCAAAGTGTCCTTCATTTGGGGCATTCTTGAAGTACTGCCGACTCTGAGGTCAAGTTACCAGTATGGCAATTACGTCATTATCAGCATGCTCCAGGGGACTTTGCTCTGTTTTCTATTCCCTTTCTTATTCTGTAATCCACAAGAGTAATACTTTTATCCTCTGATTAATTTAAAATCAACATATGCTGTGCTCTAAGTAGGCTATTACTAAACTTAAAGGGATAATGTAAAGAAAATTACTTCTTGATTTGCAGTAACTGAAATACATTAGCTCTTAAGGGTCCCTGTGTATGGTACCTCTACCCTTATTAGAATTCTCACAGGGCCACTCTTGGCAAAACATCATTTAAAAATGAATACAAAGATCTTTAAAAACAATCATCTGACTCTTTCTTTTCTTTACCTTCTTCTTTATTTATTTATTTTTAAGTTATCACATGAATTCAGCACTGGACATTGGTCAGGACAAGTTTGAATAGTTAGTTGTCGAGTTAGGCATGGCCTTGGCAGATTTTACTGACACATAAATTCTGGCCAACATAGTCATTTTTAGGAAAACCTGATTTAGAATAAAACCATTTCCTATGCTTTTCCATGTAAGTAGTACACACATGTGTGCAAACAAACATGTATGAACACACACACACACACGCACACTCTCTCTCTCTCCCTCCTTCTATCCGTCTTTCTCTCTTCAGCCCCATACTCTGGTCACCTGTAGTGTACATAACTATGACAGGCAGTCCCTGGGACCATATGAATTTGAGGTTTGCATCGCAACTGGCAGTGAGATTTAATAAAGATAAAGTAAAACCCATTATCAACAAGTGAAATGAAGTAGCTGAAAACATGTAACGGAAGAGACCATAATTATGCAAAATCTAGTAGTTTACTTGACTGATTTGTAACATGGTTGCCTGAAAAACTAATACAACTTCAGACTGCACTGGAAGAAATACAAAGTCCAGTGTACGGGGAAGAATATGGCTACTATTTGGTGTCAGTCAGCACACAGCTGTGTGAATTCCTAAAGAATAATGATAATGAATCTCAGAATGACAATGACTTTTTACCCTTAGTGCCAAATTTGCTCTTTAAAATGTCTATCATTCTATTCTTCAGAATCAGTAATATTTAAGCTCCCTTTCTTAGTGTTTTGGGCAATGTTAAGCCTCTAACTTTCATTATTACCTATTAAGCTAGATTATTCTACAAAAAGCTTAATTCTGTTATTTTCCCCGATTTTTATCTTTCTTATTATATTAATTGCTATATAAGATGTGCATAATGTTGTTAATATTAATCTAATCATACTGAAAATTGATAGGATTCAACAAGCCCATAGTGTTTATATTTATAATAAAGGAAAGTATAACTATTCAGTGGTTAAAAAGAGGGGTTCAATTCCACTTCCTATTGAAACTCACATAGTGAGTAAAGGAGACCTCTAACAATCTCATCCCCTTACTATGGCAATGTTCACAATCAATGCTTCTTTTGATAATGACAGCCTCCCAATTCAACCCATCCCTGCTCACTTCCTACCTATCAAATTCCTCAGAGTGTTAGAAAAGAAAGAAGAGAATAAACTTGGGAGAGGGTTATAAAATTCTGTGCAACAAAATAGTTGTATATCAGACCATACACATCTTTTTTATTAATTTCTTCATGGTCTATAAAAAATTGGCCTTTTTAGTTGACCTTTGTAATTGACCTTTTGTTTAGGCTTTCTCTTTTGAAAGCATAAAGTCAATTTTTTTGAAAATGTTTCCTATGCCCCAGTACAGTTCAACTATAGTGCTTACAGTATAGTTTCTTCTACAATTGTTGGGTATAGAATTGTCTAAATATTCATTAGCTCAAACTTGATTATTTTACTATTCTCATTTTCTCTTTCTTTACTAGTTTTTCTTTATCAACTTCAGAGAGGTATGCAAAATTCTTCATAAATTATAATAGACTTATTAAATTTTAGTTGTAATGCTGTCATGTTATACTTTATATCTTTTGTGTTTGATGTTAATGTCTGCTACCTGGTTAATATGCATTTGCCTGGTATGCATTTTCCCATTCCATTATTTTCAACTGTGCTGAATCATGATGCTTTAGGTTTCAAAGAAAAATATATAAATTTTGACTTAACAGTTTCCATTCCAACATAAAGAGCTTAAAGGTAATCATTCCCATCCTCGCAAGAATGAAAAAGTTTAGCAAAGTGAAAATAACTTTTCTTAGATCTATCAATTAGAAAAGACTGCTTTAAAAGTATACAGTTAAAAGAGCTCATGGAAATTAAAAATGTAGTTATCCAAGGACAAAACAATTCTATTAATATACAGAATAGGAAAATAAACTGCTAAGTTCAAAATAGGAATGTCAAAGATAAAGGTAAGAAAATTTTGTAGAATTAAGCAAAAATTGAAGATGATCAAAAATGTTTGATCAAAGATGATCAAACATTAATAACATACAATAGTTGCCTAATATGACAAATTCTAATAATGGAAATAAGAGAGGGGAGTCAATAATGACCTTTCCACAAGACAAAAGAAAATGTACTTCTTTAAACTAATGAATTCTTCCAATGTTAGATATATGAAGATTATATAGGATTGCCAAATGTGGTGAAGGAAACTGCATGCACACACACATGCACACTTTCTCTTTCTAGGCTTCTTCCTCTTCAGCTGCAAGGGTCTTTTTGATCTGTAACCTTAAGATGACTGCTAGAGCTCCATGTATAAAACCCATGTTCCATCCAAATAGGAGAAGAAACATCTGTATTTGAAGGAAAACTCCCTGAAATCTAATTTCAACGGTTATTCCTTAGTCTTTTGGATATTTAAGAAGAATAATCAAAGTGGGTAAATTTACAAAAAATAATGGAATTAAAATAGTAGATATGTCCTAACTATAACCATAGAAATAAAAAAACTCAAACTAAACTCAGCTCCTAATTAGACTGTCAACTAGTGAGCTGACAGAAGAAAAGACATTTTAATTGCCAAACATGAATATTATTTAACCTCAGTTTATACTGTTCTACATATAATGCCTATTGTTCAATAAAAATTAAAGACACAAGAAAAGCAAATAATCTACCATGAAGAGACAAAAAAATCAATAGAACTATACTCTCAAGATGACCAAGATATTGGAAATACAAGCCACAGACTTTAAAATAACTATACTCTGATATCTGAAAAATGGTAGATGACTTGAATGAGCAGAAAGGAATTTTCAAAAAAGAAGAAAAATATGAAAAGGATTGGTCAAATAGAAATACTAGAAATAGAAAATCACGATGTCCAAGATGAACAACTTCCTTGATGGACTCATCAGTAGACTTAAGAAATCAGTGAACTTGAAAATAAGTCAAAAGAAAGCAACAAAATTGAACCTAAAGACAACAGCAACAAAAACTCAGAAGAGAGGATCTAAGAGCTATAGCTTGTGGGACTGAACAATGTTCAAACAGCTGAACAAAGGATCAAGGAGCTCTGGAGGAAGAACAGAGACAGATTAAGGCAGACAAAACACAATGGGCAGGAGTTTTGTCAAATAATGGAAACTACCAAACCACAGAAGCAAGAAGCTCTCACAACACCAAACAGGAATAAAGTGAAATAAAATGCTTCTAGACATCTCATATTTAAATTGCTATACATCAAAGATAAAGGAAAGATCTTGAAAAGTAATGAAGAAAAGAAAAGCATATTACATGGAGAACTAAACTGAGAAGTACAGCAGATGTATTGGCAGAAAATATGCAAACTATAAGAAAATATGTCATGCCTTTTAAAGTCTGGAAAAAGAAAAAAACAACCTGCTAATGCAGATTTTAAACCTAGTAAAAATATGCTTTAACGTGAAGGTGAAATAAATATGTTTTTAGAAAACACAGAGACAAGAGAATTCACAGCAAGGAGACTTGTGCTATAATAACTGTTAAAGGAAGTTCTTTAAAAAAAACAGAAAATGACACCAGATCAAAACTCAAATCTCCACAAAGAAATGAGGAATCCAGAAATAATAAAAATTATTAAAGAATATGCTTTTCCTTACTTTTATTACTCTGAAAGATAAAATCAAAACCATAACTATCAGCAATATGTTGTAAGATTTTTAATAAGTATAAAAGCAAAATAAACAACAATAACATGAAGGATGGGAAGGAAGAACTAGGATATATTGTAAAGTGATTACACTAATATGAAATGGTATAATATTATTCAGAGATAGACTGTGATAAATTATTTTGCAAACTTAAAGAAAACCACTAAAAGGTAGAAAAAGAGATATAATTAATAAACTAATGGCAGAAATTAAGTAGAGTAATAAGTAATGTATAATGAATCCAAAGTTAGCAGAAATAGAGGGAAGAGAGAAAACACAAGGAGTAGACAGAAAAAAACAATTGCAAGAATATAGATTTAAACCAACCATATAGATAATAACATTAATAGTAAATCACTTTAAAAAAGCAGTTGAACGATGGAGATTAAATATTGGATAAAAAAGCAAGACCCAACCATATCCTGCTTACCACAAACGCACTTAAAGTACATAAGCATAGACAGGTTAATATTAAAAGAATGAAAAAAATGTATAATGAAAACAAAGGAAATAAATATCTGCCTTAAGTTTTGTCTTTTTACACATGGGATTTTTATTATGATTCTCCTCACTTAATATCCAGTGATCATGCTTTTATGTTTTCTGGATTATAGTATTAAAAATGTTTAATCTAAGGAAATCATCTTAGTTATTTTCAATATATGTTATGAATTATATATATATACTTTCTATAACATTTTGGGGTAACAGAGTTAAACTAACAGGTAAGATGTTCTTTCTTAAAAAGATCTCTAGTTATTATATATTTAGTTTATTTTATGACATAAAATCAAGTGTATACGTGTCTGAAAATTCAATATGGCCTTTTAGCTCCAATAATTTCTTTACTTTCCCAGCAACTAATTCATGAAGCTGTTATATAGCAATATCCTAGATCTGATTTAAAAACCAATTAATCTTTCTCTTTTCTATCAGAGTTGACTTCAAGTAATTAGCATTGGTGAATTAACAAAATAACAATGGTACGTGCTCATTTTATCAAATTAAAGGTAAATCTCATTACATTTCTTAGAAAAAGTTATTTTTTGTATACAATTATCATCTTTTTTTTGTATGTAATGATCATTTAATTGTATATAATTATCATCCCATATTATAATCTCTATTACATTTTGTCCAGCCATGGAAAAGTTTTATAGAAATACAGTCTGCAAAACTTGGTAGCCTAGAGAGTTATTCCTACCTTGATATATTGCTTTGATTATAATATTGACAAACTTGGTAAGATAGGTTTTACAGGTTGTTATTGAAATGTTTTTATAGAGTTTATTTTCTAGTGTATTTCTTTCTATTAGCTCTAACTACTACAAAACACTAGAATTTTGACTGTGGTGAGGGAGTTCATAATTAAAAAAAAGTTAAAAAATATGAGGTTTTATAGAAAAGACACCATACTGGTTAGAAGTAAACATGTTTTAGCAGCTCTCAAATACCAATGAGATGGACATACCACTGGTATTTCTATTAATAATTTATAATTTCTAAAAACCCCAGAGATGACAACAAATGTAGAACTCTGCAGAGAACTTTAATCTTTTACTTAATGTGAACATTTATATTTGAAATGTAATAAAAAATGTTTAATGGATAGTAACAGACAATACTTGAATGATTGGCATGGGATCTAAAGATTCACTATGGCCTCATCATCTGCACTGTAGAATTTTTCAGGACTTATTTTAATTCATGAAGTTTTATAGGCCTTACTATTGTAATTATCAATATTAGGTGCTAAAGTGTGTGAACTCTACATCTTATTTTGAATTTTATTGAACGTGTTTGTATTTTAGCATTAGAATGCAGTTAATTGTATTTCTGAATAAAGCCTATTGTGTCAAAATTATAATTAATTAATATATAAAGCATTGAATTCAGGGGCAATTTTAAATATTATTTATATGAAATTCAGACAAAAGAATTTAGTCAGTCATTTAGTCAAAAACCAGTTAGTCAAAGCATTTGATTAGATATTAAATATATAAAGTATTTTAAATTATGCTATTTTTATAGTGAGAATTTTAACATATATTAAGAAAGGATCCCTTTTTATACAAATGCACCTTTTTCTCTATTTGTAGGGTATTTGGATCATAGATATTTTAAAGATGGTGAAAGATCCTGCTCCCTCTAGTGATCTACCATTTATCATTTCGGATAGAATTCTTGGGAGGGTTCACAGGGCTGAGAGCCATGTCTTTCTAAATCACACGTTAATCCTGATTCTCCCCTCAAATGTGACAAGGCAAAAAATGATGCTCTTTCTCTGTCCCTTGACAGCGCTTCAAATATTTTAAGACAGCTGTCATGTTTCCACTAAGAACTCTTTTCCCTGGGGAGAAAGTCTCTAGATTTTGTTTTTTCTTTTTCTTTTTCCCCACTGTGCTTCAGACATTTTCATTAGCTCACCCTGTGGGCTGACCTTCACTGTACTTGCTCATTTGTCAATTCCTCTTTTAAAATGTGGCACTCCGAATTTAACACAATATTGGTTTATGTAGTTTGACTAGTGTAGAACACAAAGGTAAACAGTTTTCTATTCTGATCTCTGTACTTTTATTAACACAACCCGAATGCACAAAAGTTACTTTAATACTCGGTTACACTGTTGGTCTATTTTAATGTTTATTTAAAAAAATGGTAAGGTAATGATAGCTACAAGTTGATAATATCAGACAAGGTGAAGCAAGGATGGAGTTTTTATAGACTAGGGCAGTACCAGTGATGAAATTGGACTAAATGACCTAAACAAAAATCACAGGAGCAGAGATTGTCAGTGACAGAAGCTGTCAGTGACAAAAGGTAGACAAGAGATAGTAAGAAAGAGAATAAATAGTTAAGAGGGCTACTGGAAACCCAATACTTTGACAAACAATCAGGCATCAAGAAATTCACAGGTACTGAAGAATCAGAATACTTTTAAGACATTTGGGCAAAGGACCATTTTTAGAGTAACTGGATGAAACCAGTATGAACAGTCAATGGTCAAACTCTTAATCTGTAATCTGGCAGTATGCAGTATCTACCCAAGATTCCTCTCACATATGTAAACAAGGAGGTGTATTCAAGCATGATCAATACTACCCTATAATGCCCCCCCACCCCAAAAAAGAAAGAAAAATGAAAACAATCTCTTTCTCAATAAATGAATAAATAGAAGATTATTAATTGGGGGTAAAATGACTAAGCTGGATCTTTATATATCAACATGGTAAAAGTGGAAAAAATGTTTGCCAAAACATGGTAGAAATGCTACCAAATATATCCATAACCCAAATACAGACTGGATAAACCCATTCTGTTAAAGAAAGAGGGACTCTCAGATTGCAAAACAGACAATTTCTCTAACAAGAACAAACATAAAACTAAAAGAAATAACATGCATTGTGAAAGTTGTGTAGGAGTCAGATTGTCCCAAATATTTAACTTAGAAAATATCATAAAATATATAATGTCACTGAGGTCTCAAAGGATAGAATATGCCAATTTCAGAGGAACCATTAGTTCCTGTGATATACATATAGATCTTTATGACTTCCAGGGTACTGAATTTGATTTAGAACAAAAGCTTTTAGATAAATAAGCTGTATAAACTAAAGAAAATGTGATTACATGCCTTCCTGTAAGGACATGTAGTTTCTAATTCATATTCCCAAAACTGTGATGTGTTTTTCAGGTAGGTTTTACATGTCATCACTGTTTCAGTAGGGCAGAAGTTGGGGAAAAGGAAAGAGGTGGACTTTCCTCGTCTATAGATCTGTTTGGCAAGGTATGCTCATTTAGACAGGGAACCACAAAGCTAGATCAGAGTGATCTCCCTGTGTTTTTTTTTTTTAACATTTTTCCTTCCTCCCATCTTATCTTACTTTTTGGCCAGGATTCAAAACAAGAGAAATAATATCACTACATGATTTTGTACTTAGAAAAAAACATTGTCTAAGAAAAATATTTTGGCAATGATACTTTTGAGGCTAAATCTACTTTCCCTGATTTGATTACTCCCATCACCAAAGAGGAGACATTTTTTTTCCTACTCTGATATTCACCGTGAGATAATAACTCAGCACTTAGTCCAATCTGGATTCTCTGTCCCAGCACCCCTCTTTCAAACAATATAGAAAAGGGAATCTGTGAATTACATTTTATATATTTTAAACACTACCTAGAATGTTTAAAACTTATGAGAAACAAATGGCATATCATATGCCCTGACAGGGCAGAGAACAACTTGCTATCTGGCCATAGGTTTAATAAGGTGAGGGGAAATGATTGGGGGCTTTTAAAATGTCACAGTAGTTGAAGAAAGCTGGCCTGGGCAAATGCCATTTCAAATACTAATGGTAATAATTATGATAGAAACCCATGCTTAATAAAATACAATTGCCTTCATGATAAGGAAAAAGAGAAGCCTATGTAAAATTATCAACTTCCTGATAAATGTATCACTTTCAGCCTGTAAATATTTCCATTGTTACTTGAGGGTTGATCTTCACTGGAAACATATCCATTGTTATCAATTCTTTTGAGTTAGATTAGTATGTGTTATATCTTGTACCAGAAGGCCTTTTTGATTGTCATGGGGAATGTCATTAGAACACTACCTTAACTCAGTGGAGACTAGTGGCATTACTTTAGCTGTCAATACCAACTCTTATTGGTAGAATAGCAACCTATTCTTATTCATAATCTGTCGACTTCTTCTGAAGTCACTTTAATCAGGCTCCGTGTGACAGAACTTCAGCAATTTCACATGAGCATGGTTGACAGGTACAACAGTCATAGGAAATGTAGATAATTTGATCAGAAAAAATGAGTTTCATTGTACAGCAATACTTTACCCCCAGTTTCACCGTTGTTGGGTTGGATATAAATTTGGTTGACTTTTAAAGGCCTTTTGCTGTCCTGAAATATTATAGAAATACTTGTACAAAATCCTCAATGACTGGAGGATGACTGTTTCATATTTATAATTTTCTTTTACCAGGAGGCTAACATATGCACCTCAGAGGGATCAAGAAAAAAAGAGAAAAAAACATTTTCAAGTGACAATTACATAATGAGTAAGGAGAGCCTCTTACTTCACAGAGAGAAATACTCTTGAGGCACACAACAATGAAACTTGCAAAATCACTATATTTATAGAAATAGTCAACCAGATTTTGCCCTAGTCTACAGTTTATGGGTATTAACCATTGAGTAGTGAAGAAACAATTATCATTACATGGTATTAGAGTCCTCACTGAATTTTAGACAGTTGGCTTGTTTTCTCTCCCTTCCTCCTTCCATCTCTCTCTACACACACAGACACACACACACACACACACACATGTACACATATCTCACTAAAATATTTCCAGCTGTTCAATTACATATATCCTATGACATTTAATAAATTAATTATAGCCAAATCCGGTTTTTTTAAATATGTAAGCTCAAGTATTGCTTAACAGTTAAGAGTGTGAACATTCAGTTCGACAACATATACTCAGATGCCAGCTCTGCCACTGCCTAGCTGAATAACCCTGAAAATGTTAATTAGCAAGTTTAGACTTGTTTCCTCATCTACAAGATGGGAATACTAGTTCTTACATCACAGCATTGCTGTTAGGATTAAATGAGCTTGTGCCCATAAGCAGTAAGTACTTACCTTGTCCTGCAGCAACTACTCAATGTGCTGCTTTGTTCTGCTGCAGCTGCTGCTGCTGCTATTTCAGTGTATGGCATGTTTACCCTTTTTTGGTATTTCAACTTCAAGGCTAAGAAATCTAGTAAATAAAATAGGCTGATCTGGCACATTGAAAAATTTAGATTTGGTTTTCAGAGTTTTGAGGTATGTAAGTCCTCATCAGTCAGAATTAATTGTTCACAATCACAGGAGGTCTGTTAGAGCTGTGTTTGAAGGTGCAGAATGTGTTTATTTGGATCCCTCGGTTTTTCAGAGTCCCTCTCTTTTTGGAGGTTTCTTATATAAGCTTCCTGTTTCTTATACAATGAATGTTGAGTATTTTGTCTTACATTCCCAAGAGTGGAATGGCATAGTGTGGAGGAAAATCTAGATTTCAATTTTAGTTCTTCCAATAAATACCTGCATTTTCATTCTGGAAGTATGGAGTCTTAAATCTCCCTTTCTCTACACATGTAAATAGTAACCTTTACTATTTTTTTTGTTTTAATTAAGAATTAAAGAATAATTATTTTAAATGTTTGAATCATCAGGCTCTGGACTCAGGCAGATTTGGGTTTGAACATAGACTCCACCATTTCTTGGTAGTATGATAATTGATAAAGTAATTGAATTCTGTAATCATCAATTTCCTCACATTATAAATTGGGATGTTAAATGTAAGTACTTCATTGCTTTGTAAAGTATTTTTTATGATTAAATAACACCTGAAAAAATTTAGAAAATGGTCTCACAAAGATATATAGTGAATAAACATTGTTATAAATAAGTAGCAGACAACTCAGTTGAAAGTAATTGACTCTGTTCCTTTCTTTTTCCATTTTTAAAAAAAGTCATATGTTTTGGAAATGTTTAAATCTAGATTGTAAAATCAGATCCTCCAATGGTTAAGATATACCCAGGAGCCCTCTTTAGGCAAGGCCAAAGATAGTTAATGTCTCTATATGTGTATAGAAAATGGAAGTTCCTATGGCCAGGATCTTCACCTAACCCTAATCTACTTGATGATATGATTGGCCTACTGTGTAAACTAATGCTTACACACCCATTGGCAGTGAACCATTACTGTCAATGTTACTATATAAAGAGCCCCACCCACTGCTCTGCCCAGAGGCAGAGATGGAGACAGACTGCAAACTTGCCAGAGGCAGACATGATTCTGGCCCTTCAGCACTCTTATACCCCTAATATTCCATTGCTGTTATCTGGTTTCACCAAATACAGAGTGAATTTTCATGGGGGCAATCTCTCTGAGGTGAGACATTTGGCTTAGTTGGCAGTATTTACTGCAGACTGAAAAAAGTTGGATAGGTTGCCCTCATGGGAGGGGTACTTCAGTGGGCTGCCCCTATGGATGAGAAGACACCTGAGTATTCCCCAGGGGGCATATGATCTGAGGTGACTGGCCTCCTAGAGGACTGAGGGCAGGTCCTTGGAGAAACAGAGTGACTGCATGGCAGGGGAACCTGTGCGCTGGCTGTTCTTCGCAGTGTTGAAGAAGGCCCATAAAGGAGAAGAATGCACTCCTGTGAGAAGAACAAGAGGTGAAGGTCAGGAAGGCAGAAAAAAATTAACTGATTGAGATGGTGTCACTGTAAGGTGCCATGGAGACGGTAAAGGATGTAATGGTAACAAAAGAAGAGACAGCACAAGAACGCAGGCTGTGAAGCGCTATGGAGGAAGTAAAAGATTTATTGAAGAATGAGACGGCATCATTGCGAGGCACTGTGAAAGAGGTAAAGGCCACGAAGTAGAAGCGTGTACCTCTGAGGGGAGCACAAGAAGAGGCAGCCTGAGAATGCCAGTTGTGAGGTATTGAGGGGAAGGTAAGAGAGCTGTTGAAAACTGAGATAGCGTCACTGCGAGGCACTGTGGAGAAGGGAAAGGATGGAGCAGAGGAGGCACTGTGCAGGACGGGAGAGCCGCCATTGGCCCCTGGAATGGCAGGGGAGCCAGAGAAGGAAAAGGAGGTAGAGGTGGTACTGGAGGCACCAACCCCTCCTCTACTGAAATCCTGTCCAGTTGTAGTCAAGAAAATAAAGACACAGCAACCATGGGTTCCTCCAGGAGAGGTGCAGCCCCTTCTCCAGGTGACAGAGCACTCTGTGCTCCATCACCTTACACAGGTGGAGCTGGTGGATTTGGGCTCCTGGTTTTGGCAGAAACCCTCAGTGTCCATATCAACCTGGCTCCTGCACCTTTGGGATATAGGGATGGATGGGCTCTATCTGTCTGGATTAGAGATGGGAAAGATGGATTCTCTTACAGCTGGGCTGTCTATAGAGGCTTGACTCTGTAGCCACTGACATGGTACCATGCCAACTGGATAAGTTGGTTACTGACCCCTCTGCTGGCAATATTTGTGGCAAAACTTATGGGCCTCTGGTAAGATATCAATAGTTTACAGGGATAGGCAGTCTTCTTCTGGATGGTGCTGTGGTGTTTGAATGAGAAGCCCCAGAAAGG
The DNA here is from genome assembly GCF_040802235.1 of Manis javanica. Classification (NCBI taxonomy): domain Eukaryota; kingdom Metazoa; phylum Chordata; class Mammalia; order Pholidota; family Manidae; genus Manis; species Manis javanica. The sequence goes on along the minus strand of NC_133156.1, from coordinate 214,917,252 downwards.
TGTATTGAGCCCCATAAACATGCTAACACACATTGCTGCCTCCCCTATACAATTACAATTACAAACTAAGGAGAAATTGTTGAAACTGGGATTTGGCCACCAGAATAGTATCTTGATAATAGCACCAACTGCAATAAACTCTGAAGACTATTCCATTCATTGGATATGGCCTTGGATGTTTTGACACATGGACCAGCAGTGGCTGGCCCTCCTGGCACCTTAGGAACAAAGCCTGGAATTGGCCTCCTGTATAATCCTGGAGTAATGGCAGAGTGGCCCCAAAGATCATGGTAGTGTACCCTAAACAGCCAGAAGGTAAAAGCATCTTACTGGGGAGTTTTGTTTGATCTTTATGGCCAGGGCATGCACCTGCAGTGGCACTATACATAAACCTCTCAGTCATCCTCACAGGACTGGGGCAGTACTGAGGGGTAAAGGTATGGCATGTTAGACCTAGACGGGACCCCCTTATTACCATGGTCCTATCACAGGACCACTCTCTTAATGCATCCTACCTGATGGACAAGATTTTCCTACATTAGTGTCATTAAAACGTGTCTTATCTCCCTTAAGGTTAATTTCCTCTTATGTCTTTATGGATTGGGCACACACCCTAGCAAAAACAGCTACTCGTTGGGTCTGCATGGAGCTTCCTATCAGTTCCACTACTGGCCTCCTGTGGAAAGTGAAAATTGTGAACTGGGACTGGTTTGAAGATAGCTGGAATGATGACTTGATGGCAATCAATCTCCTCAAGTGATGACTATTATTATAATTTTTGTTGTCACAAGTTTCCAGTTTTCTCCCACAGGGACCATTATGGAAGACTGAGGGCACATAGATTGGAAGGTGAGGATCCTGAAGGGATAGAATATAGGAGAAATGGAAGTTCCTATGGCCAGATTCTAACCCTAATCTGCTTGATGATATAATTTGTCTACTGCGTAGGCTAATGCTTACACACCCATTGGCAATGAGACATTATTGTCGATACTACTACATAAAAAGTTCTGTCCAGTGCTCTTCCCAAAGGCAGAGATGGAGATAGATTGCACACTTTCCAGAGGCCGACCTGATTCCAGCACTTTACCTGCCACCATGAGAATAAAGCTTGGTATAAACCCTTTTAGCCTTACTGCTCCCTTGTTGATATTCGGTATTCGGTCTCACCGAATCCAGAGTGAACTTTCCTGGTGGCAGTCTCCCCCAGGTGAGACAAGCTGTAGGTGAAGATACCCCTGTTTACAAATACTAAACAATATACTTATTAAAATTTATTTTCTTTGTATGCTGGAACCTTTCCCTATGAAAAGATACTTTCTATAACCATGGGTATTAGTTCTGCTAAATGAAATCTCGAAAGTGATTACCAGTAGAGTCACTTCTCATTTTTTTATCGCTATACACATTTATAATGGATACATGGAGCACGTTTTTTCCCTTTTTTTTTTTTTGATGTTAATGAGGCAAGCCAGATGTTGCAGAACTGATTTTCTATCACCTGTGTTAGAAAGTAAACTTTAAAGAAAAAACATTATCTTAAATGGGATTCTTTTACTCCCTCTATATATGGTCAAATGAAAATTTTAACTGCACAAATCAATTTATTAATTGAAGGAATAAAGGTTTTATTCAAGCTAGTTTAAGACTTAAACAGGCTGTATGTCACTCAGCATGTCAAAGTTACCCATTATAGGTAACAATGGCCCCTACAGGCATCTAGAGGTACCAACTGCTGATAACTGAGGAGAGTGAATGTATTTTCTAATTTCCCCTGAGGCATCTCTGAAACTGCAAGTAAGGCATGTAGGTGACTACAAAGTACTGCAAATTGACTTATCAACATAATGTCGATTTACATTTGAGTTGCTCAAATTATACGTTCATTTTGGGTAAAAAAATCAAACCTATAATGTCAATTAATTTATCACATTTCAAGGATCTGATTTTAAATTTACATTGCTTGATATTTCTCACTACTGAGAAAAGAAACATTATACAAATACATAAATAGTTCTATTATTACAGTAAATACAATGAATGTACAGTTAGTAGTTTAGCATCAGAAACTCATATAATTAGAGGCATGATACAGTTTTCTGGAATCTCGCACAAGGTAAACTTAATTTGAAATCAAAGCTAGAACTATGTACTGACAGACGATTTCGTGTGACCTTTTGATTCGGACGTTTTCTTCAGTAGCTATTTCTCATCAAACAAAATACAGTAACGTTTATCCAGTGTTCTGATCATCTTATTTGATCTCAGATCCTTTTCCAGCCCTGATCCATACTGCAGAAAATTATATTTCCCATAATCCCTTGTCTTCTAGCTTTTAGGAAGTTTTAGTCAATGAGAGCCTTTAGCAGAAGGCAAAGTTGGGAGGTGAGGAAAGACAGTATGTTTCTATTCTTTCTTAGCCTGAGTGAAATTGAATTTCCTTCTGTCTTCCACTAGATAGCTTTATCTTCCATGATCTCAGCTCTAACCAGGAAGGCTTCATGTATTTCCAGTTTCTACCAGTTGACATCAAGTCCTGGGATCAAGTTACATAATTTCTTCTTTATCCTGTAGTCCCTTAGCTGAAGACTTGCTTTTTCTAATCTTTGGGTCACCTTATTTGCCTCACCATGGCTCCTCTGTCCTTCCAGCACCTGTGTAACCAATCTGGAAAACCTAGAGTAGATGTGCTTTCTAACTGAATCCTAACTAGAGTACAAGTTTAAAAAGAATGCATCTGGTCCTACCCACAAGAAGTTAGATTCCTTCTTTATGAAATCTTCTGGAATTTAGTTATTATGAATCATTTCCACCATGGAGCTTGTCAGAACATTTTCCAGAAGAAGAAAGTTTTAGAAGCATATTCTATCGGTTATTTCATCTGGACAAAACAATGTGAAAAATGTAGCTAAGGAAAGAGGCCACTACCAAAATAGATCATATAGGTCATATAACAAATCACATAACATACCTTGAAATTACACACTTTAGATTATTAGGCAATAATGGAATTAAACGATCAGTAATAAATGGATAATGGGAAAATCTCTACATACTTGGCAATTAAACATACTTCTGAATAATTCATGGGTAAAGAGGATTCCTAAAGAAAATTAGAAATTGTTTTCAACTACACAAGAAAACGAAGACAAAATTTACAAGCCCCCACCCCTTACTCATGGGGGATATGTTTCAAGACTCCCAATTGATGCCTGAAAGTGTGGATAGTACCAAACCCTATATATACTATGCTTTTTCTATACATTCATATCTATAATAACATTTAATTTATAAATTAGGCATAGTAAGAGATTAACAACAAAAGCAAACAATAAAGTAGAACTGTAATGATATACTGTAATAAAAATTATGTGAATATGTTTTCTCTCTCTCTAAAAATATCCTCTTGTACTGTACTCACCCTTCCAGTGATGATGTGAGATGATGAAATGTCAATGTGATGAGATAAAAGGAGGTAAATGACACAAGCTACTATTGACCTTCTGACAAAAAGTCAAAAGGAGGATCATCTGCTTTTGGATTCGGGGTGATTGAAGACACTGATCCGTGGATCCCTGGGGATTACTGTATATTAAAATTTGTGGAATTCAACTGAAGCAGGGATTAAATGTAAATTTATAGCATAAAATAGCTACATTAGACTAGAAGAAACTTCTCAAATCAAGAATCCAAACTTTCAGCTAAGGAACTGGACAAAGAAAAGTGAAACATACTTAAATCAAGAAGGAAATAAATAATAAATAACAGAAATAAATAAAATAGAAAATTGAAAATCAATAGAGAAAACACAATCAAACCAAAAGTTGCTAATAAAATTTTTTATTGACCAGTAGGTCAATAAACTCTATCAAGAATGACAAGGTATATACACAGAAGACACAGTTTACCAATATAATGAATTAAAGAAGAGATATCACTATATATCCTGTAAATATTAATAGAAAACCAAAAGAATTCTAAAAACAACATAAATTTGATCCTTAGATAAAATGGATCTAATCCTCAAAACAACAAACAAAGCTCACCCAAAATGAAGTAGATGATCTTAAAAGACCTATAACTTAAAAAATGGAACTCTGGGGCGGAGCCAAGATGGCGGCATGAGTAGAGCAGCAGAAATCTCCTCCCACAACCACATATATCTATGAAAATGTAACAAAGACAACTCTTCCTAAAATAGAGACCAGAGGACACAGGACAACATCCAGACCACATCCACACCTGCGAGAACCCAGTGCCTCATGAAGGGGGTAAGATAAAAACCCCAGCCCCGTGGGACCCGAGCGCACCTCCCCCCAACTCCCTGCGGGAGGAGAGGAGTCAGAGCAGGGAAGGAGAGGGAGCCCAGGACTGCTGAACACCCAGCCCCAGACACCTGCACTAGAGTGCAGATACATTGCATGCGTGGGTCCTGGATACTAGGGAAAGAGGGCAGCAGGACCAGTGAGTGGGTGCCTGAGGCCGATGCTAGAGAACGAAGAAACAGGAGCGGCCATATTATTTTTTTCCTCTTTTTTTTTTTTTGGCGAGTGCTTTTTGGAAGTCTTAAAGGGACAGGGACCCCAATACTAGGGAAACAGGTCAGCAAGAATGGTGAGTGGGTGCCTGAGGCCAGCACCTGGGGACAAAGAAAATTGTGAGTTTTTCTTTTCTTTTTTTAAAAAAATTATTTATTTATTTATTTATTTTATTTTATTTTATTTTATTTTATTTTATTTTATTTTTTTATTGTTGTGGTTTGGCAAGTGCTTTTTGGAAGTCTTAAAGGGGCAGGGCGGGACACTTAGTCCAGAGGCAGGGAATCTGGGGATCTCTGGGCACTCTAACCCCCTGAGCAGCAAGGAGCACGGAGGCCCCTTACAGAGATAAACAGCCTTCTGGCAGCTCCCCCTCCAATGGGGCTCCACCATTTTGGAGAAGCAGCCAAAGCCAGGCCATACCCACAGCAACAGCGGAGATAAACTCCATAGCAGCTGGGCAAGAAGCAGAAACCCTGTCTGTGCAGCTGCCCAGCACAAGCCACTAGAGGTCGCTTTTCTCCCAGGAGAGGAAGGCCACAAACCAACAAGAAGGAAAGCTATTCCAGCCATCACTCGTACCAGCTCTGCAAACTATCTCTATCACCATGAAAAGGCAAAACTAAAGGCAAAGATCACAGTCAACACCTGAGAAGGAGACAGACCTAACCAGACTTCCTGAAAAAGAATTAAAAATAAAAATCATGAACATGCTAATGGAGATTCAGAGAAAAATGCAAGAGCAATGGGATGAAGTCTGGAGGGAGATCAAAGATGCCAGGAAGGAGATTACAGAACTGAAACAAACCCTGGAAGGAGTTATAAGCAAAATGGATAAGATGCAAGAGGCCACTGAAGGAAGAGAAACCAGAGAACAGGAATGTAGAGAAGCGGACATAGAGAGAGATAAAAGGATCTCCGGGAACAAAACAATACTAAGAGAACTGTGTGACCAATCCAAAAGGAACAATATCCGTATATAGGGGTACCAGAAGAAGAAGATAGAGGAAAAGGGATAGAAAGTCTCTTTGAAGAAATAATTGCTGAAAACATCTCCAAACTGGGGGAGGAAATAATCGAATAGACCACGGAAATACACAGAAACCCCAACAGAAAGGATCCAAGGAGGACAACACCAAAACACATAATAATTAAAATGGCAAGGATGAAGGACAAGGAAAGAGTTTTAAAGGCAGCTAGAGAGAAAAAGGTCACCTATAAAGGAAAACCCATCAGGCTATCATCAGACTTCTCAACAGAAACCCTCCAGGCCAGAAGAGAATGGCATGATATATTTAATAAAATGAAACAGAAGGGCCTTGAAGCAAGGATACTGTATCCAGCATGACTATCATTTAAATATGAAGGAGGGATTAAACAATTCCCAGACATGCAAAAGCTGAGGGAATTTGCTTCCCACAAACCACCTCTACAGGGCTTCTTACAGGGACTGCGCTAGATGGGAGCACTCCTAAAAAGAGCACAGAATGAAACACACAACATATGAATAAGGGAGTAGGAGGAATAAGAAGGGAGAGAAGAAAAGAATCTCCAGACAGTGTATATAACAGCTCAATAAGCGAGCTAAGTAAGGCAGTAAGATACTAAAGAGGCCAACATTGAAACTTTGGTAACCATGAATTTAAAGCCTGCAATGGCAATAAGTACATATCTCTCAATAGTCACCCTAAATGAAAATGGACTTAATGCACGAATCAAAAGACACAGAGTAACAGAATGGACAAAAAAGCAAGACCCATTTATATGCTGCTTACAAGAAACTCACCTTAAACCCAAAGACATGCACAGACTAAAAGTCAAGGGATGGAAAAACATATTTCAGGCAAACAACAGCGAGAAGAAAGCAGGGGTTGCAGTACTAAAATAAGACAAAACAGACTTCAAAACAAAGAAAGTAACAAGAGATAAAGAAGGACACTACATAATGATAAAGGGCTCAGTCCAACAAGAGGATACAACCATTCTAAATATATATGCACCCAACATAGGAGCACCAGCATATGTGAAATAAATACTAACAGAACTAAAGGGGGAAACAGACTGCAATGCATTCATTTTAGGAGACTTCAACACACCACTGACCCCAAAGGATAGATCCACCAGGGAGAAAATAAGTAAGGACACGGAAGCACTACCCAACACAGTAGAGCAGATGGACCTAATAGACATCTATAGAACTCTACATCCAAAAGCAACAGGATATACATTCTTTTCAAGTGCACATGGAACATTCTCCAGAATAGACCACATACTAGCCCACAAAAAGAGTCTCAGCAAAATCCAAAATATTGAAATCCTACCAACCAATTTTTCAGAACACAAAGATATAAAACTAGAAATAAATTCTACAAATAAAACAAAAAGGCTCACAAACACATGGAGGCTTAACAACATGCTTCTAAATAATCAATGGATCAATGAATAAATTAAAATAGAGATCAAGGAATATATGGAAACAAATGACAACAACAACACAAATCCCCAACTTCTGTGGGACACAGCAAAAGCAGTCTTAAGAGGAAAGTATATAGCGATCCAGGCACACTTTAAGAAGGAAGAACAATCGCAAATTAATAGTCTAACATCACAATTATCAAAACTGTAAAAAGAAGAACAAATGTGGCCTAAAGTAGGCAGAAGTAGGGACATAATAAAGATCAGAGAAGAAACAAAAAAATTGAGAAGAATAAAACAATAGCAAAAATCAATGAAACCAAAGCTGGTTCTTCGAAAATAAACAAAATAGAAGCCTCTAGCCAAACTTATTAAGAGAAAAGGAAAATCAACACAAATCAACAGAATCAGAAAAGAGAATGGAAAAATCATGACAGACTCCACAGAAATACAAAGAATTATTAAAGACTACTATGAATACCTATATGCCAACAAGCTGGAAAACCTAGAAGAAATGGACAAATTCCTGAAAAATACAACCTTCCAAGACTGACCAAGGAAGAAACACAAAAGTTAAACAAACCAATTACGAGCAAAGAAATTGAAATGGTTATCGAAAAACTGCCAAAGAACAAAATCCCCGGGCTGGATAGATTTACCTCAGAATTTTATCAGACACACAGAGAAGACATAATACCCATTCTTCTTAAAGTTTTCCAAAAAATAGAAGAGGAGGGAATACTCCCAAACTCATTCTATGAAGCCAACATCACCCTAATACCAAAACCAGGCAAAGACCCCACCAAAAAAGAAAACTACAGACCAATATCCCTGATGAACAAAGATGCAAAAATACTCACCAAAATATTAGCAAACAGAATTCAACAGTATATCAAAAGGATCATACACCATGACCAAGTGGGATTCATCCCAGGGAGGCAAGGATGGTACAACATTCTAAAATCCATCAACATCATCCACCACATCAACAAAAAGATGGACAAAAACCACATGATCATCTCTATAGATAGTGAAAAAGCATTTGACAAAATTCAACATCCATTCATGATAAAAACTCTCAGCAAAATGGGTATAGAGGGCAAGTACCTCAACATAATAAAGGCCATATATGATAAACCCACAGCCAACATTATACTGAACAGTGAGAAGCTGCAAGCTTTTCCTCTGAGATCGGGAACTAGACAGGGATGCCCACTCACCCCACTGTTATTCAACATAGTACTGGAGGTCCTAGCCATGGCAATTAGACAAAACAAAGAAATACAAGGAATCCAGATTGGTAAAGAAGAACTTAAACTGTCACTATTTGCAGATGATATGATATTGTACATAAAAAACCCTAACGACTCCACTCCAAAACTACTAGGACTGATATCAGAATACAGCAAAGTTGCAGGATACAAAATTAACACACAGAAATCTGTAGCTTTCCTATACACTAACAATGAACCAATAGAAAGAGAAATCAGGAAAGCAATTCCATTCACAAGTGCATCAAAAAGAATAAAATACCTATGAATAAACCTAACCAAAGAAGTGAAAGAACTATACCCTAACAACTACAAGTCACTATTAAGAGAAATTAAAGGGGACACTAACAAATGGAAACTCATCCCATGTTCACAGCTAGGAAGAATTAATATCGTCAAAATGGCCATCCTGCCCAAAGCAATATACAGATTTGATGCAATCCCTATCAAATTACCAGCAACATTCTTCAATGAACTGGACAAATAATTCAAAAATTCATATGGAAACACCAAAGCCCCCGTATAGCCAAGGCAATCCTGAGAAAGAAGAATAAAGTAGGGGGGATCACACTCCCCAACTTCAAGCTCTACTACAAAGCCATAGTAATCAAAACAATTTGGTACTGACACAAGAACAGAGCCACAGACAAGTGGAACAGATTAGAGACTCCAGACATTAACCCAAACATATATGGTCAATTAATATTTGATAAAGGAGCCATGGACATACAATGGCGAAATGACAGTCTCTTCAACAGATGGTGCTGGCAAAACTGGACAGCTACATGTAGGAAATGAAACCTGACCATTGTCTAACCCTATACACAAAAGTAAATTCAAAATGGATCAAAGACCTGAATGTAAGTCATGAAACGATTAAACTCGTGGAAAAAAACATAGGCAAAAACCTTTTAGACATAAACATGAGTGACCTCTTCTTGAACATATCTCTCCGGGCAAGGAAAACAATAGCAAAAATGAACAAGTGGAACTATACTAAGCTGAAAAGCTTCTGTCCAGCAAAAGATACCATCAATAGAACAAAAAGGAACCCTATAGTATGGGAGAATATATTTTAAAATGACAGATCCAATAAAGACTTGACATCCAAAATATATAAAGAGCTCATATGCCTCAACAAACAAAAAACAAATAACCCAATTAAAAAATGGGCAGAGGAACTGAACAGACAATTGTCCAAAAAAGAATTACAGATGGCCAACAGACACATGAAAAGATGCTCCACATCGCTAGTTATCAGAGAAATGCAAATTAAAACCACAATGAGATATCACCTCACACCAGTAAGGATGGCTGCCATCCAAAAGACAAACAACAACAAATGTTGGCGAGGCTGTGGAGAAAGGGGAACCCTCCTACACTGCTGGTGGGAATGTAAATTAGTTCAACCATTGTGGAAAGCAGTATGGAGGTTCATCAAAATGCTCAAAACAGACTTACCATTTGACCCAGGAATTCCACTCCTAGGAATTTACCCAAGAATGCAGCAATCAAGTTTGAGACAGATGCACCCCTATGTTTATCACAGCACTATTTACAATAGCCAAGAATTGGAAGCAACCTAAATGTCCATCGGTAGATGAATGGATAAAGAAGATGTGGTACATATACACAATGGAATACTACTCAGCCATAAGAAGAGGGCAAATCCTACTATTTCCAGCAACATGGATGGAGCTGGAGGGTATTATGCTCAGTGAAATAAGTCAAGCAGAGAAAGAGAAATACCAAATGATTTCACTCATCTATGGAGTATAAGAACAAAGGAAAAACTGAAGAAACAAAACAGCAGTGGAATTACATAACCCAAGAATGGGCTAACAGGTACCAAAGGGAAAGGGACTGGGGAGGATGCGTGTGTAGGGAGGGATAAGGGGTGGGAAGAGGAAGTGGGGTATTAAGATTAGCATGCATGGGGGGGGTGGGAGAAAGGGGAGTGCTGTACAACACAGAGAAGACAAGTAGTGATTGTACAACATTTTACTAGGCTGATGGACAGTGACTGTAAAGTTTATAGGGGGGACCTGGTATAGGGGAGAGCCTAGTAAACATAATATTCTTCATGTAAGTGTAGATTAATGATAACAAAAAAAAAAAGAAAGAAAGAAATGGGGGATTACTACCAGATAGGATAAAACTAACTGTAAATCAATGATTAATGCATGCTTTAAATATCCTTAATTTTGATCACTTAAAGTGTGTCAGATGATAGGCTATGGAGGTACATTTTTCTGATAACATTCCTTTCTCTTAAAAAAAAAATGCAGTTCCTGCGTGGTGACCTCCAATGAGTTCTACACAATGGTATAAAGGGCATATCAAAGTGTAGGCAAAGGGTCTGTTACAGAGGATCAAAGCCTAATTTGGCTACCCAGATAATGATCTAAGATATGATATGAAGAAGAACTTCCAACATCAGCACTCTCTGGAAGAGTCATACCAGAAGATGATCATCAGAAAACCTCAACAAAGATCCAGGCGATGCTGCAGTTGTAGCTGCATCCATCCCACCAGTACCTTGACTTGCTATTGGAATGAAGAAGGAGATATATAAGCAGGCCTGTGCATACAGTAAATCAACAAATTTGACTGGATCTATACTGTTGGAACTCAACCAAGAATTAGGATAACTGCAAGTTGTAGCACCCCAAAATCTTACGACTACAGACTATCTATGGTTAAAAGAACATATGGGATGTGAACAGTCCCCAGGAATGGGTTATTTTAATTTGTCTGATTTCTCTCAGACTGTTCAAGTCCAGTTGGACAATATCCATCATATCATAGATAAGTTTTCACAAATGCCTAGGGTGCCTAACTCGTTTTCTTGGTTTCACTGGAGATGGCTGGTAATTATAGGTCTGCTTTGGTTATGTAACTGTATTCCTATTATGTTAATGTGTGTATGCAATTTAATTAGTAGTTTAAAACCTATACATGCTTATGTTAATCTACAAGAAGATATGTCAAAGAAATAATCAATCTTCCCATGTTATCTTCCGTCTGCTACTCCTATAGCTTTTCTTCTTCCTTCCTAATTACAACCCTTAAATAGAATTCGTGCCTCATATCGAATTTACCGAGTATCATAATTCTTCCAAGTGGTAAAGATACCTCAAGACAAATACTGGGCATAAACGCCACAGGGCATAAATCTGCAAAGAAGTAAAAAGCTAACCTTTCCAAACAATATTGTCTCTCTCTCTCACTTAACAACTTTACATTTCCCTGTATGGCCCCAGAAGATGACTGGTTACCCAGAGACAGGTAAGATTCCTCAAGGGAGGAACAACCTAAGACAGGCACAGTCGCAGGGGAGCCATCAGGTGAGAAATTGGGGATCAACAGAGGTGAGGCTTAGAACCTTACCCCCCCTTTTGAGAGAAATCTTCTGCATCTGTGGATGTTTTATTGCCCTTGCCTAGCTTGGATTAACACGTAGTCTACAGGCACACACCTGATCATCTAAATTTGTTCTCTTACAGCACTAAACTATGTTTTCTACCTTTATCTTGCATCTACCTACCACTTCAACATTTTATTAAAAATAAAAATAATAATAATAATAATAATAATAATAATAATAATAATGATAAGGGAGAAATGTGGGATTCCCATATAAATCAAGTATAAAAATCAAATGAATATTCATATTTGACCTGATTGTTTATAGTTCATAATATGTGATCAAAACTGAAAGTTTCTGTGATGACTGCCCTTGTACTGTTCACCATGTAAGAACATATTCACTATGTAAGAATTTGTTCACCATGTAAGAACTTGTTCGTTATGTTTCAGAAGATTGGAGACTGACGAGAATTAGGCTTGGAGTGGATTAATGATTGTACATTGAGCATTGAGTCCCCTATACAGAATTTTATTGTTGTTAACAACCATTTGATCAATAAATAGGAGATGCCCTCTCAAAAAAAAAAAGTGAAACTCATTGTTAAAAAACCTTTCCAAAATTTTTTCCAAGACCCAGAAAATTTAAAGTTAAATTTCCACCAAATACTTTAGAATAAATAACACCAAATCTACATAGTGTCTTCCAGAAAGTAGCAAAGAAATAGACACTTGTAATATCATGGGGCCAGTATTTCCATGACTGATACCAAGAACATGTAAATTCATTAAAATACAGGAAAAGAAAAATGAAGTATTCTTGTTATTCCCAATTTATTGTTTTAATGGAAAGTGGAAGATGAACACAGATGGAGGCAATTAAAATGTTATTTCTCTTTGCCCTACAGTGTACGTGGAAGTACATGTACTTAGAGATTTTCCTGTTATCCTTCTGTTATTGATTTCTAGTTAGGATTGCAAATAAAGAAATCAAGGTTATATATTTGACTTTGTTAATTATAAAATATATGTTTTATTGAAAATCTATTATTTTGGGGATTGACAACATAGAATGAATTTATCTGAAATAAGTAATAAGACACAAGTCTGTATAGACTATAAATAAAATCCAGGATATTTGACAACTATTCGAATATAGTACTATTTATTTCATCTTTTATTAGCCAATTTAGCTGAATTACCTCTCACTGAACAACTTAACATTTTATGAATTTTAATAAACTATGATGCTACATCTGTGATGGAATGAGTTTTAGAGTCACATTCTCATGTTTTCATTAATCTATACCTGAAGTTAGTTCTCAAACCTTCATTTATCTCAAAAGTGAAAATTCAAATTCTATTACTTATTAAATCAATAATTGGATTATATTTGGAATGTATATTGCCTTGTTTGAATAAGAATGAAATCAGTACAAAATTTCTCTTTTTTGTTGTTCTTCACTTCTCCCTAAAATTTTGTGAGTTCTAAGAGGCTTACAAATTCTAAGCACAAAGGAATCTTTTCTCCGTACAGTACGTTGGCTTCCACTAAAAAAGACAACCGCCAGTGCCTTTGGTCATTTTTAACTCATACAATGCATCTGCCGCCGACATATCTACATTACACTTTGCTTTCCAGATGGCAAATCTGTGTTGGTCACTTCCTCCTCCTAATATAAATCACACTTTCCCAATTCTCGGTAATATAATGAACAGTATCTTCTCCCATAGAAAAGCATGTGGTCAAACCTCAGACTAAATTTGCGTGGTTATGGCTTGCCAACACAAATATTTTGTTTCTGCTGTTCCATGTTGGACATGAAGATTTCTGTAATAGACATGCTAGCTTCATAGCTTTTTCCCAAGAAATAAATCCTCTCTTCTCTCAGATCCCACAAAATTCTTTCTGATTTCTGACAATCCCTAGGGATAGTCCAGGGAATGAGACCTAGGTCCTTTCATAGAGACATTCATTGAATTTCTCATGTTTCATTGAATCTCTTTTTTTATCATCTAACCAAAATGTTATCTGTCTTGGTGTGAGGTGAAATTGATTTTCCATTTTCACACCCTTCCATTCTATAGAATATTATTTTCTAAAACTTCAATATGCTTATTTATTTGTAACTTAACATATACATATATATGTATATAAACATATATATTTTACATGTTTTTTTCAGAGAAGCTTGGATTTGACTCTATAATGAGCTTCAACAAACTATCCTTGAAATCAAAGAGTGGAATTTAGATCTATTTTTCAGTCACACTAGCTCTCCCTCTGAGTGTACACAGAAAACTATCACTATTGCTTTAATATTTCATAGAGGATATTGGAATCAAGTAACTGCAGAGCTAAGAATGCTGGAAAACAATCCTGATCAATATCTGAAAATCTGATTCTTTTAAACATCTATTCAGTGGTTCACTAATATTTTTTAAATTAGGTTCTAAAATACTACTTAAGTGGCAAAATATTCATGCTATATTGCAATGGAAAATTATTAGCGATACCTATTTTGAAATGCATTTATATGCATAGATAAAAATGGGATATTAACTACAGAGTATGAATTGCCCTTACCTGAAGGCATTGGGTAATTTTTCTTTTTGTAATCTTTGCTATCTATACTATATAAAATGTTTATGTGAAAACATGTTTTTTATTTTAAATATTACTATTCAGTATGTACTGTTTAAGTGTTATTTAAATAATATTATGTATCATGTTATTCTAATTATAAATATAATAAGTTGTAGTACAAACACCATAAACAAAATACAAGAAGCATTAAAAAGATGATTAATATAATACTAAATAAATCCCTTATATGTCAGCAAAAGTGTAGTTATACTTAAACAATATGGAATAGAGAGGTTATAAATTTTATCAGAATGTCAAATGTACCTTTGATATTCAAAAGAGATTAAAGTATTTGCCTATAGACCACATTAATTCAATAATACAGATAATGAACATTTTAAATAAATAATGGTGTCTCAAATTTCCCTATATTTCACTTGAGTAATTTACCACAAATAGTGCTTGGTCAAGTAAAAGCATGATGATTTTACTTCTAAATATCTCTGCAGTCCAAGCTGAAGCAACAAGCTTTTGTCCTCACAACAACGGAGCTACAAGAGCTGTCTTTCTTTTATTTTTGGAGCAGAGCACAAACAGACCTGCTTACTCACACACATACACAGTTTCTGTAATCAGGATTTCTTTTGCCGAATTTTTCAACTCATGAAAAGCTCATGCATTCTTCAAGTCTCAGATTAAATGTCACTGCTTCACAGGTGCTGCCCTTATTACATACACAACCTAAACTCGGGCCATTCTCCATTCATTAACATAAAACCATTTTTCTCATATATTCTCTTCAAAATATTATTTTCTCAAAACACATTTTGTAGTTCCGATTTTCATATTTCAGTCAGTTTCATCCACCATGGTTTTACTGTCCATTAGATATTTGGGTACCAAAGGCAAATTCAATGTCAAGAGAATATGAATGAATTTTATAAAGATGAATTATATTAAAGTAATGAATATATTAAGATATGTACTAATTCAATAAAGCACATCAATGTATTAGCTAATATGAAGTATAACAGTGTCAACAAAGGAGGACAAAAGTATATGATTATCATAACTTCAAACAATGAACATTTTTATTTAATTCAAATTCAATACTCATTTATAATAAAAGACACAACACAGACACACAGACACACAGACACACACACACACACACACACACACCCCTAGAAACCTTTATGGTATAGTATACTTCCTGAGCATTGGGTAGCAAGATTGGGTTCAAGTCATAAGGAAAAACACTTTTGATAGTAGAATAATAAAAGTATTCCTACTAAAGTCAAAAGAAACAAAAAAAAACACAGTCTGTTCCTGTATTATACAATTTTAAGTTTTTGATTAATCCAGTATGTCTTAAAACAAAGAAGCATTTTAATAATGAATGGAACAAAGATAAAATTTTGACCATAACAATTATATAAGAAAATCAACTCCAAATAATTAGGAATAATTAATTAAATCAAATATATGCAAAACCAATTAGTAGCATATATTCCTGTAACAAGCAGTCAGAAACATAAATGGAAATAGAATTCACAAGGGCACAAGATATGAATTTTAGAACCATTCAAACAAAACAAATGCAAGATGCATGTGTGATTAAATGAAAGCAGAGTATATTCTGATCGTATAATTTAATATTGTGTGTGTGCGTGAGATTCAATGGGAGCAGAATATATTCTGATAGTATAATTTAATATGGTATGATAATTCTTCCACATATGTCCTAATATTAAGATACATTTCAGAGCTGTAATAGTATAATAATCAGATAACATATAGATTAAGTAGAGTCTCAATGAAAAGATCTTAGATGATATTATTTTAATATTTGTTAAACATATATTTCTGAATAATTTGGGAGAAATTAAGTATTTAACAAATAGTGCCATTATCCCTTTTAATATAAAAGCTATGTTAAGTTTCTGCCTTCAGATTTTTTTCTTTATATGCTTCATTTCCTTTTGGGGGATCTCTTTAGTTTTCATAGTTTCATCTCTCAACTCCATGAAGAAGGCCACCAGATTTGTCTTTTTATCCCTGCTTTCTCTCCCCTGATAATGAGATACACATTTCTAAATACAATTGAGCTAAAATACATCACATCCTAAACTATGCTCAGCCTTTTACTCACTTCTGCAAATTGTGGACCCACTGGAGACCAGCCTCCTGTTCCATTCCCATCTCTCTATAAGTTTTAACACAACTGAGAAATTTTAGATGGCCAGTGAACACATATTGAAATGGTGCGGCATGAACTGTGAAGACTTCACTCTTTCCTTCTGTGAGTCCATCCTCTCTCACCTCCAGCACCTGCGTGATTAAAAAATAAGTAGCTCATTCTGCTCTGCTAGGAGGGACAGGCCTTTCAGTAATGACCCTGTAACCATGGTTACTAACCACCTCTTCCTATTCAGGTGTTTATTATGTACAATACTGCTCTTTCTGAAAAATTTGTTAATGTATGTGCTCTTCACAGTAAGTTATCTAAATAGGTTTTTTAAAATGTAAATTTAAAAAGAGGCAAATCATACATTCTTCCCGAAGTGAACATACAAATATAAATGGTCATATTCATAGTGATGGTATTGCAAAATACCTATTTAAGTAATTTGTTATATATTATTAATACATTAGAGTACTGTATCAACAAAATTTTCCAAAAATTAATTTCTATAGAGATATGGCTTGTATTAGCATTTACAAAATTACACATTTTGATTTCTTATAAGGTTTTAGAATGTGTACTTCTTTTAAAAACTATATTCTTTAGAGATTTATAATATTTTTAGAATACTTGCAAACTTCAAAATTTTGAGGAATGCTGCCTCATTTAATAATCAAGAAAATTAGAGTTTTTACTTCAGGGTAAGATGCAGCAGCAAGCAGAAGTTTCCAACATGACAAGCACAGTAAGTAAAGTTGTAAAAATGTCAGATCAATTGAATGAAAACAGTGGAGTTAATGAGACAAGCAGGATGAGAAGAGTTTGAACTGGGGAGAGGGACAGACATTGAAGGGACGGTTTTACCAGGGGGTGACTTGCTAAGACTGGGTATGTAAGGAGGCTGAGAATGCAGGGTTTGTACAAATTTTCTCAGGGGCAAAATATTCAGCGGAGCTTTTGCTGGAGACCAGGGCTTCGAGCATGTGACCACTTTGCCTCCTGAAACTTTTACTTTATTCGAGAATTGCATGGGGTTAGGGAGTGAACATTCACACATTCAATCTTGCAAACGCAGAGTGGAGCTTTCAGAAGCATGGGGAATAAAGACAAGAGCTCTAGACCCAACAGAGGAAGAAACCACAAAGACTATATCAAGATTTCAGTTGAAACCCCTAGGAGGCAGCTGGTAACCTAGAGGTAAATTCAGCCTTACCAAAGAAAAACCCATTCTCAGCGCATAACACCTCTGTTTGAATTAATGTGGTCAGCCGTGACTGTATTGGCTTAGTAGTGGAAGGAATGGCAACCCCAGTTTCCAAGAAGAAAACATTATCTTGAACCTATTCAGTAATTTAACATATAAGCAATAAAAAATGATTAGATATGCTTGGAAGGGGAGGCAGTATCCTGAAATCTATTCTTTATTTTTCTTAGGGATATTTTGGATAAAAAAGAAGAGATGCAAATGTGTTTCTCAAAAAAAGAGGACAACAGATCTCCTGGCTATTAACAAGAGAATTCTTACATATGAAATACTGTTAACAACAGTACTTGGTCTGTGGAGGTTTTTAATCGTAAATAATACTTGAACTTGTGAATGTATGGCTAAGCTCATTTGAAAATGTCAGCTAAGCTATATAATTAAAAGGATATAAAGAAGATATTTTATAAAATAATTGGCTCACTCTATTCAAGCAATATGCTATATGCATTGCTTATACCCATCTTTAGCTTTCTGGTTAAATTTAGAGCAGAATGAATCCTTTAATGGGAAAAAGGGCCATTTTATGAAAAGTTGTACCTGATTATTTCAGACTTCTCTAAGAGAAGAATACTTGAGCTGCTATTTTAATTTTGTGAGAATCCTCTGAATCATTAGGAAACTTGGCACTGTATAAACTCTACAATTTGGATTGAGCCTAGCTTGACAATCCAAACTTTTATTTCACAAGCTATAAGACTGAACATTATTTGATTTGGGTAGTTGTTAAGTAGTATCTAAGAAACACTCCTATTTTCAGGAAATATACATTGAAATGTAGAGGAATAAAATGGAATCATGTCTGTGACTTACTTTAAATGATTCAAAAATAGTATGTTCTGTGATGTGTGCATAATTTTACTAGTGTGCATGAGTGTGTGAATGTACATATGTGTGTGTGTGTGTATGTTTGTGAGTATGGCATATGTATATGGAAAGAAAGAGTGATAGAGAAAGCAAATGTAGTCAAATTAAAGGTATCCAGGAATTATTTGTACTATTCTTGTAATGCTTAGCAAAGTCTGAATTTTGTCAAAATAAAAAAGTGTAGGTGAAATAAATATAAGACCAAAAGTAAACCCAAGATCTTTCTTGATAGCAAATATTCTCTAAAGGAAATAATGAAAGGTAGCCCTTCAAGCAGGAGGAAAATGATACCAGAGAAAAAGTGAATTTAGGAAAGAAAAGAGCAATGAAAGGGTAAATATGTGGATCAATATTAGTAAATATTGACAGTAGTCACTGTACAAAAATATCAACTGTGAGTTAAGTAGAATTAAAATGCATGAGAACATTAATGTAAAAATAACAAGGGGGCTAAATTCAGTTGATGTTTCTGGTGCTTAGTGTCAGTGCAGAAATGGCAACTCTAATGTCCTCTTATAGTATAATAAATTAAATTGACCTCTAAAAATATGTTAATTAAATACTTCAAGGCAACTAAAAAGTAATAAAGGAAAAAAGAACAATTAAAGTATTTAATTACTCTGCAAAGTATAAAAGAAAATGGAACTGAAAACAAATGCATTAAAAGGAAATAAACAATATGTATATATAATGTATATATATATACACATACATATGTAGATATATTGATAATTACTCAATTCAAATTAAACTAAAAACTTAAGCACAGTATCCTACATAGCTCAGTTGTATGCTTCTTACAAGAGATACACACCATATACAAAGGTATGAAAATGTTGAAAAGTATATCATAGTAAATCATTGAAGATGATAAACCATGGAAAAAAGAACTGAAATAAAACATAGTTATGCTGATATCAGAAAATGCGCATTTTATAAAAAAATTACTAGAGATACCATGAGATAAATGGACAAAACCACTTAAAAATTACAATTAGAAATCTGTTTGTTTCCAATAATATAGTTTAAAAAATATATAAAGCAAACATTTACAGACCTAAGGGAACAAACGGACTAAATCATAATCATAATGGAAAATTTTAATGTACCTCTATGAGTAGATAAGTGAATCGAATAAAAATTTGGGAAGAAAGTAGAATATACGTACAGCACAATGAACAAAGTTGACATAAATGTTACATTGAATACTACATAAAATAACAACAGAATCAAGATCCTTTAAAAATGTGACAGATGATTTTATTTGGGTTCAGATGCCTGAAATGGCCACCTATCTCTGCTAGATAGTTTCCACTTGTCTATGAGTGCCACTCTATTCCCCTGTTGGAGTGTGCCACCTATTTCCTGCCAAGACCCTGTCTAACACAGCGTCTCATTTAGAGGATAAACCGAAATTCTTATGATGGTCAACCAGGCCCTCCATGATCCGGATCCTTTATTCCTCTGACCTATCTCCCCTTTCTTACCCTGTTGTGGCTACCTTTTTCTTACTACCTTGATTTTCACCAAAATGATAATTATGCTCCAAACTCAGGGACTTTGTGCTTGCTGCTTCCTCTCACTGGTGCTTGTCCCTTACACATTCCATGTCTTCTTACCACATCTCTTTCAGGTGCTCATTATCTACCTCATACTCCTTTTCCCCCTCCCTATTCTATTTTATCCCAGAGATACCTGATATACATATATAAACATACACATATATACCTACATATATAAATATGTATGTATGTGTGTATGTATTTCAATAGTTCCTTCCTCATCACCACACAAGTTCCTTGAATATAATTATTTTTCTTTCTCTTCTGTTCTCTTCTCTCCTGCAGGGTCTAGAATCTTTCCTGGCACAAAACAAGCATTCAATGAATATGTATAGAATATATAAGAAAATAAGTAAATAAGTGAGTGAATGAATTTGAATGTGAAAAAAATTGAAAATTAAGATAACCTCAAATTTATGATGGCATATAAATGACTGTACAGAATGAACTTATTAAAATGTTTCTTATTTAATATTCACACTATATAACATTCTTGATTACACCTGCTAAATACTTATAGATTTATGGAACCTCTGGCTGAAGACATAGTGGAGTTGGTGACAAACTAGAATACAGACCAACTGCCCTTAGCTTTGACAAACTAGAGTAGGGAAACTCTACAAGCTAGAATGTGTCTATGTGCATGTTAGTGAATGAGCCCCAGAGCTATTTGCAACAATTACTCTGTCCGAGGGGATTAATTATACTTACTGTCCAAAAGAACTTCTGGTTTTAGCATGCCACCATATTGAAATAAAATCCAAAATAATATGGTCAGAATGTACAGTCTTTTATAATCATAGGACTGGAAATTCAGAACATGTGTCAGTTAATTGAGTCTAATCATCTGATTTTATAAATACAGACACTAAAAAAAAAAGTGACACACAAGAAAAGTGAGATTGACCAAGATCTTGTAACTGTTTTCAGACATCCAAAACAGTATCTATCCAAAGACAAGTTTCCTAAATTTCTGAAATATTTTATTACACGTCTCCCAGTGAGAACACTTTTACAAGTCCATCTAATTTTTTATGATTAGATTGTAGTCCAGATTAGATTAGATTGGATGATTGGTCCACCATATTTTTATGATCTATCCCACAATGGATTGTAAGAATATTGATGATTCATAGTTGTTCCTTGCACATATTTTTTGACCTAGTTAAGTAAAACTACCACAGATATCCAAACCAATTCCTCAAATCTAAGATACTTATTCTTTTTTGTCGATGTTGTTATTTTTTTGCTCTTGATCTTCTCCTGGGACCTCTTTAAGAATATGACTTTTTGAAGTGAAGTGCATACAATTTGTATGGTATGCTCTGTACACAGGTAGAGCAAGCAATATTCTCTCTATAGAATAAAATTTTTTAAATTGTCGGTTCTTTTAAAGTAGAACATAGAAAGTAACCATATAATCTGGAGACATAAAAGGATATATTTTTGTTTTGTAAATAATATCACTAACATGAAATTTGTACATAGAACTATATTTTGAGATGTTATAGCAAATTGTTAACTATCCATCCAATGGTGCAAGCCAAACATGGAGGTGTGACTCTTGACTCCATTCATTCCTTCACTCCTAAAATCAATTGTAGGATTTTCTCTGTATATTACCTAACAAATATCTTGAATTTGTCTATTTTAAATCTCCTCTACCACACATTAGTCCAAATTAACAAAATCACTCACTTGAAGAATTATCATAGCCTTACAGTGCAAATTCTGATTATCATGCTGCTTCCATCATTTCAATGGCTTCCTAGTGCTCCCAGAAAAATGTCAAAACCCAAAATTCAGCTTAAAACAATCTTTTTGATTTGATCCTAAAAATTTTTCAGCTTCATCTCATATCGTATTTTATGTGCATTCTTGCACACTCCCAAATTTGAAATTTAGTACCTTTATATTTGCTGTATCATCCTTTATCAATGCACTTTGTACCTCTGTTAGGTAGAGGTACAAGTAAGCATATTTGTATGAATTTGTATTGAATAATAAGCTCTTATTATTTCCTTTCACTAGTCATCTCCTAGAAATGATTATACCATAGTACCAAAGCTTAAGTACTACATCTTCAGATAGCTTTAAATTTCATAGGTACTCTTTTAGCAGACCTTTGAACATTGGAAATTTACATTTGTATTTGCAATTACATAATTAACAACTATCTATCTAAACAGAAACTAAGCTACATGAAAACATGGACTACACCAGTCTTTAACTCATAATTTTGTGCACATTGTCTAACCCAGAGTAGCCATACAAAAAAAGATCTGTGGAAAATATGAATAATCTTTGCTCTAGTTGAGATATCGTATATCACATCGAGGCCTCCAATCATTATGAACAAGCAATGTTTTAGTTAGACTTGGGCTCTGGATAACACAGATACTCTGACAAAGCGGCATACCAACCAAGGCCAAAAATCTCAGTGCCTTAGACTAAAACAATACTTTATTTCATACCTATGGATTTTTATGTGAACAACTATTTGATTAATTTCAGGTGGATTATGTGCTGGATTAGGCTAGATGGATGACTTTGAGTCAAGTTTAGGTCTGTCGCAAGTATCTTCAGTCTAGAGCCCAAGAAAAGGTTCTCTGGGCTTGCATTTTTTACGACCAAGCCTAGCAGCTCCAGGAAGGCTGGTGAAATTTTACCAAGCCTTCTAAAGCTTCATCTGGAAGATATTATTTTTGTCTATATTCCATTGTATAAAGCCCAAATTAGATGGACAGGAAAGATACTCTACCTCACCAGGAAGCCATGCCTAATATGGGGAGAAGAAGAAGAACTGTGGGCAAATAATACAATCTACACCAGCTAACAACCCAGAATAACATTAAAAATTCTTCTGAACTGATAACACTTTAGAAAATTGAAATTCTAAATTATTATTAAAAGATGACTAAAATTCTAAATTATGACTAGAAGTCATCATCGTTGAAGGCACTTTTTAATAAGATATTTACCCTGGAGAGATGTTAGGTTCTGCCCTAGAATCTGGTTATAACTTTTGCATTTACTTGAAACCTTAATTTCTGCTCAGAATACACATTTTACCTCATTTCATTCCCTTTTATTCTGTATTTGTAAACATTTCTCTCCCTACTTTGATTTACTGCACAATGTTTCAATACTCATCTCTTCAGTATGTTTTTAGCTATGTTTGAGTTCCTAGATTTGGTACAAATGGCAAAACAGTGTCCTTTGTGCCAATATCAGCAGATAATTCTTACTCCGTTTCCTGCTGGTTATCCCCAGCCCTCAAGATAAATCCACTCAGAGCACAGGTAAGGACAAATCTGCCCAGTGATCAGGAAATGTGCTTACTTAAATGTGCTCCCACTAAAATAGTAGTCTATTAATTTGGGGGTTAGAAGAGGCACTATTTAAAATATAATAGTTCTGCAATGGGTTTAGATAAAATTTGGACTGTAGCCCACTAGCATTTCCCCAAACCCTAACAGTGATGAGTTTCCAATTAGCCTTACTATGGAAATTCTAACATAACCAGTATTCTTCAGTATTCTTGGGAATCCATGCACAAATCAATCCTACTGGACAATAATACAATATCATCTAATGTTTTTCATTTTAAAAATAATCAGAATGCCTTAGAGGATGAAATTTTATTTCTTGGGCATATATGACAAAGTGGTTTCCCTGTGTTACCAGCTATACATGTTTTAGGTCTCAGAGGAAAATTTAAATTATTATATAGAATAGTGGTATAAAAATACCAAAACAACAACAAAATCCCTCTCCATATTTAAAGGACACAAAATTTACTTGTATATCAACCACCGTGTTTAAATATAGCTACCTCCTAGCCATCAGGCTTCCAGGAGACAGAGATGCAGAGAAGAGCCCAATGCATGCACGTGGCCCTGGTGGCAGTGGCCACATGAGAGGTGTGGCATTGGTGGCCCAGGGTCCCAAGTCTACTTTCAGTGCCCTGCTGGAGCTTCAGGTGAGAACACTGGCTGTATGAACTATAAAGGCCCAGTGAGGCATCAAGGGAAGGTCATGGCCAAGTATGACTGCAAGGAGCTAGAGAGGCACCTCAACTTGGAGATGTGGATCCTGAAGCAGTGCTTTCACCTGTATGAATGCAAGAAAGAGACTGTGGAGCTGTTGATGAGCTCCTGGACGTGGAATGATGATGACACCTGGGCTGCCAGGGTCAAGAAGCTGCTGGTTTACTGTTAGAAACCCATGAGGCCTTCATTGTTGGCCCACTGGACAAGATCCAGGGTGTGAAAACGGAGCACACCCCAACCCAAAGAAGTGAGGGTCCAATGCCTGACAACAATGGGTCCCATAGGACCATCCTGGCCCACCTCCACTCCTGACATGGTAGTAAGAGTGATACCTGGGGCCCTGAAGCCAGGTCCGGTGTCGTGGGCAGGGCTCACCATGCCCCTGCCTTTTGCTTGTCACCTCAGTTTTCCATTTCATTTTTTTTTAATTGTTATTAAATTGATTGGACTTTTTGTGTTTTTATATTGACTGGAGCATGGGACCTAGCATAAAGTTAGAATATGCCTCTGGTGGAGAAAAAAAGCTGATTCTTTCTCCCCTTGAATACAACCAGTAACAAAGAGATATACTATATTCATTCTAGTACAAAAATTTTAATTTAGATTGATTTCATGTTTGGGTAAAAAATAAAAACTTGGGCATCATTTAGGCTCTATCAATTAATGGTTGTGTCTCTTAGTTGCATATGTAACTAATCTAGTTCCTCCTTCATGTAACTATTTTTCCATAGTTTGAAAACAGTTTTGAGGCCCTTACCAAGGTATATGCTATTTTCCATACTAAGCATTTTCACGTATTTCTTCTTTTCTTCTATAATGATAGTTTAAGAACAATCTTCCTCCTCTATAATCCTCTACAAATGTACTTACTGGTATACATTATAAAACTGCTGTCTGCAATGAAATACAGTAATCAATATGGCCATGTGGGAGTGTGCCTAGAGGTGACTTTATGCCAAAGCAGCCACTAAAATCCCTGCAGCATTATTACTGCAGTTACACTCAATCTCCCCATATTCTTTATCCTGAGGTAAAATTTATGTACTGAAATTCCATATATGTTTGGCCATTATATTTAGATCAATGATCCACCCATTTATATAGAAAGTGAGATGGTTAAAGTTTTCTTCCCTCTTTTTAGTTACATATGGATACTGAATTGTTCCAGCACCATTTGTTAAAGGCTTTCTATTGTATTAACTTGACTGATAATTCAAAATCAACTGACAGTGTAAGGATAAGTATATCTCTGAATTTTTCAGTATGTTCCACTTATTTCTTTGTCTACACTTCAAACGATATTACATTGCTGTGATCAATGTAGCTTTGTATTTAAAAATATAGACATATTTTCTATTGCTCTTTATCTGTACACTTATTGGCTTTTATCATATATATCTTCAGCCTGGAGAATTTCTCATAGTGGAAATCTGCTGTACATAAATTCTCTAAACAATTGACTGAAAATATTTTTTACTTTGCTTTTATTTTTGAAGTATATTTTTTTCTGGGTACAGAATTCTTCACTGACTGTTTTCTTTCAGCACTGTAAATCTATCATTCCATAATCTTTGGCCTTCATTGTTTCAAATGAAAAATCAGCCATCATTCTTACCTAGTGTTTTCTAATATATATATTATATATACATTAAAGATATCCACATATTAATATATTTCTCTCTCACACTGCTTTAAAGAAGTGTTCTTTCTCACTGGTTTTAGTAGATTGACTATGATGTGCCAAGGTATGCTTCCCCACCTACCCCCTCAGCCTTAATTTCTTCTGTTCCATTCTTTCTCTCCTCTTTTTAAAAACCCAACAGTGTATATATATATATATATATATATATATACTAATATATATATAGTAGACATTGAAAGCTTTGTTCATTTTTCACTTTTCTTCTCTTCACATATCAGATTATTCTCATGTTTACTCATCATTTCTCAAGTTGGATTCATTCTTTTATTGAGCCCTTTAAGTGAGACCCTCATTTTTATATATTTTTCTAGTATTTCAATTTTGTTTTACTTTTCTAAGCTTCTCTCTGCTGCATATTTCCAGAAGTTCATTAATATCTTCCCTTTTAATACTGAATCATTTAATATAGTTACCAGAGTTACTTTAAAAGCCCTCTCTGATAATTAGAACAGTTGTGTCAATTCTGGGTCTGTCTCCATTAGCTCTCTTCTTTCTCAATCATGGGTCATATTTTTATGCTTAATTAAATGGCTTGTATAATTTTTATTGTATGTTAGACATTGTGCGAAAGAACTATAAAGGTTTGAGTAAGTAATATCTACCTCTAACTAAGGCATGTCTTCTCTGTAAAGCTGCAAGTTCAGAATGCTAAGTCAATCTAGCCTGTAGTTAAAATGAGCCTTGGCTTTGTCATATTTAATTTGGATTCATTTCACTATTAAATTCAAATATTCTGAAGACAGAATCATGAAATTTATTTTAGTAGCTCTTGAGATGTGAACATGAACAAAAATCTGGAGAATTTCTTTTTTAATTAGCAGTTCAGCTCTCAACTTTCCAAACTGGGGTATTTCTCTCTGATTTTTATGTTGAACACTAATATTCTTGATTTTTGCAAACTTCTTCATACTTTCTCATCCCTCCCATGGCTTTCTGCACCTAAAGAAATTACTTTCTGCCTTCCTGGCTTACCTTGCATTCAAAAAGTTGTTTCAGTTCAGTAAGTAGGCCCAGAGTGTCTCAGAAATATTTCTCTGGGCTCTTCTACCCTGATTCCCACATTAAGAAGGGCTCTGATTCTCACTGTAGAAAATCCATTTTGCCTGAGAGCACACTCCCTTCACTCTCTTAGTGTGCATCAAGTCTTTATAATGCTGTGTCATGCATGTGAAAAGGCCTGTGAGAAAAATTTGGCAGATACATAAAAACTTCTCTGGTACTGCTCAGGATAGTAAGTCATCATGCCAATCCAAAAACAGCTGTTAGAAATTTATTATATGTTTGCCTTTATTTATGTTTATGGTAGATTTTTCTTTTTAACAATACTCTGAACAAGATGGAAGAAGCCATGTTTCTCTTTTCTCCAGGACAGGACTTGCCACTTTCTGTAATTTAGTTGATTTAGGTATCTTTGTAAACCCAGATCTCTGATTTTTTGTTTTTTAATATCTGATTTTCTATCTTTGGCATGACAGAGCCATACAATTCAAGTGAAAAGGACATGTTCTTGGGGCTTCCTTCATGCTAAGAAGTAGCAACAGTTTAACCTTTACACTTTTACTTACCATCTGGTTTTTTATTGCAACTTGTTTTTAGATAATAAACATTTTTCACAATTTTTTCCATTCTGGAACTATACATTTGGTTTCTCTGTATTAACTCTCAACAGTCCTTAGGAAATTTAATTTCTATACACCTTTTCATCTTTGTATTTTTTTTCCACACTAATTCTGGCCTCTCCTGAGTTTTTGTACTGATAGCTTTTAATTTTTCTTGCTAGGAGAATTTTGAATGGTTTAGATTTTTGTTTTGGACACATCATAGTTTTTATTCATGTTGTGCTTAGTATTGTAAGTCATCCTGAAGGTGAGTTCTTATACTACTCTGAGAAGCAAAAAATATTATTGATACATTAAATATTCTTGATCATTATTGCTTTTGGCTGTTGGATCAGACATATTGTCTTTGCTTAACAAATCTAATCACGGCTTTGATGCTGTGCCTTCTAGGTGAGTGATTTTAGTTAAATTGAGCATCTCTTTTTACATTTCAGACTTAGACCTAGAAATGATATTTGTGCTTTTATTGTCATACTTGCAAATACTCTAATTTATTTTTTCTGAGTTAGATATAAAGCAAGATTAGTGTATTACTTTTAAAGCAGTAAAAATATAGTGACAATGTTACATTGAAATTAAATTATGCAGAGAAATCCCAAGCAAAATCATGCATAAAGACAATGTGTTAAGGATGAAAGCTGTATATGCCATAGTGTTCTATTTTTCTTAAGTTGAAATTTATTTTATTTTTAGAAGAGCTGAAATTTTAGATTCGTGTTTTTTAAATATATCAGTATTTTCATGATGAACAGAATTTTAAAAGTTATTAAACATACACAACTTTATTAAATGATTCCACATTCAACTTTAAGGTATGTTTTACAATTCTATATTGCATACTTTTCTCTAAATTAAGAAAATAGATCTATGATAAGGCTTTATCTGATCTCTATTCCTGAGGGAATTCACCAATGTACTGGACACTAATGGGCTGTAATGATGACCTTTCTAAATCAGTATACCATGAATTATAATGATATAAAGATGACTAGCGGTATTTATTTTTCTACTGTTTAGGTATACAAGTGAATAAGGCACATATAACATTCATTAAGAGGTGAGATTTTGATGAATAAGGTATCTATGTGGCTTTCTTTACATTTGCCTAATTTGGAATTCACTGAACTTCCTGGGTCTGTTGGCTTTTTTATCATATTCATAAAATTTTCAGTCAATATTTCTTTGGTCACCTGTTTTTATGCCATTCGCTTTCTATCTATGAAATTCTAATTACATTTTTGTTAGCCATGCTGACACTGCCATAGGTTGTTGAGGTTCTGTTCATTTATTTTGGGGGGAACCAAGACAGCTCTATCACAGCTATTAGGTAGTATTAGGAAAAATATGATTGCAGGAGCTGAGATTATTCTTATATCTGTTCGCACAATGAATACTATATACTTTCAACTAAGGTATGCTTGTGTATCTGTCTGTGCATTAAGTCAATTTTATTGAGGCAAACTTTTAATAAAATAGGAGGAAGTCCTTTGATAGATATATACACGACAAATATTTTCTCCCAATCTGTAGCTTACTTTTCTGTTTCCTTAATGGTATTTCAAGAAATACCTTGAAAATGTTTTTAAAAAAGAGCACATTTTAATTTTTAAGTCCTTTATGTTGACTAACTCTTTATGTTTAGTGCTCATTATGTTTTACCAAAGAAATATTTCTATATTTCAAGTTTGTCACTTTGATTTTAAAACTTGTCACTGGCAGGGCTGATCTGCCAGTTCTGAACTGCTCGTTGCTGACATCTGTTTTTTTAAATCAGCATTGCAGATAGCAATGAACCCCATAAAACATTATGTATTCCCTCCCAACCTTGCCAGGGTCTCAGAAATGCTGTGTCTGACAGTACTGAACATTTGTGGCCTAAGGGAAATAGTGAAATTGTTTGGCAAGTCTCATTTTCCATTTTGATGGTTTTTTCATCTCGCTAAAAGAAGCTGTACAAAGAGCGATTAGGTAGCAAGACTGCAGATTCCTAATTGATGCCCTGGCCTTTAAATCTGCCTTCACACAGACTGTGATGTCCTAAAGAAACACTTTACTCTAGGGGCCATTAGGCAGAAATGCTCTTTCCTGATAAACGATGTCCTGCCCTTTCAATTTGTCTTTCTCAGGGTGGCTTCTTATTTAAGAGGTACCTTAAAGAAGGAGGAATGAGGAGGAGTCTGGAAGACCAAAATGTATTCCTTATTATTATTTCATGCCTAATAACCCATTTTTTACACTTTTCTTCATCAAAGTAGGTACTTATAATAGAATCACTTTTATCTTGAGTAACTTCAGACCAGTGATGTTTGTAGTCAATGCTTTATTCTGTGTGTTCTTTTCCGGGAGAAAGATGGGTTGTCTGTGCTTATCTCAAGCCTTGTGAGAATGGCCTCATGGGAGCCGCTCAGTGAACTTGATAAACATCCCCTGGAAATATAGGAGAACATCAGAGTAGTGTTTGACATGGACCTGAGGAATCTCACATTATGAATGTAAAAATATGTTGCAATGAGTTTAAGCTGGCAGAGAAGAGAGAAAGAGACAAAGATGGAGAACACAAGAGAGAGATTCTGTTGCACTAGAAAACAGCTACAGTTCTGATGGCAAAACATGTGTGTTTCACAGAATAGAAGAGGCACATGGAGGAGAAAGGGCCTGCTAGAAATCAGTTAATATCCTTCTCCAAAGGACCAACACTAAGGGTATTTGTGGTGCATCAGCAAGGAGGGAAACGGAGTCAAGGAAGGAGCAAGGACTGAGTTAAAGATTCAGCTTTAAACACCTGTGTGGCCCAGAGAGGACAACCCACCTATAGAATTTCACAGTCAGGTGTGAACCTCACATCCCTTTTACCTCTTCTCTCCTTCCATTTGAGATGCTATTGAGATCACTCACTTTGGTTAGCAATGTGAAGAAAGAGAAGAAATAATAAGAGCAAGAAAGAAATAAAGAGCAATCACATCCTTATCCCTGAGTGAGTTACAGGAATACCTGCATAGCTATAACCAGCCCTAGCTGCCATATGTGTTATCTGTAACAGAGATGCGTATTCTGGACAGGACACTTTGGACAGCACACTGACTTGTGACTTAGAAGGTTGGCGGAATTTCCTAAAAGTGACAGGAAAATATCATGGATACATCTGAGTCTTTATCCATTGTCAAAATGAGAACTAACACAACAGAATAATTTAAAAACAAAAAAATGAATGTATTCCTCAGGTGACATGTATTTTTTTGTTTAATTAGATTGGTAATAATACACATCTCTTAGGACTATGAGATTGTGTATATGAATATGTATAACATAAAAATCATTTTTAAAAGTTAATTTCATGGAAAATTCAATGATCTAGTTATATGGAGGAATATTTTCATATTTGGGGAAGAACAAGTAAAGTGGCAATGACCCTTGGCCTTGGGTAACAGAAAAATCATAGAAAGCCATTCAGAGGATCCAGGCTTGAAGGAGGGTGCTTAGTGGTAGGGATTCTGAAGTACAAACAAGAAAAGAAAATCTGGTGAACATCAAGAGAAATAGAGAAGGTAAGTAGAGAATGATTGAAAAAGGGATTAAGAACCACAGAGAGTTGGGAAAAAGAAAATAATACAAAACAAAATCTGATACATATTCATATTCTTTTTCACAAGTAGACTGTAAAAGACTTTTTAAAAAAGGAAGAAGGGAAAAGTAATGACAGGGTCCCACTTAATGATTGAAACTAAAGATTAATTTCCCTTAATGTGTTCTGTTTAAAGTCTTCCTTTAAAGGCAAATAGTTTATTACTCATTGATTGTGGATTTTATGGAATATATTATAGATACGACAAAGTCATGTTTAACACGTGTTCTACAACTTTTCTGAAAATACTGCAAAAAGAGTTTTTATTATGTGTTTTATTATGAGAGAAAATATTTTTGTTTGAGAAATAAAGGAAATGTCAGAAGATGTAAAACATAATAATTAAATTAAATTAACATCCTCTCTATATACTACATTCAAAGCTAAAGATGTAAATGTATTTCTCCACATATTCCTACTAGACAGTGGATTTTATTAGTTTAAGAAAAAAATACCAAAATGCACATCCAGCATTTTCAGTCTAGAAAGGTAAGCAACCTGAAGACCAACAATAGAAGATGGCTGGGAAAGGAAGCACTGAAATAAAAGGTTATGTCATTTAGATTCTCTTCTATGATATAGATTTTTTCTCTCTTTGATAAAAGTCAATGTAAAAATACCACTAAGATCCTAGTGCTGAGGATTTGTGATGGTCAGGAACTTTATTGAGCCTTACAATGGGGACTACTAATAATGA
Source organism: Manis javanica (assembly GCF_040802235.1). Lineage (NCBI taxonomy): Eukaryota > Metazoa > Chordata > Mammalia > Pholidota > Manidae > Manis > Manis javanica. The sequence continues at coordinate 214,885,508 of NC_133156.1, read as the reverse complement.
AGAAACATTTTCTTAATAGTTTTTTCTCCAAGCAAGATACTGCCACAAAATCAATGAGAAGTACAGTAAGTTAACCTAGAGTCATTTTTTAAAAATCATGAACCAATAAAAGTAAATAAGATACAAATAAAACAGTACATGTAACAAAACCCATACACTTAAAACAACTCTTCGAATTAATGCCAATGGTAAATATATATTCCTAAGTGAATCTAATTCTTAGAGAAGAACAGTCTAATCACTTGTTAAATCAATTATTGTGCAGAAAGGGTCACTAAGAGACTACAGTTTTTGATGGGAAAACAGTCCCAGAAACCTGACAGTTCAAGGGGTAGACCTGTGCATATGATTTAGACTGGCAAGGCCGGAAATCATATCAGATATTGAGAGCTTAACTGGTGATCAATATTGCTGCATGGGGAACGGGGCAGATACTGTTTCCCTGAGCTCCAGAAGCAGGCTGTAGAGAAAAGTTTCTCGAAGTCCCACAACAAAGCCCTAATTCTATTAAGGAAATATAGAGATCCACCCAACACTGAGTTTTAGAGTCACTTTGTGTCCTGGGTACTTGGATAGAGTTGGATGTTTGGGAGACTAATAAACCATCCCTGAGTCTCTGACCATAAAGCAAACAACATAGTGAAAAAGCCAGAAGAGAAGAACAACACAATACATTGACAATGTTAAAACATGACTTCTGCATAAAGGGCTTAGGAAAGGACTGTGACTATCTTCTGGAAACCATTGTGAAAAAATAAGGAAATGTTCAACTGGAAGAGAAGACAGGAAAGACAAGAGACAAAAAATTGCACAAGATAAATTCTTGGATGGCAGGGTGAAGTGATTAGAAATGTTTCAAACAATTAATGTGAATAGGAATCAAAAAAATTAAATGACTATATTTGTAAGAAAAAATTTATGCATTTTCAGGGGTAATGTATATAGAAAGGCTACAATGGAAATATATGGAAAAATGATTTGGATCAGAAGTTCACTAGAAATCAGTATTTTAATCAAAATAGTCAACTATTTGTGTTTATAACTTATTTCCACAGCATTTGATCCATTGGCCACCCCTCAATACTCTAATAATATTCCTCAACAAAGATATTAATAAGGGATTTGAGAATTCTAAAATACTCAATTCATTAAAGTTAGAGACTTCCATTTTACTCCTCTTGTGAACCTATAATTGAAAAAATTCCTGAATGAAGATTTTCATTCCCCTTTTTCTGCTGTACAACATCATTAGTGTTAATTATCTGTTCAACAGTTACCTATTATCAGTTAATTATCTGTTTAGTAGTTGGTCAATTGCAAAGATAAAATTTTTCCTCTAGTATGTTAATAACATCAGTGCAAGACAGTTTCTTTGATTTGGCCCCATAAACAATATGTGAGCTATTGCAGTCTCTGAAATTACTGAAACCTAAAAAAAACTCCTTTAATCTTTGAATAATCATTAACTGTATACTTACATGGTAAGTATGCAATTTATGGATCTATACTGACTAATATGGGACAGGATTTAGGTATACTAATGCTCCTTAGGACGCACAGTTTTAGTTACCTGTGATCAACTGGGGTATGAAAGAAGTTGATTCTCCTTCTGACCCACTATCAGGTCAGTAGTAACCTACGTTATGTCGCAATGCCTGCATCATTCACCTCAATTCCTTGCATTACACAGTCATTTTATCCTTTCACATCATTGCAAGAAGGCTGAATGTAGTACAAGATATTTCAAGGGAGAGAGAGGAAGAGACCACATTTGCATAGGTTTTATTACAGTATGTTGTGATAATTGTTCTGTTTTTGTTTTGTTATTGATGAATGTTATTGTTGTTAATCTCTTACCACGCCCAATTAATAAATTAAACTTTATCATAGTTATCTATGTATAGGAAAATATAAATGTAGGGTTTGGTACTGTCCTCACTTTCAGGTATCCACTGGGGGTCTTGGAACATATCTCCCAAGATAAGGGACTACTACTGTAGTCTTATAATTAATTTACTGGTGAATACTTATAAAAACACAAAATAATTTTTAAAAATACAAAAGCATCAGTTGAGGCATTAAGAAAAAAAGTTTTCCACCAAAAATACATGCTTTGTTTCCACAAAGTTTCAAAATTTTTACTCCATAACTTTAGTACTTGATTATATTATATACTTAATGCACTGCATGTAAGACGCTAATTCTCACCATAATAATTAAAAGTAAGTTTTATTTTCATTTTAAAGATAAAGAACTTAAGGTCCACATATATACACACTGTCTACCTAATACTTGGCATAGTTGAATTTCAAACCAGTTATCAAGAATCTAAAAGTTTATTCTCTCTACACATTACCATGCTCCATCAGATGATTCTAAGTTATTTTCATTGATTCTGTTATAACTAAATGGAAAATAAAATTAGCAAGTTAATCTATTTATAATTAAGCCTCTGTTGATAAATCTTGTTTAACATTCCTTTTTCTTAACCATTTGAAAAATTGTATTGTTATTGAAAGGATGACAAATGTGATTCTTATAAAGGCGTTATTACTTACGGTCCTCATTCAGCTGCTAGTTTGGTTTTCAATATTTCAGCTGTCACTCTCACTTTCAAGGACCACAATCAGGAAAAAAATTTAAAAAGTCTTTGGTGTAAGGAAACAAAGCACATGTGACATTTCATGACACCTGTAAATTGGTAAGGGGCATTCTGTCACTTGAAGTTGGAACAGCTAATATTTTATCAAATTACTAACCTATTTCATCATAAAAAAAATGAGGAGTATCCAGAAGAAGGTATGAGTCTAGGTGAGTCTTAAGAGTAATATTATAGCCCAGGAATTTTCTGGTCATGACTCTTTGTGAAAGCTTTTAATCTGATCCTTTATGTTTTAGGGGTTAGCTTATTATGTTACCTGTTTCATTACTTTGATTCTGAAAAAAATTCAAACATTCATACATAAAGAAAACAATGTAATTAACACTCATGTACCCAAAATTCTCTTTTAATAAAACCTAATATTTTATAATTTAACATTACATATTTTGGGTTTTTTGTTTTTAAGAATTATAGTACTGCACATAAAGTTCAAAATCCCTGGATATATCCCTCCTCAATTCTTCAACAGAAATAGCCAGTGTCAAATTAGAGTATTGAGTTTCTACAGATACTTTTTTTACTCCTGTATTTGTGTAGAAAGGTAGCTTTATGTGTGGATTTTTAGACAAAAATAACAAAAGTAAATGATAAATTATATCATAATCATTTTTATTTGATCTCATATTTTTGAATTGTGCTTGATCTTGTACATGTACCTTTATTTTATTAATTTTAACTGCATTACAGTATTTTGTTTTTTAATTATTAAAAGTTTGCTTCATCTGTATGTTAATTGATGGACCCTTTTTTCTAATATATTTAATGCCATAAACATCCCTGAACCTATCTCCTTATGACTATGTGCAATGCTGTCTCTACAGTTGTGTTCCTCAAACTTCATCATGCATATGGATAACCTGTGAAATACGTACATTAAAAATATTTTTTCCAAAACTGTCTCATTGCATAAATTAAATTTTAGCCATTAATTTATCAACATATTGCCAACAGTGCATTTGGTGTTGTGTCTAAGAAACTATTCTTTAAGTAATTTATTCATGAGGTAGTTTATTCATCTGAAATTTACTTTCACTCACGTTATTAACCAGGGATCTAAAATTTTTTAGATGAATAATCAATTGTTCTGCCAACATTTATTTATAACAATTTATTCTTTGATAATATGTAATGTCCCTTCTCTTGTGTGACAAGTTTTCATAACTTTGTGGGTATATTTCTGAAACTCTACTTGATTGTATTGGTCTTTACTTGAACTAATGACATAGTAAGTAGTAGTAATAAATTATATATATTTGGTTCTTTGTTCCTAAAAGTTATCTTAGGTCTCTTTGCTCATTTACTCTTTAATTGAATTCTAAGGTTAGTTTTTTTAGTGGCATAAGTAAACTAGAAAACCTGCAGATTTTGTACAGGAATCACAGGATACCTTGAAGATACTGTGAGTTCAGTTGCAGACAACTACAGTAAAGTGAAGATTGCAATAAAGTGCACCAAACGAATTTTTTGGTTTCCCAGTGCATATAGAAGTTATGTTTATGCTATACTCTAGTCTATTTAGTGTGCAGTAGCATTATGTCTAAAAAACAATGTACATACTTTAAAAAATACTTCATTGCTGAAAAATGTTAACAATCATCTGAGCTTTTAGCAAGTTGTTAATCTTTAATGCTGGAGGGTCCTGCCTTGATGCTGATGTCTCTTGACTGTTCAGGGTGGTGGTTGCTAAATGTAGAGGTGGCTGTGGTAAATTCTTAAAATAAGATAATGAATTTTGCTACACTGATTGACTCTTTTTTTCATGAACATTTTTTTTGTAGCATACAATGCTGTTTAATAGCATTTTACCCACTGTAGAACTTCCGTAAGTGGGGTCAACCTTCTGAAATCTCACCTTAATCTTAAACATAAATGTCAAACATAAACCATAATCTTAAACATAAAAACTAAGTTTATATAATATTCTAAATCCTTCTTTGTTATTTCAACAATCTGTATCACTTCTTTGCCAGGAGTAGATTTCATCTCAAGAAACCACTTTCTTTGCTCATCCATAAGAAACAACTTTTCATTCATTTAAGTTTTATTATGAGATTACAGAATTCAGTTATATTTTTAGGGTTTACTTCTTTTCATCAGTGAAAATATTATATCTTCATATTTAAGTAGGTTCTGTTTAAATATATCTATTAAATAGTTTTATAATTTTTTCACATAATTAGTACCTTATGGTATTTGTTACATTTCCAAACTGAACATTTTAGCTATTAACTAAATGATATTTATTACTGTACAGGAATGTTTTTGAAGTCTATGCTATCTTAATTTTTTCCAAATTACTGAACTTTCTGATATTTTTTCATTTGATTATCCTGTATTTTATAGGCCATTTTCTCATGTTGCTTCTAATTATTTTAAAACCAATTTATTTCTTATATCCAAAGTTTCCATATCCAGTACAATGTTGCAGCATCAATCACTTCTTTCTGATATCAAAAGTTCTTCTAAAGTTCTCCCTTAAGTATTTTTTCTATTGAATTTAAATAGATCCTTTTCTTGAGTTTTCTTAATAAAGTTCCTATCTCTTTCTATTTTGCTGGGAATTTTCTTTACATTGCAAATCAGAATTGAACTTGATTAAGTGATTTTTATTCATATATGGAGATGGTTTTATTTCCTTCTATATGTTAACATGATGTTTCTTTTTAATTGCTGGGATAAACTCTTGGTGATTCTAATATATGATGAGGCCTTTTATTCACTGAAGAAATAAAATTTTAAACATATAAGCTGTGATTTTTCTTTGCATGATTAAGTCTCACATTTTGGTATGTTTGGTAGAAAGACTTTGTTATCTTTACTAACCATTCAAATCACAATGGTATAAAACTAGAAACAAATTACAGAGAGAAAACAAAAGCCTACAAACACATGGAGGCTAAACAACATGCTCCTAAATATTCAATAGATCAATGACCAAATTAAAACAAATCAAACAATGCATAGGGACAAATGAAAACAAAAATTCAACAGTCCAATATTCACGGGATGCTGCAAAGGCCATTCTAAGAAGGAAGTACATAGCAATAAGGGCCTACCTTAAGAAGCAAGAACAATCCCCCTCAAAACAGTCTAAACTCATAATTAAATAAATTAGAAAAAGAAGAATGAAGCCCAAAGTTAGGGGAAGGAGGGACATAATAAAGATCAGAGCAGAAATAAATAATATAAAGAAGAATAAAACAATAGAAAAATCAGTGAAATCAAGAGCTAGCTCTTTAAGAAAATAAACAAAATAGATGAACCCTATGGATAAAGTGAAGATTCCTATGGGCAAGACCCTCACCTGTATGTAAACTACTTGATGATATAACTGGTCTGGTGGAAGCAACTGCTTCCACACCCATAGGCAATAAGCTATTACTGACTGAGTCACTATATAAAGCACTCTACCCAGTGCTCTGGGTGGAGGCAGAGATGAAGGAGGATTACAGACCTGCAGACTATTGAATGCAGTCATAATTTAGTGCTTGACCTATTGTCAGAAGAACAAGCCAGGTAATAAACCCTCTCACCCTAAGAACATTCCATTGTCATTCCTCAGTCTCACTCAATCCATAGTGAACTTGCCAGGGCTGAAACCCATTGGTAAGATAAACCCCTAGCCAGACTTATCAAGAAAAAAAGAGAAAGTACACAAATCAACAAAATCATAAATGAAGAAGGAATAAACAAAACAGATACTAAAGAAATACAAAAAATTATTAGATCATACTATGAAAAATATGCCAATAAATTGGATAACCTAGAACAAATGCACAACTTCCTAGAAAAATGCAACCTTCCACAACTGATTCAGGAAGAAATAGAAAATGTAAATAGACCAATCACCAGCAATGAAATTGAATTGGCAATCAAAACATTCCTTATTAACAAAACTCTAGGACCACATGGCTACACAGCTGAATTCTACCAAACATCTAAAGAAGAACTAATACCTATACTTCTTAAAGTATTTCAAAAAGTAGAAGTTACTTCCAAACTCATTCTATGAGGCCAGCAGCACCATCACTCAAATACCAAAACCAGACAAAGAGACCACAAAAAAGAAAATTATAGACCAATAGACCTGATGAACATAGAAGTAAAAATACTCAACAAAATATTAGCAAATCAAATTCAAAATGCATCAAAAGGAACATCCATCATGTCCAAGTGCAATTTATTCCAGGGGTGCAAGGATGGTATAATAGTAAATCAATCAACATCATATACCATATTAACAAAAAGGATAAAAAAACATGATCATCTCAATATATGCTGAAAAAGCATTTGACAGAATTCAACATCTATTTCATCATAAGAATTCTCAACAAAATGGGTATAGAGGGTATGTAAGAAAGGAATGTGAGAATGGTCAAGCTCTCTTATGGTCCTGACAAAAGTATTTAATGAACACTTACTCTGTCTTCAACACTCAACAATTTTAGCTTACTGGACAGTTCATAATAAATACCTCTATGGAACAGAAACAGAAAAATGAAATAGAAAGCAATAGGTGGGGTAAAGTAAGATATGTTGTATTCCAGGTCTCAGACTGGCAATTTTCTATCCCAGCTGCACACTAGAATTAGTAGTAACTTTCAAATACCCTTAATAGTTCCACCTCTAGAACAATTTAAATAACAAGTTGGAGAAGGAGGTGTGGAACCTGAGTATTCTCACATTCTCTTCCAAAAATGTTCCTATAATGTAACACCATTTATTGAATGTCTAATGTGCACTGAGCAATATATCAGGAGCAACAGACAGAACTAAATAAGCTTTAAAATTAGAAAGGGGGAAAGATAGGTAATTTTGGCAAACACAGTAAAGTTGAATAAATACTTAAACACTAAGAGCTGTAGCAAATGAAAGTGCTTTGTTAATCATGCCTTAAGAAAATCTGGAGAAGGATGTTATTCAAGCATAAAGTGAAGGAAATCCTGTCATATGTTACAACATGGGTAAACCTCGAGGACATTATGATAAGTGAAGTAAGCCAGCCGTAGAAGGACAAATACCGCATAATTGCACTCATATGAGGTGTCTGAAGTACTCACACTCAGGGAAGCAGAGTAGAATGGCAGTCGACAAGGGTTAGGGGAGGAGGAATTGGAGAGCTGCTATTCAACATGCATAGAGTTCCAGGCATGAAGGATGAAAGAGTTCTAGAGATGTGTTTGATGATACCCCACTTATAGTTAACAATTTTATATAATACACTTAAACATTTGTGAAGGGGACATATCTTTTGCTATATGTTTATTACAGAAAAAGAAAACCTGGAGGAGAAGGAGATAGCCATGGGAAAAGTCAGAGGCAGAATCAGCCCATGGAAAGAAAGCAATATATTTAAAAAATGGAATCCTTAAAGAGCACAGGGGAAATAAAGGTACATTAGTTCGACTTGTTGGGAGCTTAGGATGCAGGCACAGGAGAGAACAAGTGGGTTCTCTCAATAAAGGGTTCAGACCTTATTCATAAATACAAAGCATTTAGAGGTTTTTAAGGAAAAGTCAGTAAGTCAGTATTTGGATCACTGGTTTTCAACACTGTTTTTGCAGTAGAGATACCTACTTCAAATAAAATCTTATGTGAAATTACGATGCATCAAACAGGTCAAACCCAAGGTGCTCCGGTTCACACTAGAAAGGACTGCCGCTGTTTCTCTCCAGGGTGAAGCCTACTCTGAGGCTACACCAAGCAAGTCCCATGCTCACACAGAGATCAGACTGAAAACCTGATACTGATTTTTTAATCTAGCATGTGATTAAAATAAAATTTACTTCATTATCTGTGAACCGTCAAGTTATCAACCAACAGTACCTTAAATATATCTACTGTTTTCTGACCCAGTGTTGGTGGTAGCTGATTCATGATAGATCAATTATTGCTAAATATTTTCTAATATTTAGCATAATATTGACCTTGTTAATAATTAAGTACACTATTTAAAATGTCATCTTACTTATGAGAATAATTAGATTCTAGTCTCTTTATAAGTGTTTATATTTTTATAGATTGCATATTAGCTTATTCAAAAAAGTTCTCATACTATTATTTAATCCTTTTATTCATAGATTTCCCATAGATAATCCATAGATTATCATAAACTTTTTCCTAGACATTTTATTTTCATGAACATTGATCAATTTTTTAATGTAATACATATAATATGTATGTATGTACATATACATATATATGCAAATACATGATATATACTTTTAAAGTCTATATTTGTGAGTAGATAAGGCATTTACATATAGGAAACACTCTTAAAATTAGTTGTAGCTTTGTTTTAAATTATGTTTAAAATTTAAATTATGTTACAAATTTAAAGAATGTTGTATCTCTTGATACAGACAGAGGTACCAATGGGTTGCATATAAAGCTGATGAGAAATGATCTTCTATGTGGATAAAAAGTATAATATACTTTTAGGGGGAATATGTGCATTGCATATCTGTTTGCTATGGGTATGAATTTATAAGCCCAGTTATTTTCTGAACATATGATTAATAAAACATACATTTAAAATTATTGAAAGTTATTGGGTCAAATTTGCAAAAGTATTCTCTCAATTTAAGTAAAGTGTCTTTTCTATATGGATTTCAGATCTTTGATTTTGGATAATTGGAGTAGTCACCACCTAAACTCACTGCCAAGAAGCATTCTGAAATTTCTCAGACAGGGAGATTGAGAGAAAGACAGAAGAAGATGATGATGAAGAAGAAGGAGGTGGGGGAGGGGGAGAGAGGAGGAGAAGAAGGTCGAGGACAAAGAGGAGGAGGGGGAGAAAGCGGGGGAAGAAAAAGTAGTGGTTAGGGAGGACTAAGTATCTAGCTTATTAAACTAAAAAAACAACAAATTTTCAATGGTGTCACCCCCACCGTGTCTGTTTTAATACACAAACTAAACATGTAAGCTTAAAAAACTTGTATGAATATACCTAGAGAAATAAAATTCCAAACCTAATCTGTCAAAAATAATAAAAATTTAAATAGGCCATTCAGTCAGCAAAGGCCCCAAGGGAGGTTAAAACAAACGAGCATATGGGAGGGGCAGAGCCAATATGGTGGCATGAGTAGAGCAGTGGAAAACTCCTCCCAAATCACATATATTTTTGAAAATACAACAAAGGAAACATTTCCTAAAAGAGAAACCACAAGATACAGGACAACAGCCAGACCAGATCCACACCTGTGAGAACACAGCACCTTGCGAAGGGTGTAAGATACAAGCCCCGGCCAAGTGGGACCCGAGTGCCCCTTCCCCCAGCTCCCAGTGGGAGGAGAGGAGTCGGAGTGGGAAGGGAAAGGGAGTGCAGGACTGCTAAAAACCCAGCCCCAGTCATCCTCACCGGAGTACAGACACACTGTGTGCATGGGGTGCTGGAAACTAGGGAAACAGGACAGTAAGACCTGTGAGCAGGTCCCTGCAGACGTTGCACCTTGGACAAAGAAAAGCGAGGGCTTTTTGGAAGTCTTAAAGGGACAGGGACCCCAAAACCAGACGGAAGTGTCGTGGGACACTGAGTCCAGCAGCAGGGAATCTGGGAATCTCTGGGTACTCTAACCAACTGGGAAGCAGGGAGCAGAGAGGCCCCTCACAGAGATAAATAGTCTCACGGCCCTTCCCCCTCCAATGCGGCTCCACCATATTGAAGCAGCGGCCTGAGCCAGGCCAAGCCCACAGCAACAGCAGAGATAAACTCCATAGCAGCAGGGCAGGAAACAGAAGACCTTTCTGCCTGCAGCTGCCCAGCACAAGCCACTAGAGGTTGCTGTTCCTCCAGGACAGAAAGGCCACAAAACAACATCCAAGAATGAAACAGAAGGAACAATATCCATATTACAGGGGTACCAGAAGAGGAAGAGAGAGAAAAAGGGATAGAAGCTGAAAACTTTGAACAGACCTGGAAATACACAGAACTCCCAAGAGAAAGGACCCAAGGAGGACAACACCAAGACACATAATAATTAAAATGGCCAAGCCATAGGCCAGAAGAGAATGGCATGATATATTTAATGCAATGAAACTGAAGTGCCTTGAACCAAGGATACTGTATCCAGCACGACTATCATTTAAATATGATGGCGAGATTAAACAATTCCCAGACAAGCAAAAGCTGAGGGAATTTGCTTCCCACAAACCACCTCTACAGGGCATCTTCGTGCTAGCTCTGCAAACTATCTCTATCACCATGAAAAGGCAAAATTACAGGCAGACCAAGATCATAAGTATTGAAACTGGAAAAAGAAGAACAAATGATGCCTAAAGTCAGCAGAAGGAGGGACATAATAAAGATTAAAGAAGAAATAAACAAAATTGAGAAGAAAAAAACAATAGAAAAAAATCAATGAAACCAAGAGCTGGTTCTTTGAGAAAATAAACAAAGTAGATAAACCTCTAGCCAAACTTATTAAGAGAAAAAGAGAATCAAAACACATCAACAGAATCAGAAATGGGAATGGAAAAATCACTACAGACTCCACAGAAATACAAAGAATTATTAAAGACTACTATGAAAACCTATATGCCAACAAGCTCGAAAACCTAGAAGAAATGGACAACTTCCTAGAAAAATACAACCTCCCAAGACTGACCAAGGAAGAAACACAAAAGTTAAACAAACCAATTACGAGCGAAGAAATTGGAACAGTAATCAAAAAACTACCCAAGAACAAAACCCCCAGGCCAGACGGATTTACCTCGGAATTTTATCAGACATACAGAGTAGACATAATACCTATTCTCCTTAAAGTTTCCCAAAAAATGTAAGAGGAGGGAATACTCCCAAACTCATTCTATGAAGCTAAAATCACTCTAATACCAAAACCAGGCAAAGATGCCACCAAAAAAGAAAATTACAGACCAATATCCCTGATGAATGTAGATGCTAAAATACTCAATAAAATATTAGCAAACCGAATTCAAAAATATATCAAAAGGATCATACACCATGACCAAGTGGGATTCATCTGAGGGATGCAAGGATGGTACAACATTCATAAATCCATCAACATCATTCACCACATCAACAGAAAGAAGGACAAAAACCACATGATCATCTCTATAGATGCTGAAAAAGCATTTGACAAAATCCAACATCCATTCATGATAAAAACTCTCAGCAAAATGGGTATAGAGGGCAAGTACCTCAACATAATAAAAGCCATATATGATAAACCCACAGCCAACATTATACTAAACAGTGAGAAGCTGAAAGCTTTTCCTCTGAGATCGGCAGCAAGACAGGGATGCCCACTCTCCCCACTGTTATTCAACATAGTACTGGAGGTCCTAGCCATGGCAATTAGACAAAACAAAGAAATACAAGTAATCCAGATTTGTAAAGAAGAAGTTAAACTGTCACTATTTGCAGATTACATGATATTGTACATAAAAAACCATAAAGACTTCACTCCAAAACTACTAGAGCTGATATCGGAATTCAGCAAAGTGGCAGGATACAAAATGAACATACAGAAATCTGTGGCTTTCCTATACACTAACAATGAGCCAATAGAAAGAGAAATAAAAAAAAAACTCCATTCACAATTGCATCAAAAAGAATAAAATACCTAGGAATAAACCTAATCAAAGAAGTGAAAGACATATACCCTGAAAACTACAAGACACTCTTAAGAGAAACTAAAGGGGACACTAACAAATGGAAACTCATCCCATGCTCTTGGCTAGGAAGAATTAATATCTTCAAAATGGCCATCCTGCCCAAAGCAATATACAGATTTGATGCAATCCCTATCAAATTACCAGCAATGTTCTTCAATGAACTGGAACAAATAGTTCAAAAATTCATACGGAAACACCAAAGACCCTGAATAGCCAAAGCAATCCTGAGAAGGAAGAATAAAGTGGGGGGGGGGAATCTCACTCCCCACCTTCAAGCTCTACTACAAAGCCATAGTAATCAAGACAATTCGGTACCGGTACAAGAACAGAGCCACAGACAAGTGGAACAGATTAGAGAATCCATACACTAACCCAAACATATATGGTCAATTAATATTTGATAAAGGAGCCATGGACACACAGTGGGGAAATGACAGCCTCTTCAACAGATGGTGCTGGCAAAACTGGAAAGCTACATGGAAGAGAATAAAACTGGATCACTGTCTAACCCCATACATAAAAGTAAATTCAAAATGGATCAAAGACCTGAATGTAAGTCACGAAACCATTAAACTCTTAGAAAAAAAACAAAGGCAAAACTCTTTTAGACATAAAGATGAGTGACCTCTTCTTGAACATATCTCCCAGGGCAAGGACAACAGAAGCAAAAATGAAGAAGTGGGACTATATTAAGCTGAAAAGCTTCTGTACAGCAAAAGACACCATCAATAGAACAAAAAGGTACCCTACAGTATGGGAGAATATATTTGTAAATGACAGATCTGATAAAGGCTTGACATCCAAAATATATAAAGAGCTCACCCAACTCAACAAACAAAAAACAAATAATCCAATTAAAAAATGGGCAGCGGAACTGAACAGACAGTTCTCCAAAAAAGAAATTCAGATGGCCAACAGACACATGAAAAGATGCTCCACATTGTTAATCATCAGAGAAATGCAAATTAAAACCACAATGAGATATCACCTCACACCAGTAAGGATGGCTACCATACAAAAGACCAACAACAACAAATGTTGATGTTGTTGTGGAGAAAGGGGAACCCTCCTACACTGCTGGTGGGAATGTAAATTAGTTCAACCATTGTAGAAAGCCGTATGGAGGTTCCTCAATATCCTCAAAATAGACTTACTTTTTGACCCAGGAATTCCACTCCTAGGAATTTACCCTAAGAATGCAGCACTCCAGTTTGAAAAAGACTGATGCACCCCTATGTTTATCGCAGCACTATTTACAATAGCCAGGATTAGAAGCAACCTAAGTGTCCAATCAGTAGATGAAATGATAAAGAAGATGTGGTACATATACATATACACAATGGAACATTATTCAGCCATAAGAAGAAAACAAATCCTATTATTTGCAACAACATGGATGGAGCTAGAGGGTATTATGCACAGTGAAATAAGCCAAGCGGAGAAAGAGAAATACCAAATGATTTCACTCATCTGTGGAGTATAAGAACAAAGGAAAAACTGAAGGAACAAAACAGCAGCAGAATCACAGAACCCAAGAATGGACTAACAGGTACCAAAGGGACAGGGACTGGGGAGGATGGGTGGGTATAGAGGGATAAGGGGGTTAAGAAGATAGGGGGTATTATGATTAGCATGCATAATGTGGGGAGTGGGGGAAAGGGGAGGACTGGGCAACACAGAGAAGACAAGTAGTGATTCTACAACATTTTGCTATGCTGATGGACAGTGACTGTAATGGGGTTTGTGGCAGGGACTTGGTATAGGGGAGAGCCTAGTAAACATAATATTCTTCATGTAATTGTAGATTAATGATAACAAAAAAAAAGAAAAAGAGAAAGAAAAAGGGGGATTACTCCCTGATAGGTTAAAACTAACCGCAAATCAACGATTAATGCATGCTTTACATATCCTTAATTTTGATCTTTCAAAGGGTGTCAGATGATCAGCTATGGAAGTACATTTTTCTGATAATATTCCTTTCTCTTAAAAAAAAAAGTTCCTGTGTGGTGATCTCCAATAGGTTCTTCACAATGGTATAAAGGTCATATCAAAGTGTGGGCAAAGGGTTTGTTTGTGTTTATATAGAGGATCAAAGCCTAATTTGGCTACACAGAAAATGAATTAAGATATGATATGAAGAAGAACTTACAACATCAACATCCTCTGGAAGGGTCATTCCAGAAGATGAACATCAAAAAACTTCAACAAGATCCTGGCGCTGCTGCAGTTGTAGCTGCATCCATCCCACTGGTTCCTGGACTTGCCATTGGAATGAAGAAGGAGATATCTAAGCTGGCCTGTGCATACAGTAAAACAACAAATTTCACTGTATCTATACTGTCAGAACTCAACCAAGAATTAGGAGAAGTGCAAGTTGCAATGCTCCAAAATCGTGCGACTATAGACTATCTACTGTTAAAAGAACACATGGATGTGAACAGTTCCCAGGAATGGGTTGTTTTAATTTGTCTGATTTTTCTCAAACTATTCAAATTCAGTTAGACAATATCCATCATACCATTGATAAGTTTTCACAAATGCCTAGGGTACCTAACTGGTTTTCTTGGTTTCACTGGATATGGCTTGTAATTGTAGGTCTGCTTTGGTTATGTAGCTGTATTTCTAGTATGTTAATGTATCTGTGCAATTTAATTAGTAGTTTAAAACCTATACATGCTTATGTTACTCTACAAGAAGATATGTCAAAGAAATAATCAATCTTCCCATGTTTTCTTCCGTCTACTACTTCTATAGCTTTTCTTCTTCCTTCGTAATTACAACCCTTAAATAGAATTTGTGCCTCATATCGAATTTACCGAGTATCATAATTTTTCCAAGTGGTAAAGATACCTCAAGACAAATACTAGGCATAAAAGCCACAGGGCATAAATCTGCAAAGAAGTAAAAAGCTAACCTTGTCAAACAATATTGCCTCTCTCTCACTTAACAACGTTACATTTCCCTGTATGGCCCTGGAAGATGACTGGTTAGCCAGAGACAGGTAAGTTTCCTCAAGGGAGGAACAACCTAAGACAGGCACAGTCGCAGGGGGGCCATCAGGAGAGAAATTGGGGACCAACAGGGCTTAGAACCTCACCCCCCCTGTTTTGAGAGAAATCTCCTGCATCCGTGGATGTTTTAATGCCCTTGTCTAGCTTGGATTAACACATAGTCTACAGGCACACACCTGATCATCTACATTTGCCCTCTTATAGCACTAAACTATGTTTTCTACCTTTATCTTGCATCTACCTACCACTTCAGCATTTTATTAAAAAAAAAAAAATAATAATAATAATAATAATAATAATAATAATAAGGGAGAAATGTGGGATTCACATATAAACCATGTATAAAGATCAAACGAATAATCATATCTGACTTGATTGTTTATAGTTCATGATGCATGATCAAAACCGAAAGTTTCTGTGATGACTGCCTTTGCACTGTTCACCATGTAAGAACTTATTCACTATGTAAGACCTTGCTCACCACGTAAGAACTTGTTTGTTATGCTTCAGAAGATTGGAGACTGTTGAGATATAGGCTTGGGGTTGATTAATGTCTGTGCATTGAGTCCCCTATACAGAATTTTATTGTTGTTAACAACCATTTGATCAATAAATATGAGAGATGCAGTCTCAAAAAAAAAAAAAAAACAAAGGAACATATGAATGCGCTTTTCTTGGCTGAGAACATTTCTGATGGTGCTAAATACCATCTTGAACACAGGTATGGCTTGGTAGTAAAAGATTTCTGGAAAGGCTGCCAGGCTCACAGACTCTGTCTTTGCAAGTCCCTGGAAAGTTTAAATAGTTTGCTCCTTCCAGGATGCCACAGGCCATTTACATGGCTGAATAAGAGTGGAGTCCCAGAATATATGTTCTGCCTCTTACATGATCATAGGACCATATGAAACACAATGCTCATGATTGTTTTCCTTACTCAAAAATTAGGCTATAATTAGATTTTTTTTTGACAAGATAAGTGCTCTTTGTGGGAATATTCCTCCGTAACCATCCTTCTTGAATTTATTTTGAAAAGCAAACTCTCCAACAAGGTAGTGTGTCTCAATGTTCATGAAGGTTATGGAGGGGTTAGTTCTTAGAACATAGGGAGGCAAGAGAAGGCAAATGAAGTAAACTATCTTTTTACTTGCATTTATGTGGGTATATACACACATACTGTGTGGCTATGTGTATGATGTATGTTAGTTTTTTGTATACAGAAAGAAAATCTCACTTACATTAAAATGAGGTATAGTATAAAGAACCCTATATTGGAGTCAGGAGGCTTGCCCTTAGTCATTGATCCAGTCCTAATCAATTATGATTCATCTGATAAGATTGGAATGATAATAGAGCTTGGGCTTGACCCTAGTTCTCCTGATTATAGGTTATAAAACAGATTCATACTAACTGCTCAACAATTCTATAGATTTGAAACGAGGGCTAAAAGTCAAAGGATAAACTTTGTGAGCCTCTTTGCTCGCTTCAGCAGCACATATACTAAGATTGGAACAATACAGAGAAGATTAGCATGGCCCCTGTGCAAGGATGACACATAAATTCGTGAAGTACTCCATATTGAAACAAAACAAAACAAAAAACTTTGTGGGCCTCTGGATTAGGAATAGTTCAGGTCCATAGCTACTTTTCAGTATGTATGATCTCAGATAAACCATACAGCTCCACTGAGTCTACATGCTAATCTATAAAGCGATGATGTTGAATATACCTAAAAAGACTGAGATATAGACTCAGATATACATGGCAATGTTTAGACACTGGAACACCAGTGTAAAAATACCCACAAGCATTCTGGCTTCCAACTTTTCATGGGAAGACAGGATTTTGGGTGGAATTTTTTTTTACAAGGCATCTCGCAAAATACACTAATACTACAGTGTAGAAAGCTGCTTCATCTCTTTAAGCACAAAGTTGGCCTTGTTCATTGGTGATACTGAAGTCTAACCAAACAACTTAGGTCACAACGTGCCCATTATTTCTCTGTCTATGAACCAGGAACCACTCTTAAGAGCTTTACAGGTCCTGACTAATTTTATCCTCACCAACAACCTGTAATATAGATACTATTAATATCAACCCCATTTTACAAATGAAGAAACTGCAACACAAAGAGAGATAACTTGACTCAGTTAGCAACTAGGGTAGGAATTTAACTTTAGGTAGTCTAATCAAGACCTGAAACACTGGAGTAACATTTAATTCTATGTTATGCATTGTTATTCTTTTTTGACCTATGTAATGCCTGTTATTTATAAACTGCTCACTCCTGGTAAACACCTTGATTTCCAACTTCTCACAGCTAACCTCTGTAGCCGTGTACCTGATCTCTCTGCTCACTTCCATTGTCTCTCCCACAATCAATTTCACACAGAGCTACCAAGTTGATCTTTTAAGAACCAGGTCTCCTCTACTCCAAAACCTTTCAGAGTTCCCTTCAATCTTCCAAATAAAGTCTGAACTTTTTCATCTAGTACTCAAAGCCTCCCCGTATGTACTCAATCTGTATTTTTCTCTTCTGCAAATCAACCAAATTATAGTTCTGAAATTGAAGTGCTTAGCAGTCCCTGAAAATGTCTTGATCTTTCGCACATTATGTCTCTGATCATGCCATATAAATACCCTTTTTTCAAACCATATTTTTGCCACTTGGACCCCATCTCTGATTCAGGATACAATTTAAATGTAATTCTGACCATCAGATTTCTCTTTCCTCTCAGCCTAGTTTCCCCATTTTTCTCTAACCACAAAGTTCATGCTTTCATAGCATACTTATAATAAAGCCACAGTACGTTTATAGGTGTGCGTGTATGTGTGTGTGTGTGTGTGTGTGTGTGTGTGTGCTCCAATGAGTTATTTCCCTGATTTTATGACTTGTATCCCACACATTTTTATACCATCCTTGCTGAATATCAATATTCATGGATCAACTAATTATCAGTATGTGTTGAACGGCTACATCAACTGTGCAGGCACTGATGATTTTCTGTCATGGTAATTTAATTCTGTGTGCATTTCAGGGATCTAATAAGTACCTGTCAGCACACTGTAGTGGTATTAAAATACTAAAAAACGTTAAAAGAGAACTTGGAAGGCAAAATAAACTAAAGTGACATTTGTCATTGATGGTTACTGCAGAAGCCACATATCTGCAGAGACATATCCTTATCCATTCTACCAAAAATTTTTGATATATTAACAGACTTGAATAAAGACACTAGCCATCAATTAAACAATCAACTCCAACACTGAAAAGAAAAAATGCCACACAGAATTCCTAAAGGCATTGATCTTTAAGAGAAATTAGTCATTTGACAAACAGTTGTTCAAGAAAATGATAGTCAGAATTCTGTGTCCTCTAAGAAAGTCCAGATCTGAACGTAATCAAGGATCTATGAATTAATTTAGGATATATTTTAAAGTCTGTTACAAATATATTTATGTTTGGATACACATAAAATTTGTAATCAAAAGTTTTGTACAAATTCCAGACGGTAAATAAACATCCACTCTGTTGCCTCCAGACAAGATGAGAACCCTTGAGACATACAAAGGGGAGCTCAAGAGGCAGCCCCTATCTGGCGTCTGATTCCTTTGTGGCTTTGCTCTGAACCTTTGGTGACAGACACTTTGTCTAAGGATGACAGCACTTCATCAGCTTCATGAGATTAAAGCTCCCTTTCCAATATTGTTCCCACACTGTTCAAATGCTTCAGCAGAGGAGAAAATTCAATAATAATCCCTGAGCGTGAGATGCCAATTAGGCCTAAAGATGCCAACATTTGCCCAGGGACAATCAGGAGGCCACTGGAGTTATGCAAATGGCACAGATTCCCAAGCATTCATTTATTCTCTGGTACTACCAAACTTTGGGGATTTTTAAATCTCCTTGTTCTTCTTGGGGATTTTGCGGGGGATGAGTTCAGTGAGCATGCATAACTCATCCCAATACATAGACTGACACTACTCAATTTATGACACTGTTTTTATTGAATAATGTGTCAATATCACAATCAGGCTCAGAAAGTCTATTTCCAGTAATTTTTACTGAGATGTTAAATTGAAGTATTCAGAACTGGAAATGTCTACTAGCTTTATATGAGAAACAGGGAATCTTAGCCTCTTACCCCAGCTCAACAAAAGAAATATATATATATAATCGTGTATATATTTGTATAGATATGTATGTTTCTTTCTAAAATGGCCTTAATCTTTTATGTCTCTCATTTCAAAATGTTATGTGGGGTATGCAACTAAGTAACGATTAGCTTTTAGTAAATTACATGACAATAATCATTATTATCTATTGGCTATGTTGGATCTATTTTAATGGGTGAAGTAGGCAGGGCTGTGGCAGGGATATGAGGGAATGGAACCAATGGCAGGGAAGTTCTCACCAGGAGGAAAGAGGAAATTTCTTCAGCAAAGCACGCTGAAATAGCAAAGCAAAGCATGCTGAAAACCTGGGAGCATCTTCAGGTGTTCGGAGGATAGCTGGGATGCAGGATCCCAACGGGAAGCTATTAAGATATACACACACCCCACATGTGTCTTGTTGTGTAAGAATGAAAGAAATAACAGCCTGACACTGTTCACTGGGTTTTGACATATATTATCTAATTTACTACAGAAGCACAGTGAGATATAGGTATTTTGATCCCTATTTTACAGATACTCTAGAACAAGAAAAAATATCCCAAATTCACACAATTTCTCCAACAGTGAGAGAAATATGCTGGAATTCCAAGTGGAAAAATAATTACTTTCCCTCTCTTTCTCTGTGTCACATACACACAAGCACAAACACACAGAAAATTTGTAGAATGGTACAAACACTAGTTGACAGAATCAGAATTTAGCTATTTTATATCAGATAAATACCACGTGTTTTATGATTTAAAATGGAGTTTAATTAAATAATATTAAATAAATACCAATACATTAAATTCAAGCAAACTTTGCAAGTATTAGAAGAGGCAGGTGTTGTTAGTAGTAAACCATTAAAGAAGGACAAGAGAGTTGTCAGGAGCTCAGAAGGATTCATGTGTAATACAACTATTGAAATGTATTGGAATTTTGGCTGCATGAAAAGCAATATAACATCGGAAGCAAGAGAGGAGTAAATTCGCTGTACATTTAATAAATTAATGATGGCCTAATTTATAGCGTAAAGTTCTCTTTGGCATATTCATGAACAGATACAGAAAAGCTGGGACACACTCTGTGGAGAACAGTATAACATTAAAAGGACTAAAAACTCTGTAAAGAAGGAGCATTTAAAGAAATCAGGAATGTCAGACCTAGAAGAAAGAACACTCAAGGTAATGTGGTAATTCTGTATTTGAATGATTGTTGTACGGTAATTATTCAGGGAAATTTTTTTGTCCATAAAGAAGAGAGGAAAATCCTTATTTCAAAATAACATAGGTTAAAAATGCAGAATGAAGACATGTAAAGGAAACAAATCAATGTATCTTCATGATTTTAGAGTAAAATAATTTCCTAAAGCATGCATATAAATAAAATACTACACATAAAAGATAGAATACATTTGACTACATAAAATTAAAATTAATTAATACTAAAATTTCTACTGTCAAAATCCAAAAAAGTAACAGATGGCAAGATGCCATTTATACAGCTTACCACTGAGAAAGGGTAAGTGCCCAAATGTAGATAGTATTTCCCTGAATTAGTAAGAAAATATCACACAGCCCAATATAAGCATTGTATGAAACAGCAACTCACGTAAGAGAAAAATCATTTGGAAAGTACATAAAAAGATTCTAACTTCACTATTAATCAGGCAAACAACATGGAGATGTTTTTCCACATTCATATGACTGAAAAATTTACAAATTACAAATTATTAGGGACAAGTGAGATTAACATTGTTGGAGGAAATAGTTTAAAACAGATATGTTATAGGGATTTTCACAATTCCCAATAAATTGAGAATACTTCTACCTCCCCAGCAATGTTATGCGTAGGAGACTGAAACATCAAGGTTCACAGCATCCTTTTTTACTCTGAAACATAATGGAAACCACCCAAGTGCACCTTCATTGTGCAGTGGATACAAAGACATGCATGCTATATAATTACATAGTAAACTACTATGTAAGAGTTAAAATGGTCAAACAAACTAGATCAATATATGTCAACATTGAGAAATGCCAAAATGAGAACAGACCATCCTTGCAAAAATATTCTTATGGTGTGAGATTTCACATTAAAAAACAAAGTAAACTACATTTATGGATTCATATGCATGTGTTAAAGTGTCTAAATATGGACTAAAATAATGTAAATCAAATATTTATAGCAACTTTTTTCCTCTGGAAATAAGTGGAGGGAGTGGATCTGAGGAGGACTAGAGAGAAAATTTCACCTTCTCTATTGTCTCTTTTGTGTTAAAATTAATTTGAAGCACATACAATAATTTATTAACATTGGCACATTCTGAGCGATGAATATAGGGATGTTTACCTTATTATTTGGTTGACTCATATTATTTGTGTTCTATAGCCAAAAAGAAATGTATAATTTAGAAGTAGTTTAACTTTGGTGAAACGATTACATTTAATAGCTTTAAGGTCAAATTTCTCAAATACTGAAAGGCCAGCCAAAAGAGACTGTGAATTCTTACCTTCAAGATTTTCAAGGCAAGTTTGAATAAAAACTTTCTGCCAAAGTAGTAGAACTGGATGGCAATTTAGACTAAATAATTTTGAGGTTCCTATGAACTCCGAATATATAAGCAAAATGTGTGGTAGATTTTTAAATCTTATGTTGATTAATTATTTATCACTTATTTTTATTATCCAGCATTAATCAATACAGAAATTTTATTTTTTTACAATTGAATTTGTATTCCAATATAAGGGAAGGATGAGATTAGAAATTTAAAACAACTACAAACCATTTTGGCCTTTTTACTTTCAACCACACTGTGACTCTTAGATTCAGCATCACAAACTGCCGCTGAATGTATAGGTCTCAGGGAGGCAGCCTCATTGTGGTGGAATTGAGAATTTTGCATTTCAACATATAAGTATGGGCAAGCAATCAGACCCGGGATTCCTTGCCTGTCACTCTTCACTGGTTTTATTTGCCTTTTCCTACTCTAAGCCCTTCCAATTCCCCTCTGAACATCTTTGGAAAATATTATTGAGGCATTCAGTCAACCAGGAGAGCTTAACTAACAGAGAGTTGGCAGTTTTATTCATAGAGATGAAAAGCAGAGCTGCATCAATGCTCATGACATGAAAGGTGTAGCTTGAGTAAGGGCACTGCCCTGGACTCATTTCTCAAGTGGCCCAGGGAGAGCTGTGGGGTCCTGCAGGCTCAGCAGTGGAAAGTGAATGCCAGTTCAACTGCTGGGTGAAGAGCAACAGAAGGGAGCAGAGGCCAGTCGTGATGTTCTTTAAGATCTCTGAGTGTCTTTTACTCTTTCCATCTGAAATGCCGCTTGTGCAAGAATTATCTACCTAGGTCTGTGTGGGTGGAAATGAACAAGGACAAATGAGAGAATATGGCAGCTAAAGAGCTGTGTTCAAGCCCTGGGACCTGGAAAGCAGGGTGAGCAGGGCACATGGGTCAGACACCCGATGCTGCCTCAGCACTTGGCTAGAGAGGAAGCAGAGAAGAGTTGGAGGGAATGACATCTCCTTTCTAGGGGGCACTGGCCCACGTCCTCGAAGGGACTTACATAGTATATCAGATCCCCTCAATGAGGCAGATGCAGGACACATGGCATCAGCTCTTCTTTAATTCATTTGACATGAAAACAGTCTGACTATAAACTAAAGGGAGTGAGCAAAACCCTAGAATCAACAAAGTGAGCACCCTGACAGTAAAAAAAAAAAAAAAAAGAAATAGTGGATTCACTTTCTATTTTTCCATTTCTATGCTTTGGCCACCACATAGCAGGCTGAGTATTTGTGCAGAAAGGTGCAGACCTCATTATATTTGTATTTTATCATATAGGAATCTTTTCAAGAGTTGTGTGAGAAAAGGGTGGAATCTATGATTTTTGTAGGACTTTATTGTCACAATTCCAATAATCTGGATATATTGGAAAAGTTAGGTGCTATTACTGTCATTTTACAGAAGGAGAAACTGAGACAGTCATACAAGGAATGCTATTTCCATTGCTGTGGACCAAACGTTTGGATCCCTAATTCATACGGTGAAGAACTAATTCCCAATGTGATAGTATTTGGAGGTGCAGCCTTTGCGAGTTAATCTGGTCATGAGGGTGGGGGCCTCATGAATGGGATTAGTGCCTGCTATGTTCTGAATGTGTGTGTCCCCTACATATTCATATGTTGAAACCCTAGCTCCCGATGGTGATATTATCAGCAGGCAGGGCCTTTGGGAAATGATTAAGTACAGAAGGTTGAGTCCTCAAGAATGGAATTAGTGCCTTATAAAAGAGGTTCCAAAGAGATTTCCTAGCCCTTCCACCATGCAAGGGCAGAACAGGACAGCAACCATCTGCAAACCAGGAAGAGGGTTCTCATCAGGAGCTTAAGCAGCCAGCCAGCACTTGATCTTGCACTTCCCAGCCTCCAGATTGTGAGACATAAATGTCTGTCATTTAAGTCAGCCAGCTGATGGTATTCTGTCATACCAGCTTAAACTAAGACATCCATGGTCATCAAACTAATTAGCAGTGAATCTGATCTAGAATCCAGACCCTGGTCAAAGACTTACTTTTTTTTCTTTTATTATACTGAGTTGTTATTACTAATTTAAATGTTAAGTATTTATCATTTGTCACAAATGAATATTTACAGGGATTGAACAGATAATATTAATGTCTTCAATGACCATGCATGAAGGGACAGGGTAGCTATATATGAACAACTGGAGGGTGAGGCCTCCTCATTACTCATTCAAATTATTTTTTAACAATCCATGAGCTAAACATATATGTACATGTATATACATATGTGAATTTCTATGGTATTTCTTATACAGTAAACTGAATAATATTTGACATCATTATATATTGCATTTCTTCCTGACACATTGTGGGAAGTTAGGACTGAATCTGTGATGACTAAAAACAAATAAACATTAACAACAACAAAAATATACCATAGTCTTGATATACCTCCAAAAATTTTTTTTGGATAGACTTCTCCACATTATATGAACTTAAACATTTTTCACCGAATGCACACTCTTATTTGACAACGGTTTATTATGAATCTCTTGTGGGCAATATGAGTTAGGTATGCACAGAATAAGAAAGAGAATGCAGATAAACTATGAGAAAATGTGAGCATGCCCTGTATTTGGAAATGCCACATTCAGGGTTCCTAAAAATACAGTAACCTTCTTTTCCAAATTAGAACATGTTTGAGAGTGAAGGGAAGTTCCCTAGGAACACAGGTATGAACTGAAGAGTATGGTTCTAAGTAGGTCATTAGTATTGTCTTGAGATGGCAACATTTCGCCATTTAAATCCAGGGGCTTGCATGTAGGAATAGTCCTTTCTGCCTCAGAGCCAGGATAATGTCAAATGAAGCCCTGTGGCAATAAAGAGTGTCTAATATCACATTTATTTTCATTTAAATATTTTCACTACAGTAAGGAGGCTAAAAAAATACAATGCCTGATATTTATAGGCTACATTAAAATCAGTTCTTGAATCCAACATGAAGCATACAAAGATATGTCCCAGCTTATTTTCTTAGGTACCTTAAACTCTTTATTATTCTATCAAATGCCCATTGTCATTTTGACAACCTACAAAGCATTCCACACTGGTCTTGCTCAGTGGCTTGTTACGTTCCTTGTTAGCCCCTAATTGTTTCTATTTCCATTTCATCCAACTTTTTCATTCAGTGAGAAAAACACTTCTTAACTTTATGAGAATTTGAACTAATACATTTTTCAGATGTCTTATTGCACTGTTTGTGAATGAGTTTTATTTACACCTGAGGACAGTCAACCAACACAACACCATGTCAAAAATTCTCTAACTCTCCATGTTCAAAATATATGCAATTTCACGAAAATGCATACTGAATATTATCTTTTCATCATAATGATGAAATTGACAGTCATAGACCATGAAAGTTGATTATATTTTTTGCAATACTATTTCATGTTTTGAATGGCACATCATTTCACAGCATGACAAAGGTCCTATTATGACCTTCCATAATCGAAGGTAGCAGCACATTGTTGGGAACTGCTGAGGTAGAATATATTTCTTAATTTACATTGATAAATTTTATTTAAGGATTAATTTTATCTCTATTTTCAGAAGTTGTGATACCACATTCAGTGCTTGTATTCACAAAAGCCTAAATAATTTTGCTCATAGTTTTGTTCCATTTAAAAAGACATAGCTTCAAGCAATCCAGGTGCACTTTTAGAATGGGACTCCATTCGCCTGATACCGTCCTTAATTAATATGTCTGGTTTATGGCTTTGCCCCTTTGTTAATGTGGGAAAGAACAAGTTGAAGACAAGAATCTTCATTTTAGTTTCTTTGATTTCATTTTTTTTCCAACAGAAAGTCATCTGAGTAATTTTTTTCCTGATTAACACATTTCTTCATCAACTATAATTGCCAACTATTACATGAGATTGCCTTCTTTTAATCTTTGCTGGCTTCAATACTCTTATGAAGGGGAATATTATAAACTTCCAGATTTGAAATATATATGTCACTCTAAGCACTGAAAAAATATTGTTTAATAAAGTGACTTTTCATCATGATGCACCTTAACGTTACACAATTATGATAATTTAAAAACTTTAGACTTGCATATAGATGGAAAATGTTTTCATTAAGGAAGAAAAGCCAAGTATCATATTAAAGCAGATGGCATTTTCAAATGCAGCCTTCCTATATTTCTATATGACTTTAAATTTAGAGAAGACCTCAGGCAAAAATGTTGCGAAGCATATAGAATCACTTGAAAGGCCAATTTATATTCCAGTATAAAGTTTATAGAGTGAGATTTCAAAAGTAGGTTGAATAACCATGAATAGATTGTATCCTTTGAGACATAATGTACATTATGACGATTCTTGATCTAAATCTTGAAAAAAGGGGGAAAAATGGACAGCAGTACAAAATTTTACACTCCGAGTGGATTCTGTTTGTATTGATTTACTAAGGTAAGGAATTGGCAATGGCCGCTGAATAAGAAAAGTATGTCTTCTGTTATTACTATTTTTATTTAGCATAGTACTTTTTCCTGATAAAAGTAACATCTAAGCATTTAGTATATAACAGATAAAACACTTGGAAATACTAACTAAATATTAATCATTTTATTTTGTTCTGTGCTCATATACATAAATTGCAGCTGTCTCTACAGAAAGCCATTGGAGGCCTAGGTTAAAAAGAAAGCTGTATTAAAGAAGGTGATCATATCGTTGTATTTCTTTGGTTAAATTTGAAGCTAAATTTGCTTATACATGTAATCACACAGCCACCATGAATTTTTTCCCAGTCAGACCACTTCCACATAAGTTGTAGTGCTGTCTTTGGCATCTAGGATTACCGCCTGTGGAGTTTCCAATTACACATGCATGCAACTCGAGAGTCGGCATGCTCCCCTTCCCTCCCCACTGCTCCCAGTCTGGCCAGGATTGTCTTCTCCCACTGTACTGAAGAAAGACTATCATTGTCTTACATCTATTACAAAGTCATTACCCAGGTTTTGTTATTCCCCACTGCTCACAGGCCAGCTCTGGCCGCTTTTCATTTAATGCTTAGCACTTACTGAAACAACTGGGCCTGAGTTCCGTATTGGTTTTTGATCCTTATATAGTATTGAGAGTTGGGAGTAAGTTAAGGAACTCCATACAGTATGGACTAAATAGAGAACTATATGATTCACATGATAGTTTTCACAGACTAGATAAAGACCTATAGATACATCTCGACTTTGTGCTGGGAATCTGCGTATACACACCTCATGACATACTCATTGCCCTCAGAATTTTCATTCATATGAGAAAGTGCCTCTTTCAAGCCTCTATTAGACAACTATCACCATCTTTTAGAAAATCCCACCTTTTCCTCACTGTGAGGGGTATTACATACTCTTAATCATCCAATTAGGAACCTCTGTATTGTTTCAAACAAGTACCCACAAATACACACTCTCTCACACACAGTGCAAAGACTGACCACATCATTGCTCAGAGACAGTAAAAAGAAGAAAATCTTTCCCAAATATAGTATCCTCTGCTAAGTATGCTACACACAATAAACTGAAATACTTACTCTTCTCAGTCTCAACATAAGACTGTAATGAGCAACGTAATGCTCATTACAAATCTATTAATGTTTTAGTTTGTACAGTCCTCATAGAATATTTGAAATTAATACTTTTCTGTGCCTAAAGACAGGTTTCAGTGTTAGAGGATGTTTACACCAAGTTAAATTTTGTAATAATGAAGGTAAGTAGGATTTACTAACCTCATGTATAAAAATCTTCCAGATTTTAATAGAGTATTAAAGTTTGCATTCAATTCTATGAGATGTTCTATTTTCTCTACAAGATAAACTTCCTTATGGGTTGGACTTTTTCTACCCATATTTGAATCTCTGCTATTTAATAATGTTTGCTTATATGAATAATGATCATAACCACACACATACATATGCACGTACATACACAATGTGCATACATCCATTGGTGACACAGGACAGAAGGACAATGGAGAGTATATTTTAAATTATGCCCTTTCTCCCCCATGAAATAATTCATTCTCTATTCATCCAATCATTTCATGTCAAACACCAGTTGAATAAAATTATCTGCAATCTAGTAGAGAAGTCATACAGGTAAAGAAATAATTATAAAGAGAGGTTTTACCACAATACTAAGTATCAGGAGAATGGAGAACAAATCTGCCTACAATGGGAGGGAATTTCCCTGCAGAAAATTTTTGTGTCAAAATGCTTTTGCTGATTTTTCAACCATCAAAACATTCTGTCAGGAGTTTAAAGAATACCTATTATCTATTTGGTATCTTCTATGGGGTTGATGATCACAGTAGTTAGGGAGATGTTTACTGAACTTTCATTACTGGGGTCTTTACTATGAACTCAAGTGTATTCTACCCTCCTATAATTTTATTTTTCTAGATACTTGGACAGGGCATTCAACTATCAAATGGGCTTCTCCCCTTGGTTCCATTTTCTGAGGGTGTCCTTCAGAAACTTCTCCATTCAGTGACCTCACTTTAGATAGATTTGTTTTTCTTTTTGTGTTACTGTGGTTGGCTTTATGGCTAATTAACTATTTGAAACTTCCACAGATGACCTTTAAATGAAGCTTATGCCTTCATACACTTTAAGCCTCTGGCCAACATATCATATTTGCATTTTCACAAATTAAATAGTTTTTGATTTTTTTATATTTGATTCACTCAGCATTCTTTGAAAAAATCAAGATTCTGAGTGCCACAAGTTGCTTTACTTAGGGTAGATTTTCATTGGAACTGTCATATATTTAAACATTTTAAGTACATTATAAATTGCAATATAATTAAAACAAAACAAAATAAGCAAACAGAAAACACTCTTGTAGAACATACTGATTGAGGCACACCATTCAGGCATCAGTTTGACCCACTGGGTAACAAGGTTCAGATGCTAAAAACATTTGTAATGAAAGTTATGGCCATAGGACCCTTGTGCATGATTATTTAGAAGCTGTCATTCCATGCTAAGATTGTGGTTACATCTCAGAATACTTATTTTAATTAATAAATGAAATTTGTTTCTAGATGTTGTTTCTTGATGAGGAAATTATAGTAGGTTCAACTGCATCATTTGATTTTACAGATTATCTTACGCAGAGAGCAGTAGACCTGCATAAATGTCAGAGACAGAATTCAGCTTTACAAGGTGAACTCGGCCATGCACAGCAACTACACAGCTTCAGTTAGCTAATCACTGGATTGAAAACATACCACACTAGTCCTTCTGGGGAAGAAACGGCACACCCAGATAAATTCTTCTAAGAACACTAGGTGTAAAACACTCTACACTTTGTGAAAGATAAGTAAGACACAATCCCTGTCCCCAGAGGCTTCCTGGTAAATACAGAGAAAGGCATATATAACTAACTGTGTCAGATGGAAAGAAATGTGTGCTATAATAGAGGATGAGCAGTATGTCAGAGTAGACTTGACCCAATACTTGAACTATTAGCTGAATCTTGGAATATTAAAACAGATGGCCATTTTAAAGATGGAAGGAAAATCCTCTCTGACATTTTAGGATATATAAAATGAGATGAGGCTACAAAATTGGCTAGTATTAGAGGGTGTTGAAAGCCAGTCAAAATAGTTTAGATTTCCTTCTACAGGTAATGCATAGACACTGACAATTTTAAGGTAGGGAGTGATGTCTTCTATCACATATTTTAGGGAGACAAGAAGAGTTGGCTTGTGAGTAAATAATTACAGAGGCAATTAATTGTAATACAGCAGAATAAAGATGATTAGGGCCTGGGAAGCTATGGTGAATACAAAGGGGCTGAGGAGAACAGTGTTAAGCAGAACAAAGTAGGACACGGTGAGTTATTGGATGCAGAGAAAGACAAAAAAGGAGCATCAAAAGTAACTCCAAACGTGCTAGTATAGTCATCAGGTAAGCCATTTAAAACTGGGAACCCAGATTAATACCAATTTTGGGGACAAAATAATTGGATTCCAACTGGGGCCTGTTGAAATCAGGGAATCTAAAATTATACTCAATACAAAATGTAAACTTGTTCATACAAGAGGGATAGAGAGAAGATGGAGAAGTGGAAACTATTTGAGGAGGAGACTGTTCAAGTCATGAAAATAAGTAATCTTGAACACAGAAAGTCTGTCTTTGTAAATTACCTTCACTTAAGAATTTAATGAAGATGGAGCCACAAATTGAAATGTAGAAAAAATGATTAAGCTTTTTAATTCAAAGACTGTAATGAAATCACTCCCTTATTTTCATTCATTAAATTATTATTTCACCTATTATGTAGTAGGTATTTTCTAGATATTGGGTATACAGTAGCAATAAGACATACAAACACACAAAAAATACAAAAATCCCTGCCTTATTGGAGAACATATTGCCCTATAATGAAACATAGAGGAAAATATGAAATTTATAATTTATAACCCTCAAATCTAAGGAAATGTAGAAAGAAGCCAAAAAATCTACTTTTTTTTTTTTTTTTTTTGTACTGAGTAGGAAAATGTGATATCTTTGCTCTGTCTCCTGTGTATTCACTTGCCAGGCAATCCCATTATTCTGTTTCATCTCTGATAATGTCCTAGAAAGGTCTGCACTGCTCGGGAAGTATCCCAGAAAGGTTTACACATGGAGTATAAACACTTAATTGAAGAAAATATTCAATAATATCCTTCAATAGATGCTCAATCTATGATAAATCTAAGTGGGGAGGGTGAGGTTGTGGACAAGCATTGGGTTCATTCTGCACAAATCCAACCGCCAGCTCTCCTTGGAATTTTTCCAAGTTCATTCTTTAGTCAAAACAAAACAGAACTATTCTTTTTACTTACAGTCATTTTTTTCTCAAACAATGTAAAGCACATTTCAACAAACATGAAAGAACAAAAATATACTTTAGAAGTAACTTTATTTTTAGCTATTGGTATAATGCAATGAAAATATCCAAAATGTGTTTAATTTTCATACATAATTTATATCCAAAAACTACTTAGAGAACACATTCTACTATATTAAAAAAAAAGAAATTCATGGAGGCATTAATTATGTTTTTATTGTGAATTTGGTTACAATGAATTTACTTCTAGAAATTATCCTTTGCATGATCTAAATCAAGTGGTGCTACCCTAACTACTCTGTATGAATTTTAAGAGTGAAACAAAATGATAGAAAATATTTAGTTATTATCATTTTGCTTTGGTGTGGTTTTCTAAAAAAGGGGATTAGAATGAGACTAAAAAAGACAAAAAGGATTAACGTAATTTACTGCTTGATGAAAGACTAATGAATATTTGAAAATCTCATTTATGGCTTAGTTCAACTTGGATTTCTGTAATTCATTGAGTGGAAATAGTTACGCAGTTAATTGGAAATAGACGTTAATCAGATACATATCTTGTATATTTGAAACAAGTCATTTCATTCTTTAATCAAACATTCATTGAGTGTCCAGTAAGTTTCTGGTGTATAGGTAAGAAGACAGACATGTTAGTGTGACAGTATTTAAGGAAAGTAAGCATAAGCAAACAGACTAGCAGCAAACAGCCACAAATTACTCTGAACGAAGAGGAGTCGCCAAGAACCTT
This sequence comes from Manis javanica, assembly GCF_040802235.1. Taxonomy (NCBI): domain Eukaryota; kingdom Metazoa; phylum Chordata; class Mammalia; order Pholidota; family Manidae; genus Manis; species Manis javanica. Next base: position 214,853,870 of record NC_133156.1, on the reverse strand, counting down.
AGGTGCACAAGGGAAAGCAGTGTAATCAAGGCAGCGGGGGGGGGGGGTGGGGGGAGGTGAAAAAAAAAGTATAAAGAGATGTTTCCATAGACCATTATAGTCAGTTACTAGCTCTATGTAATATCAGCTAAATGATATCTAAGATCCACTCCAGACTTTCTTCAAAATCTAGGAAGTCTATAATTCTAATATATTGCTTTAAAAAAAAACTTAAACTTAAAAGAAATGAGACAAAGCAGAACAAGTAATACTTTCTTTATAGTCTTAGACCATTCGTGAGTAACTAAATAATTCATTTTTCAGCATGAGAATTATTTGGGGGAAGTTTCTAGATATCTGCTTGTGGTAATGCTGGCTGGAAGAGATAATGAATTAATAAGAGACACAATAAAATTAAAGGGTTTATTGTGCCAGTGGCAAGACTCATTCTAGTTACTGAGTTTTATATTTTATTTGATTAGAAAATGTTTTACTTTTTTTCCTGAATACTACATGGTTTTCTTAGAGAATATTTTCATTCTCCCTAAACCATATTTAGAAAATACTTAAATGCAAATAACTGAAATGTGATATCTTAGAAATGATAAAGTGCATTATTTTAACCCCCTTGACTACTACAAAGGCAAACACAACACAACTGGACAGCAACAATGAGTCAATTCATGTCTGTTCAACTCATACTGTGAAATGTCAACAATATGCTAGCCTCTGTTCTAGTACCTGAGGGATAAAGAGAGACATGTAGAATTTACTATTACTACCCTAAAGAGCAGCTAATCACTTGAGAGCTAAAGCTACTGAAATATGAGACAGTGTATAATAATAACAAAGGTATAGATGTGTGGAAGGAGGGGTGTGTGGTCGTGTATTATGGATGATGTGTTGGTGAACAAGGTATTCTGGCCAGAGCTTAAAAGGTGAATAGGATTTTATCCAAGAGAAGAGGAAGAGAGGAGAATTGGAAAGAGTTGGAGCAAAAAGAGTTGAACATGTGTATGAGCTTTTATTTATGTATAGATGATCAAGTAATCATTTTTGAATGAATAATGAAAGGTGGGGTTGTAATTTGTGATGTCATTCTCCATAAAATACACACACACACACCATTCATTCATTCTCCTCACCCACAGAAACATTATTAGCACTGATTTAAACTCAAATATAATTTACTAATGACTAAAACTGAATATTCTAGGAAAGTTTGTACATGCAACATGTAAAAAATTGATCTGCTTAAAAAACACTTATAATAGGGAGCCAAGATGGAGTGTGGGTAGAGTAGCAGAAATCTCCTCCCAAAACCACATATATCTATGAAAATATAAAAAAGACAACTCTTCCTAGAATAAAGACCAGAGGACACAGGACAACATCCAGACCACATCCACACCTGCGAGAATCCAGTGCCTCACAAAGGGGGTAAGATTCAAGCCCCAGCCTGGCGGGTCCCGAGCGCCACTACCCCCAGCTCCCGGTGAGAGGAGAGGAGTCAGAGCTGGAGGGAGAAGGAGCCCAGGAATGCTGAACACCCAGCCCCAGCCATCCCCACCAGAGCGCAGACACAGTGCATACGCGGGGCCCTGGATACTAGGGAAACAGGGCAGCAAGAACGGTGAGCGAGTACTGGAGGCCGGTGCTGGAGGACAAAAGAAAAGCGAGCGGCCATTTTATTTTATTTTTTTGTTGTTGTTTTCTTGTGGTGAGTGCTTTTTGGAAGTCTTAAAGGGACAGGGACCCCAATACTAGAGAAACAGGGCAGCAAACCGGCGAGCAGGTACCGGAGGCCGGTGCTGGAGGACAAAAGAAAAGCGAGCAGCCATTTTGTTTTGTTGTTGTGGTGGTGGTTTTGTTTTGGCGAGCGGTTTTTGGAAGTCTTAAAGGGATAGGGACCCCAATACTGGGGAAACAGGGCAGCAAGACTGGTGAGCGGGTGCCTGAGGCTGGCGCCAGAGAATAAAGAAAAACAAGTGGCCATCTTTTTTTTTTTTTTTTGTGGTTGTTGTTTTGTTTTGGCAGGTGCTTTTTGGAAATCTTAAAGGGGCAGGGCAGGACACTTACTCCAGAGCTAAGGAATCCGGGGATCTCTGGGCACTCTAATTCCTTGGACTGCAGGGAGCATGGAGGCCCCTTACAGAGATAAATAGCCTCCTGGCCGCTCCCCCTCCAACACAACTCCACCACTTTGGAGCAGCGGCCCGTGCCAGGCCACACCTACAGCAACAGCGGAGATAAACTCCATAGCACCCCGGCAGGAAGCAGAAGCCCCTTCTGTGCACAGCTGCCCAGCACAAGGCACTAGAGGTTGCTGTTCTCAAAGGAGAGGAAGGCCACAAACCAATAAGAAGGGAAGTCCTTCCAGCCGTCACTCGTCCCAGCTCTGCAAACTATTCCTATCACCATGAAAAGACAAAATTACAGGCAAACTAAGATCACAGAGACACCAGAGAAGGACACAGACCTAACCAGTCTTCATGAAAAAGAATTCAAAATAAAAATCATAAACAAGCTGAGAGAGATGCAGAGAAATATGCAAGAGAAATGGGATTAAGTCCGGAGGGAGATCACAGATGCCAGAAAGGAGATTATAGAAACGAAACAAACTCTGGAAGGATTTATGAGCACAATGGACAAGATGTAAGAGGCCATTGATGGAATTGAAACCAGAGAACAGGAACGCATAGAAGCTGACATAGAGAGAGATAAAACGATCTCCAGGAATGAAACAATATTAATAGAACTGTGTGACCAATCCAAAAGGAACACTATCTGTATTAAAGGGGTACCAGAAGAAGAAGAGAGAGAAAAAGGGATGGAAAGTATCTTGGAAGAAATAATTGCTGAAAACTTCCCCAAACTGGGGGAGGAAATAATCGAACAGACCATGAAAATACACAGAACTCCCAACAGAAAGGATCCAAGGAGGACAACATCAAGACACATAATAATTAAAATGGCAGAGATCAAGGACAAGGAAAGAGATTTAAAGGAAGCTAGTGAGAAAAAGGTCACCTATAAAGGAAAACCCATCAGGCTAACATCAGACTTCTCGACAGAAACCCTACAGGCCAGAAGAGAATGGCATGATATATTTAATGCAATGAAACAGAAGGGCCTTGAACCAAGGATACTGTATCCAGCACGACTATCATTTAAATATGATAGTGGGATTAAACAATTCCCAGACAAGCAAAAACTGAGGGAATTTGCTTCCCACAAACCACCTCTACAGGGCATCTTACAGGGACTGGTCTAGATGGGAGCACTCCTAGAAAGAGCACAGAAAAAAACACCCAACATATGAAGAAGGGAGGAGGAGGAATAAGAAGGGAGAGAAGAAAGAATCTCCAGACAGCGTATATAATGGCTCAATAAACGAGCTAAGTTAGGCAGTAAGATACTGAAGAGGCAAATCTTGAACCTTTGGTAACCACGAATTTAAAGCCTACAATGGCAATAAGTACATATCTTTCAATAGTCACCCTAAATGTAAATGGCCTGAATGCACCAATAAAAAGACACAGAGTAATAGAATGGATAAAAAAGCAAGACCCATCTATATGCTGCTTACAAGAAACTCACCTCAAACCCAAAGACATGGACAGACTAAAAGTCAAGGAATGGAAAAACATATTTTAGGCAAACAACAATGAGAAGAAAGCAGGGGTTGTGGTACTAATATCAGACAAAATAGACTTCAAAACAAAGAAAGTAACAAGAGCTAAAGAAGGACACTACATAATGATAAAGGGCTCAGTCCAACAAGAGGATATAACCATTCTAAATATATATGCACCCAACACAGGAGCACCAACATATGTGAATAAATACTAACAGAACTAAAGGGGGAAATAGACTGCAATGCATTCATTTTGGGAGACTTCAACACACCACTCTCCCCAAAGGATAGATCCACAGGGCAGAAAATAAGTAAGGACACAGAAGCACTGAACAACACAGTAGAGCAGATGGACCTAATAGACATCTATAGAACTCTACATCCAAAAGCAACAGGATATACATTCTTCTCAAGTGCACATGGCACATTCTCCAGAATAGACCACATAATAGCCCACAAAAAGAACCTCAGCAAAATCCAAAATATTGAAATTCTACCAACCAGTTTTTCAGACCATAAAGGTATAAAACTAGAAATAAATTCTACAAAGAAAACAAAAAGGCTCACAAACACATGGAGGCTTAACAGTACGCTCCTAAATAATCAATGGATCAATGAACAAATTAAAATAGAGTTCAAGGAATATATAGAACTAAATGACAACAATAAAACAAAGCCCCAACTTCTGTGGGATGCAGCAAAAGCAGTCTTAAGAGGAAAGTATATAGCGATCCAGGCATACTTGAAGAAGCAAGAACAATCCCAAATGAATAGTCTAACATCACAATTATCGAAATTGGAAAAAGAAGAACAAATGAGGCCTAAGTTAGCAGAAGGAGGGACATAATAAAGATCAGAGAAGAAATAAACAAAATTGAGAAGAATAAAACAATAGAAAGAATCAATGAAACCAAGAGCTGGTTCTTTGAGAAAATAAACAAAATAGATAAGCCACTAGCCAAACTTATTAAGAGAAAAAGAGAATCAACACAAATCAGCAGAATCAGAAATGAGAACGGAAAAATCACGACAGACTCCACAGAAATACAAAGAATTATTAAAGACTACTATGAAAACCTATATGCCAACAAGCTCAAAAACCTAGAAGAAATGGACAACTTCCTAGAAAAATACAACCTCCCAAGACTGACCAAGGAAGAAACACAAAAGTTAAACAAACCAATTACGAGCAAAGAAACTGAAACGGTAATCAAAAAACTACCCAAGAACAAAACAGCCGGGCTAGACGGATTTACCTCAGAATTTTATCAGACACACAGAGAAGACATAATACCCATTCTCCTTAAAGTTTTCCAAAAAATAGAAGCGGAGGGAATACTCCCAAACTCATTCTATGAAGCCAACATCACCCTAATACCAAAACCAGGCAAAGAACCCACCAAAATAGAAAATTACAGACCAATATTCCTGATGAATGTAGATGCTATGATACTTAATAAAATATCAGTAAACCAAATTCAAAAGTATATCAAAAGGATCATATACTATGACGAAGTGGGATTCATCCCAGTGATGCAAGGATGGTACAACATTCGAAAATCCATCAACATCATCCACCACATCAACAAAAAGAAAGACAAAAACCACATGATCATCTCCATCGATGCTGAAAAAGCATTTGACAAAATTCAACATCCATTCATGATAAAAACTCTCAGCAAAATGGGAATAGAGGGCAAGTACCTCAACATAATAAAGGCCATATATCATAAACCCACAGCCAACATTATACTGAACAGTGAGAAGCTGAAAGGTTTTCCTCTGAGATCAGGAACTAGAAAGGGATGCCCACTCTCCCCACTGCTATTTCACATAGTACTGGAGGTCCTCGCCACAGCAATAAGAAAAAACAAAGAAATACAAGGAATGCAGATTGGTAAAGAAGAAGTTAAACTGTCACTATTTGCAGATGACATGATACTGTACATAAAAAACCCTAAAGACTCCACTCCAAAACTACTAGAACTGATATCAGAATACAGCAAAATTGCAGGATACAAAATTAACACACAGAAATTTGTAGCTTTCCGATACACTAACAATGAACCAATAGAAAGAGAAATCAGGAAAACAATTCCATTCACAATTGCATCAAAAAGAATAAAATACCTAGGACTAAATCTGACCAAACAAGTGAATGACCTATAGTCTGAAAACTACAAGTCACTCTTAAGAGAAATTAAAGGGGACACTAACAAATGGAAACTCATCCCCTGCTCATGGCTAGGAAGAATTAATATTGTCAAAATGGCCATCCTGCCCAAAGCAATATACAGATTTGATGCAATCCCTACCAAATTACCAGCAACATTCTTCAATAAACTGGAACAAATAACTGAAGAATTCATATGGAAACACCAAAGACCTCAAATAGCTAAAGAAATCCTGAGAAAGAAGAATAAAGTAGGGGGGATCTCACTCCCCAACTTCAAGTTCTACTACAAAGCCATAGTAATCAAGACAATTTGGTACTGGCACAAGAACAGAGCCACAGACCAGTGGAACAGACTAGAGACCCCAGACATTAACCCAAACATTTATGGTCAGTTAATATTTGACAAAGGAGCCATGGACATACAATGGCGAAATGACAGTCTCTTCAACAGATGGTGCTGGCAAAACTGGACAGCTACATGTAGGAAAATGAAACTGGACCATTTTCTAACCTCATATACAAAAGTAAATTCAAAATGGATCAAAGACCTGAATGTAAGTCATAAAACCATTAAACTCATGGAAAAAAACATAAGCAAAAACCTCTTAGACATAAACATGAGTGACCTCTTCTTGAACATATCTCCCCGGGCAAGGAAAACAACAGCAAAAATGAACAAGTGGGACTATATTAAGCTGAAAAGCTTCTGTACAGCAAAAGGCACCATCAATAGAACAAAAAGGAACCCTACAGTATGGGAGAATATATTTGTAAATGACAGATCCAAGAAAGGCTTGACGTCCAAAATATATAAAGAGCTCACACACCTCAACAAACAAAAATCAAATAATCCAATTAAAAAATGGGCAGAGGAACTGAACAGACAGTTCTCCAAAAAAGAAATACAGATGGCCAACAGACACATGAAAAGATGGTCCATATCACTTATTATCAGAGAAATGCAAATTAAAACTACAATGAGGTATCACCTCACACCAGTAAGGATGGCTGCCATCCAAAAGACAAACAACAACAAATGTTGGTGAGGCTGTGGAGAAAGGGGAACTCTCCTACACTGCTAGTGGGAATGTAAATTAGTTCAACCATTGTGGAAAGCAGTGTGGAGGTTCATCAAAATGCTCAAAACAGACTTACCATTTGACCCAGGAATTCCACTCCTAGGAATTTACCCTAAGAACGCAGCAATCAAGTTTGAGAAAGACAGATGCACCCCTATGTTTATCGCAGCACTATTTACAATAGCCAAGAACTGGAAGCAACCTAAATGTGCATCAGTACATAAATGAATAAAGAAGATGTGGTACATATACACAATGGAATACTACTCAGCCATAAGAAGAGGGCAAATCCTACCATTTGCAGCAACATGGATGGAGCCGGAGGGTATTAGGATCAGTGGAATAAGCCAAGCGGAGAAAGAGAACCAAATGATTTCACTCATCTGTGGAGTATAAGAACAAAGGAAAAACTGAAGTAACAAAACAGCAGAGGAATCACAGATCCCAAGAATGGACTAACAGGTACCAAAGGGAAAGGGACTCGGGAGGATGGGTGAGTAGGGCGGGATAAGGGGAGGTGAAGAAGAAGGGGGTATTAAGATTAGCATGCATGGGGGGGGAGTGAGAAAGGTGAGGGATGTACAACACAGAGAAGACAAGTAGTGATTCTACAACATTTTGCTATGCTGATGGACGGTGAAAGTAAAGGGGTTTATACCGGGGACCTGGTATAGGGGAGAGCCTAGTAAACATAATATTCTTCATGTAAGTGTAGATTAAAGATAAAAAAAAAATGAAGGAGGAAAAGGGGGATTACTCCCTGATAGGATAAAACTAACTGTAAATCAACGATTAATGCATGCTTTAAATAACCTTAATATTGATCACTTAAAGGGTGTCAGATAATCGGCTATGGAGGTACACTTTTCTGATAATATTCCTTTCTCTTAAAAAAATTTAAAAAAAGCAGTTCCTGTGTGGTGACCTCCAATGAGTTCTACACAATGGTATAAAGGGCATATCAAAGTGTGGGCAAGGGTCTGTTGGTGTTTATACAGAGGATCAAAGCCTAATTTGGCTACGCAGAAAATGAACTAAGAAACGATATGAAGAAAAACTTCCAACATCAGCACTCTCTGGAAGAATCATACCAGAAGATGATCATCAAAAATCCTCAACAAAGATCCAGGCGATGCTGCAGTTATATCTGCATCCATCCCACCAGTTCCTGGACTTGCCATTGGAATGAAGAAGGAGATATCTAAGCTGACCTGTGCTCTCAGTAAAACAACAAATTTGACTGGATCTATACTGTTGGAACTCAACCAAGAATTAGGGGAAGTGTAAGTTGTAGCGCTCCAAAATCTTACGACTACAGACTATCTACGGTTAAAAGAACATATGGGATGTGAACAGTTCCCGGGAATGGGTTGTTTTAATTTGTCTGATTTCTCTCAGACTGTTCAAGTACAGTTGGACAATATCCATCATATCATAGACAAATTTTCACAAATGCCTAGGGTGCCTAACTGGTTTTCTTGGCTTCACTGGAGATGGCTGATAATTATAAATCTGCTTTGGTTATGTAACTGTATTCCTATTCTGTTAATGTGTGTGTGCAATTTAATTAGTAGTTTAAGACCTATACATGCTTAAAATATTCTACAAGAAGATATGTCAAAGAAATAATCAATCCTCCCATGATTTCTTCCATCTGTTACCTCTATAGCTTTTCTTCTTCCTTCCTAATTACAACCCTTAAATAGAATTCATGCCTCATATCGAATTTACTGAGTATCATAATTCCTCCAAGTGGTAAAGATACCTCAAGACAAATGCTGGGCACAGAAGCCACAGGGCATAAATCTGCAAACAAGTAAAAAGCTAACTTTTTCAAACAATATGGCTTCTCTCTCACTTACCAACTTTACATCTCCCTGTATGGCCCCGGAAGATGACTGGTTAGCCAGAGACGGGTAAGATTCCTTAAGGGAGAAACAACCTAAGACAGGCACAGTCGCAGGGGGGCCATCAGATGAGAAATTGGGGATCAACAGAGGTGAGGCTTAGAACCTCACCCCCCTGTTTTGAGAGAAATCTTCTGCATCCGTGGATGTTTTATTGCCCTTGTCTAGCTTGTATTAACACATAGTCTACAGGCACACACCTGATCATCTAAATTTGCTCTCTTACAGCACTAAACTATGTTTTCTACCTTTATCTTGCATCTACCTACCACTTCAGCATTTTAGTAAAAATAATAATAATAATAATAATAATAATAATAATAAACAGAGAAATGTGGGATCCACACATAAATCAAGTATAAAAATCAAAGAATATTCATATTTGATCTGATTGTTTATAGTTCATAATGTGTGATCAAAACCAAAAGTTTCTGTGATGACTGTCCTTGTACTGTTCACCATGTAAGAACTTATTCACTATCTAAGAATTTGTTCACCATGTAAGAACTTGTTCATTATGCTTCAGAAGATTGGAGAGTGACAAGAATTAGGCTTGGGGTGGATTAATGATTGTGCATTGAGCATTGAGTCCCCTATACAGAATTTTATTGTTGTTAACAACCATTTGATCAATAAATATGAGATATGCCCTCTCAAAAAAAAAACCTATAATATAAAAATATACATTTAACTGATTTATTTCACTGATTTAGTTGAATCTTAATATCTGTGATCTTTAAAATGTTGCTTTCATTTGCTTATGCTACCTGCAGATTACTTCCAATCTGGAGGAGCATATCAGAAAGATATGGAAAAAGGGCAAATCAGAGAAATGGCACATAGAACCCTTCTTAGCACAGTTCTAGGTGGTTTTCACAGGAGGCCTTATTGAAATGAGATGCCGGAATTTAGATTAGTATTTATTTATCTTTAACTCATTGGATACATATTTTCATGTTTTACAATTCCCACTCCTCGACAAAGTACTGCTCATAAACTAACAAAAAGTAGTTATTGAAGACTGAAATCAACATTTAGAGATGTAAATTGTGGGAATAAAGAAGGCAGATTATCATTTTACAAGACTATCTTAAAACTTTTCTATGCCAAAAAGAAAGAATAAAATTACAGAAGTCAAGCATATCACAATCTGAGTGATGTATGCTGCTTTGATAAGTGGAAATGAAAACTGTGTCTTAAGAGAAATGGATTTTCTCACACTGTTTTTCTGTAGGGCAGTATTACTGCCAACTCTAGTAGCTAAGGTAATTGGTGATGTGTGCAGATAATTTTAGTGACACATAATTATCTCTTAATTTCTACAACATCTAAATTAGCTCATGCTGCAATTAATTGTAACCTGTGGCCATATAGCTACAAAATACATCATTGGATTGTCTGTGAAATGAAAACTGTTGACATAAGCTTTCATACAGAAACTAGGAACCTCAGTGGGAGTCTGGTGAAGAGAACCGTGGAAGAGTTGCTCAAGCCCTTACCTGCATGCAACATGACTTTGGGCAAATCACTTCTCACATCTAATCTTCATTTGGTTAGCTGCCATGTGTGAATAATAATGCCTATCTCTTCCAGTCAGACTGTGAAATCGCATCCAGTTATTCTCAAAGAGGTATAACAGGGGTTGAAATTTCCCTTGAGGATCAATACTGCAGAAAGACAGCAGTGTATAGTTGTCTGGTCCAGAATTAGACCAAAGGTACCTCACCCTAGTATGCCCACTGACTAGCTAGTTGACTTTGGACAAATCACTTTACTTTTCTCTCACCTACAAAATGAGACAGATGTCCCTTAAAATCTTGTCTGTCTCTAAAACTATGATTTAAATATAACTTAGTAGTTTGATTTTTTTAATACTTAAACATCTAATTATCTTTTTCCTCTTGAAATTCTTCAGGTATGAGAAATACACCTTTGGTATGTGCAAAGCTAAGAAATTTTTTTATGGCCACATGACCATAATAACCATGTTATTCCAATAACCAAATGAAGAAATAAGCCCCACTATTTGTGAGTAAACCAGTATGAGGATATGCTGCAAGGATTTAAAAATAGGCTCACTTTAATCATTCAGATTGGAGGTTCTGGATGTGACTGAAAATGTAATGATCCTAAACTCAGTCTGCATCACCCACAAAGCTGACTATTAATCTTAGAAGTTCCAAAATATGCAGGTTTTACTTTGCTCTCTTAACAGAAATTTTTGCTTTTAAAAATCATTTGCTCATAACTGATAAAAAGACCTGAGTGGCCACAGAATTTTCAGTGTGCTCCAAGGTGCATTTTATGATAAGGCTAAATTGGAATGTGCTTTTAGTAGACCATCTTTACATTAAGTCTTATGGGTGAGTGCACTATGTCACTATGATTTATAGTAACTCAACTCTGCCTGGGGAGAACATGGTCTTTTGAGAACCTGCAGTCTTACTGTGGAGAATCAGTTTGAGGTTGCTAATTGGAAATTGTCAAAATGTGTTGTTTCAGTCCCATTAGAACTGACCAGGCTTACTTTACCAAACCAGCATAAATAGGATAATACCTCTGACTCATGCAAAACTGCTCATTGGTTTTTAACTTGACTGAAGATAGATTGAAAGTGAGTGTCATTCCTGGTCAGAGTATCCATGAGGGTAATTATAGATGGTTCAATAAGTACATCATAAAAAATATAAGATGGTATTTATCCCGAGACAACTCATTCATCAAATATTGGGAAAAAAAATTACTAATTCTCTAGCCTTAGAAAATTTACACCCTAATACAGTAACAAGGGTCTGTAAAGGATGAAGATAAAAAGAAATCTTTTTGGTTTTCTGGACTATTAAGTTTCTGTTGCATCTATCCAGCTATGCTATTGCTGACCCCAAACAGGCATAGATAATACATAAACAATTGGGTGTAGTTTTGTTACAATAAAACTTTTTTTTAAAGATAATGAGCTAGAATGAGCCTATGGGACATAGTAAGAGTCACATATAACAGGAACATGAATTAGATTAGGAAGAAAAGCTAAGCCAAGCACAGGAAAATAAGAAAACAATCTATATAGATGAGAAATGTATAGGAATTAAGAAGAGCAAGATTCTTTATTCTTGCTAAATTATGATAGTTCACAATTACTTGTGGCTTGGACTGAGAGTTATTATTTGATGGCTATGTTAGATCTCCATATTAGAACCAATCATAAAATCATAAACAAAAGACACTATTACATAAAACTGTTTTCATGGGCTCTATCATAAGCTAAATTGATATACCTATCATACTCAAAAACTGGGAAGTTAAATGGTTCAACCTGAGAGAGAGGAATGAATCGATTCCTAATCCATTTACTTATTACTTTCAACTCTTAAAAGGATTTCATCACATTCTGTCTCAACATCAGGTGTGATTCACAGAGGAATGAATACAGCTATCATATTCTGGAAAATAATTATCTTTTTCAGTAACTGAGTCACTTATGTTTTTTCCTGCCTACTAAACCCAGATAGTTCATCTACCACACTGAAATAATATTTTAATCTCAAAATAATAAGTTGAAACTCTTCAAGTAATCATTTACCATACTGAAATACTCCATTTGAACAATGAATTAGAAATCAGTAAGTTTTTACTAGCATTACTTTACTAGCATTATTAGTGTCACTTAGAAATTTTTATCCCATCCATCATTTACAGTATTTTTTTTTAGTACCTTTTCCACTCGTTGCTGGCTTACTTAAGTATGGTCAAGCAAAGTCTTTTGCTCACTGACAATTTCTCCAAACTGTTCTCTGAAAATGACCACTCTATGTGTTTTGCACTATTTTCTTTAATATAGAACCAAGATGAGACAGCATTTTGTTATTTTCCAACTGTTTTCTGTGATTAAAGCAGTGGGTGCAGAAGCATTCAGGTGCAAAGCTTTGTGTGTGTCACAGCATCCTTCTTTGTACGACTGCCTCACCAGACTTGATTCCAAGAACACTGTGTACAACTGCATAAGAGTTTACAAATAATAAATACACACTCATCATCTATATGCCAAAAATGGATTCATACACTGCAGTTTTAGCAAAATGGAAGTTTATATATCTGCAAATCTGTACACAGATAGTATTTGCATTTCCTATTAAAAACACTTAATATTTGATGGTCAAAGATGTCATTTGATTAAAGATTTTGATTTTTGTGTTTATTGTGTTTTGCTGCAAGGATACCAACTTTGTTGGTTATTTCATAAGATACTGTGCAAGCAGCTGACTAATTTTTGTCATAAGGAAGCCAATGTCCAATGATGACTTCATAGATTTGTTATCTTCTCTATCATTAGTGACTGTATCTATCAAAATCATTCTGGACAGCGTTACTCAGTACTTGCTCAGGAAAACCTATTGGCACAACAGAGAAGTTAGTATACTTTATGTGAAAATGTCAGGAAAATAAGCCATGGCTTCAAGACACTTTGGCCAAATTCTTAACAGACAAGACATTGAGGACTAGGGGCACAATGGTTGCCTTTATTTAAAAACTAGGGTTTTCAGATATCTCTGTTGTACACCTCATTCACTTTTTGCTCTGGATATCTATGTAAAGTCACTCCACTTGCAGATTCATTTTTTTGAGCACACACAGATTAATGTTCTTTTTGAATTAATAGGATTTGTGAGCTTTCATTATGCTTATCACTGCTTGTGTGCTTTGACATAGTTTGAGCTACTAGGCATCTAATTACAATTTAGGATATCAAGTAACAAAAACAATGAATTATCAATTTAGCAAATGAAAACAGTGGCACTCAAAAGATGGGAAGACACTTTGGTTGAGATATGGAGCAATCTGTAAACTGAAAGTTATGTGAAAGGAATTGCTCCAAGCAGTCTTTGATAAAAACAGGTGCCATTGTTAAGCTTATGATGGCATTTTGGTGAAAACCTGAATCTTACATGTAATAAAATTTGTGAAATAACTGAGGACAAATTACTTCATCATTTTTTCCTCTAATGACTAAACTGTTTATAGAACATTTCATATATATATATATAATATTGAATATACATATGTAAAATTGAAAACCCACCAGTAGCCCACGGAACACACTGTAGAAATCTCTGCTTTATGGCCTTCATCAAACCCCAAAACCTAAAAGAATTCAGCAGCTCAAGTTGCTTGCCTAGTCATTTCCTATAGCAAAAATTCCACTCTCTTGAGTGACCAGGTGGAAGGCAGATAGAAGTCTTTAATAATCCCTTTTAGGCTCCCAAAGGAGAAAAGAAAAAGAAAAAGAAAACTAGTATATTGATTAAAAGTATTTCCATAACCAGATGGGAATGCACAAGCCCTAAAGGCACAGGATTCTTTGCTGAGGAAGCCCTAAATCCTATTTTCTTTGCCTGTGTCTACCTTGCAACTTCCTATTGCCCTCTGAAGACACTTTCATTTCAGTTGGGCAGGGCTTTGAAAGAGGAAGTCAAGGTTGGAGTAGTTGTAACAACACTCACATTTCTCCCTGGTTAGCACTGCCATTGTGTTCTCCTAAATATTTGAACAATTCTACAATGAACATTAACAGCAGCACTTTTAATTAAAAATTTAGAAAAATTATGATGAAATAATTAAGTGGCTAGGGTCAGTCATTGTGTCACCAACTGAATTGAGACATTTTCCCTTTCTTGGTCTGTGGAGTGAGAAAGTCAATGCACACTGAGGAAGCAGGTTATTATTACTTATACTGGCTTTGATAATTAAGGCAAGTTTGATAAAATGACTTTACTCAGTTACAATTTCCTCAAACAATGTATAACATATAGAAGTTTATACTTTACTAAGAAAAATCCTTAAATTGACAAACTAAAACACAGTCTAAGGTGCTTGATTTGTATTGATCCATGATTTAATTTCATGATTTTTATAAAGCCTCATTGTGCTTCCAACAGTAAAAAGGCCAACCCATTTACTTTTAATTCTAAGCTAAATAAAGTATAAGAGGCAGTCTGTTTATTTTGGAAAGGATTTCATTTTAAAGATATTTTGAAACAGTAAAATTATTAATGCGTTTGAACAGCATCTATCTAGTTTATGCTATATTACTGAATTTGCAGATAAATGATTGGTCAAAATTGAGTTAGGTCTAAATTGCATCATGGATGTCCTATTATATACTGTCCTTGACTCTCAAGCAGTATCTATATGTATAGAAATAATAGCTTCCCATAATTGAAAATCATGACTAGAGGGTTGAATATCTCCTTCCTGTGCATTCTTAACACTTTATATTAAAACTCTACCTATAAGAGACAGATAAAATGTCACCTCGTGAAAATTTATCTGCAATGGTATAGCTACATGTAAACAGTGAACTTTTTCATTTTCAGAATAATCATCGTTATTTAATCAGTGCTCATTCTGCTCCAGGTACTGCTAAGCCATTATATGGGTCATTCCTAACCCTAAACAACCTGGTAAAGTGGTCATCATCAGTACTCCATGGGCAAAAATACTGAGTCAGAGAAAGGAAAAATAATTTGTCCAAACCTCACAGAAAAAAAAAATCTCTGATTTTTAATTAGTGTTAGTCTGTCTTCAAAGTTTGTGTCAAGCTCTGTTGTCATGTGTATTGACATGTGTGGACACTGGTATTACAGTATAATTGTTTGTATATGTATTTTTCTCCCTTATTGAATTAGGAAATCCTAGAAAGCTGTAAACAAGCTTTCTTTGTATCCCTCAGATATATTCACATGAACTACCTGGGAATCTTGTTAAAATGTGGATTCTGATTCAGTAAGCCTGAGGCTGACCCTGATAACCTGCATTTCTAACAAGCTCCTAGGTGATGCAGATGCTTCTTGTCCCTGGGAAACATTTTGAGCTACAAAGCCTTACAGTCTTAGTAACACAGACTTGCACATAAATATTCACTCAGTAAATGTGTGTGAATGCAAGAATGTATGACTTCATGAATGAACAAATAGCCTTCTGAAAGCTAACTAGGCAAATTCCCAACACGTTAGTAACTAGGAAGGTTTCCATGGGCAACTAACTACAAACACTTCTCCTCTTGGTAAAGGTAGGGAGTCACCAGAATATTCCTTCTGCACATTTGCATGTGTGTTAAATGCCTAGGCATCCTCTGGGCAGGCTTCTGTGACAAACATAAATACTGTTCTACAATGGGGTATACTTCTGAGTCTCTGGTCACAATATCCTGTGTCTACTGTGTCTATAATGTTCTCTTCTAAGATCACCATGATCAACTCCTACAATTTTTCCTAGACCAACTTCCTCTAATAAAGACTTCCTAACATTTCCTCTGACCACATAACCATCATATGTCACATATATACACATATACACATATTTATTTTTAAATAAATATTCATTAAGTATCTGTAATGTTCCATATTTTGTAACAGGTATTTTTTCCCCTCTATGTCAGATAGAACACTTCTTTGCACTTATTTATTTATAGGTCTTGTCTAGATTTTAAGGCTATTGAAAGCAAAGAATATGACCTTATAATCTTTGTAACCCTTGTGCTATAGTATCTTGGACACAAAAACTCATGCTTGCTAAATAAAGCAAGAGTAGTTCTTTGAAATTTATCTAAAAAATGGTCTAATTATGACATAAAAACTAAAGCTAATATCATTGATATCCATGCACATCTTGATTAGAATTTTAGCCAATAGGTGAGACCACTGGGTACACACTTCATGACACTGCTACTCATCTGGTTCTTTTGACAATATGTACTTCCAATTACTCTTTCCACTCTTCCAATCTATCCACCACCCTGTTGCAACCAATCTTTAAAGATATCTTATGATATTTTTTCTTATCTTTGTTAGAGCTCTTATGCATCTCTCACTATGTATTGAAGAGGTATGCATTTCTAAATTAGGCAAAAGTTCCTCAGTTTATTGCAAAGATTGAAGTCTATTCAATGAGAAAGTGCAGATCTACTCCTTCAGATGAATGGTTGTTCATTCCACTAGTTTGTGCCAATCACAGGATACAGTGATTACACAGGATGGGCCAGATACTCAGATGATAGTGTTTGATTACTTGAGGGCCTGAAGAATATGTGGAAGCTTCGAGGAAATCAGAAATAGAATAAAAAGAAAGAGTTACATCAAGGAGTAGTGATCTGATTTAAAGCAAGCACAGCTTTTATTTTCTCCACTGGTTTAAAGCAAGACCAGAGTTGGCTTTGTGGAATTCTTGGCCTCTTCATTCCATCCATCCATACACAGTAATCTTAGACTTAATTGTTTTCTACTCTAATAGCAAAAGTAATTGCAGAAATAGTAACTTTTGATGCAAGCCCAATAATGGAATTTTTCTAAGCCACCTAGTGCTTGTCTGGGTGGGAGCAGTGATCTCAGATTAGACAATGTCAGACTTGTCATACTCTATAAATGACATGGGAAAAAAGAAAAAGCCAACTAAAAGGGTATGACGGTTTTGTGACTTGGAAAATTAAGAATCTATTAAGGGACTCCAGACAGCATTCCACATGACAGTAGATGTGTAACCTCCTTCAGGTACAATAAAAAGTTCCTATTCCTGGACCTTATCAGAGCTCCTCCTAATTAGGAGTCCTGTGTGTTTACTTGTTGGGGTTGATAGAGTGGTGGTTAATTTCTCACAAAGTTTATAGTATTTCCATAGATGTGTCATTTTTCAGTTGAGGAAACTGGCACAGAGTATGTAATGAATCACCCTAATCAATGCAGTAAATCATTAGCTAAGCCAGCAGCAGGACTAAGATCAGAAAACTCCAAGTGTGGCCCTCTGCATATAATATTATTGTACTTTAATTATATTTACAATCACAACTGTGAAATTCCATATAAATAAAGTAAAATAGTTTTTCTGACTAAGGAAGGCAGACTGTATGAACAGAATTTTTTTACTCTATGACCTTTTAAAAGTCCTTGAATAAATGTTTTAATGTATTAAGGAATCTGAGTTTCTCTAGAGGAGAGATGAAGAGACTCTGATGAAATTATTTTCACCTTGGTTGCACATCTATCTAGGTAGATAGAGAAATATCTATTAGGAGACCACTGACTGCAAATAACAGGATGCCCAACAAAACTGGCTCAGAAAATAAGGTAATTTACTATTTCAAAGAATATTCCTGGAAGCAAATGGCAGTCCCAGAGCTGTTTTCAGCAACTCAAAAGTGTAATCAGTGACACTCATGTTTCTATTGTTACATCAGCAGCCATGAACATGGCCATAATTCCTCTCTCATTGTCACAGGATGGTTGCTCCATGAGACATACAGAACATGGCCATATCCAGGCAAGATAAAAACAGGCGTTTGTTTTTTTTTCATGTGTTGTTTAGAGACAAACTTTATCCAGAAAATTGTAATGGGTTTCTCTACTCTACTTTCCAGAACTGGATCATTATAAAAGAGGTTATGAAGAAACAATCTGGCTTTTTTGGTCCCGTGAATGTAGATGAGATCTAGCAGAAAATCAGTAGTGGGGTTTAGGTCACAGAAACTGTGCAACATATAATGGAAGAACACATATTTCAATGCACATACCATCTTGAGGGCTACTATCAGCTGAATCTTTTCATTGATAGTAGTGTTTAGAAGATATGTTAAACTTTCATCAATGCAGTTGCAAAATTTTAAATTTTAACTATTAAATTTATTTTTCTGTGCTATTTATATCTTTGTAAATGAACCCAGTGGTCTATGGAAAATAAGTCAATTTCAAATAAGTCAATAACAGGCAATTGGTAGGTCGGTCAAATATATATATATTTTGTGTGTGTGTGTGTGTGTGTGTGTGTGTGTGTGTGTGTGTGTGTGTATACATACATACACATACATATATATGTATATATATAATCTTAAACTTTTTAGCTGTCTTTTGTAAACTGGTTTCTACAGACATCAAATGTACACTATGTGAAAAATAAAATAAAATAGTCATCTTAGTACTTTAAGTAAGTGAAATTAAAACTGATTTTACCCCTATGCTTCTTAAGACTGAAGGCATAAGTTATTATTTCTTTGAAATGGCTTGTCTTAGCTCATTGTAAAATTTATATGCAAAAACAAAGGAACTAGAAGAGCTTTAACATGCTACTTGATTTAAGACTTACCATAATGCCCCAGTAATCAAGAGGGTGGTACCAGCACAGAGAGAAAGACATAGATCACTGGAACAGAATAAGTAATACAGGAATAGACCCAAACAAATATAGCCACTTGATATTTAACAAAGGTGGAAAAACAGATAAATGGAGAAAGGACAGTGTTTGCAGCATATGCTATTGGAACAATTGGTCATCCACAGGTAAAAATAATAAACTTTGGCCTAAATCTCATACCTCAAGAAGATCAACTCAAAATAGATAATAAATCTAAATGTGAAACTAACAATTATAAAACTTTCAGAAGAAAACTCAGGAGAAAATTTTCTTGACCTAGGTTTAGAACAGAAGTTTTTAGAAATGATACTGAAAGCATATTTCATGATAAAAATAGTAAATAGGACTTCATCAAAATTGAAACCTTTTGCTCTGTCAAAGACACTATCAAGAGAATAAAAAGACAAGCTACAGATTGGAAGAAAATATTTGCAAATCACACATGCACAAAGTTTTGTATACAGCTTGTATAAAGAACTCTTACAACCTGACAGTATTACAATAAGCAACTCAATTTTACAAAACGAACAAAGGACTTGAACAGACACTTCACCAAAGAGGATATAAGCATGGCAAATATTCACAAGGAAAGATATCCAGTACCATTAAGCTATTAGGAAAGCACAAGTTTAAACCATAATTTCATAACACTACCCAAATATAGGATAGCTAAGATAAAATCATGGACAATGCCAGTTACAGACTGGGATGCAGAGCAACTGGAACTCTCATGCATTGCTGGCGGGAATATGCAATGTTACAGACACTCTGGAAAAGTGTTTAGCAATTCTTGTAAAACTAAACATATACTTACTGTTTGACTCAACATTCTTATTCTGGGGTATTATACCTAGAGAAATAAAAATATTTGTTCACACCACAACATATACATGAATGCTTATAGCAGCTTTATTTGTGATTTCTAAAAGCTGGAAATATCCCAAATATTCATTCTCTCACAGCCCAGTCCTCTGTCAATTCCTTGGTGACAACATAGCAGCACAGCCACAGTGGAAAACCAAAATAGCCAAGCTCTGAGGGAAGGAACATTTCTCCAGGTTGAGTAGAATTGCTCTTCCAAAAGCGTGGGGCCAACTCCCCTGATTTTTCTCCTTCTGGTCCTCTCTCTCCGCCACTTCCTTTCACTCTCCCCACTCCTTATCAGGCTACTGAATAGCCTCAGACACAAACGAGCAATAATGGAAATTTACGGCCTCTGAATGGAGGACCAAAACAGAGAGTAGTAGGGAATGTGAAAGAACCAGGGAGATTACAAGGCAAAGGGGAAGACTTTTGGGAAAGCAATCCTATTATGTTGCTTATGAACCCTGATTTTACTTCTGTAACTGTACATCTGTGCATTTGATCCTAATAACGATTCTAAAAACTGAGAACTGAGCTAGTGGATAGACTTCCACTCAGTTCCCAGACTGACCATCGAGTTGGAGATAAACTTTGCCACTGCAAAGGCTTTGAATGCTTAACAGACCCTTGCAACCCACAGCACACAGAAGGCAGACTGGAACTTGTGGCCTGAATTTAACCAGGACAATTGCCCACTAAAACAAAAATAACCAAAATAAGAACTTCCTGGGTGAACTTCAGGAAACAGGGAGATTGTATTGCTGGGAGGTCTCAGCCCTCATTAAGTTCTCTCTAGATTCGATGAAACCGAATAATGACAATGGAACATTAGGAGTAAAGGGTTTACACCAAGCTTATTCTCATGGTGGTAGGTCAAGTGCCAGAATCACATCTGCATCTGGAAAGTCTGAAACTTCCATTATCCCTATAGAGCTAATAACAAATATGTAATATTTACATGTTCAGAGTCCCAGAAGGACAGGAGATGGAGCAATACTGAAAATATCTCTCATATCATCTGAAGAAATAGTGGCTGAAAAGCTCTTCAGAAAGAAGGGAAATCATAGCAGAAGAAAACACGAAGCATAAGAAACGAAGAACAATAGATACAATAAATATTTGAGAAGTATAATATATAATAGATTATTTTTCTCCACTTGAGTTTTTAAAAATATGCCTAACAGTAAAATGCAAAAACCATAACATTATATAATGAGGTTTTGGATGTGAGATAATATTTTAAAATTACAGCTACTCTGGGAAATGGTTTGGCAGTTTCTTATAAAGCTAAATATATACTCATCATATGACCTAGCAACCCTATGCCTAGGAATTTAGCCTTGAGAAATGAAAACTTATTCACAAAAACAAACAGACATATTTATAGCAGCTGTATTAGTAACTGCCCAAAATTAGACAAACCAAATATCCTTCAGTGGATAAACAAACTATGGTATAATCATACTATGGAATACCATTCATTAATGGTAAAGAACAAATTACTGATATATACCCACTTGGATGAATCTCATAGGCATTATACTGAGTGAAAGAAGCCAGCCTAGAAAGTCGCCATCTGAAAGATTATATGCTGGATAATTCTATCTACATGCCATCAGGAAAACAAAACTTTAGTGATGGAGATCAGAGTGATTCTCAGGTTTAAGAGTGGGGTGAACATGTGACAACACATGGAGAGCAATAGGGAACATGTTTGGGTGAAGGAATTGTCCTGAAAATATGACTGTGTGAGTCTGTACATTTGTTGAAAGCAATAGAATTAAATTATTAAAAACAAAAAAGTTTAAAACTGTACACAAAAAGAGTAAAAAGTAAATTGAATTGTATATAATTTAAATACACCCACATGAGTTCACAGGGTGTCTACAGAAATTAGATATTTTTTCTAAAGATATGTAATTCTTTACTAAGTATATATATATATGAAGCAATAGCCACCTTGTAAAATGACACTAGACTCAAACACTTGTCATAACATATAAGCTTTATATGTCATTTGGATAAGAGTCGAGACAACTGCAGGTTATCTGAATTTATTTTCATGTGTATACAACTCATAAAGATGAAGAGTGAGACAAAAATGCTTAACTCTGTGTCCCAGCCGGCTATCAAACCAGAGTGCAGAGCAATAGGAACCAGGCATTGACTGGTTCACCTGCCTTTCACCTCACCTTCTACTTTAAATTTCAGTTGCAATCTTTACTGCCATTCTTAATTCAGATCCTCATGAGATATTTAAACTGGCATAATCTGATATATTGTTTCTCTATATGCAGATGATTTATTACAGTTGTTTGCATACTCAGAACTTTCTTATCATTTTTCAAATCAGAAAAAGCTATTTTTAAAACAGTATTTATCTGTCATTTGGAATAAAATTGAACTTGCATTGCACACCATGTTCTCTTTAATGACTTAAACTTGTCAGCAACTATTATGTATGTCATTGAAGTCTTTACTGCTATCAGTTTCTTACCAGTTTAGACTTCTTTGCCTCTTCTCTCTCAAAATAAAAATAAATTTGAAAACATTTTTCATTTTCATCTCTAGATGAGAATACTAAAACACATATGTAACAATGGTTCTGGTCACATAATTTTTATTAATTAGTATTAAGAAACCTTCATTGGGTAACTTTGAAATACTACTTGTTTACTTTCTATATTGTTGCTCTACTGTCTATTCAAAAAATTTCTTGGGTATGTTTCTCCTTACTAGAATATTCACTGCTCCTTTGCAACTTTAATATTATTGTATCAAAACTTTCTCCACCTACTATTTTTTTATTAAAGTATCATTGATATACAATCTTATAATGGTTTCACATAAACAACACTAGTTTCAACATTCACCCATATTATCACCCTCTCTATTGCAGTCACTGTCTATCAGTGCAGTAAGATGCTGTGGAGTCACTACTTGTATTTCTTGTGCTCTACTACCTTGCCCAGGACCTGCCTATATTGAGATTGCAAATTATAGTGCCCCTTAGTCCCTTTCTCCCTCCCCACCCATATTTCCCAACACCTCCCATTGGGTAACCATTAGTCCCTTCTCCTGTCTGTAAGTCTGCTTCTATTTTGTTACTTCAGTTTTGTTTTGCTTTTATACTTCACAAATGAGTGAAGTCATTTAGTACTTGTCTTTCTTTCCCTGGCTTATTTCACTGAGCATAATACCATCTAGATCAATCTATGCTGTTGCAAATGGTAGGATCTGTTTTCTTTTCATGGCTGAATATTATGCTGTTGTGTACGTGTACCACATCTTCTTTATCCATTCATCTACCGATGGACACTTAGGTTGCTTCCATATCTTGGCTATTGTAAATAGTGTTGCGATGAACATAGGGGTGCATATGTCTTTTTGAATCTGTGATCTTGTTTTCTTTGGATAGATTCCTAGGAGTGGAATTCCTGGATAAAATGGTATTCTATTTTTAATTTTTTGAGGAACCTCCATGTTGCTTTCCACATGGTTGAACCAATTTAAATTCCAATGAACAGTGTAGGAGGGTTCCCTTTCCTCTGCATCCTCACCAGAATTTTTTGTTTTTTGTCTTTTGGATGTTGGCCATCCTAACTGGTGTGAGGTGATAGCTCATTGTGGTTTTAATTTGCATTTCCCTGGGGATTAGAGATATGGAATATCTTTTAATGTGCTTGTTGGCCATTTGTATTTCTTCTTTGGAGAAGTGTCTGTTCATATCCTCCACCCATTTTTTAATTGGGTTATTTGTTTTTTGGGTGTTGAGGCATTTGAGTTCTTTATGTATTTTGGATGTAAACTCCTTATTGGATAAGACATTTACAAATATATTCTCCCATACTGTAGGATGCCTTTTTTATTCGCTGATGGTGTTCTTTGTTGTATAGAAGTTTTTAGTTTGATGTAGTCCCACAAGTTCATTTTTGACTTTGTTTCTATTGACCAAGCAAATGTGTTCAGTAGAAACGTTCTCATGTTTATATTCAAGAGAATTTTGTCTATGTTTTCTTCTAAGATTTTTATGGTTTCATGACCTACATTTAGGTCTGTGATCCAGTTCAAGTTACTTTTGTATATGGAGTTAGACAATAATCCAGTTTTATTCTCTTACATGTAGCTGTCCATTATTGCCAACACCAGTTGCTGAAGAGGCTGTCATTTCCCCTTTGTATATCCATGGCTCCTTTACCACATATTAATTGGCCATATAGGTGTGGGTTTATATCTGGGTTCTCTATCCTGTTCCATTGACCTATGAATCTGTTCTTGTGCCAGTACCAAATTGTTTTGATTACTGTGACTTTGTAGAAGAGCTTGAAGTTAGAAGGCTTAATCCCCCAGCTTTGTTTCTTCTTTCTAGGATTGCTTTGGCTATTCAGGGTCTTCTGTGGTTACATACGAATTTTAGAACTATTTTTACTAGTTCGTTGAAGAATGCTATTGGTATTTTGATAGGGATTGCATTGAATCTGTAGATTGCTTTAGGCAGGATGGCCATTTTGACAATATTAATAATTCCTATCCATGAGCACAGGATGCATGTCCATTTACTGGTGTCTTCCTTAATTTTCCACATGAGTGTCTCATAGTTTTCTGGAACCCTCCTTGGTTGGGTTCGTTCCTAGGTATTTTATTCTTAGTGAAGCAATTGTAAATGGAGTTGCTTTCTGTATTTCGTTTTCTGCTAAATCAATGTTAGTATATAGGAATGCAACAGATTTCTGTGTATTAATTTTGTATCCTGCAACTTTGCTGAATTCAGTTATTAATTCTAATAGATTTTTGGTGGAGTCTTTAGGGTTTTCTATGTATAATATCATGTCATCTGGAAACAGTGCAGTTTAATTTCTTCCTTACCAATCCTTGCCTTTTATTTATTGTGTTCCCTGTGGCTAGGACCTCCAGTTACTATGTTGAATAAAAGTGGTGATAGTGGGTATCCTTGTCTTGTTTTGATCTTAGAGGAAAGGCTTTCAGCTTTTTGCCATTGAGTATGATGTTAGCTGTGGGTTTGTTGTATATGGCCTTTATTATGTTGAGGTACATTCCTCTCTGACCTTTTCATTGAGAGTGTTTATCATGAATAAATGTTTAGTATGTCAATTTTTAGCATCCATTAAGATGATCACGTGATTTTTATCCTTCTTGTTGATGTGGTGTATGATATTAATTTTTAAATATTTTACAATCCTTGTATCCCCTGAATAAATCCCACTTGGTCATGATAGATGATCTTTTTGATATATTTTTTAATTTGATTTGCCAATATTTTGTTGAGGATTTTTGCATCTATATTCTTCAAGAATACTGGTCTGTAATTTTCTTTTTTTGTGGTGTCTTTGTCTAGTTTGGGTATTAGAGTGATGCTGTCCTCACAGAATGAGTTTGGAAGTATTCTCTCCTCTTCTACTTTTTGGAATGATTTAAGGAGGATGGTTATTAGATCTTCTCTAAATGTTTGATAAAAATCAGGTGTGAAGCCATCTGGTCCAGGGTTTTCGTTCTTTGGTAGTATTTTGATTATCAATTCAATTTCATTGCTGGTAATTGGTCTGTTCAGACTTTCTGTTTCTTCCTGGGTAAGGCTTGGAAAGTTGTATTTTTCTAGAAAGTTGTCCGTTTCTTCTAGTTTGTCCAATTTGTTGGCATACAATTTTTCACAGTAGTCTCTAATAATTTTTGGCATTTCGGTGGTGTCCGAAGAGATTTTTCCTTTTCCATTTCTTATTCTGTTTATGTGTGTACACATTCTTTTTTCCTTGAGAAGTCTGGTTAGGAGTTTGTTTATTTGGTTTATTTCCTCAAAGAACAATTGCCTGGTTTCATTGATTCTTTCTAATGTTTTATTATTCTCAATTTTATTAATTTATGATCTGATCTTTATTATATCCCATTCTAACAACTTTGGGCCTCACTTATTCTTCTTTTTCTAATTTCATTAATTGTGAGTTTAGAATGTTCATTTGGGATTGTTCTTGTTTCTTGAGGTAAGCCTGTATTGCTATATACTTTCCTCTTAGTGCTTTTGCTGCATCCCTCAGGTTTTGAGATGTTGAGCTATTGTTTTCATTTGTCTCCATATATTGCTTGATCTCTCTTTTCATTTGGTCATTGATCCATTGATTATTTAGAAGCATGTTGTTAAACTTCCATGTGTTTATAGGCTTTTTTATTTTCTTTGCAAAATTTATTCTAGTTTCATACCTTTGTGGTCTGAGAAACTGGTTGGCATAAAATCAATCTTTTGAATTTATCAAAGCTCTTTTTATGGCCTAGTATGTGATCTATATTGGAAAAAGTTCCATGTGCACTTGTGAAGAATTGCTTTTGGGTGGAGTGTTCTATAGATATCTGTTGGGCCCATCCTTTCTACTGTATAGTTCAGTTTCTCTGTCTCCTTACTTATTTTCTGTCTGGTTGATCTGTCCTTTAGAGTGGGTGGTGTGTTGAAGTCTACTAAGATGAATGCATTGCAGTCTATTTCACCTTTAATTCTGTTAGTATCTGTTTCACATATTTGTGTGCACCTTTATTGGGAGCATAGATATTTATAATGGTTATATCCACCCCTTTATCATTATGTAATGTTCTTGTTTCTTGGTACTTTGTTTTGAAATCTATTTTGTCTGATATAAGTACTGCTATTCCTGCTTTTTTCTCCTTATTATTTGCATGAAATATCTTTTTCTATCCCTTTACTTTTAGTCTGTGTATGTCTTTGGGTTTCAAGTGAGTCTCTTGTAGGCACCATTTAGATTGGTTTTGTTTTTTAATCCATTTTTCAACTATACGTCTTTTGACTGGTGCATGCAGTCCATTTACATTTAGGTTGAGTGTCGAGAGATATGTACTTATTGCGTTTGTAGGCTTTAGATCTGTGGTTCCCAAAGGTTCAAGGACAACTTCCTTTCTATTTAACAGTCTATCTTAAATCACTTATTACTCTCTTTTAAACACAATCTTATGGTTCTTTTTTTTTCCTTTCCTCCTTCTTCTTCTTCTCCCTTCACTCTTTATATATTAGGTGTCATATTCTGCACTCTTTGTGTATCCCTTGACTTTGTGAGTAATTGATTTAATTTTGTATATGCTTAGTAATTAATTGGTCTACTACCTTTACTATTGGTTTATTTTTTCTGGTGACAGCTATTTAGCCTTAGGAGCATGTCCATCTAGAGGAATTCCTTTAATAGAGCCTGTAGGAACTGCTTAGTGGTGGTGAATTCTCTCAACTTTTGCTTATCTGGAAATTGTTTAATAACTGCTTCAAATTAAATGATATGATAATATTTCCCAGCAGATATTCTTGGCTGGAGGCCCTTCTGTTTCATTACATTAAATATATCATGCCTCTCCCTTTGGGCCTTGTAAGGTTTCTGCTGAGAAGTCTGCTGATATCCTGATGGGATTTCCTTTATAAGTGATATTTTTTTCTCTCTCTGGCTACTTCTAGTACTCTCTCCCTGTCCTTGATCTTTGCCATTTCAATTATTACATGTCTTGGTGTTGTCTTCCTAGGGTTCCTTGTGTTGGGTGATCTTTGTGCTTCTATGACCTGAGTGTCTATTTCCTTACCAATATTGGGGAAGTTTTCAGCAATTATTTCCTCAAAGAGACTTTCTATCCCTTTGTCTCTCTCCTTCTTCTGGTACCCCTATAATGTGAATATTGTTTTGTTTGGATTGGTCACACAGCTCTCTTACTATTCTTTCATTCCTAGAGATCCTTTTCTCTCTCTGTTCCTTGGCTTCTTTATTTTCCTGTTCTCTAATTTCTACTTCATTTATCATCTCCTCTATACCATCTAATCTACTTTTAAATTGCTCAATTGTATGTTTCATTTCACATAGTGTATTCTTCAGCTCTGAGTGGCTTTCTTTTCAGGATTTCTATCTCTCTGTTGAAGTTCTCCCTGAGATTTGAATAATTTTCTGTAGCTTTGTGAGTATGTTTATACATTTACTTTGAAATCTTCATCAAAAAGATTGTTGATGTCAGTTTCACTAAGCTCTTTTTCTGTTTTATTTCTTGTATTTTTGTTTGGACCAAATTCCTCTGCCTATTCATTTTTTTTTTCTTATGGGATAATAGATTTGTGTAGGAGGCATTCTCTACTGTTCAGAAGCTCAATTTTCTGTGTGGGAGCCCCAGGTGTTGGTGTGCAGTGGGTGTCACACATTTCTGCCTTGCTCATGGTGATCTGATTTTAGGTGGGTTGTGTGGGCCATCAGCTATCATGGGATCTAGGAGAAAACTTTCTGGAGCTGCTGCAGGTGAAGCCACCCTCTTTCTGGTCTGCTGCAATGGTGGGGGCCACAGGTAAGCTGGACTGGTGCCAGCAGGGAGGAAAAAGATCTTGGGGTTGGGCTGCCTGGGTATATAGGGAAGCACATTGGTGCTGCAGCCTGATGCAATGACAGGGCCACTGGTGAATAGGATAAGTGCCTTCTGGGAGGAAAGAGCTCCTGGGATGCCTCCTGCATGCAGCAACCTGGCTGGTCCAAAATAGGGCTGAGCAGGCTGCAAGTTCTCCCCCTGTCTACCTGGGAGCAAAGTGTGATTTCACTGCCTGCTGGTAGGCCATGCATTACTGCTAGGAATTCCTGGAGTGTGTTGCCAGCAAGCAGGATGGAGCATGTGAAGCTCCTGAGGGATGAGAGAGAGCTGGGGAGGTATTGTCCATCTGACCTTTCTCCTAAAGAGAAAGCACTGTGCAATACTTGCCCCTCTGCTGCCCCTCTCACTTTTGGGAAGTCTTCCAAACTCCCTGCTCTGCTTTCTTCCTTAGGGGGGCTGGTAGAGTGGTGCCTGTTCTCCATGGTGGCAGGAATCTCGGCCTACATGAGTGTTCCACCCATCTCTGTTGTCCAGTCCCACCAATCACCTGTGTACCATGCAATGTGGGCTCATGTTCCCAGAGCAGATTTCTAGGGCCTGGTGTTCAGCGATCCTGAGCTTCTACTCTCTCCCCACTCCATTTCTCTTCCATATGTGAGCCAGGATTAGTGGAGGGATTGGTTAATGCCAGATCATGGCTTTGACACTTAACCCTTTTCTGTAGGGTCTTCTCTTCTTCCCGAGATGTAGGTAGTCGGTTTAACAGTTTTTTGGTCTTTTCAGGCCTAGTTGTATTTACTGTATTTTCATGTTCTATGTGATTTTGGGAGGAGGTTTTTTCCTTGCCTTCCTACATAGCCATCTTTTTCCCAGAATTTCTCCACCTACTTTTATGGCTGTGTATATTTGCTTGCCTTGAACCCTAACCTCAAATCAAAATTTTCTGATGTATTTGTATATTATACACGTGTTGCATCTGTATAGTAGATATTAGATTGAATGCTTATATCATCTCTAAGATATGTAGGACAATTCCTTGTAGGCAGAGCCCAAGATTTTCCATTTTTATATGCCTGTCTCATCTACAGTGTTGATTTATAACAAAAATTTAGTAACTCTGGCTTAATTGTTAAAGTGTCTAGGCATTAAGTATTTACTTTTTTTTCTATTTGGTACTCTCTCCATTTCTTCTCATTACCATCACAAAGGGTTTGCATGTATTTGGTAGTATTACTGTTCTCTTTCCATTGTTATATATTATACTTAAAAGCACTGTTTATGAGAATATATATTTCTAAAGTTCTTAAATTCAGAAAAGAACTACATGGGCTGAACAAATATTTCAACTGATCAGTTTTTTGACCAAGGTAGATTGTCAGTGGTAGCACCAATTAAGTATGAAGTTATAATTCCTTCAAGAAATTTTTAGCACTCTAGTTGTGGCCCCCAAGCTTCTCCAGACTCTGGACATGGGCAGTATTCCACGTTCATTCTGCAGACAGTGTATATCCTGCACATATTCCTGCATATTTTCCTTTGAACCCTTAAGGAATGAAGAAGGTTCTCCATTTTTGGCTTCAAGAATTTTTTTAAGTAGTCAGACCACCATATATTTACTAAGGTATTGCTTCTGATGCTCTTAAAATTCCAATGATTCCTGAGTTGTGGCAGATCACAGAGGTCCCACTCTTCTCATGGTGAGATAGGGTTCATTTCCCCTATCCTTACACCTGGGTAGTATCTGTAACTGCTTTGAACAATATGGTAAAAGTAACTCTATGCCAGGTTTTTGGCAGATGATTTAAGACTATCAGCTTCCATTTCTTGTGTTTTTGAACACTCAGTCTTAGAACGCTCCTACCAAGCTTTAAGGAAGCCCAAGAAGTCTCATGAAGAAATCCATACGGGATGGGACTTAAGTGCCTGCCTTGTTTCCTTTGCTGAGCTTCCAGTCAGCACTATCATGTCAGAGCGGTGAGAGAGGCATCTTGAAGTGAAAGAAGCCTGGGTCCTGAAAATCTATGCTTATCTCTAATTTCTCCCCATCCTATTTAGTTTGTCTAGAGTATATATATATATATATATATATATATCTCAGAACATTTATTAAGATCAGTTCTATCTTTTGATGATTTTCACCTAATTTTTCACCCAAATTTCAATATTCATCTGGGCTTGACTCACTGGCAGGCAGCTCCACTATCCCACAGCACATATGGACATTTTTTCCTGGACCCTGCCACACTGCTAAATGTCAGCTCTTCCTATAGCTGATAGCTGAATCTTAATCTCCCTTATTCCTATACAACCTCCTGCAGTTCTCTCCTGATTTAGGGTTTCTGCAGCTTTAGCTCATTTGCAAACAAAGTGTGAGCCAAAAGGTGTTTCCTGAATCAGGAGTGTCAGTGTAAAAATTACATTTTTCTAATAAACCTACTCAACCATCTTTTTTGTACATTAAAAGAAAAATAGACAGCAATTCCCTACAAGAAACTCATTTATGTTTCTTTTTACTTAAATATTACCAAGTGTCACTTCAGGGTTTTTTCTCTTGAAGTTTATTAAAAATTAAAGAACAGAAAAGCTTTACATAAAAATATGTCAATTTTAGCTTCCAAATTGTTGTTCTAGTTAGGTTTTTGAATCAACATATTCAAAAAATTTATACTAAGTAGAAATTTCTAACAATGAATACTAATGTCTGTAAGTGGTTCTCTTTTAACTCCCTTTCCATCTTAACTACCTCTGAAAGATGTACTTCAGGTCCATATTAAACTTCAAAATGAGCTAAATACTAGAAGATAAAATAAGAATTAGAATGAAGCTTAAAGGAAAGGAAACACATAGCAAAATATATGGCTGACTGGAGCTGCCTTTCTTAGACGGAATTGGCCTTTATTATGCTCTTGTTCTTTCAGATAATGTCAATTGAAATCAAAGTGAAAATTACGTTCTCACAAAAATAAAATGTACTGCACTCAGTTCATTTCTTAGGCAGTATCTGATGAATGTCTTTTGGACCCCTTTATACATCATATCATATTTCCTACCCATAAATGAAAATATGTGGCTCCTATTCAACTCTTTCTTCATGTGCACAATCATTTCTTACACTCATGTCCAAACCTCAGTTAGCGTATATCTCCTAATGGGACTCCTGATATATTATATTAAACAGAATTGTTTTGGGGCCAGAATCTGAGAGTTAAATTCTCTGGGCAGATGGAACTGGAAAGGACAAGGTGACATTGTGTTCAGAGCTCACAAAGGGTGAGACTAGTTAGGGATTCCACCACATACAGTGGAAAACCTTATATAAAATAAGCCATTGGGGAAAGTACTCAGAAGTCTCTTTTATCTCAATAGTGGAGCAAAATTAGTTCTATACTTGAAAGTGCTCTGGTCCCACATAACAAAGCTTAAAGCAAGTCTTAAAAGGATTAAACTGGTCCCAACTAAGTTAATTGCATCCCAATTCAAAGCTCACAATTAAAGGAATGCAATATTACCCACCACTCAAAAAGCTTAAAAACTAATGTCTGAAATCTAATAAAAAATGACTGGGCATCAAAAGAAGCAGGAAAATACAACCTAAAATGAGGAGAAAAATCAGTCAATAGAAACAGAGATATTACACAGATGATATAATTAGTTGACTGGGACATAAATAATAGTTTTTATAACTATATATCATATATTCAAGAAGGTACAAAGAAGCATGAGAATGTTAAAGTATGGAAGATGTATAAAAAGCCCCAAATTGAACTTCTAGTGATGAAATAGCATATATGAAATCTTCTAGGCTAGTTGCCTATAATTAGCATTCATCTCAACTTCTCAATAGCTTACAAACACACGGCTTTTCTTTAAAATCACTTTCCTCTTCAACTTTCACAACTCTGCAAGTTCCCTGGGCACAGGAAGTGAGAGCAAGTTTAATTGGTCCCTGGTTGGAACTGCAAGTCAGATCAGCTTCTAAGTTACCCAATAGTTTATTTCTAGTTTTTAGTGTAGTGTCTGGCATACTGTAAGCATGCAATAGAAGGGATGAAAAAAAAAGGAGGAGGTGAGATAGGGAAGAAGGGTAAGGAAAAGAGGAAAAATGGAAGGAAAGGCTGAGAAAAGAGGAAAGGAAGCGAGGAAAGACTGCTGACTTAGCCATAGACCTTACAACCTCTTTCAATGGTTTAAAAGCTCAAGAGAAGTAACTCAACTCAGAGACCTAATGTAAATGTATAGGTTCATTTGCAAGATCTGATCAAACATATTTAATTATATCATGGTCCTTAAGTGACGGTAAATTCAAAGTAATCATTATACAGTAATTTAAATTCATTGATTTAAATACCAAAGTGATATATAATTTAAGTATGGAGCACTCTAAAATCCTGCAAAGCATACACTGAAGGAAAGCAATAAATAAGAACTTGTAGAGAAAAGTAAAATCTTCAGTGATGGATGGGATACTTCAATCAACTGAACCATTCTGAAGCTAAGATTCAGTACACAGGGAAACACACCTTATTAAGCTGCCTATAAACACTGACCTATGGAGATGGACCTTGTAGAAATTACAAAGGCTGCTCTACTGAAATGGGGAATGTATCCATATATTTGGAATAACTGAAGAGCAATCCTGCCAGAAAACAGAAGCAAGGACTTGAAGTGATCTCATCAGATTGAAAAATATTTTGGCCAAAATAAAAATAACATTTGGTCCAATTTTCCCTTCTGTGGAGGAAGAAACAAATTATTATGTCAGATTGAGTATTAAAGCATTATAGGCTCAGAAGGGGAACCGTGCTTCCTCAGAGGGGCTTCAGGGGGAAATAAGGGAACAAAACATACACTACAAGCTTCTGTGGGCTCTGCTCCGACTCCCCAGAACCCTACACAATGCCTCCTCTGCAAAACCCCCACAACTACCACTCCCAGTTAGATGTCTAAATGCCCACCTAGCCTTGCTACTAGTAAGAATAAATCCAGACTTGCATGTTACCTTCATCTTAATTTTCTTATTAGTGTGACATAGATTACTGTTATGAACAATAATTCAACCTTTTCTCTAATTTGTAAAATAGAGGGATTTACAAAATTTGTAGAGATCCTGGAAATTTAACAATCACATATCATCAGAGCAGAACTCTGTCTTTGAAGCCTATACCATTTTCCTTAGAATTAATGAATCCTAAACATATTTTCATGTCTTATGAAATGGGTTCTGATTCATTTTCATGTTTCCTGATTTATTACTCACACAATTGTGTGGTGTTAAATCTCAGTAAATCTAGTTGTTTTCCTTTTCTATGGCTGTCATATTTGTCTTTAGAAGTCTTTAGCAATTGGAAAAACTGTTAGCAATAAAATGTTTGGGTTTGAAAAATATTTTGGCCAGAATCATTATAGCATTTGGTCCAATTCTCCCTTCTGTGGAGGAAGAAGCAAATTATCAAAAGTATTGAGTATGTGTGCTCCCAAGGACAGGAAGCGTCACAGCTCAAAAGGGGAACAAGACTCCTCACAGGGTTTCACGGGAATTTACACAACACTTCTAGGTCTCTTTTCCTCAAGACTGACACTCAGACCCAGTGACTCCATATTGCCAACATTGTTTTTAAATTAAGGTATATGTCAAGCTAGAACAGGGCAGGTCTACCTTCCAACAACATTTTCAAGGCAAATAATCATAGGTAAATTCTTGCTTCAGGAATGTTTGATAGTTTTTATGGAAAAGTTAAAATTTTCCATGTAAATTTTCAAACACAAACAGAATTAGAGAAAATACATATTTTTCTTGTACACATCACACAATTACTATTCTGTTAATCTTGTTCCAACTGTTTCTATTTTTCATTTATTTATCCTTCATTCTTCTACCCCATCCTTCTTTCTTTCCCTTCCCCCTCCCCCTTCTTCCCTTCTCCTTTCCTCTCCAGCTTTCTGTGTTTGATGAAATATTTTAAAGTAAATCCCAGGAATCATATTATCCATAAATTACTTCAGGATATCTTCAAAAAATACATGAACCTTAAAAACAATGATCACAAATAACATGATCATAATTCCTTGCTATCTAATGCTCAGATTATGATCAAATGACCATAATTGTCTCAAAAAGTGTCCTATTTTTCCGCTAGTTTGCTCAAAAAAAGACCAGAACATTCTGTAATATTACATTTGGTTACTCTAGCTCCTAGTTAATGAAAGCCTCCACCACAAACTTTTTTCTTTTAATTCCATCTAAATGTTAATGATACTAGGACATTGGACCATAGAATTTTCTACTTTCTGATGATTGCATCATTTTTTTAAAAACCTTATTTTACCTGTTTTCTCCTACCAGGTCATTAGAGCTAGAGGCTTATATTCAGTTTAGGTTATCTTTGGGAGAATACAATATAGGTATTGCTTCATACTTCCTATAGCATCATATCAGGAGGTACATGATGTCTGGTTATTTCACTTTTAGTTATTTCAACTTTGGTCAGTGAATTTAGGTGTTGTCAGCCTAATCTATTCATTATCAATTAATTCCTCATCAGCCATTGCCTTCACATTTTTAACATCCACTGGTAATCATTGCCTAGATACATTATTTTAATAGGAGCTGCAAAATGGTGTTTTTCTAATCTCATAGTCCTTCTGCACTGATTGTTAGGAGTCAGTGCTCCTTGGGTCCCGTGTATCGGCCCACATCGAGGAAGCAGAGTGCTGATGGCCTTCGCTCCAGAACATCTCTTGAAGGGTGTATGTGTAACAAACAGACTGAAGACGGGGAGAGCAACGCCCTCTGGAGCAGCAGGTGGACCTGTTTGCCATCCAGTATGATGAAAATAATGAGCTCTTCTGGAGCAAAACTATGTTTGAATATGTTTGTTTGGAGTCCATCATAAAAGGTCATTTCTAGAGCTTAGGTTTACTCTCTCTAAACACAATCCACGGTATGTTGACATCACCTGACCCTTACCACACTCCTGTGTGGAAACTGGAGTTTGGGGAACCAGTGCAAGAAAATGGCCACTGTGATTGATCTGAGTGATAAACACACTGTCCTTTTGCTGTTACCCAGGAGTTTCATGTCTTTGCCAACATCCGCAAAACTGTGGCAGACTAACTTCCAAATCTGCAAGTAGGGAAAATCTCAGACCCTTTAGCTCTTTATATTTAGTAGCTGGAACTCTTCCACAAGGAAGAATTTCACTTCCACACACTTTGTCATATGTTTGGTTACCCCGAGAAGAAAATCATATAGGAAAAGGAGGATTAATGTTTTTCTTTCTGTATCTACACTAGTTTTCAGAATGAACTGTTTGTTGTACAACAGCAACTAAAAAATCATCAATGAGTTCCTTTCTATATATATATATTTTTAAATTTCCTAAGTATCATTATGAGCTATGAAATTTTCTATATCTATGTTGTAATTATTGAGCACCACGGTTTTAAAGCTCAGATTGTCCTACCTTGGGCCAGCGAGGCCATTCACATTGGCTCTGGTATCCATTTAACCATAATCCCATCAGTTTTTATAGATTCTTTGCTTTCTGGTTCAGATTTAATGGCTCCTTTTATCCTTTCTCTCATACACCTGGTTTTCAATGACATTAGGTTAGTTACCAATTTGCTACACCTATTACAGATAGATAGGTGATTCATTTGCTTTTATTTATATTTACTTTTTAAAATTAATCATTTTTGTGCACAGTTACATGAATTTGTACACATGCAGAGAAGATACATAATGATTCCAACACCCCAAAGAACTCCCTCCTTTGTTTCAAACCTGCTCCCCACTCTTAAATCCTCCCGAGATGTTTACTACTGAACTTACGATCTTACATAGACTTACTGACAGAATTATATGTCTCCACTTGTTGGATTTGTGATGGAACTTTTCTACCTATATTTTATTTAAATGCTGTTTAGACATTATTTTTCTTAGTTTATTGATTTTCTTTCCTTATTAAAAGGAAGTTAAGAATATTCAAATATTATGCCTTTACCACTATCTTGTGCCCATTTGAACACCAACTGTGTCTCATTGACAAGTCACAGTGTGCTTAACTTTTTGAAAATATTCAGTTTTCTCTGAGGCAGTAAGAAATTAGTAATACTTACGTGGTGCCCAATTTACACTGAACATTATGCCAGGGACATCAATATAATACCTCAGTTTTCATAACTGCCCTTCAAATTTAGCATTATTATACTCCTTACTGCCAGCAAACAGTCCTGGCAAGGTTAAATACTCAGTCTCATACCTATAGAATGTAAAGCCCATATTCACAATGACCTACTGAAATCTTTCTAGTTTTGTAACTCATACTCTACCTAGACTATTTCCTGTGAGATTTAGTAAAATTTAAACTATATCTTTGGTGGGAGAATAAAAATCACTGACCTCAAAATAAAAAAAATAAACAATGAGCAGCTTGAAAGCATTCTTTGGGATGATTGTTTGCATTTTAATATGTTGATTCAATGAATGTTGGCCTAAATTAAAAATGCCACTTGTACAGGAGAATTGCCCCAAAAAAGTATCCATCCACACCCAAAAAAAAAATCAGATAAAGGTGGTTACTCCTGCTAACTCATAATCAATAGTGATAGAAATTGCATCATAGTGGGAGGTGAGAGTTGTGTGGAAGAAATTAACTTCAAAAGGGCACAAGGGAATTTCTGGGGAGATGAAAGTATTCTGTAATTTGATTATGGTGGTACTCTCAGGCATGTAACAGGATGTACACATTTGTCCAAAATCATTGAACTATCCACTTAATATCTGAATTTTATTATATGCAAATGATTTCAAAATATTTCTGGTCCTTCACATAAAGACAGGAAATGACTAGAACTTCTGCCAACTTCAAGGCCAATGGAACCACATAGGAAAAGAAAATTGGAGCTATTAGAAAACACAGAGCTCATTGTTTGAATTGAAGTGATTTGGATTACCATAAATCCTCTACTGTCTTTGAAACATCTCTAATTAAGAGAAGAATGAGAGAGAGAATGTATAAATTGAACAGATTTTGGAATTAAAGTAAAAGTGATGAAAATAGGCAAAATTGATACAAAATTGCTTTAAAGTAATATGACACAAATAAAATTTTAAACAAGCATGTTAGTAAATGCATAAAGTAAATGTTAGTTATTACAATTATGAGTAATAAAATAAGCATACATTTAATTTTAAAATAAGCAAACTTGATGATTTAATGTGAAAACTTAATTTACTCTTAAAATAAGTAGATAACCTGATAAATCAAACTAAGAAAATGATAAAAAGTTATAAATGGTATTTGGTGTCATATGATTTTATTGGCAATTTCATTTCAAATGTTTAAAGAGTAGGCATTTTTATAAGTGTTCCTGAATACAGAATATAGAGAAAAATTACAGATTCATGTTATGCCAAAATAAGCATTCCTTATTTCAATGCAGATACAAAATATAAAAACCTATAATATCAAAATAACAATATAAACAGAGTTATGTGTGTCTGCAAATAGAAATGCAACACATTAATATTAGAAAACAACAATATAGCACATCGATATATTTAAGTTTTGTAGCAAGCATCCAAATCCTCTAATTTCAATTTGAAGAATCTGTACTACAGAAAATAAATGGAGAGTCTAGCTAATATTTGATAAAATTTATTTTCATTAATGCTATTTAAAAATGAGAAGTTTCAGTCTAATAATCATAGGGTAGCTTTATAAGATTACTCCTCCCATAAAGAAACATAATCTACTCTGGACAAAGTACACAAGGTGAACACCCAGTTTGAAGGTACTGGAGAATGAATAACAGTAAGTACAACAGTCAGTCCTGTAGCACAACAGCCCTTCTGATGCTTCAATGCAAAGCAGGAATTTACATATTCAAACTGCTTTGAAAGAAAGAACTTCAGTGGGTGGGATATTTACTTGTACACGTTTTCCCCAAGGAAACATTTCTGTTCACATGATGCAACAAATCAAGAATTCAAGCAGAAATTTCAGGCTTTAGACTGCAGAAGACAAAGTTCCAGGTTTCTTAAAAAGCTAGAAATTGAGGAAAGAAGTCTCACCAAGGAGGAAACCAAACAAGGGGAGAGTTCACAGAACTACTTATAAACTTCCCTTGAACTTTAGACAGTCCCATGAGTGGTGAAGGTGAAATTCTAAGAAATCTAGTGCAATATACCAACTGAAAGGCTAAAAAAGCTGGGCAGAAGTTTTAACTGCAGCCAATCTCAGAAAAGACAGATACTGTGGTTTGAATGCTGCCAAGTTAGAGTGCCTTGGTAAATTCACGCTTTGCATTGAAGCATTAGAAGTGCTGTTGTGCTACAGGAGTAAAGCCTATAGCACATAATTAAACAGACAAACTCTAATAAATTTTAAAATCAAGCTTCCCCAAGTTCAAGGTGATAAGCCAGTATATTATCTGTTCAATAGAACAAAAATCAGCATTGTTTAAAGAAAGATAATCGATTAAAGGATCTCTATAACACATCATCCATTATACCTAATATGAAATAAAATTTAGGGAACACAGGAAACAGAAAACAGGGAGGTGTAACATGGACAAAAGTGTCTATAAAAATAGACACTGAGATGACCCAGTTTTGAAATGAGCAGATAAGGACTTTAAAGCAGCTATTATATTCAAAGACTAAAAAAAAAGATAATAAGGAATTAATAGGTAGAGAATATCAGCAAAGAAATGGAAAGCATAAAAATAATCTCAATGGAAATTCTGCCATTAAATATGCAACATAAAAATTTTTAATTGCAAAGATGAGCATAAAGAAGAGACTGGAGACAGCAGAATTGATGCTTAGTACAATTGTTGAATGCTAAACAAAAGACAATATACAATCTGAAAGACACAGAGAAATAAGTTTGTAATAAAAGCTTAAGTTACCTGCATTCTAACATACATGCGATTTGAAGTCCAGAAGAAAAAAGAAAATGGGGCAGAAGAAATAATTGAATGCATAATAGGCAGAATCTTTCACAAATTTGTTGAAAAAAAATACATAGATATAGAAAGCTCAGCAACCCCGGGCAGGATGAATACAAAGAAAAGCACAAATAAGCACATCATATTCAAACTGCTGAAGACTAAAGATTAAAGGAAAATTGTAAACACAGCTGGAAAAACCAATCATTTTACCTAAAAGCCAAAAAAAGTATGAATGATGAGTGGCTTATCATCAAAACAATGGACTCTAGAAGACAATGGAATGACATATTTATAGTGATGAAAAAAAATATATTCAATCCATAGTTTCCACTTAGTTAAAAAAAAGTAAATGGAATATGAAATAAGATCTAAGATATAGACAACAGACCGGTTATTATTATTTTTTTTAAAGTGCTAAGGGAAGATACTCAGACTGAAAGGAAATTGTGCCAGAGAAAAGTCAGATATACAGGAAGAGAGCCATAAATTATAAATTTGTGAATAAGCATAAAACATCATATTTTTATTTTCTTAACTTCTTAAGAAAGATGTTTAATGCAAACATCATAGCATTGCATAGTAGGATTTATAATATGACAACAATGGCAAAAAGAATGTGGGACACATAAATGTAATGTAAAGTTCTTTGTGCAAGAAACATTAAAATATTAATTGTAGGAAGGCCATAAGAGAAGTTAATGATATATATTTTCAACCCTACATGAGCCATTTCAAAACACAAAAACAGTATACTTAAGAAGTCAGAGGGGTTCAAAATAAATTTTAAAAAATGAGTTAATACAAAAAATTTCAGGGAAGAGGGAAGAGAGAAACAGCAAAAGAAACAGTAAGAGCAGAGATCAATGAAGAAAACAAAGGGGAGAACAATTAAACTGAGTCAATTTTTTTTCTTTAAAAGGTTAATAAAATTGATAAATAAAAACAGGACTAATAAAAAAATTAAAAGGAAAGATTTCAAGTTACCAATTTTAGAAATGAAAGGGGTTATCACTACAAATCCTTAATAAGGTAAAATGATAAGTAAGAAATGTCATGAACTTTACCTGTACATTTTACTACTTGGATAACTGGTTCTTGGTGAGTGGAAATTTTGTCCCCCAAGGGACATTTGATAATGTCTGGTGACACTTAAAGTTGTCACAGTAGGGAGGCGTTATTGGTGTTAATAGCATCAGGTAGACAGGGGCTAAGGATACCACTAAACACCTTACAAGTACAGGACAATCACTTGTAACAAATAATTATCCAGGCCAAAATATTAATAGTGCCAAGGTTGAGAAACTCCGACATAGATGAAATAGACAAATACTTTAGAGAGCACAACAGACCAAAACTGATTCAATAACACAGAAAAACTTAAATATTCTAAAGTCTAATAATGAAGTACAATTCATAATTAAAGCCTTTCCTACTAAGAAAGGTACAGGACAAGGTGGTTTTACTATCAAGTTGTATGAAACACATAAGGAAGAAATAATAACAATCTTATACTAACTTCCTGAACAATAGGGCAGAAAGGAACACTACTGCACTAGTTTTATGAAGCCAGTATAATCTTAGTATCAAACGTGATAAAGTCATTGCAAGAAAAGAAAATTAAAGACCAATACCCCTCATGAACATAGTATCCCAAAGTAAATATCCAGCAGTACATAAAAAATAACACATCATGAACACATGATATTGTACCAGAAGTGCAAATGTGGCTTAACATTAGAAAATCAATGAAATGTATCCTGTTAGCAGAATAAATGAGAAATGAAAAGAAAATATTTAATAAATATTTAAACACAGAGGATTTGACAAAATTCAATACCTATTTATGACAAAAATAGCTAGTAAATAATAAATGCGTATTTTGTGAAAGCCCTACAGATTGCATTATACTTAATCATGAAGAATGTATTCTTTGTCCCTAAGATTTTAAGAAGGCAAAATTGCCTGCTCTTACTAATTTACTATATAGTATTGTAGGTTCTAATAAATATAATAAGGCTAAATAATGAAATAAAAGGTACTAAGTTTAGAAAAGCAGAAGCAAATTTTTTTCACTGATGATATGAGTATGTAGAATATGATAGAAATGTTATGAAATTAAAGCTACTGTAAAACTAAAGTGAATTTACAAAGTCACCAAATACAAGGTCAAGGTAAAAAACAATTGTGTTGTTATATTTTAGTGGCAAACCATTGAAAAATTATATTTAAAAATAATGTATTTTATAATTGTATTAAAAGAAACATAAAATTATCAGGAATACATTTAATAAGAGACTTGCAAGACCTCTA
Organism: Manis javanica; assembly: GCF_040802235.1. Lineage (NCBI taxonomy): Eukaryota > Metazoa > Chordata > Mammalia > Pholidota > Manidae > Manis > Manis javanica. The sequence continues at coordinate 214,812,440 of NC_133156.1, read as the reverse complement.
CACAAAAACTAAGCAATTTGCCGAGAGAAATTATAGATAACAAGTAAATGAGACACATCATGTTGAGGGGTTGAAAGACATATTGCTAAGGAATTGTTTCTCCTCAAACTTATATATAAGTAAAATACAATCACAATCAAATCTCTGCAGATTTTTTGATAGAAATTGACAAATTCATTTTATCAATATAGAAAACATCTAGAATAGTCAAGAGTCTTGAAGAAAAACACTTACCTTATGTAATAATTTTGTATTTACTTTATTTATTTTATATTTACCTCATTTAATATTTTACCTTATTTAAAGATACACGACAGCCTACAATACTTACAGCATGTAGGAATGGTATAAGTACAGGCATGTATCAATGGAACAGAAAATAGAGACCAGAAACAGACTTAGATCAATGTGATCATTTGATTTTCTTCCCAAAGAGCCAAGGCAGTTTTGATGGGAAAAAATATATGTTTCATCAAGTTGTGCTGAAAACTCAGATAAATAAATAGAAAAAATCTTAACTTCCATCTTCGATGTACCTATCTCTAAGAAGTCATACATATGTTTATTTTACAAATAAAACCACTATTTTTAGGAAAAAATGTGTTCATGACCATGTTAACAGGAGATAAAGTCATATATCTACCTCAAGACAGTACATAATAAAGAGAGGAAAGGCATCAATCTTTTTGGAATAACTAAGAACACCTTGATAGGCTATAAAAATCATACCTTTTAAAAAAGATATCAGAAATCTGTAGAAGCAAAGAAGACAACATGGACCAAAATTCTATGGAAGGAAGGTTCAAGAATTCTTCTCTGTGGTGAGATCCTCTAATCCATGACGATCATTAATTTGTCATCTACATCTACAATTTTGGCATGATATTTTCCCTACAGTGCTAATAATGTTTGTCTTCTATCCCATAAACAAACATAAAATATAATAAAATATGATGTTATAAACTTTTCCTTTTTTTGGTCTACATTAGCAAATTGGTGCTTTGTAATTTACCGTATTTGATGTATCCCTTTTTACCTCATATACTATGAGCATTGTCATCATCATGTATAGCTTCAGAACACTACTCCCTAGGTTCTAAAAATTTTCATTACTGTACCCTTACCCAGCCACTTTCTTTGGAGGTCCAGACTCTTTACCACAGCAGCTGATGGATCTCTTCACTGGTATTTCAAAGTCAGCTATCCAAAATTGAAACCATCACTACCCTTCTCTGGAGTCCCAGGTTTCCTCCAATTTTAAATATGTCATATGGCTAATGTTTGGTTTCTTCCATCATCTTTATCTTTTCCACCACACTGTAGAAAAATCTCTATGTCTTTTATGGCAAATCCTTTATCTTACTACCTATTTTCTACTTAATAAGTTCCTCATTTATGAAATATCTCTATTAAGAATCTCTATGAAATGGACATAAAATTCATGCATTTATGAAATGGTATCCAGAAATGCATTTCCTTCCCCAGAATATACATGGTTTTGCTAGAATTACTGTATCTTCCATTTGCTTTAAGTCATTTATATCAAATATACTGGACAATTTGTTTTCACGAAGAGCCTTCAATCCTATGCTGACTTTACCTCACCTTTTAAAAATTTTGCAAAAAAGGTCTATGCCTGGCTAACAGAATGTTTTGTTTTCAGCCTTAATGATGAAGATTCAAGAGAAATTTGTGAGAAGGATTGATAATTCTAAATAACAAAGAACCTCTAGATCACCTGAGTGCAGAAAAGAGAGACTTGGGAGGCAGGCTTTCAAATATCACCCCTTGACATGAGCATAGAAAAATGGAGGATGTTAAATAGAAAGTGTGAGAAAGCGAATCATTTTAACTGGCTAAACTATTTTTGAGAAAACTGAATAACTGAAAACTGACAGCTCCTATGGGCTAGATTTACCTTGAGGAATACTGGGCTCCATAATTATGTTATTAAATATTCTTCCTTTAAAAAGTCAAACACTGTCTTTTGTATATATAAGAAAAGAGTTATGACAAGTAGTAGAACTTTTTATTAGCATATGCATATCACATTAAGAAACTGTGAAAGTAATTCTAAAGAGAAAAAACTGAAACTTTAAAAATTATCTAATATGAATTGTATATAATTAAATTGCCTGGAAACATTTTTCTAAAAATTAAGAAAAATATTAAATTCCATCACTATAGATGAAGAAAAAAATTCAGAATTTGAACACACAGTATAGAACAAAAAAATAACAAAATATATATTGAAGAAAAGAACTCAGTAGAAATCAGAGTGTCTCTCATACTGAGATAATTACCCCCAATTTTTTAAATAATTTACTCTGTTATCTTTAAAATCATTGTTATATCCATCATATCCCTGTAGCTCTGGGAAAGGGGGTTTCCCTCTCCAGACTAGTTCCCTGCAAATCCAATGAAACCAAAGTAAGACAAGGGAAAAGGCAGGCTGCGTTGAAGGGTTTTATTTCTCTAGCTCAGATTCGCTAGACAGGCCCTGCACCGACTGTCCCCTCCGGCCCTGGCGCGTGCTCTCTCCCTGCCTGCCCCCTGCAGCAGGAACTCCATAGATGTGTTCCTGGTAACTGGTGGGAGCCAGACCAATTAAGTATCAGGAACAGAGTGGGGGAGGAGAACATGACCTTTTTCTCTTCACCCCTTGCCCGGGATCTACCAGAGGCTCTGGTGGTAAACATCCTTGGTATGTAAACGGACTAAGGCCAAATGGGAAATTCGGGAAATTCTGGGTGAAAACTTCCATTTACTCCATAATTCCTTTACATTTAAAACAATTAAGAGAACAAATATTGGCAGTGCTTTTCTCTAAAATAGCTAAATAACTGCTAAATTTTTATAATTACTTTCATGAGACTTTTTAGGACGGATGGCCAACTGTCAGACTATTTTACTTGCTTTATTGGAAAGAGGCAGATATGAGTATATTCAAATTAGATCCATTTCTATTGAAGTATTGTTGATATACAATCTAATATTGGTTTCAAATATACAACATGGTGGTTCAACAGCTACCCATATTAAATTCTTACCCCCACTAGCTCAGTTACTATCTGCCAACATAAGAAGATGTTATAGGATAATTATCTATATTCTCCATGCTGTACTACTATCCCCATGACCAACTTGTATTGTAATTGAGAATTTTTGTGCCCCTTTATTCCCCTCACCCTCCCTACCCAGCCACCACAACCCCTCTCCCACGGTAACCACTAGTCACAGTGTCTCAGTGTCTGAGTCTACTGCTGTTTTGTTCATTCTGTTTTGCTTCATTTTTATACAGTATTATTGCTCAAATTTATAGTTGTTTTTGTTTAAGATTTTTTTAAACATTTATTTGTCACATTTATATGTTAAAGAGTTTTTCCTAATTTAATTATGCTTTGATCCATATAGAAATGATCATGTATAGGAAAGTACACAAAAATAACAAAAATAAATGTTTTACTTCATGCTCCCACTTTGTGAATACTCTTTGGTTACATGCAGAGTTTGCATGCAATATGGACCAGTAAAGTGATTGAAAGCTGTATTGCTCCTGTCAGAATTTTGCCTCTTGTCACTTAAGAACTGTGTGTCCTCAATAAATTTAATTTACTGAGCAACTGCTTCATCATTTTTAAAATGCGGATAATAACATTATTTACATTATTCATTATTATTGAACTTCAATCTATCTTAAGACAAATAACATCAAACATATATGCACACACAGAAAGTATGACTTACTATGATGAAATATTTAGCTTGCTCTGAGAAGAAAAGTAAGAATGTCTCATTTGCATTGGCTGGTCAGGAAGTCTTCCCTGGGGAGGTGACATTTATAGGTTAGTTATTCCATTGTTGCAGGTTGAGTTTGTTTTCCTTGGTTCTTGTCCCCACAGAAATGAAGAATTGAAAGGCAGAGACACAATAGCAAAGCAGAGTGAAAGTTTTATTTGAATAATTCCAAGGCAGGAGTGGGCCAGAGTCAAGACAGACAAAGTCTTCAATCAGTTAGGTGGGAGGCCTTTTTTTAAACTCTGCCTAGGAAGTACCTCTTTGACAAGGTGACGCCATTTGATTGACAAGTCCATTTATGTACCATCCCTCTCGAGTGAGCATGTCCTTTCTCATGACGAGGTTTGGGCAGTTCTTTGTTTTGTTAGTTTGCCCCCCACCGTGATCTTTCAATTGCCCATGCGTTGTAGTTGTAATCCGTTTGCCCTGGTCCCTACAGGAAAGGATGTTTTCTTTCTGCAAACCTTTGTTATCTTCACGTGGGACCCCCTACCGGGAGAGTCTGGGCACGGTTTCCCTTGAACCTCATCTTCGTCTTCCCTGGCTGCTCCTGTCTGTCTTCCTACCTAACACTACGATTGCTATTGAAAAGTGGATTGAGTTACTAGGATGTCACAGTTTACACCTCTCAAAAGACTCGAAAATAAATTTAAGAAAGTTTGGTTAATTTCTTGAAATAAACGATTCAGAATAAGCTGTTAGTGATGGTATGGAAATGTATTCCTTTACAGTTTCTCTGTCACAGGTCATGAGTTAGTTCAAAGTTCCCAAATCCAATTGCATTTCTATCTGTTTTCCTTATATACTATTTTTACATCCTAACAAGAGTGTTTGCTCTGTCCTTAAACATATCTTATGAGAAAAATATTAAAAATTGAGGATATATGGGGAAGCAAGTACTAGGGTGATAGCACAGACTTGTATATAATTTCAAATGAGAGTCATCTACAGAAATTATGGATATTTAACTTAGAAGGTTTGAGACAAACTCTATATTTGCTAGAAAGATTTGAAGAGCCGACATATCAAAAAATAAGTATGCCTATTTCCTGTAGCTCAGAATTCAAAAACAGGACTAAACTTTTAAATTATAAAGCAATGAAATTTGGCTTATTATTAGGAAATCATTGTTTATAAATAAGCAGTTTGGAATTTGAATAGACTTTCTTGCAAAAATAGTGAATGCCCAGTGATTACTGGAAGACACATACCTCTATAAAAACTACCCAGTTTAAAAAAAATATTATAGAAGAAATGCATACTTTGTATAGGAGATACAAATGTCTTCTAAATAACTCTCAAGTCATCTATGCCTTCATTAATATTATGTTATCTTTATTTTTCATATCTCCTCCATCAGTAAGCCCTCTCAAGTGCAGCCATAGTACTTCATATTTTTCCTGTCTTTTGTCAAAGTATAATTATGAAGAGTGTTAGAAACACAATTCATATAAATGTTGAATGAATATAAGTCAAAGATTTATTTAACTTACTAATGAGGAAACCAGCTGAATGGTTAAGTTGGTTCAAAGAAGAATTAGAAAAAAGGATATTGCATATGTCAACAGAAAAGATACACTGAAGTAAGTTTGCAAAGTAAAGACAAAATAATTAATGTCCTAACAACAATAAACTGTAATTTAGGTTATACTTCTAATGAACAGTGATCATTTGCATCTCAACTGGGCAAAAATCTTTAAGTTATCCTATAATTTAGTAATCTAATCAATCATAAATAGCAGGTCAAACAAGTGTACATCACAGTAAATCATTTAATAGTTCTAATAGTCCTTGGGTGAGCCTCTTAGACATTGTTCTGGTATGATAGTGAAATCACATACAGTATCTCTCTGCCATATTTATAGGTTTTGGATATCTTAACATTTTCAGTTCCCACTATCAGTTTTATTCTTTGTATTACTTGATTATGCCAAGTTTAATAGGTAATATTTACTTTATAATGTCCAAGTCAAGATTCATTACATTCAAGAACAATTTTTCTTTTATCTTTCTTTGAACTTACCTTCCCCAGAACAACCAGAGTATATACTGTTGACACCATTGTTATCTATCAGTTATATATGGTCAAATAGTCACTCAGCAGTTTCATTTCATTTGTTAAATCTAATATATAAATGCAATAAAAAGAAAATCCTTATCTTTTACTTGAAAAATTTGATGTAGCTGGGAAAACATAATAATAGAAATAAAAAAGAATAATAGAAATAAACCAGAGTGCATCTTAATCCAAACCCAAAACAGGAGCATTGGTTTTTTTGCTAATAATATTAATATAAAATATTAATAATGAATTATGTCTGGAAGACAGAATACAGCAAAATTTGAAGTTATCTATACCAGTAGTACTTAAGATAAATCACCAAGTTTCAAACCTGACTGCTAGCAAGTTTTGATCTACATGTTTGTCACACTGAATCATCAGGTGGGGAAGCTAATACTATGATCAATTTTCCTCCCCACCTTCCCACATACTAAGCTTCCATAGCTGTAATAGTTTAACAAGAGAAAGAGAGAATAAAGACAGAAGGAACGGGCTAGTTTTTCACTCTCATGAAAGAATGATGTTTAGTTTGAGAAGCCAAGATGTATTAAATAATAAGAAATGACAAACTGTGTGCTTTACCCTCCGGACAGACATTGGAATATTGAAACATCTTTTGGACAAACTTGTGGGAAAGTATCTGCCTGAAGATTAATAAGATACTTTTCATTCAAATTAAGAGAATCATAAAATTTACTTAAACATTATAAAATATAGGGAAATGAACAACCAACAGAGAAGAGTGCTGATCTAATTAATTGTAACTTCCGATGTTTCTGCACATACAGATATTTGCTGTAAATGCACTGTTTTTTTTATTATAAAGGCATAATTGATATACACTCTTATGAAGGTTTCACATGAAAAAACAATGTCGTTACTACATTTACGCATATTATCAAGTCCCCACCCTTACCCCAATGCAGTCACTGTCCATCAGTGCAGCAAGATGCCACAGTTTCACTATGTAAATGCACTGTTTTTATGTTTTTAAAAACACAGTTAAAACATTTACCACAGCATTCAGCAAAAAGACTAGACTACAAATAGATCAGATTCTGTGAATGGTTATGCAGCAGCCCAAGGTTCTCAGAGGAGGCAAAGGTTCTTCTGACCTGCCCCTTAGGCTGCCCTCATAGGTAAAATCCAACCTCACTCTGCCTCTTCTCAGGATCAGAAAGTGACTAAAAAGTTCCAGCCTTCACATCCAGACTGGTGATGACGATCCAATGAATAAAGGGGCTATTTCCTGCTGTGTTCTTTTTCCTTGTATTTTGTAAACTCATCCCTGGGATCTCATGTATTTTCCTAGCCATATCTCATGATGGATGTAGATATGAGTTCTAAATCACAGATATATTTTTCTTTTTTCTTTTAATATTTAATAGAAATATAAAGTGAATAGTTATGTGTAAAAATTGCACTAATATTTATTATATTGCTTCATAAAAGCTAATGTGTCTGTATGAAGGTAATCACCATCCAGATGAAGAACTCCAAAATCTCAAGCACACAAAATTTTGTTTCATGCATCTATGAGCCAAAACCCTCTTGAAAGGTAACCAGTATTCTTACTTTTTTCACTTCTAATTAGTTTTTCCTGTCTTTAAGTTCAAAAAGAATCATAAGAACTTTTTGTAATTCATTTCCTTTGTCAACATTTTGTCTATAAGACTTAGCCACGTTATTACATGCAACAACAATTCATTCTTTTTAATGCTATGTGACTATTCCATTTTTGCAAATCCATCACAAAATATAAATTATATTGCTATGAGACAATTGGTTTTGTTTTCCTGTTTGGGCTATGGTAAAGCTGCTGTGAATTATATATTGTTTATTCTTGCTTTAAGTTTTCAATTATCTTTTACAGAATTATTTTAAATGAGGAAAAAAGGTTTTATATTTATCTATATATTTGCCACTCACATCTTTATTATTCCTTTGGGCAGACTGGGGTATCCATGTACTGTCATTTCACTTGAGCCTGAACAATTTCTCCTGACATTACTTAAAGTGTAGCTCTGCTGGTGACTAATTCCTTCAACTTTATTTGTCTGAAAAAGAAGACTTTATTTTACCTTCATTGGGGAAGTGTTTTTTTCATTGGAGAGAAAATATTAAGTTGAGAGTGTTTTGGTTTTTGTTTTTTCCTACAGTACAGATATTGTTTCTGTCATTTGTCTTGCATAGTTTCTGCAAACAGGTTAGTGGATATTCTTATCTTTGTTTCCTTATATCAAACTTGTTTTCTCCATCTGCATTTACACTTTTCTACTTACCTCTGGATTTTAGAAATGTACTTTTGATGAGCTTGTGTATAGTTTTCTTTGGGTCTCTTGTTTGAGTGTAGTTTCTCAGATCTATGGGGTTTATAATTTTCATTACATTTGAAAAGTCTGTTGTTTTTTCAAATACTACCTTCTTTGCACATATATGTTAGACTACTGAATGTTACTGCAAGGCTCACTGAGGCTCAGTTAGTTATTTTTGACTTCTATATTTCTGTGCTTCAGTTTAGATAGTCTCTATTGCTAGGTCTTGAAGTTCACTTCTGCAGAGTCTAAACTGCCAATAAATGTATCAATTAATTTATTCAATTAATTTTTATTTCAAATATAATATATGTCAATACAATTCCATTTGGATCTTCTTAGTGGTCTGCAATTCTCTCATTTTCATCTTTTAATCCTTAACAATATTTATTATAGTTGTTTTAAAGTTGTTTTTCCTGCAAATTCTATCATTACTGTTGTTTCTATGTCTGTGACTACTGATTAATTTTCTTTGTGACGTTAGATCACAGTTTGCCCTGCATCCTCTGTCCCGTATTATTTTCCCCGATGAATGCAGTGCAGTAGGTATATTACATGATTGAATGTCTGTATTTTATTATCTTCATTTAAAGAGTGCTGTTCTGGTAGACAATGTTACATTTAGATCAGCTTAATACTTTCAAGACATGGTTTTATACACTTAGTTGGATGTTTCTATAGTAGCCATTAACTCAGGATTATTTAACATCACTCACAAACAGGTTGTGAGTAATGTTATTTACTTTTAGATATTCAATGAAGTATATCCATTATTACTGGTAAGAATCTGAGCATCTCCTGTTCTGGCTATCACTTCCCAGAAATTGGTCTTTTCCTGGCCTTTCACCCTACATAGGAGCAGCTTTGAATTCTGTGATAGTCTGAAGGGTGCCCCTATTAAGATTTCTAGAGCCCTTTCTCTAACTCCCTGCTCTCCAACTACCTGCTACACAATTTTCAGATGCCAAACTGTCCCCCAATTTCATTTCTGTCTCCTTAGCTCAGTAAGACTCTCATGCTCCACTAGATCTTCCTCCTCTGTTACCCAGACCGCAAAATGTGTCTCAAGTCAGAAAGTCAGGATGATCACAGAGCTTGCCTTGTTTGGTTGTTGTCTCAGAAATAACTTTCTTTCACTGCCTGCTGACATGTTCAGAAGGAGTTGTTTTGTATATTTTGTCTAGTTTTCTAGTTGTCTGAAGGCTGAGCTCTTCAGTAGTTGCTTTAAAGTCCTTGTTTGGTAACTCTAAAATCGGCATCAACTGTGAGTCTGCTCTTATAACCTTTTCTCCTCTTGATTGCCATTCATATTTGTATGGGTCTTGTCATATCTTATAGTTTTGTGCTGTATGATGGCTATTATGCAAAAAATAACCATAAAAACTAAAAATAATGTTTCCTTTCTTGTAAGAGTACTCCATTCATTCTTTTCCTTTGGCAGAGAGGGAAGAGTTTGATCACCTTAATCTAAAGATTGAACTGGTTTAAGTGGAAAATAAGTTCTACTCGATCCACATATTTTCCAATAATCTGGAGTGCCAAATCTATCACGTGCTTGTATAACCCCCTCTTCAGCCAGATCATCTCTTTCAGTGCCATGAGACTGAGGGAAATAGCATACGTCTTTTAGTCCCTGCCTGCCAGGCTCCTGTATTGCTCATGCTCTCAGAAGATTTTTCCATGGGGTAAAACAGACATGAGCTTGGGTATACTATTGATTCCAAGCCATCATAGTAGCTTAGTCATAAAAAGATCCTTTGTGTTAAGATGTTGCCAGATGTTATCATTGGGGGAAAGAAGGTAAAGGTTTCATGGGATCTCTCTGTACTATTTATTACAACTACATGTACATTTATAATTAACTCATCATAAAAAGCTTAATTTGAAAAATTTATGAATAATATATAAATAAGGATTTTTAAAACAGCAAAGCCTATTTATGTGTAGCACATATTTATATAACTATATATCATATATAAAAATATGCAAGTCTACATTACACGTAATTGATTATATATGCATTCAAACATTGCCCTTAAGGTTTTCTCTATGAATATCAGGCTTACTGAGCTAATGATTTATACATCATATATATCATTTATGTGGGCCACTGTCACTATGTACAGTTTCTTGCACAGAGCTTAATACTTTTAGAAATAAATCAGAGAACACATAAATGAATATGGAGTTGATATATGGGTAAATATTATATAAAATTTCAATAAATCATCTTTGTATTATTTATATTTATTTAATTCAACAAGTTTTTAAAATTAATAACCAAAATAAATTTTCATGAGAAATTATAATAAAAACACAAGTTCACAATGCTGAGAGATTAGAAACTCATTGCTAACTAAATATCATCTGTGTACTTATCAGCAATATATTGCATATGGTGGCTTTAGTGTGAACACAGACATCATGGAAATCTAGGCCAGATTTTTAAAAAATTGTTGCTAGTCCTAACAAGGTAGGCTTAGATTTGACATATTATCCATTTTTTCTTTCATGGTCCCACATTCATTGTGCTTGTGAGAGCAAGCCCTTTAACTCCTTCCCAGTGAAAAATGGGAGTCCTCTACTGGATCACTGAAGTCCAAGCTCTCCCCTGACTACCCAGAGTGCTCCAGGGTCTTCTGCCTTGGCCTTCTCCTGCTGCTAACTTGTTTTTTTTCTTTTCTTTTCTTTCTTCTTCTTCCTTTCGCTTTCCCTTCCCCTTCCCCTCCCCCTCCCCCTTCCTTCTTTTTTTAAAAAATATTTTAAAGGTCTTCTAATTTGCTTTTGCAGTCATTAAATGACAAGTTATTTCATGACAAATGTGTTGACTGATACCAATAGCTGGTGATTGTCAAGGCATTTAAAGACCAGAGGGACACAGGGACCTGCCATTATGGATCTTGGATATAAGTGATGAGACAGTGTATAAAGAACCAGTATCCTGTGAAGGGGGAACCTGTGCCATTAATGATGCATGCCTGATAACAATACAGCATTATTTTCCAGGTTTCAATACACTTAAAATGTTATTCCTCCTGACCATACTTGTATTTCAAGAATGGTTTTCCAAAAACTATCTTTCTCAGGGACAGAGATTGGCTGATAATGAGAAGAATTTCCTGGGAAAGTATGCCTTTTAATACTCCTCCAATTACTCTTTGTAAGTGGTTCCTACTCTGTCTAGTTCTAGGTAATGATCCTCAACCTTGTTGTCATACCACAAATATTCCTCAGATATGAGGAGTATCTGAAAATCCTGACACCTCGCCTACAGATCTGACAAATTATATTGGCATCTCTGGAGGTGTCATAAAGGCATCAGTATTTTAACGTTCCCCCAACTGCTTCTAAGGTACAAAAGAAGTTGAAAAATAGTTTTCTAGACATTTTCCTAACTCCTGAAGCTCATATCTAGATATTTAGAATATCATTATGTTAGAAACCTGTGACAAAATTACTTTTCAATATCTTCCTTTACTCTATATTGGTTCATCTCCTAGAATTTTTTATGTGACCAGAGTTTTGTCTATATTGATTTGCAAGTGTGTGTGTGTGTGTATGTGTGCCACTAAAATGTTCTTATCAGTTTTTCACAGGTGCTTTTTTGTCACCCACACAAGATTGAAAATAATAAACTTTTGGTTGATTTATTTCTTCATAGTCTTCTATATCTTCTGCTCCCCCATGTACAATGTGCTATGTATTTTAGAGATTTAATTGATGTCAAAGGCTAAAAAATCTATCCTACCTGTCTTTTACTTAGAGATCATACATTACTTTTGCTGAATACTCACATGTTAAGAAAATTCCAGGGCTTGTTTGAGAATCTGTTCCATTACAGCATTTCCCACAATGTGGAAGAAAAGAATTAGAAAACATGACACAAGGTCCATGACTGATTCAATGGGAGTTCTCCTCAAAATAGAAACTCTGAAATAATGCCAGTCTAGATCCTTCATGTATTAATAACTACGATTCTCTGTATTTCTTTATGTTCTTCCTTCCTTCTTTCTAAACTACACTTTTATTAACATTAATGTCATAGAGTTTTCTCATTATCCTGATTGGGTTTCTTTTTCTTTTACTCCCATGTCCTCAGACTTGAAATACTTTTAATTCATGATTATTTTTTAATTGTAAAAACAAAGACTTCTTTTAGGTCTATGGTGAGGCAAGTGGAGCATTCGAAAGATTACAGATTTCTTACAGATTCTGAGTTAAGTTCAGGTGATTCTGAGACCATGCTCAAAGAAACACAAATTTGAAAGTATTTGTAAGTATTGATTGGAAGGCAATAATAAAGTTGAGAACTGGGAGGGGTGGAGAGTATCTCATTTCTGCCTCTTTAAAAGAAAGAAATGTAATTTCTCTAAATCACCAATCACATATTCCTTTTAGCTTTCCTTCTATGTCTGTAATTCAACAACTTCTCAAGTGAAGTTTTTTCTACATTTGGAATTCTCCTGAGTGTTTGGGTGGACAATTTATACTTTTTCATATGTGCTTTCAAGTGGTGTTTAAAATTGAACAAGATAATCCAATTGCTGTAACTGGTACAATAAGATACTTAAATGGCACTCTGAGGTCTGGATGCCAGTCTACTTCTTGTATTTTCAAAGCCCTGATGCTGGGAGTAGTTCTCCATGGCCCTCTCCCATTTCCACATGGCTTGCAAGTAAAGACACTAACTGCCCTTTTTGTTCAGACTGTCTTCTCAAGGATGTTTGTATAGCAGACAGCCTTGGGAGATAATTTGCCTCCAAAGCCACAGCAGGTTAGTTTACTGTTCAGTATAATCAAAATAATGTCTCCCTCTGGGTCAAGAGGCAAGTTTGCTTACCGACCATTATAAACTCAGGGTTTCTGTCCTGTAATACAACCTCTTACATGTGCAGGTGTTGCCAGCCACCCTCTTTACCTCACCCTGTGGGAACTGGAGGTCAGGGAACTTACAAATGATGATGTTTGGTCTACCATTAATGGGTAACAAATTACCCTTTGTCTCTACCCAGAAAGCTCACTCATTTGAAACACTTCAGGTCCTTCCTGAATTTTACAGGAAGTGTACTCTAAAAAAATTACTTTAATGCCTTTTTAATTATTCTAATAGCCCTGATAAATCATATTAGGTATATTTAATGGAGGAAGTAGTTATTGGAATATGCCATGTATTAAAAATGTACTTAATTATACAAAGACATAGTTCAGCTTTCAAAGTATTTAGAAAGAAAATAAATAAAACAGGTATATAGATAATTATAATATGAAGCTGACTTTAAGAAATACCATAAATTAGGTATTACAGAAATGAGTAGACGCTCAAAGGGATTATTTTCCTTTCAAGAGAAATGAGAAAAGGTACCTGAATGGTCTATAATGGATAAGCATTGGTCAGGATGTTATAAATATTTGGAAGATAACTGAATGGATCTGTGAAAACTCTATCCACTTTTCTTCTATTCCTCTGTAATTTATTCTTCTCCCTCTCCTTATTCTTCTTCAGATTTGAACATCCAATGTGTAGTGTTAAAGGTGCCATGATAATAATATTAAATTACTGATTTTTCTCAACTTAAAATGTTCAGTGAAGCAGCAGAATGACTTAATTTAACTCAAATATATCCTAGTTATCAATGCAAAAATGTACTTCCTTCTTAAAAAAAAAAACCATACCCATAGCCATTTAAAATGTGTATTTTTCCAATGAGATTGCTAACAAACTAATAACTGGAAATTTCTGTGTTCAGTTAGAGCATTGTCAATTCTTTATTACATAGCTTTTACTTTATTGTATGGTACTGTAGTTGTGTATTTATTTTTACATTCTTATTACCTGGACTCTGAGTAATGAAGCGGATGCTTAAAAATATTTAGACAATGCAAGAACTAAAATTAAAACAGTTTTTGGCATGTATTTCAGTAAGGACTTCACTCACTGAAGAATAAAAAGTTTTAAGAATTATTTTGACAAAAATAAACACAAAATACTTGAAATTCAAATGGGAAACAGAAAGGAACAGATGAAGTTTTTAATCCATTATCTGACTTTTGTGAGCACATAGTACCCACCTGGTAACATGCAAAGAACTGAAGAATATTTGGCCCCAGGGTCATGATCTCTGACTCTATAGTAATGATATCCTGAAGAGGCATATGTATAAAGATCCTCAACAGAGACAATGCAGTCCACCAGAATCCAGTTCCAGTTCTAGTGGTTATTAGTTTTCTGGCCTTGGTAAAGTCATACCACCTCTCTAAGCCTCATTTATCTCACCTATAAGAATTCACTTATAATGCTATATGAGATAATACATGTAAAGTTCTTTGCAAATTGTCTAAGACATAGAAAACACCTTGTATATATTAGCTGCTATAATTAGCCATTAACAAGCTATTTTGTGTATCTGCTAAACGTGGTCTTTCACATCATACATACTCACTTCCAAAGGAGTATTTCAAGTTGAAGAAAATTAAAGACATATGTATAATATTAAAGAATGTTTTATAAATATTAAATTATTGCTTAAAACAGCATATTCAGCATAGCTACTGCTATATAAGCTATAATTAATACACTTCCAATCTCTTATGCATATAAATGTGTGTGATAATTCTTTCCTTAATATAAAGATATGCATTTAGTGTGCCCACAAGTATAGAATCATCATTCAGTGGTGCTCAATTTATGGAGCACTCTATTCACAATTTCTTTCATACTTCTGCTTTTACTCTTCAAGTAGCTGGCCTTATGGATAATATATACCATGTGTCCCTATAATTGCTGGATAGCCTGGTTCACTAACAATTCAAATTAAGATAACACAGTCTAAACGTTAAGAGAATGAATTGATTTGACAGTGCTCTATTAAATCAGTGTAGGCTACCATAAAAGCAGCTGTAAAACAATTTTCAGTATTTTATGGTGCTAAAATTCTATGACCAGTATCTCTTGAGAAAACTGCAGTTTCCTGTAGATCAATACATAAATCTGTGTGGTATTCCAAATTTTGTTTCTGCCAATTTCAACTTAGAGAATACAGGCTTGCCTTCAGCTAAAATCCAATAGAATATAAAACCTTCCTTATCTAGGATTCTCAAGGAATGCACCTTCCGGAGGACTGAGTCATTTTGTCCTAGTCTATTTCATTTTAGCGGGTGTTCAATAAACCTCTGAATTATCTTGTTTGCATTCCTTTTCATAAATAACTGTGCTAAACTATAGATTTAGCTGAGATTTTAGATTTCGGTAATGTAGGCTGCAAACTCAAATGCCAACCAGATCCAGGCAGGTAATGTCCATGATTAAATCTCTTTTCTTTAGCTAGATGATTTGGAAGTTTTTTTGGCTCATTTGAACAGGGATAGCTGCTCTTCAGTTCCTTTCAGATTGACATACAGGAATATGGGTCCAGTTTTCTCAGATATGACATCTGAAGATATGCTGCCTGTTCTTATTTTTATTGGAAATATTTTATATGTTGTCTAAATGTAACAAAACAGAAGGATACAGTTTGTTGTTCTTGTTTTACTGAGTTTTGCTAAAGCAAATTAGCTCCCAGTTCTGTAAAATAATGTTGGTTAATAAGACATCGTCTCAGTAAACTGATGTTCTTATGAGTTTCAAGATTGGCACACTAGGTATTATTTTCCCTGAACCCTCTACTCACCCTCCTGGCTGATACCTTGAACAACGCAACCAGTAAAACAGAATCTCAAGGGATGATTTTATAGTCATTTTTTTACTAAAAACTGGTTAATAAACCTATGTCAGTAGATGACTGAAGGCCATGAATGGAAGGAAAAAAATAGTTTACAAATAGATGGTTTTCAATGAGAATCTGAAGTTCAAAGTTTTACAGGAAAACCAGTATGGCAGATGAAATAAAAAAGAATGCCAGAGTTTGGACATGGCAAAGAATATGTGAGCCCTCGAAAATCAACCCTTCTAGGAAAAGTTGGGAGTTAATCAATAACTGAAAATGATTCTAAAACAGACAGCAAAGAAAGAAAAGCAAGGCTTTCAACACTGCCTATAAAGGACATGAGAATTCAGTTTCTTGGTGGCATCTAATTAGCAACCCAAACTGCCTCTCAGTTTACTAAAATAAAACACCGCTCTTCTCTGAATGTAGTATAATGATAAACTATCAATATAAAGACTATCCTGGGCCCATCCACTCACTTAATAAACATATATTGAATACTTTTCTGGGGCAAACACTAGATCCAGTGCTGAAAATACATCAGTGAACCCTTCCAGAAAGGATCTCTATTCTTGCCATAGTTAATTCTGACAAAAGGTATAAATATGGGTTATGTGAAGATTTGCGATGCTTTATATCATGAAATAGTAGATGTTACAAATAAACCAGAATTTTTCTCAATGCATGACATGTCTATTCACCAACCAATAATTTATGTAAAACTATTTTGTTACCAGCTAAAACAAAAACAAAAAAGGAAAACCTTGCAAGGTGAATTTTTCTATTTAGCTACTAGAACAGAAAATAAACAATTACATAAGAATATGCAGTATATGAAAAAAGGATAGAAGTTCAGAAAATACAAAGAAAAGTAAGGAGAAAAGGAATGCTGGGAGTGTGTGCAACTATATAAAAGGTGGAAAAGGAATGTCTCACAAAAACAGATGGTGTTTGAGCAGATACTGAAAGATGTGGGGGTGTAAGTCTGCTGGATGTCAGGAGGGAGGATTCTGGCTAGAGGGGAAAGTAAGAATAAATGACCCTAAGGCAGGTCTGTTTGATAAAGTCGAGAAATATCAAAGAAGTAAGTATAGCTTTGAATGTAGTAAGCATAAGGGAGGGTGGTGGGAGATGAAGCCAGCAGTGGTGTTGAGCCAGATCATAGAGGGCTTGTAGACCACTGAAATCACAGTGACTTTTATGCCATGGATAAGGGGGAGCTATTAGATGGTTTTGATGTAAGAAGTAAGCTCTCCTGACTTGTTTTAAGATTATCACTCTACTGTGATGAAAATATTTAGACACCAAGCATGGATAAAGGAACCCAGTTAGGCTTCTTTTATTAATCCAGGAGTGATGTATTGGTAGTTATTAAAAGTCTGGTTACAGCAGAAGAAGTTGAACGTGAGTCAGAAGTGGAGTTGACAGAATTTTCCAGTGTTTTGAATGAGGAGTGTGGGAAAATGGTGGGGATGAAGGGAGATCCTATGTTTTAGCCTGAGCAGTGTGAAGCTGTGGCAAGAAAAGAGGTCAGTTCAAGGCATAGTAAGTTGAGATGCTTATTAGACTTTCAAATTGAAAGGTTCACTAGGCAGAAGTCATGCAAGCCTGGATTTGAGGGAAATGATCTGGGCTGGAGGCATAATGTGGCACATAGCCACATTCACATGTTTATTGAATCAGTGAGTGAATATCCATAGAAAGGTAAGTTAATTCTGTAGTAACTCATCCAATATTGGGTAGTAAATAATAACAGCTATGTGCCAACCTACTACTGCTGCTTTTATGTTTTCACATGCTGGCCAAGAGTTTAACAAAGCTAATGGGAAATCTGTCTGGACCATGTGCAGGAAGTGAATCTTCCACATCTCTGATTTTGGTCAGGATATTCTGAGAGATGGTATTAACAAGTAAAACTGTTTTGAAGCACACTGACAATGTGATTTTCACAGAAGTATCAATTTATATTCAAGTTCTACCTGCACCTTAGTCAGGACTCTGTTTTATTCTTCTTTTTTTGCTCATTTATCACTACACTGGCAAGGAAAACTTACTCATTAAGGCAGTAGGTGAAGACGACACTTACATTAATACAATTCATCAGATATAGATAATGTATGTCTTAGTCTCCTTAAGCAGCCGTAACAAAATACCACGAACTGGGTGACTTAAACAACAGAAGTTTATTTCTCACAGCTCCAGATGCACTCAAGGTGCCAGCTAATTCAGTTCCCAGTGAGAACTTTCCTTCTGCTCTAGAGAGCCACCTTCTCACTGTGCTACCATGAGAGCCTTCCCTTGTTTTCCTGTGATCCTGCTGAGCTCTAGACCAGAATTAGGCAAAGGGGGCTATGATCTGATCTCTAGAAAAGAGATAAGGCTTTCAAAGAGCCTCACGGAGGAAAATGGAGTTTTGGCCATTATTTGAAATTAGGGGTTCATCTGGAATTTCTCATCCTAAAACACCTCCCATACATTTGTACAAAGGAAAAGCCTGTGATTAATTGCAGTCTGAGGCTAGGGCTTATCTAAATAAACCTCCTTACCTAGGAATCCTAGGCAGGAAGAAGCAGTGAGTCTCAAAACAAGGACAGGAACCTAATACATTACCAATTCTCTCACATGTTCCCTTTTTCCCGTTTACTTATTTCCCCTTACTTATTATAATTATTATTATTATTATATTACTGTAAGTTGTTCATTTTCCATAAAATTTCACTTAATGGAAAGTCTTTGGGGTAAGGTAAAAATTTGGTTTCCTCCCAAGATTTGCGTTTCTTCCTCTTCTAGGAGACAGAGGATACCAGTGATGTAGATCATTTAAACTAACTTCTCTTGAGTGTTTTTAGACCACTGCATGATATATATTTGGCCCACAAAACTGGATGAATATTCACTTGTTGCAACTTCTCAGGGGCTCCCCAACCATTTCTCCTATTCTTCTTAATAACTAGATTTTTAAATGTTAGATTGTTCTTTTGTTTCCATTTGCGATGGAATGGCTTCATTTTTGCTTCCCCTCATACTAATTTTGCAGACTTTCTAGTCCTAGCTTCACAGATCAAGACTCTCAATACATTATCCAACTTAGATGGGCCCTCTCGTTGCCTGTGTACTTTGAGACTTTGCAAACCAACACACAGGGTCATATTGTTCAGCAAATGTTGACAGGGTAACAAACCTGACACAAGGCTCTGCTTATCTAACCATATTCATGTGATCTTTATGTAATGACCATCTTCATGTAATCTTTTGATCTGAGAAATGCTTTCTTTCCTGCTAGCATATTAATACATTGAAAATATTTTTAAAATATTTTATCCTAGCTTTTAGTCAATGTTAGTAGACAACTCATACATTTAGTTCATTATATTACTGAAACTCAAATCTAAGTTGAGAAGGAAAAAAAAAAACATTCAAATGGTATCCATTTGAACATTTTCCTCAGGGAAAAACATTATAACCAGTTTTCTCTTGGGAAAGGAACAATTATAACTCTCTTATTTTTCATTCTTGTAGTCTATTAAGCTTACCGAAACCTCAAGAAGACATATGCATATCAAAGAGAATAAAAACATGATGATTTTATCATATGATAAAAACTAGCAAATTTGAAATTATGATAACTCCTCTATTAGAGCTTGCAGCAAGAATATAATAATATGGTTTATAATTATTGTATTAAGTACATGTGTTTAAATGGATTTTTAAGATATCTGAATTTAGGCTATCAGATATATTAGACTTGTAATTTCAGTTCAGTTTTCAGAAGAAACTAAATAAATTATAAATTCTGTCATATATTTGGGAAAACATGATATTTTGTATTTAAGTTTTACTGCATGTAAAAAGCATTTCAACATTTAGAAGAAAATCATTTAATATTTTTTAAAATCCTAATTTTGAAGTATTTTTATGAGATTAATACATTGAATAATAAGCAATGTATAAAAACCATGAGTGCTTCCTTGCAGACCACGCCCTTAGAACCAACACAAAATGCGATTGTTAGTCTTGGTGATTAAGAAATCCTTACAAGGATGGTGTGTATGTTTGGATCTGTGTGTTTGTGTGTGTGTGTATGTGTGTGTGTGTGTGTGTGTGTGTGTGTGTGTTAGCAGGTGTTGGTGGGGATTTAGTGTGTTTGAGTATTTGAGAAACTTAAATTTATAAGGTCAGCCCTTGAGCGAGTTTAAAAGTTTAAAACTGGGTATCTTTAAAAACTTGCTGAAGGGGAGTTGTAAGAAAATGGGCTAATTTTGCTCTGTTTTTGTCATTTTTTTTATATGGCCACCAAACTTAAAAAAAAAATGCTGGGGTTTCAGATTAACTTTGAATAAATGCAGCTCCTCATTTTAAACTGTAGTCTGGTTCTGGTAGAGTTCTTCCATCTCTCAGGGAGAGCACTTTACAGCCAATAGAGGATGCGTATAGAGATGACTCATCCCTATGGGAGGTGCCCCACAGGAGCTCAGAATCACCCCTTTTTTATTGTTCTAAAAGAAGGTTATAAGAAATGTTAAGTAGTTAAACATTATTCTTCATAATGTGAGCACAGTCATAGTATTTCATCAGATGTTTATCACAACTGAGGAATACTTTAGTCTGAAATAACACAGAAAATCAAGAAAAATGTAACAAAGGTGAAAAATTAAAATCTTCAGGTACTGTTCTTGTGATGCTGAGCTCACTTCCAATTTTCTGCTTATATGTTATCAGGGTTATCTCTGAATACCCACATTGAATATACAGCACTAGCCCCACAATTTCGGGTTACTGTTTTCCTTTACAAGGTTAATTAAGAGTTGGTTCTATTGTTATATAAATGAAAGTAATAGGAGATAATCAGACTGTCCTATTATTTTCTGAAAAATAACAATACTGAATGTTTATTGACAGCTTACAATATTTTAAGGCTTCTGCTCATTTAATATCTTGTTTTATTCTTCCAGGAATAAAATGAGATAAAATATCTATCACTCTTTTACAAATGGGAGAAAACTGAGTTCAAGGAAAGTAAGTTAACTTGTCTAAAGTTCCACGGTTACCAAGAAAGGGGTCGGAATACAAACTTTGGTTCGTAGAGACGCAGTCCTTTTTTTTTTTTTTTTTTTTTTTACCACTAGACTATTGCATTTCTTTTAAACAATATTAACACAAAGTCCGATGTTATCACTGGGGAGTCTGGAAGGCTGGTCTCCGTTGTATCGATCTTGTTTCTGGTTTTGCTACGACTTCTGGGCGACCCTGAGGCTCTGTGTGTCAGTGTGGTGCCCCTGCTCCCTGGGAGACAGTGCCGCACCCATTCCCCTGACTGCCTTCTTTTCCCTTTAAGTTCCTTTTCCCAGGTTCATGTATCTGTGGATTAATATTGATCATCTGAAAGATTATCTGTAAACTGTTATTACAGTGTTAGCATACAATAAGTGCTCAATAAATGTGACTTGTTGGAACTATTATATTTTAATAAGGAGCACCAATATTTTAATGGAAAACTATGGTTCCTTAACAGTAGAGATACAACAGTGCATATAGTATCTTGAGACAATATGGTCTCTGAATATCTTCTTTTAATTTATTAAATTAATACTAATTGATCTTAGAAATATCAAAAGTCTTATTTTATTTAACATTTGAAAATTTCAAAGACAGAATGTTCTGGTTTCCTTTAAGAAATCTCTGGAAGTTAACAGTGAAATAGATAAAGAACCAATCCCTGGAGAGAGGGGGACTCACAGTACCGGCGATGCAGTACCCTTTTCATGGCTCTGTTTGAGAGGCCTTTCCGTACCTGTGATGTACATGGCCTTGTGATGCCAAGAATGTATATCTAAAGGTCGTAGTTGACTTTTGTTGTAAGAAATAGAAAATAGTGTCTCTTAGAGAAAGTAGCATGCTTCTGCACTATTTTCACTACAATGCCCCTAAAAATTTAGAAGAGCATTTATCCCTAGAGGTCAAGGAATCTAGACCAAAGCTGTCACATATCAGTATCAATTATATTTTAATTATCCTTATTTTAACTTTAAAATTAATACAAATTTTATATTCCACCCCATAATATCTCCTAGTCAGTCTCTTTGCTGCGTCATCTTCCCCTATTGACCTCAAAAATACTGTGGCATACTGGAACTCTATCCTTGATTTGTCTCTTGCAGACTTTCTTAAAGCAAGCTTTCTAATTGAGTCCATTATATACTATTTTTTATCTGAGGATGATCTCCATAATAATATCTGTAGTTGTAATCTTTATCATAAATTTCACTCTCACATATCTAACTCAATTCTTGATAAGAGTACTTGGATATCTTAGAGGTATATCAAATAAAATATTTCCAGGAAGGAACTATTGATGCCCAGTCTATCCCTCCTCACTATCCTAATAGTCTTTCCTCATGCCATGAAATTATATATACATCTAGTATTCATCCAATATTGAAGCCAAAGCTCTTTGATTTCTCCTTTTCCTCCACATCTAATTCCTAATTATATTGAGTCTAAAATAGTGGCATTAGTAGCTAATATATTGACTGACTGCTTTTTTTCAGATTCTGTTGCAAGTGCTTGATATGGAATATTTTATTAATCTTCATAAAAAACTAGGAGCTATTATTATCCCTTTTATAAGAATGAAAAACAAACAAAAACATAGATTAAGTGACTTGCTCAAAATGAAGTTTTAATGATTTAAAGCCAGGATTTAAATCTAGGCAGTTGGATTCCAGATGCTATGTTTTTAGCCTCTACACTGTATGATCTCATATAATCTGTAGCTTAATCAAAAATATTCACTTTTTTGATTGCTGCTGGACTAGTCCACACCACAGCTGTCACTAGGATTGAAGTTGCCCAAAACCAGCTCTCTGTTCTCAATTTTTTTTTTACCTCCTATCTATTCCCCTACTGAGCAAGAATATTTTAAACATAGATAGTGTGATTTCCTTTTTTAAATCCTTGAAGGTTTCCGGATATACTTGGAATAATAAAACAAAAGTTGTTAGAAAGACCTGCCTATGATTTACATGATGTATTTTCTCACATGATTTATTTTCTAACCTAACACTTCGGTTTCATCTCATACATACTGCCACCTTCCCCAGACTTTACCTGCCACATTTGCCTCCTTTTCTTTATTTGATTAGCACCATTGTCTCTCCATCTTCCTGTACTTGTTCTCTCGCCATGCAAAATTCTATATTGGCTGCTTTATGGCTCTTTCACCATGCCTCATGTTTCAGTTCAAACACTACTTAGAAAAGTTTCTCTGCTTAACTTATTTAGAGGAAATCTACCCAAAACACCCAGTACTCATTATTTTAGGTAATTTGTTTATTTTTCTCATTAACACTGTAACAATTGGAAATTATTTTCTTAATGAACCTATATATTCATTATCTGGACTGAGAAACTAAAATGTAAGCTTCTGAGAGTAAGGATGCATCAATCCCATTTATGGTTGTGTCCGATTGCCTAGAATGTTATTCAGTTGTTTTCTCATTATCCAATCATGAAATATGAGTTTCAGTGTTGAGTTTTTAGTCAAAAAATATAAAACTGAAGACATGTTTTATTTTGTTTGGTTCTATTCCAAATCCATAGGTAAGGAAAGAAAGGGAAAAGGAAAAGAAAGTTTTTGTTACAATGTGTATTCTCTTATTTCTTGACTCCTCCAGCTAAGTACAATTTCTCTCTAAGGATAATCAATCCCTAATTTAGGAGGTTTAACTAAGGAAGTAAAATGTAAAGACATAGAAGTAAAAAAATTCCTTTATGCTGTCAAGAGTCAACAAATAAAAGGAATTGATGAAGAGCTCTAAAAAACACTTGGGGCAGTCAAGATTAGGCATAAAGTCAAGCAAGTAATATGTACATTTTTTAATTTTATTGGCAACAAAATTTCTTAAATTTTTCCTTGGGTTTAAAGACAGATTAACTCTCATTTTGATATATTTATTACAGACCTTATATATAGGGATTAATCTATAAAATAATTTAAATTTATATGATTCCACTTACTTTTTTTGATACTGCTATTTATTTAATTGAAGTATCATTGATATAAAATTTTATATTAGTTTCAAATATGTACCACAGTGTTTCAACAGTTATCCATATTATTAAATCCTCACCCCCGTTAATACAGTTACTATCTGTCAACATAGGAAGATATTACAGAATCATTGGCTATATTCTCCATGCTGTACTATATTCCTGTGATCAATCTACATTATGATTGAGAATTTTTGTGCCCCTTTATCCCCATCAACCTCCCCACCCATCCACCCCAACCCCTCCCTCATGGTAACCACCAGTTACTTCTCAGCATCTATGAGTCTACTGTTTTGTTCATTCTGTTTGCATTGTATTTATATTTCACAAGAAAGTGGAATTATATGGTATTTGTCTTTCTCTGCCTGGCTTATTTCACTGAGCATAGTACCCTCTAAATCTACCTAGGATTTCTTCTTTTACAGCTGAATAATATTCTATTGTGTATTTGTACCACATCTTCTTTATCCATTCACCTATGATGAATGCTTAGGTTGCTTCCATATCTCGGCTGTTGTAAATAATGCAGCAATAAACATAGGGGTGCATATATCTTTTTGAATTAGAGATACTGTTTTCTTTGGGTAAATTCCTGGAAGTGTAATTACTGGGTTGAATGATATTTCTATTTTTAGTTTTTTAAGGAAACTCCATACTGCTTTCCACAGTGGATGCACTAATTGACATTCCCACTAATGGTGTAGGAGGGCTCCCTTTCCTCCACATCCTTGCCAGCACTTGTTATTTCTTGCCTGGATAATGGCCACTCTGACTGGTGTGAGGTGATGTCTCACTGTGGTTTTGATTTGCATCTCTTCAATGATTCCACTTATTAAACACATCATTAGGTAAGACTATATTACCATTAGACGGCTTTTCCCATTATCCAGTCATGAAATACATCTGCTTTCTCTGTCTTCTGTGCCCAGTCCCTCTTTCACTTTGCACTTGGTGGCAGCTATTGGAATTGCTGGCATAATGCTGGGAGGGCTTCATATTTTTCCGTTCTTATTCCAGTCTCTTTATGTCACTTCAATATCTTTTCTGTATCTCTCACACTTACACTACATAGGTACTCTTACTTCCTCTTCTTTCCCACTCCACAAACAATCATGAAAATAGAAAACAGAACTGTCTCTTTCACTTCCCTTCTTCCCAAGCTCAGAGAGCTGCTACAAGGATTGCTCCAGCCAAGAAAAAGGGTTATTTAAATGCAAAATTGCTTGTCTAGCGTAGAACAGAACTGGGGAGAATGAGTCCAATTACCAAATCCTTCTTCTGAATTCTGTTCACTGTATGCTATCAAATAAAATAATACCATTCTTTTTCCTCTCCACTCTCTCTTTGAAATGAAGTACCATCAAGCTGTCACCCATTTCCCAGGTTTCATCTGTTGAGAGGAAATTTCAAAATGTACTACAGTCATTCCTAAATGCACTCTCCCTACCTTGTGACTCCCAGCCCCACCCTCACACACGATGCAGTTTAGGGAGAAACGCTAAATGTACTTGTCAGTTACACAGAGTTCTGTATTTAGTGTCTGTGAGTTTATTGAGTCCCAGCTAAACCTGCTGTCTTTGAGGCACAGTGGTGAGGAAATGAATCATCACTCGGTAGGCATAAGAAGGTACCTGTGTCACAAAGGATAAGATTCATCCCTTTTATAATTGTTTTATAAAGTTCTTACGTACTAAGTCAAGCGTTAAAATCTATTTCTTCAAAATGACACCTTTACAATACATATCATTTCAGTGGGGGAGAAGGTATTAACCAGCCAAAAATGGGGTGGTAACTTATTTTTTATTCTGATGCATTTATCCTCTAAGACATCAAATTATCATGCCACTAAAATTCCATTTATTTCATTTTGTTTGTATTTAATTTGATGACATTTCCAGTGGAAGAATTCTCAGTTTCAAAGGCAGTAAATTAGGAATTGCTTTAAAAAAATTTCTCCCATAGAGTGCATCAAGTCTCTTTTTCAGTGGATAGCATTCTCTTTGCCAATAATCCTAAAGTATTGCCAAAACAGACAAATAAAAGTGCTTCAGCAACAGCTAACATTTCTAAAGGGAATTTTCCCTGAAAACTGCTTTTGTCTGCATCCTAACTAAAATGAATAAAACCCAACACATACTTCTTATGGAAAAGAACTTCTAGAAAGAATATAAAAATAAAATAAAATGGTCAGTTATTTGAGGATTGCTATAGTGTACCTGAAATGATAACAGGTTATCAAATTCGAACTGTAACTTTCAATATATTTTACTTTTGAAAAAACAGGTATTATTATTTTATTAAGCACAGCATTCTGGTTTCAATTCCTCATTTTAAGACCTGAGCAAAATCACAAGGGAGCTTCAGAAAATATGTGTCACTTACTACTTCTCAGTCAGTCCTTTCTTTGGGACAAAGTGTAATCTTTGGCAGGGCAAAGAAAGTGGTAAGATTCAAGTTCTAAAGAACGTATGCACAGGGTTTCTCAATAGTTCATTTTCCTTTCTTTTATTGTTGTTGGTTTTTATCCAAAGGGCACAGCAAGATTTTGTAGAATATTGTTCAGTGCAGCATTAACAGAGCACTTGCTGACAAGTTTAAAACATTAAATCTTAAGAATTTCAGGCTCTCTAAGTAATTATTAGCAATATAAAGTTTTCTTTCATTTTTAATCCAGTGTGCATGCAAGTATGTGAGTGTGTGTGTGTGTATGTGTGTGCATACACATGTGCATGTGGGTGTGCACACATCATTTAGTCTAAGAAAACACTGGATAGTTTCCTGTGCTTTTGTTATTATAGATTTACCAATAATTTGCTAAGAAATTGACATCATAGAGATGTCTGAACAGCTGTATCATTTAGTTCTGAGTTAATATACACTGAAGAGTAAGTACTCTTAGCCTATCCATAGATAATTTATAATTAGCAAGCATAGATGGGCACCTTATGGGGACAGCATCCTGTGAACTCTGACTCTGCTCTGTGACTCAACAAAAGCAACCAAACAAACAATCATTCATCAAGTCTTGTTTTTTTCCCTGAAAGAGCCTAGTTTCTTTGGTCCTTCCCAGGTATATTATCATATGATCATCAAAATCATTCTTATATCTTTAATTGACTCCTCTTATCTAACTAAATTCACCAAAATCTATTATATAATAGTGAGTGGTAGTGGAGACAATGGGCATCCTGCATGTTCCTTAGATTCATTAAAATGCCTTCCCATTAAGTAAGATACTGGCTTTAAGACTAAAGTGTGTATTTAAGAAACTACCCCCAATAGTTATGACTGCTCTACTTACATCAGATTTGAGCTAGTAAAACTAATGGATGGGGGAAAACATTCAGAGGGTTGATGAAGTCAAAGACCATAAGAAACAATGGCAAGGAGAGTTCTTCCCAGAGAGTAGAATTGAGAGGATGCCATACAAGAGCTGATTAAGTAAGATTTCAGACTTACAACAGACTAATGACTGCCATGTTTCCCATCCTCTCCCTATTTTTTGAGGGCTACAATTATTTGCTTCACATATATGCTCCACCACTGTGAACTGGCTGTATGTTGAAGGGGCACTAGGCTACTAGAAACCACATCAGGATCTTAAGGAGAGAACTCACTCCTTACCTGGAGAGCCTGCACTTTGACTTTGGACATACTGACTCTGGAGACCCTTTGGAAGGAGATGCGTGTGTGTGTGTTTTCCAACTGGGCACACAACTAGACTACATTTCCATTGCCCTGGTTATTGACTTGGCCAATGAATTGTAGATGAAAGTGTCATATGGCATTTTCAGCCCTGTCCCCAAGCCCCCAAAATAAAAGACCCATAATTTGTTTGATTTCAAGAAATAAGCAAATTTAGTTGCAAATACAATTTTTATTTAGAGCAGGGAAGGAAGTCAGCATTTCAGAAAAGGAAGGAAAAGGATGAGGTTATATAAATTTTGTGGAATTGGAAACAGAAAATCTTTAGTACCTTTGCAAGTGGTGTGCTAGATGCACTAGCACTTTTACTGGCCCTTGAGAATATGAAAATAATAGTATTTTGTAATATTATCTCCATGGTTTTTTGGTTGTTCATCTGTATGTATGGGACTGGAGGAGTGAGGAAGGGGTGATAAAAGAGAGAAGGAAGAACGGTTGCCTTAATGGCTAAACTTATAAGTGCCAGAAATAAAAAATGGTCCAGTATATGGTTAGATTGGTTTTCAACCTTGTCCTTTCTGCTCAACTCTCAGATAAACTGAAGCAATTTAAATGATATCAGTGCCTACTATTTATTATGTGAATTTCATAGAATACCCTGAAACTCAGAGAGATGAATGGCTTATCTAAGGTCACTCAGCTGTCATGTGACAGAGTACAGATCAAATTTGGGTCTTTTGAGACCAAAGCTCCTGCCCTTTCCACCACACTATACTGAACATCCTAATAAGTTTATGTTCAGAGAACTAAGGTCTGTCTCTTCCTGCTGAGTTTAAAATATAAAGAAAAGCACTAGGTAGTGCAGTAGGATTTTTGCATCCTGAATCAATTTAGCTGTGGTATCTTATGCTATATCTATATATGGCATCAAATCGTCAATTTTCCAGTTGATGCTTTTCTTGCTGCCATCAACACTCTGCCAGTCAAACTTGGAAAATAGTAGGTCTAAAATAGCTGCATGAGGCCATTTTTTTTTCATCTGCCTTGCAGAGAAAAACAGATTAACTTCATAACAACTCAATCCCATGATTTTGCACTGTCACCATCAGTCCAAGTAATACATATAAATAAGTCAGTAAAAGAAGTTTGGTCTTCTCATTCAAAACAGCATGACAGGAGTAATGCAAGCCAGGACATAGCCTAGAATTAAAAAGATTCTAAGACCGTGGTCAAATGGAGCAACCATAAACCAGGATCTGGTTTATGCAGAAAGGGAACAAGATAGGTCACCACACTGCGGTGTAGAAATGAAAGGTGTGAGGAAGGGCAAATGAAGAGATGAGATCAGGGAGAAGGATTTTCAGGAGCAGTTTCTGGTGATGTAAAACTCTAGAGTTCCCAGATGACTTTAATCCCCTCCTCCTCTGTGAAGCTGAAAGAAGCTACAGAAGCTCTAAATGACCACTTTCTCCTATACTGATAGTTGTGTATTTGTGAGCCATTTGGAGGATGGGCTACTTTGCAGGATATATGTAAAGATGCTAGAGAGGTGACAGGTAGATAAACAGACAGACAGATAGATAGACATACCCTATCTCTAGATTTAATTTCCTACTACTTTGAATGCTGGCACTGCATTTCTTATTTATAAACCTAAGATTCAAAACAACAGCAATACAAAACATGTTTGTCATTTATGGTAGTGATGTTTTCTAGACTAGCAGGAATGGGCATCTCTTGTGAAATGGAAATTCAAGTAAGGAAGACCAGATAGATATAATATTCATCCATGTAGTGAATGCCTGGTAGCAAAGGGTGATGGGACCTTTTGCCTCTTTTAGGCCTGCGACGGCCGCAGACTGGAGGTTTCCATCCTGGCCTAACTAGCTTCCCGCGCGCACGCTCTTGGCCCTAACTCCGCCTCCCCACCTAACCCCAAACCTGCCTAAAGGCCCTAGTGACAGATGAGATAATTAATTTCCATTGGTTTCTGTTACTTCCTTATCTTCCCCTATATAACTAAGCCTCTGATGGAATAAAGCTGAATTTTGCTGCGCCCTTGAGGCTGACACATCTCCCGGCTTGGTGTGGTTTTGTTTTTCCCCGGATCTCAGGGGAGGATGTCCAAGCCGCCGACAGTTGCCCTCTCGCTCAGCCCCCGGGGATAACAGGCTGGTCCTGCTTGTCCCCCCGCCGTCCTGTTGCTGAAGAGCAACAAAGGGTACATACAGTCTGATGACATCTACCATAATGTTCAGCTGATCATAAAATACTTAAGTGAAGAAGTTATATGTAGTTGAAAGTAAAATATAAGAAAGCATAATAGAAATATCATCAAATACTATACATTTTAAAAGGTGTCACTTCATAGTTCTCAAATTGACAAGTGTTTTAATTAATAACTAGTGCTTGAAATGGTGCTGTGAAATGGGTCATCTTTAATCCCGAAGTTGGGAATGAAAAATTATTAGAAAGACTCTTGACAATATGCACCTAGAGCCTTAGAAATATTTCCATTTCTAGAACCTGTAATTCTTTTTCTAAAAGTCTATGCAAGGAAAATAATCAAAGATAAAGACAAATGGTTAAGCACAAAGATGATAGACTAATATTATTTATATCAGTGACAAGATGATTTAAATATCCAACAATAGAGAGATAGTAAATTATGGTGCATCCAGTTAACAAAATATTATGAAAGTAATAAACATTTACTAGGTAACTTTAATGACTTGGGAACAAATTCATAAAATGGTAAGTGATAAAACCAAATAGTAAATATTTGTTCAGCATGTCCATGACTGTGTGAAATGACAGAAAGAAAATTGGAAGGAAATAAATGAAAATATTAACTGTGATTGCATCTAGGCAATAGTGTCCTATTTCTTTATATTTTCTATACTTAAAATTTTTAATATAATGAGCATGCATTTTCTTAAACCAAGACTTCTTAAATTAAATCAATTCTGATAAACAAAGCCTAAGGTAGATTTCATATTCTTCTTCACTGTACTCCCACCCCCTAAATGATAAATCAAATTATGCCAGTAAAAGATCAGCTATAACTTGGCAATGATGTAAAAGACATGAAGGAAGCTCTACTTGGCCTCCTGATGGGAGGAGAGCCAACTCCAACCCGAGCTTCTTGACCAAGATGGACCAGCTGCTGCTTTAGAAGCTATGGAGTCTTTTCAAGCTGGCAAAGGGCTGGAGTTCCCAGAAATTTCAACCCCTACACAGTACTATGTAAACAAAAAACTGCTGAGAAAGTATCATGTATGGTCTTAGCAATAACCAGGTGCAAAGTTGAAAAGCACTTTTCTACCAAGAAGTAATAAAAAATAAATTTCTATTTGCCACTCTAAATGAAAAACTAAATTAACTGTTGATTTTCTCTAGAGCAAAGTTTACAAAATCTTTCTTACAAGAACATATTAGGAAGTACCCAATAATATAGAAGTATACTAGGCAGTTAATTAATAGCAATGATAACTTTTACTTTGTGATGTTTGTGTATTCTGTCAGCTTTTCAACATTTATAATTTATAATTCTCTTCTAAATACATACTCATTTACGTACTATACATAGTCTCTGTGATGTTAAATTCTTTTTCTTAAAGAGGACCCTCAAAAAGAGTATAAACATCAAGGACCATAAAACCTGAATCTTTTCTGACTTCAAAAGGGACCTTATAGGACTGAGGCCAGAGACCTTGGACTCACTCTAATTACATTAACACAGTCTGAAAGGGGTCAAGGTTGGGACAGATAGAAGGTTAGACATTGGGTGGTATCATAAGCTGTCAAGATGTGTGCTTTCCTGATTATGTATTATACTTAGGTTGAAAACACACACACACAAAGTTTTTAAGGAAATTGTTAACAGTCAGTGAACACCAAGTGGTACCTGAGGAAGAAACATTGGGACCTGTTAGGCCATGGTATGATGTTATAGATTGCTTTGTACTTACACGGAGACTTGACATTTATGGAATTATTTAATTCAATGGCTCTGAAATCTTTTAAGCTTTATTTTCCTAGAAGTCATCATTGATGGTATTCACATATGTAACAAACTGGGATGGGAGGGATCAGGGTTAGACCCAATTTTAAGAGCAATACCTGTAATTCTACCTACCCATTTCTCTCCCATTTAAAAAAAAAACCCTGCATGATAAAGATAAACACATGGAACTCTTTTTCTCCAGTGGTTATGTGGCTATAATCTTTTATTTCATTGTTTCAAACTGATTTATCTCTCATTGCATTGGCCAAAATTTTTGAACAATGTTATGTAATTATAATGATTATCATTATCTTGTTCTGATTTTAGTAAAGATGGCTTTAAGAATAATGTGATAATTTGCTTTAGAAAACATTTATTTTTATCATTAGAGGTGTGTATTTCTATCCTACATATATGAGTTTGTTTTGATCTTTCTGAAACAAAGGCTAAAATACTGTTAATGTTCTTGCAACATATCTTTCAACCACCAACATGCCTATTATATGCTGTCATATGCATGTACTATCACAGACATGTCATATGATATAGCAAGCATCACACACTCCTTTTAATCAGCTTGAGGCTACATATGTTAACCACATTATACCACCTAATATACTGATTTTTATGGCTTAAACAGTTTATTTTTTCTATGGTCATTTCAAATTAGCTTTTAATTTTACAAGGAAGATGTTAATGTTTTCCTTATTAAAATCTAGGCTATGTCAGGTAAGACTCAAGTCCTCATTTTCTCCTAAGTTTCTCTCAAAACCTTAATTATCTATGTAAGCTTATATATATATTTTCTTTCTATATGCTTTTTGCACATTTACACATATAGCCATTGAACATATGTTTCTCACTGTGATTCTTTAGATTTCATATAAATTATACGTAAGTTTTCTGCAACTTTCTTTTTTTCCAAAAATACATGTTTTGGAAATCTTTTCTTGACAGTACACATAAATCTTCCTTAGTGCTTTTAATTACTGCACAGTATTCTATAGGATTAATCACACAAGAGATTTTAGGGCATTCCCTTATTTAGGCTGTTTCAAATAATTTACCATATATATTATTTTTACAAATTAACCTCCTTGTTTATACTTTCCTATGCATGGGATCTAGGATAGATAGCAAAAAATTGCTTTAAATTTTTAGGTCATATGGTATATTAATTTTTAAAGTTATTAAGGTATCAAAATTACCTCCAAATTTGCTGCACCAAAAGCTGTGAATGAGAGCATGAGCATCCCATATCCTTGCCAAATGGGTGTTCAGTGACTCTAAAACCTATGCTAGTCCAGTGCACTGAAAAATGGTATCCCACTGATTTAATCATTAGCGTGATTTTTACTACTACTACCAAGTTTCAATCATATTTTCATATTCATTTGCATTTTCTTGCTGAATTGATTATTCCTGCACTTCACCAATTTTTAAATTGGACTCTTTGCCTTCAGTAAAATTTTGAACACTAATGATTTTTCTGTTTCAAGTATTTTCTTCAACTATATCCCCTTTTATATACTGCATGTAAATGTAATATTTTAAAATTTAGAAGTTTTAAATATTGAGGTATAATTTATCTACTTTCATCCTTCATGCATTTTCTTTTTTTTTCCTTTAGAAGTTCTTACCTTCCATAAAGGCCTTAAGCATTCTATTTGGATTTATTTATTTAGTTAGTTAGTTTTCATGTTAATGTTTTGTTTGCAATTATTGTCATCCTTTTAAATTGCTTAAGTTGTTTACATATCTGGAATTTATTTTTGTGAATATCTAAGGTAAAAAGCTAATTTAACCTCTAATAGGCGATTTTTCTAACATGATTTATTGACTAATTCTTTTATTGACTAGTTCTTTTCCATATAACATTACATGCAGTGTTTATGTCAAATCCCTTTATAATTATGAATTTCTAAGCTCTATATTATATATCACATTAATTGCTATTTTTATGTATGAATATAAGTGCTAATAGTACAACTCTATTTGCAATATACTTAGTACTAGGTACAATAAGTCTTTCTGCTTTCAAGGAACCCAAGCAATTGCTCTCCCCAGAATTTTCCCCCAAAATTTTTTTGGCTATTATTACACATCTATTTTCTCATGTATTTTTTCAAATTAGATGTCAGGTTACATAAAATCTTTCTGCGGTTCTAATGAATACAGCCCCCACAGAGGGGGATGGGACAGGGAAAATCCCACATGAGTGAGGAGCATCCTGTCATGCTGGAAGGTAACAAGCAAAAGGATGCGGGCGTGTCACAAGCATGGACTCGGAAGCCAACCTGCAAGAGGCCCCAATGGGCAAAGGCAGAAAAACTTGAGCAAGAAAATAAATAGCTTAGTCCTGGATTATACTCAAAATCTAAAATAAATGTATATGGGTCCACCCAGATACGAATAAATGAAATCATAAATATATAATTATAAATAAATAATAAAATGTTCCTTACAGAATAATCTCAAATAATATATGTAGAGACCTCACCTACTACAGGTTAATTCTCTATTACTCTTGAGAAAATGTAGACTTTATTATTTTAGCAGGCAATTAACTTAGTTGGACTCAAACTGTAAACTCTGTTCTTGGGGGTCAACTCAATTCTCAGTTCAATTGTTTTGTCTTTAGCTGGGCTATTGGGAGCCCACCCACATGTCTATGGTTCAGGATTCATCGAGAGGTTTGGGCTGAGTTTATGTGCAGAATTTGGTGCTTTCCTTCCGGCTCTCTCCTTTTCAGGATCCTGCCTTTTCCATTTCAGTCTAACTGTGGTTTCCTGTACCCTGTCCTTTGGTTCTTTAAGGCCAGGAAGAGGTGACTGAGGACTTTTCTATTGGAGTGCCAGTCACTCTGCATTAGGTCTGTGGCTTTTCCTCGGGCTGAGACATGGGTAACCCTCTGTGTCATCCCCTTTCCCCAGGGTTAGTGCTCCTTCACAATCTGCTTACATTCGTTCATTCTGCAGTGCCTTCAGGCAGTCTTTACTCTGATTAATTTTGTGCAAGTTTATAGTTATTTAGGAGAGGATCAATCATACCGGAAACAGACTCTATTAATACATATTTTCAAATAAACTTTTAATTTTAGAACAGTTTGATTTACAGAAAAGTTGCAAAGAGACCACAGAGAGTTCCCATATACCTCATCCCAATTTTCACTATGGTTAACTTCTTACATTAAAATGATGTGTTTGTCTCAACTAAGAAACCATTGCTTTGTGCATTACCATTAGCTAAACTCCAGAATGTATTCATAGTTCACTTGATGTTCAGCTAACAAAGTTTTTCTGTTTTGGGATCCAAGCCAGGATCCCACATTGCCGCTTTAGTTATTATACCTCCTTAGTCCCCTCCAATCTCTGACAGTTTCTCACTTTTCCTTGTTTGAGGAGCACTGTTCAAGGATTTTGCAGATTGTGCCCTCAATCTGGATTTTGTATAATGATTTCCTCATGGTTCTATGGTGGTTATGGGTTTGGGGGAAGAATACCACAGAGGTAAAGTGGTATTCTTTTCATCAAAATATTTTAGGGGTAAATGCCATTGTTACGACTTATCACTGATGATGCTATCCTTGATCAGATGGCGAAGGTTTCTCCACTGTTAAGTTTTCCCCTTTCCATTTGCTAGCCTTTGGAACTACGTCACTAAGTGCAACCCCCACTCAAGGAGGAAAGGGAGAAATGAAATTAAGCTTTGTGTTGGGTTGGGGGTAAGGGTAGGAATCTATATAAATTATTTAGAATTTTTCTATAAAGAAGCTTTGTATCTTCTCCTACATTAATGTATCTATTTTATCATTTAGTTATATCATATGTACTCCTGTATGATTTATTTTATATTTGAGGCTATAATCCATTACCTTTTTGCTCAAACTGTCCAGTGTTGGCCACTGGGAGCTTTTACAGGTTGACTTTAATATACTTTCGACATCCACCCATCCCTTTCTTTTTTTTGAATGCTTCCTTACTTTCTGACACTATCTTCTCTATGAAATGGA